>NC_037336.1:29485960-30110960 GCF_002263795.3 Bos taurus
ACGCGACTGAGCGACTTCACTTTCACTTTTCACTTTCATGCATTGGAGAAGGAGATGGCAACCCACTCCAGTGTTCTTGCCTGGAGAATCCCAGGGACGGGGAAGCCTGGTCGGCTGCCATCTATGGGGTCGCACAGAGTTGGACATGACTGAAGCGACTTAGCATAGCATAGCATAGCATAATGTGTTTATGCACATGGTAAACTTTAAATTTCCAGCCACTAAATAATGCCTTGGATGGCATTACTGACTCAATGGACATGAGTCTAAGTAAACTCCAGGAATTGGTGATGGACAGGGAGGCCTGGCGTGCTGCAGTCCGTGGGGTTGCAAAGAGTCATACAGGACTGAGCAACTGAACTGAACTGAAATAATGCCTTTACATTTTGTGCCTGCTCTGATTTTTCTTATACAAAGAAAGCAAAAATTATACATACAGATAAATATTCATTTGTCTGAGTCTATGAATATTGAGTCAAAGATTCAGTGAATAACCCACACTCATTTTACCTATTTACTGAATATTCACCCAACACATTCCTATTCAAAGTTTTGTCTAACCATTACATTATTTTTTCTTTCACACAGAGTTTTCAAGCAACTAAAGTATTAAAGGCTAAATTGCGTTTTACTTGAAAATTGGGAACACTGGCAAATGATTATTTCTTGCATTCTTAACAAATAAAATGCAACAAGGACTCTATAGTCAGATTGAACAAAGTCAGGCTATGCCACTTACTGGCTTTGTGATTTTGGTTAAGCTTCTTAAACAGTCTGGGCCTCAGATCCCATAGTTACAAACTAGGAATAATAATAGTATCTACCTTATAAGAATATTATGTAGAATGAATATCAACATTTATAAGTCATTTAGAACAACTCTTACACAAAACTAATAATTAACAAATAATTTGTTGTGTGTGTGTGTGTATATATATATATATATATATATATGGTGTGCTTATATATATGTGTCTATATATTACGTATGTAAATAAAGAGACTATGACATCAAATTTATTGATGTCTCACTAAAGTTCAAGTCACTTTCCTCCCCTTCATGCATCAACATGTAACTAGATGAAATCAGTCACCATTGTTTGAACAGGTATTAATGTCTTCATAATTTTTTACTCATGTATGCTCTGCTTCCAACGCTTTTGCTTTCTTACACTCAATTTGTAAGAATGTTGGGTGAACTTTAAAATTCACTTTATTTTTTTTTTGAACAGTACAAGGAATTTATTATAAAAGAAAAAGTCCAAAGGTATAGCAGTAAGTAACTGATTCTCTAAGCACTTCCTCTAAATCTCTTCTGAACTTCCATATCACTTTGCATTTGTATTTCATTTAATAAGGTGTACTATAATTGATTGCTTCATCTATTTGTCTTCCCTAACCCATGTAAATTCAAAGAACCAGGCATGTCATAGACATCCTGTGAGCCCTGAGTCCATACTGACCTGAGACATAGCAGAAATGTAACCAACATGTGTGTAAATGTATGTGTGTCTTTGCGTGTTTTAGTAAACAAAGGGCCAATTTCAATGCCGAAGCTGTTTGCATCTTTTTAGATGAGTCTCTTAGTTTCTCTTAATTCTTTAAAATGAGGTACATAATAGGCCCTTTCTGACTCTAAAATTTTATGATGTATAAAAGCAAAATAGAAAATAATTGCAAGCATACTAAGAAGAAAAATACTCCATCAAGTTAATAAGTACCTATGCATTCATTTATAAATAAGCCAATATTAACATATTTCAATAATGACCTAATGAGGCCAATACTAAATGGAAATTTCTTCATTATACTTTTAAAAATTTGAAACCCTTCTATGAACCTATTAAATAAATGTGATAAAAGGAAAGAGATGAGGAAGGAAAATGGAGGGTATTTGGGGTAGTAGAGACACTGAAAACACAGAGATCAAATAGATGTGCTATTTTAAATACTCATCTGTAGGATGATTAGAGTTTTATTAGGGTGAAAGCTGCATTTGAAAGGGGAGGTCTGGGGACAGTGGGCTTCTACATTCTACAGCATGCTTTCCTTAATTAAAGGAGTTATCCTGGAAAGTGATCCTTAAAACCTATGATTGACAAGCATCTTCTTTCCAAAGGGGCTACAAATATAAAACAAAAGGTACTTTTTTGTTTGACTTGAACTGGAAGATAGAAAATAAATTATAAGAAGCTATAAATGTCTCCAGATAAGACTCAGTGAAGTTTCCATTAAATTTTCCAATTAAGATAGGGTTCATAACGAAAAAAAAAAAAAAAAAAGATTTTGCCAAACCACAGTGAAATTTTAGATGTAGAAATTTTTAAAAATCTTATTTTATAATCAGATCCAAAATATTATAAATGATGATTCAATTTGATTCACTATTGTTAGTTATTACTGTGACCTTCAAACCAAAGATAACCTAGTCCAGAGAAACAAAACAGAGTTCAAGGGTGTTTGTTTGTATTCTCCTCTTTTCAAAGCAGTATGCTAATTGCATTCAAGAATACTAAAAAAGTGAAGACAAATTCATGGACCCCCAAGGAAGACAAAGATAATACACAGACAACAAGTAGACACCGTAAGTAAAGCCAAAATAACATACCTACAGATACACCGCCAAGGAACACAAAGCCGGGAGCGGATCTCAAAGGAAGGAAGTTAGTCTGGGAAGGCACCTAGGAGAACTGCAGCCTTTAGCAAGGTCTCAGAGGAAGCAGAACCAGGGTCATGCAGCTGAGGAATGAGGGCCTTCCGGGCAGAGCGGGGACCTTAACAAAACACATCCAGAGGTACCACTAGACCAGATGTGCAAGTTGTGAATAGCTTGTTGAAAGTGAAGAGATTGTGAGATGTGACTTGGAAGACAGGTACGGCAAGGATTTATTTGGAAGATCCTTGGGTAATATTAGCATTTAATCAAAGTAGTGAAGGAAAGCCAGGGTTTATACAATACACTTTTCATCATGGAAAATGTATTCTAAGTTCTTTAGTGACTATTTTTTATTGTAGATTTCAAGTCCTCAACTTATCCTTCAAAGTTCTCCTGAAAAATCTAACTCCTATCCTAGCATTCAGAGCTCTTTGCACTGTGATCCCACCTTACTGTTCTAGTCCGGTGCCCTGTTTTTCTCCCATGTAAACCTCCCACATGGCCACAATGAAACAGAGTATAGCTGAGGACATTTTTTAAATATTCTTTTGTACAAGAGTAAGCTTTACAGCACTTCTGCCATTGCTTCCTATTTTCAATTCTGCTTGAAATGCCTTCCTCACTCCTATCCTTCTGGGTCCTCTTCATCCTTCACAGTCTGGCAGCATTCTACGTCTGCCGTAAAGCCTTCTCAGGCTTTCCATTCCACTGTGATTTCTTCCCTATACACTTTTGTTTTGTGCCTATTGGTTAAAATATCTACTTAGCACTGAAATTTGACTTATTACATGTATACACTTTATATGTATTGTTGTATGTGCTGTGCTGTGTGCTTAGTTGCTCAGTCGTGTTCAAATCTTTGTGACCCTATGAACTGTAACCTGCCAGGCTCCTCTGTCCATGGGGGTTCTTCAGGCAAGAATACTAGAGTAGGTTGCCATGCCCTCCTCCAAGGGATCTTCCCAACCCAGGGATCAAACCCAGGTCTCCCACATTGTAGGTATATTCTTTACTGTCCGAGCCACCAAGGAAGCCCAAGAATACTGGAGTGGATAGCCTATCCCTTCTCCAGGGGAACTTCCCAACACAGGAATCAAACTGGGGTCCTTTGCATTGCAGGTGGATTCCTTACCAGCTGAGCTACCAGGGAATCCTATGTAGTTGTATATATACTTATAAATGGAGCAACTGGAGGGCAGAGATTTCATGTATATTTTTCATTTCTCATAATGCCATGTACATTTTAGGCATTCAATGAAAATACATGGACTTTTTAGGCCATATGAAAACAGGATTATTTTTGTCTTTTTGTGTTTTAGCTCAGCACCTTGTTCAGCTCCTAATATATTGTATATTTTTCTTCTCCATAAATAGATTGAATGTACAAATGATAATACAGTGAAGTGGAAGAAGCATATGCTCTGTAATCAGACAGATCTGGGTTCAAATTTGGCCCTCTACTACAAGCCTTGTGACAACCGGGGGCAATTTCTCAACCTTCCTAAGCTGTATTTTCCTCTATTGCCATTGAGGGTAATAAATCTAACTTGAAACATAGAAGATATTGCAGATAATACTAAGCATTCAATAAATGCTATCTATTACTAAAGTTTTCCACCTGAATTTTCCCCATAAATCATTGAATTCTTATACTTTATGATGTAGAAATCATTACATTATATACCTGATACAATATAAATATAATATGACATGTAACATCATGTCTAACATTGTTGTTCAGTTGTAAAGTCGTGCCTGACTCTTTGTGACCCCATAGACTGCAGCATGCCAGGCTGTAGGTTCCCCTGTCTTTCATTATCTCCTGGAGTTTGCTCAAATTCATATGTCTTTTGAGTTGGTGATGCTATCTATCCATCTCATCCTCTGCCATCTTCTCTTTTGGCCTTCAATCATTCCCAGCATCAGGGTCTTTTCCAATGAGTCGGCTATTTGCATGAGAGGGTTAAAGTATTGGAGCTTCAGCATCAGTCCTTCCAGTGAATATTCAGGGTTGGTTTCCTTAAGCATTGACTGGCTTCATCTCCTTAATGTTTAAGGCAGTGTCAAAAGTCTTCTCCAGCAACACCATTAGAAGGTATCAATATGTTGGCACTTAACCTTCTTATTGTCCAATTCTCACATTTGTATATGACTACTGGAAAAACTATAAATTTGACTATATGGACCTTTGTCAACAAAATGATGTCTACTTTTTAATATGTTATCTAGGTTAGTCATAGCTTTTCTTCCAAGGAACAAACATCTTTTAATTTCATGTTTCAGTCACCATCTGCATAGATTTTGGAGGCCAAGAAAAGAAAATTTGTCCCTGCTTCCACTTTTTCCCCTTCTATTTGCCATGAAGTGAGGAGACCAGACACCAGGATCTTAGATTTTTTAATATTGAGTTTTAAGCCAGCTTTTTCTCTCTCATCTTTCACCCTCATCAAGAAGCTCTTTAGTTCCTCTTCAGTGTCTGTCATTAGAGTGGTATCATTTGTGTATCTGAGGTTATTGATATTTCTCCTGGCGATCTTAATTCCATACAGCCCACCATTTCACATAATGTACCCTGCATAAAGGGCTTTCCCAGTGGCTCAGCAGTAAAGAATTAGCCTGCAATGCAAGAGCCACACATTTATTCCCTGAGTTGTGAATATTCCTTGGACAAGGGCATGGCAACCACTCCAATATTCTGCCCAGGGAATCTCCTGGACAGAGGAGCCTGGTAGGTTGCAGTTCATGGGATCGAGAAGAGTCAGACACGACTGAAGCAACCTAGCGCACACACACACTCTACATGAAAGTTAAATAAGCAAGGTAACAGTATAAATTTTGTCACACTCCTTTCCCAATTTGGAACCATTCTGTTGTTCCATTTCTAACTGTTGCTTCTTGACCCACATACAAGTTTCTCAAGAGGCAGGTAAGGTGGTCTGGTATTCCCTTTCTTTAAGAATTTTCCACAGTTTGTTGTGATCTACATAGTCTTTAGCACAGTCTACAAAGGCTTTAGCACAGTCAAGGAAGCAGAAGTAGATGTTCTTCTGAAATTCTCTTGCTTTCTCTATGATTCAATGTTGGTAATTTGATCTCTGGTTCCTCTGCCTTTTCTAAACTCAGCTTGTACATCTGGAAGTTCTTTGTTCACATATTGCTGAAGCCTAGCTTGAAAGATTTTGAGTATAACCTTACTAGCATGTGAAATAAGCACAATTTTAAGGTAGTTTGAACATTCTTTAGCATTGCCCTTCTTTGAGATTGGAGTAAAACTGACCTTTTCCAGTTCTGTGGCCACTGCTAAGTCTTCCATATTTGCTAGCATATTGAGTGCAACACTATAACAGCATCATCTTTTAGGATTGGAAATAGCTCAATCACCTCCACTAGCTTTGTTTGCAGTAATGCTTCCTAAGGTCCACTTGACTTCCCACTCCAGGATTTCTAGCTCTAGGTGAGTGACCATGCTATGGTGGTTATCATTAAGACCTTTTGTGAATAGTTCTGTGCATTTTTGCCACTTTTGCTTCTGCCAAGTCCTCACCTTTTCTGGCTTTTATCATGCCTATCCTTGCATGAAATGTTCCCTTGATATCTCCATTTTTCTTGAAGAGATCTCTATTCTTTCCAATTTAGTTGTTTTCCTCTACTTTTTGCATTATTCATTTAAGAAGGCCTTCTTATCCCTCCTTTGTATTCTCTGGAACTCTGCATTCAGTTGGGTATACCTTTCGCTTTCTCCCTTGCCTTTTGCTTCTCTTTTTTTCCTTAGCTATTTATAAAGCCTCCTAAGGAAACCACTTTGCTTGCACTTCTTTCTCTTTGGGATGGTTTTGGTCACTGCCTCCTGCACAGTGTGTTATGAACCATCACTCTTCAGGCACTCTTTCTACCAGATCTAATCACTTGAATGTATTTGTCACCTCCACTGTATAATCATAAGGGATTTGATTTAGGTCATTCTGAATTTCCTAGTGGTTTTCCCTACTTCAATTTAAATCTGAATTTTGCAATAAGGATCTCATGATCCAAGCCATTGTCAGCTCCCAGTCTTGTTTGGCTGACTGTGTAGAGCTTCTCCATCTTTGTCTTCAAAGAATATAATCAATCTGATTTCAGTATTGGCCATCTGGTGATGTCCATGTGTAGAATTTTTCTTGAGTTGTTGGAAAAGGGTGTTTGCTGTGACCAGTGTGTTCTCTTGGAAAACTCTGTTAGCCTTTGCCCTGCTTCATTTTGTACTCCAAGGCCAAACTTGCCTGTTACTCCAGGTATCTCTTGACTTCCTACTTTTGCATTCCAATCCCCTATGATGAAAAGAACATCTCTTTTTTTGGTATTAATTCTAGAAGGTCTTGTCGGTCTTCATAGAACTGGTCAACTTCAGCTTCTTTGGCATTAGTAGTTAGGGCACAGACTTGGATTACTGTGACATTGAATGGTTTGCCTTGGAAATGAACAGAGATCATTCTGTTGCTTTTGAGATTGCACCCAAGTACTGCATTTCAGATTCTTTTGTTGACTTTGAGGGCTACTCCACTTCTTCTAAGGGATTCTTGCCCACAGTAGTAGATATAATGGTCATCTGAATTACATTTTCCTATTCCTGTCATTTAGTGCACTGATTGTTAAAATGTCAGTGCTCATTCTTGCCATCTCCTGTTTGACCAATCCAGTTTACCTTGATTCATGGACCTAACATTCCAGGTACCTATGCAATATTTTTCTTTACTGTATCAGACTTTACTTTCACCACCAGACACATCCACAAGAGCATTGTTTCTGCTTGCACCCAGCCAGTTCATTCTTTCTGGAGCTATTAGTAATTGCCCTCCACTCTTCCCTAGGAGCATTGGACACCTTCTGACCTGGGAGGCTCATCTTCCAGTGTCATATCTTTGTGCCTTTTCATACTGCTCATGGGGTTCTCATAGCAAAAATACTGGAGTGATTTTTCATTCCCTCCTCCAATGGACCACGTTTTGTCAGAACTCTTCATTATGACCTGTCTGTCTTGGGTGGCCCTGCACAGCATGGCTGATAGCTTCATTGACTTACACAAGTTCCTTCACCGTGACAAGTCTGCAATCCATAATGGGGATGTCTATTGTACATGATAAAATAATAGTCTTTATATCCAAATTAAATTTTACCATTTTCAAAGAGATTTTTATTGCATTATTTAACTTTCTTGAACATTTCATCTGCCAACACAAAAATCTTTAGAGGTTCTCTGCAACCTAAAAGTATTTCACATGACATTCAAAACTTTTAAAAATAAATCCCCAACTGACACTTGAGATTTAGTTTGGATGCTATCCACCTTAGAACAAAAGTAATATCATCTCTCTCTTTTCTGAGCTTCATAAGTACATTGTGTTCACACAGTCATATGGTGCCATCACATATTACATTATATTGGTTGTATATTTTCCTCTGCTGCTAAATTGCAATTTCCTAGAGGAATTTTTTATGCATAGTTGAATCATTTATAGTAGTTAGCAAAATTATATATTTGTACCAGTGATCAGTATATATCTAACCCATACTTTTTCTTCACGTTTTTATTATCAAATTTAAAATATTTATATTAGAATCCATGACTTAAAATTTTGTAAAAATATCTCTGTTTGGTTTATGTGTATCACATGATCAAGATAAAAAGCTTGGGAACCAAACTCCCTAGGTTCAAAATGTTAGCTCTACAACTTATTGGCTTTGCGACCCTGGGCAATATGATTAAAATCTTTTTTATATCTCTCTCATATTTAATAAGGGGAGGATAATTAGTAGGTACTTCATAGGCTGTGAAGTGGATTACTTGAGTGAAGTTATGTGAAGCTCTTCAAACGGAGGCTGGCACAGGAAAGAACTCAGTAAATGTGAGTTATAATTCGTCTTCCAATTTCTATACATAAATATGACACCTCCTACAAAGCTGCCTAGGGGAAACCACTGCCTGGTGTTTTTATTGGGATGACAGAGTTCATGTTCAGGGGACAGATAAATGTTCTCTATCATGCATAAACCTACAGAATCCTTCATTCATAACATAGATTTGCATCTCAAGCTCTTATTTTTGAGTCAAAGCCTGGGGACTTGTGTTATTACATGAATGGTACTTGATAGTAAAAGAATAGACATAAAAGATTAGCCAGCTCCTGATCACTTTACAGCCAACAATTTTGAAAAGGCACAATTATGTATTCACAGTAGCCATAGTTCAAATTAAACTCCTTAAAATTAAATTTATTCCCTTGAGAATGCTCATTCCTAAGAAATAACAGCTTTTTGGTTTTGTTTTTTAATGTTAGCATTTGTTAATGGAATCAGTCCATGGGGTCACAAAGAGTTGGACACAACTGAGTAACTGAACTGAACTGAATGGAATTAAAGATTTGACACAAACATTGTCTTCGTCCCCAGGGAACAGGTTAATAGATAAACCTATGAAAGTTAAAAGAAATTAACATCAAAAGATAAATGGCAATAAAATGATCACACTAATCTGTCAGGATTATAAGTGGTTTTAGAAACTCTTGTCAAGATTCTCCTGGCAAAGACCAGTACTTCAGGGTTTGTCATTAGAAAACCATATTCTTTTTTATTTGGTAGCTGTTATGGAAGAGAAATTTTAAAAAAAAAAGTTTTTTTGCATTATAAATCAAATAAACAAAACTCACATAATTGAATGCTTTACAGTAAATGTTCCCAGTTTAGATTTTTAGCTTGACTTTATGGAATAAATACCAATAAGCTATATGGGTGTGCTTCTTTCACAGAACTGTTGTTTGGAAAACTGATAAAATTCACCTTGCTTTTCCTTTTTGAGACCAGACTACTACGAAATGATCTGTTTTCATTAATATGTCCTTCAGCCAACCAGAAGGGGCACGATTTCAGCCGCCTACACTGAGGTTACACAGCCTCTAACTAAGGAGGGGTATGGTTAGACTGACCTCAAACTAAACAGAGCTATAACCAGGTTTTAAGAGAAAAAGGAAGTGGAATATGTTGTGCACCATTTCAGGCTAGAGCAAAATAAATAAAGAAAGAAATGGGATGGCCCAGCAAAGGGATTCCCAGACATTTTTGGCAATGCAACACCTTTTGATATTTGATTATGTGATAAGCTTTCTGCTGTCTCCACCAGTTACTTTCTTATGTCTTAGAAAAAATATGTTAAATTATACCTTTAAAATGATTTTGTTTTGAGAAATTATATGAATTTCTAATAGTTGTTATGCTGATTGAAAACTTTTCTGGTCATTGTAAAGCCACGGCCAGTAATCAATATTCAATAATCAGAGACATATTGCGAATATATGTTGTAGAGTTGAGGGTTTGACTTCACTGAGAAGTGAAATTGTATCACACTGTCTTTCTCTCTTTTCTCTCCTCTCCTCCCAATTCTAAATGTAAATACCAACTCTTTTCTTAATTGAAAAATCAGGTCACACAGTCATTAGAAACTACTCACGCAAGCACATGCAGGCATCCAGTGGTCTGCTGTGCTAAGCTGCTTCAGTCATGTCTGACTCTTTGGGATCCTATGGGCTGAGCCCGCCAGACTCCTCTGTCCATAGGATTCTCTAGGCAGGAATACTGGAGTGGGTTGCCATGCCCTCTTCTAGGGCATCTTCCCAACCCAGGGATCGAACCCATGTCTCTTATGTCTCCTGTACTGGCAGGTGGGTTCTTTAGCATTAGCATCACCTGGGAAGCCCCAGTGAAGTCTGGTTGAAGCTGTAGCCTTTTTAAGAGCTCAGGGTAATGCAGCATAGTGATTACAGTTAGTGGCTCAAAGTGTGTATCATCCCTTAAAAAAAGAGATATGTTTGTGACACATCCTTATTTCTTTTTAAAGATGAAACGACACCATCCCATACCTTCACACTATTGCCAAAAGAGGAAATAAAATTAATCTATTTTGATTCATACTGATACATATTTTTTGGCTACAAATACACTTTGGCCACCAGATGCAAAGACCTGACTCACTGGAAAAGTCCCTGATGCTGGGAAAGATTGAAGGTAAAATGAGAAAGGGGCAGTAGAAGATAGATAACTGGTTGGATGGCATCACCGACCCAACATAGCAACACAAAGTGAGGTAGGATAAATGCTGACTCAGCTAGCAGTATGTGATGCAATGGTTGAGATGAGCAGCAACAGATATGGATATGAATTTAAGCAAACTCCAGGAGATAGTGAAGGACAAGGAAGCCTGGTGTGCTGCAGTCCACGGGGTTCCAAAGAGCTGGACACAGCTTACTGACTGAACAACAGCAATAACAACATATGATGCCTAAAATCTCATATTTGTGTGTAAGATTATTTTCAAAGCTACTATACTTGGGAAGGGAGAAAATAAACATAAGAAAAGAAGTAACACAAAGTGACATAGGATAAATGCTGACTCTGCTAGCAGCATGTGATGCAAGGGTTGAGGTGAGCAGCAACAGCTGGGTTGTAATATATACACGGATGTTAATGTACCTGTGTGTGTGCACGTGTGTGCATACAGTCGGCCCTTTGCATGCACACAACCAGGTATTCAACCAGCTGCCGACAGAAAACATTAAAAAAGAATTCCAGAAAGCTCCAGAAGGAAAAACTTGAATTTGCTGTGTGCCAGCAAGTATTTACATAGCATTTACAACTATGTGGTATTTATAACTACCTGAAAATCATTTACATATTATTAATGTCAGTTTTTAGAGATGATTTAAAGTGTATGGGAGAATGAGCATAGTTCATATGTAAATACTGCTCCATTTTATGTAAAGGACTTGAACATCCATCCATAGATTTTGCTATGAGCAGGGGTGTTGGGGTATGTCCAGGAACCAATCCTCTGCAGACACCTAGGGATGGCTATAAGTAATATAATGCATACATTTTACATAAATACATCAAATATACAGTGTATTTTATGTCAATTCCAATTAACACAGTTTTATTAAATAGCTAAGTTGAATTTTGTATGTGCTTTAGAGGCACCAAGGGAAGGCATGGTGGGTTTGGGCTGTCATTAAACTCTATGTGCCAGATTCACTCCAAATCAGCACACCACCAGAGTTAAAACAAACGTGCTTTGTTATTGCTTGTAAGATGAATATAAGGTCACTTTCAGACAGGGCCAATAAAAGGGCTAAGTCCCTTGTTTAAAAATTCTGTAGCCTTGCCTGGACATTTTACCCACTCTAACCTAAAGTGCATGAAGATGAATAAGACACAATGTCTCTTCAATGAATTTGTTTCCAATTTCCCTGTCTGTACCAACATGGAAATTTATTCATTACTTAAAAAGAAAACACCATATTAGGAAACAATTTCTAAAGTAGACACTACTGTGGACATGTATGCAACTTCTGAGATGACAAGACATTTTGGGGGGAAAAGTAGCACGAAAATTCTTTCCAACATGTGTATATTATCTCACAATTTCATTTGTGCATAAGCTCTATGAAGATGTTTAGCTTCATCTATATCATATTTTTGTTCTCAGAACCAACATGACCTTGAACTTAAGGTTACTTTAGAATAATTGCACTTTAGAGAGTGAAAGTGAAAGTTAATTACTCAGTTGTGTCCGACTCTGCAATCCCATGCACTATACATACCCAGCTCCTTTGTCCATGGAATTCTCCAGGCAAGAATACTGGAGTGGACGCCATTTCCTCCTTCAGAGGATCCTCCCTACCCAGGGATCGAATCTGGCTCTCCTGCATTACAGGCAGATTCTTTACCACCTGAGCCACTGGGGAAGCCAATCACCTATAATTAGGTGAGACTAGCTCAACCGCTTGCATCCAATAAGGTACTGAAGTTGTCTGAATCAGTCTTTGACACTTCAATGTTCCTATATAAATCCACTCAGTAAAATGCTGTTTGCTTTTATCAATAATCAAATTGCCTATATCATCTCAGTTCAGTTCAGTTGCTCAGTCGCGTCAGACTCTTTGCAACCCCATGAATCGCAGCACACCAGGCCTCCCTGTCCATCACCACCTCACGGAGTTCACTCAAACTCACGTCCATTGAGTCGGTGATGCCATCCAGACATCTCATCCTCTGTCATCCCCTTTTCCACCCGCCCCCAATCCCTCCCAGAATCAGACTCTTTTCCAATGAGTCAACTCTTCGCATGAGGTGGCCAAAGTACTGGAGTTTCAGCTTTAGCATCATTCCTTCCAAAGAAATCCCAGGGTTGATCTCCTTCAGAATGGACTGGTTGGATCTCCTTGCAGTCCAAGGGACTCTCAAGAGTCTTCTCCAACACCACAGTTCAAAAGCATCAATTCTTTGGCGCTCAGCCTTCACAGTCCAACTCTCACATCCATACATGACCACTGGAAAAACCATAGCCTTGACTAGATGGACCTTTGTTGGCAAAGTAAAGTCTCTGCTTTTGAATATGCTATCTAGGTTGGTCATAACTTTCCTTCCAAGGAGTAAGCATCTTTTAATTTCATGGCTGCAGTCACCATCTGCAGTGATTTTGGAGCCCCCAAAAATAAAGTCTGACACTGTTTCCCCATCTATTTGCCATAAAGTGATGGGATCAGATGCCATGATCTTCGTTTTCTGAATGTTGAGCTTTAAGCCAACTTTTTCACTCTCCTCTTTCACTTTCATCAAGAGGCTTTTGAGTTCCTCTTCACTTTCTGCCATAAGGGTGGTGTCATCTGCATATCTGAGGTTATTGATATTTCTCCCAGCAATCTTGATTCCAGCTTGTGCTTCATCCAGCCCAGCATTTCTCATGATATACTCTGTATATAAGTTAAATAAGCAGGGTGACAGTATACAGCATTGACATACTCCTTTTCCTATTTGGAACTAGTCTGTTGTCATGTCCAGTTCTAACTGTTGCTTCCTGACCTGCATATAGGTTTCTCAAGAGGTAGGTCAGGTGGTCTGGTATTCCCATCTCTTTCAGAATTTTCCACAGTTTATTGTGATCCACACAGCCAAAGGCTTTGGCATAGTCAATAAAGCAGAAATAGATGTTTTTCTGGAACTCTCTTGCTTTTTCCATGATCCAGCAGATGTTGGCAATTTGATCTCTGGTTCCTCTGCCTTTTCTAAAACCAGCTTGAACATCGGGAAGTTCACGGTTCATATATTGCTGCAGGAGACCACCAATTATTAATAGTAATGAACCTTCAGGCCTCGTGAGCTCTTAACTGTGTGCATATTCTATTCTATAGTAAATATGCTTTCAAAAATAGCACTGCTGGTCTGCCAAGAGTCAACTCAAAATGATCACTTGGGCCCTCATTCTGGTGTTCCTCAAAACCCATTTTAACTTAGCCCAGGGCAGGCAGAGCTGTCCCTCATTAACTCTTGCTCACTCCATCCCTAGAAAAACTGCTTAATTTGTATATTTAAGATAAACACTTGCAGTATTAGGGATCCCAGATGGAGTCTGTTATCTGACTTCAAAGACAGATTATTACATTTTTATTAATCCAAAATTCTTTGTACACCTGCTTAGCCTTCTATCTTAAATAATCTCTTTTGAAGGCAATTGGGCTGAATTCTTCCCTCAGATCTAAATAAAGGAAGCATAAACTACAATTCCCACTGAGAGGATTTATATGGAGATGGCTCTTCACTCAGTCTTTTTTGGGGGATTATACCACAGAAATCTTCCAGGGTCAAATTTAAAACACATTTGTTTTAGAGTTTGCCAAGTCTGGTATTATTTTGCAATTTTAGTGCTATTTGATTTCTATATAAAAGTGTTTTTCTGTCTTCACTTTGCTCCTCAAAGCCCATTTACTTCTTTCTGTCTCTGATCTCTCTTTTCAGTAAAGAGTGTGGAAAAGGATGGGAAATTTGAAGTGGCTCTGCTTTTGTTTGAATCAAGTTATGGTTCTTTCTGTAAAAATCATTCAAAAGCTTCCTGCATCACTACCCATTTTATCCCATTGTAATGAGCATAGGCGTATATTGATGGAGCTACTAGAAGCATCCTGAGAAATGATTCGAAAAATACTTGGTGGTTGGAATCACGTTTCACTATCACTCTATATGGACTGAATGCAGTAGCTGAGCTTGCTGACCAAATTACACTCCTTTGGACTTAGATCATTTCTTCTCCTCAGAGGACTGATAGCACTTTCATATTTTTTGTTTAATTTGGTTTATAGCATCTTTCTCTTAAGAGAACAGCAAATTGCTCTTAAGTGTAGAGAACACTTCCTATAGCTTTCCCTGACCTATATTGAAGTAGAACTATGTGATTTGTGCTCCTAAACACGTTCTGATCATAGCTGTGGGCTCCAGTATACCAGCTAGTCCAAACTGTCAACAGGGTATGTTTTGTTTCATATCAAACCTCAGAAATCCTTAGTCTTGGTCCAGGAGAATTTGCCTGGTGGAAGTCTATGAGAAAGCACTTTGCATAAAAGATGACTAATGACCTGGAATAAAGGCCACCCGATGGCTTTGTTTATTTGTAAAGTCTTCAGGAACTCACTTATATACCTGAACATTGTCATCAGAGTATGCTAAAAATTTTCTGAAGAACGTCATTCCCCAGTCATATTTGAAATTAAAAACTTTAGGGAATTGACAGTAATTTTTGTTTTCATGATCACGATTGATACTGAGTGCTTGCAGAGGCCTTGCAGTACAATGGAAATGCCGTGGACATTGTTACATTTGATAACTCTGTAAGGTGACTGTTATTGATCTTATCTGAACAGGTTTTCGCGGGAGCCTGGTGGGCTGCAGTCTATGGGGTCGCACATGACTGAAGCGACTTAGCAGCAGCAGGAGCAGCAGAACAGGTTTTAGAAACCTTATAGGAAGGTTTAGTAACTTGTTTGTTTTCACATGTTCCATCAAATTTACAAATATTCACAAAGAGTTCGAAAATTCTTAAAACTTTTCTTACCTATAAGATGGAGAAAATAATACCTCATACATTTTAAAGTCTTGTTCTTGTCAGTCAGGAAACAAGAACATAAAAACTGATACACAAAGGACTAGAGGCAACTATAAAAAGAAATAATTTTCTCCAATGGATTTACAGAAATTTACTTCAGCCTGCTGCTGCTGCTGCTAAGTAGCTTCAGTCATGTCTGACTCTGTGCGACCCCATAGACGGCAGCCCACCAGGCTCCCCCGTCCCTGGGATTCTCCAGGCAAGAACACGGGAGTGGGTTGCCATTTCCTTCTCCAGTGCACGAAAGTGAAAAGTGAAAAGTGAAAATGAAGTCACTCAGTTGTGTCTGACTCTTAGCGACCCCATGGACTGCAGTCTACCAGGCTCCTCCATCCATGGGATTCTCCAGGCAAGAGTACTGGAGTGGGGTTCCATTGCCTTCTGTTACTTCAGTGTATCAGCCTCCAATTAAGCTACAGGTTTTTTAAAAAGATTATTGTTGTTGCAGGTACTCCAGTTTGTATATAATGTTTGCTGTGTATTCACTAAGTCATGTATGACTCTTTGCAACCCCATGGACTGTAGCCCACCAGGGTCCTCTCTCTATGGGATTTCCTTTGTAGACAAAAGCAAGTTCCTCAACCCACATGGGTCTCAACGATATGAGAAAGTGACTGACTAGAGAATATGATTTAAAGTTTCTTCAGGTTTTCTAATTCTAAGTAATTATAGATGTTGATGTGGTCCATCAACAGCTAGATCATAATGGTGGGCAGCAGTCAGCATCAGGGTGAATCTGTTCAGCGTAAAAGTAGCATAGGCATACCAAAAGGCAAGTCCACAGGGGCCTGAAGACTCGTGGTACCTCTAAGGGATGGGGAAGAATGTATTTCAGTTTTACAGATCTATTTATTCGTATAAGTAATAACATCTTTGAGAGAACACTTTAGAATTCTTATGAAGAATAAGTAAAGGACTGTTTGTGATCTTGAAGGCAATATTCAAGGAAAAATGTATATTGTTTTCAGATTTTAAGCAAAATCAATGTTTAACTATACCGTTGGCAAAGAGCAAATTGTGAACAACATGGTATGCAGCTGTGTGTGGAAAAACTAAAAATGGAATTGTAATTTGGTCTTAAATTAGAAACACATCTGAGTTTTGTTCACAATTTGAGTGATATTAATTTGTGTCTTTCACTTCTTAATTGTGTGTATATGTGTCAGAGAGAAGAGAAAAGGAGACGGGGGGCAGAAAGGAGGGGCAGAAAAAGAAAAAAGAACAGAGGAAAGGGATTAAAGACAGGAGAAGGAGAGAGAGAAATACATGACAACTGAACATAGATGTCCCATTCATACATGAACTTCATTTTGCTTACAGTCAGGTTCTCTAAGATGCCAGGACCACTTTACTGAGAAAGAGCAAATCACTGAATGCCTTTCAAAATCCAATAAAAAGGGAGCATCTTTAAGAGAAACCTGACTTCTTGGTGGTGGTTGTGGCATTTTTAGTCTGGGCTGGGTCTTTGTGGTGTGGCACATGGGCTTCTCTCATGACTTTTCCTGGCTGACTCTGAGGAAGCAAGTGGCCATTTAGGAAAAGTCCACATGACAAGAAATTGAGAGCAGCCCCCAGGGGACAATCAATAAGAAACATAGGTCCTCCGTTCAACAACCCATAAGGAACTGAATGCTGCCAATAACCATGTGAGGTTGATAGTGGATCCTTTCCCAGTTAAACCTCAGATGAGACCCCAACTCCAAGAGATACCTTGACTGCAACCTTATGAGACCCTAAAGAGAAGACTCAGTTAAGCCACTCACAGACTCCCGACTCACAGAAGCCATGAAATAATAAATCCATGATGTTATAAGCAACTAAATTTGTGGTAATATGGTTATGCAGCAATAAGTAACTAATGTACATAATAAATGGGATTATAGCAGGCACATTCAAACATAACCATCTCCTGAGACTTCTCCAGTGGCCCAGTGGTTAGGACTCCATGCTTCCACTGCAGGGGACATGGGTTCAATCCCTGATCAGGGAACTAAGATCTTGCATGCCATCTGGTGCAGCAAAACAAAACAAAACAAAACAAAACAAAAAAGTAACCATCTCAGTTTTTCCTGCAGTCTGACTACTTGACAATCTAGGCAGGATGTGCAAAGTAAAGGACTGAAAACTACATTTCAGACCATTTCCCAAACGTCTGTTTAGAATATAAAAGATTGTGGTTGAGGAGGAAAGACTTGGAGCCTGAAGAGAGGAATTCACTTGAGAGAGCTATTAACCTGCTCAGAGTGACAATTCCTGCTCCCCTGGAATACTGGACATCAGGGCTCACCCTCACCTCAAGCCTACTGACAGGAACTGCAAAGAAACCATTTGGAGAACTTGATACTAGTGCTGACAGAGCTAACAGGTGAGAGAATTGAAGGGAACTGGGTGAAGTGTGCAGAGCCATTACTGGGAATTAACTGTGGTCCATCATCAGAAAGGACTTCCTAGGTGGCTCAGTGGTAAAGAATCTACCTGCCAATGCAGAAGACACAGATTTGGTCCTTGGTGTGAGAAGATCCCCTGGAGGAGGAAATGGCAACCCATTCCACTATTCTTGCCTCAGAGATCCCATGGACAGAGGAGTGGGCTATGGTCCATGGGGTCACGAAGAGTTGGACTTAATGTCTCAATGACAATAATCAACAAAAAACCAAAAGTGTGTCTTTCCTGTGAACAAGATGTGGGCCACACAAGAGAGAGTTGGTAAAGAGCTGTTATAAATCCTGCTTAAAAGGACTATCTGGGGTGGTGAAGAGACTTCAACAGAGGGAGACTGAAGTGCACCAGCAGATGCCCAGGGAACTAGGCAGAAGCTGGAAACTAGCAGACAAAGATCTGCATCAGGCTAAGCCAAGTGAATTGCAGGAAGACAGGTCCAGCTATGGGAACCTCTCCAAAGAACCCACAAACTCTCCATTAGAAGTAGTCAGCTTTAAACATTTGCCAAGCCCAGAGAGTGCCAACTAGGAGAACTTAGTCACGTAAAGTCTTCCCTGATCCTTTATGTAATTTTTGTTTCTTTTTTTCTTCCTTTACCACCACCCCTTTGATGCTGGAGGAGTCAGAAGCCATGGTTTACCAACTGTGGGAGCAAGGATAGAAACACAGGCAGGCAAATAGCCTTCCTTTTAGCATCAAACCTGAGCTACAGAGAGGAGATGCTTTAACTTTGAAATCTTTAATTATTACACTGACTGGATGTATTCAATACTGAACTGGGTCTTTTTAAAGCCAAAATGGTTGAAAGATGTTTTACTATCTAACAGCAGTAAACTACAAGTTTGCCCTAGATTTTATCCAAAAGCACAAATTCTAGCACTATAATGAACAGTTTCGTAAGAGCAGTTGTGGGTAAGAAATGCTGCTAATGAGTGCATCCTATAGTTCTGCTCTTTCAATGTTTTTCTGCACTTTTCTCACTCAACTAAGCCTCATGGAGGTTCTTACAGGTCATTTCATATAACTCTAATGCATGCATTCATGATGGTATGAATGAATCATAAATCTATTTGACCTTTTAAGGGGCACATTCTTTTCCCTCATCTGGAATTATTGCTTGTTTTGCTCCTTTGAGCAGTAATTTTGATATTAAACATGCAAGAATTAACATATATAAATGTTTTAAGATAATTTTTGATGCAAAAGAATTTATATTAAATGATTGTATCAATAACACAGGAAAGTTTAGCATTTCCTGGAGTAACAAAAAGTGCACAAGTAAGAGGCAAACTGTCTTTAAAATGCTTTTAGAAGAATTACATTTGCTCGGTACATAAACCACTCCTTGGAAAGATGTTAGACATTAGATAAACTCAAGGAATCAGTAAGGTTATATAAGTCCTTAGTGAATTACTGCTTCATGATAACAAGCAGTATGCCAATTGTCAAAAAAATTATCAACACAGCAAAATCTGATTTGTTCGTTTGAGTGGGGATAAATCTATATAAGAAAATTCCATACCTACACTTTTTGAGAATTGTTAATAATCTAAAATGGTATACATATCAAAATGAATAAGATATAGTATTGAATAGAATAGAATACAGATAGTTTTTTATTACTCCAGTTCAAAATCTCCTTAAATATTGTATGGAATTAAAAAAAAATGCTTCAAAACAGTGAAAGAAAAGAAACAAAAAGAAATACATGGAAAAGTAAAGATTGAGAAGTCTATAAGATTTTGAAAGGAAGCATGGAATGAGGCTGCAGTTGAATGGAACTTTATGAAATACAAAAAGCTCTGTTTCAACAGAAGATGGTCAACATAAGGAATTTTCATCCCTCAGAGACAGTTTTGAAAATAATCTCAGAAACTTGTGTGAATTCAGACATAAAAAATATATAATTTAATTTCAAATCCAGAGATGTTGTTATGCACAAATTATGTGCCAAAGATTTTGATATATTTTATTAATAGATAGTCAAGCTTATGAAACCTGGACTTTACTTTCACATGACAAAATTTTTAAGATAACTAAAATGTTTGAGTACATTGTCTGTTAACAGTAACACTTGCTGTTAAAACACTATTGTCACCGTCAGAATATATACTGAGATAGATGTGAGTCTTTCAATGATATAGTTATCATGTTATTTTATTAAACTAAGCAATGTTAATGTTCTTCTCATTATGATATGTTTTAAATGAAGCTTCATTTTTAAGGGAAAACCTTCCTTACTTTCTTCCTCCTCTAAACTTGAAAAGCAGTTTTTAATCTATACTACTTACTTAGCATTTCTTTCATTCATTCAACAGATACGTGGAGCAATATTCCAAACACCTTTTAACGTTGCTGGTTATATTTTATGGCTATAAATCTACAGTAGTATCCAACCCTTAACTATTAGTAAGTTGTGAGGTCTATCATTTCAAAGAAATATACACATATATTTATTATGCACATGTATTACAATTTAATGTATCTAATATCTACCTACATAGACTCTCTTTAAATATAGCATAGCATCTGGAATCAAACTATTGTTCAAATTCTGAATCCACGATTGACCAGCTATGTGATTTTGGCCAAGTTATTTGATACGAGCCTAACTTTCAAGTCCTCCAAATTAGGATAATAAAGTACATAGTTCAGAGGTTATAATGAATAGTAACAGAGACAATGTGTGTCATGCTGTTTGGTACATAATTGACATATAAAATACATGCCATTTACTCATATTTAACTAGGAAGGTAGTAAAAGCATTTTGAATAATATAGTCCCTTCAGAATATGGAAATCAAGGCAGCCTCAAAAAATCCAGCAGTAGAAATTTTAGGAAAACAAGGGCTTTTGACAACTTACTGTCTCATTTGTGAAACTTTTAGAAATAAATTTTCTTTAGAGTCCATTCAAATCCTACCAGTTTGATTCTTTCACTAAAAGAGTACCCCAGTTTCTAATCATGAGAGGTAGCATCTGTCTGACATACAAAGTATGCAAGTCCTGTGATGATAAATTCATAATCCTTTAAATAGCTGCTTCCTTTGTGCACTCATGGCCTCTCTAAGGTGACAGAACACGGTTACATGAAGCGTAGGAATGAAAGAATGAAATAGTGCCCCCAAAATAAGGCCTTATTTATTACTGAAGGCAAAATATTGAATTACGGGAAAAGAAATAGGTAACCATCTCACAAACAAGCCAATGTTATTCATTTGGAATACATTTGCTCAGCAATGCTTTTATCATAGTGATTCAGGAAAAAGTCCCTGCCAAACATTTTCTCAAACACTTGCAAAGGGGAAAAAAAAACTCTGTGGAAGGCAGATGTTGGCTAGCGGCTATTCTCCTTTTTCTCTTCACATCCAGCCATAAATCATATGTATCACCTTTAACATTACAGTGTTTAAACCTGAAGAAAGGATTGTAATTTCTTAAATTTATTGGCTGTAGGAAGGTGTTTCTTTTTTCATAATAAAATGCATTTGAATTATTTGTGTAAAATAAATCCCGATCTCCTCACAGATAGTAAAGGACAATAATAGTGTTATCTGAATTTTGTTTCAACTACTATGCTCAGCTTAATTGCAATAAATTCCATCATCCTTTCCAACTTGATTGTGTTTCTATCAAATATTTTTGAATCCCAATCTGTGCCTTGGAGGAAAACCTTGCTTATTGGCCTCGATATAATTATCAGCATCCATCCATGAAGCACAGCATGTATTGTACAAATATTTGGACTGATCATCTACTGTACCAGAAACTTTAAAATTTGTCTTGCTTCACACCTGATTTGTCTTCTAAAAATATCAACAGACACTGTTAACTTGACAACAGAAGAAAAGAAATAAATAATTAGATGAGGGTGAGTGAAAGGTAGTGGTACTTGGTGTTCAGAAGGTAATTTTGGATCATCATTATTTACAAGAAAAAAGAAAGGGTCAGAGGCAACGGAAATGTCATGATTAGACTTTCAAAGAAATAAAGAACCAGAAATAAATAAGCAGAAAGACCCTATAAGGATTTAATCATTTCTCTCATCTGGACCTTTCTTAGATTCCTTTCTTGAAAGCTTATTAAAGGTAAAAGAAGTAATTTCAATGAGAATCAAAGAAATGATTCTTGTTAGTTTAACCTTTCAATTGGCGGCCTATGAAAAGAGACCCAGATTAGAAGACCTTGAAGGAGTTATTTCACCTTTTATGCTTTCCGCTTTCTCAACTAGTGTTTTGACTAGAAAGTTGCCACTGTCTAGATCATTTCCAATTTCTAGGATTTACATATGCACGGTTGATTTGGCTATCAAGTGAATTTAGTCATCCAAACAAGAGGTTAAATTAGCTATAGTAATTTCTAAATCAGTAAAGCAACTATTTGGGTTTGGCTTTTTTTTTTTTTTAAACTAACTGAGCTTGTCTATTAGTTGAAGAAAGCACACATATAAAGAAGTAGAAAATGATGCAGCCTTAGAGACTTGAGTTTTAAAAAATTCCCAAAAGAACCAAGCTAAAATAAATAATAGGGGTGCATGATTATGGAGTGATGCTTAGAATGTGAAATTCAACATTGAAGATATCAGTGTTTATGAGAAAGAGAATCTATTAAAAAAGCAAGAGAATATAAATGACCACAAAACCTCATTTTTTCTTTTTAACAAAATAAATTTCAAATAGTGTTAGCCAAAAATATATCTCTGGGAGTAAGAGCGGATAAACTAGGAGAATTCAGTACAAAGAATTAGAACATGGTTATAAGCTCAAAAAGTATTTGTTGAATGGATAAATAATAAATTTACCTGCTATTAAGATGACAAAATAGGGCTTTTGTTCTTTCAGAATACCCCCATCCAAGTCAGAGTCTTTGAGGCTATCATGAATGCTTCCTTATCCTGAACTGTTGATACTCTCATGACCTAACAGCAAACAGCTAATCTATTAATTTAAAAATGCATCCACCCACTGCTTTTTCTCTTACAGTGAGGAATGCTCTGATGAGGCTTTACAACTTTGCTCTCAGCCTCAGGTTGCCTATCTTCTATGCCATGAGGATGTGTTTATGTACCTTCAATCCCAAAACCCACCTAGAAAAACTGAACAAGTAGAAATGGTTGACTTAAAATTGTTTTACTGATTTTTCTCTAATTCATAATAGAATGAGGTTAGATTGAATTGTGGCTTATCCATCAACACACATTTATTACCCACCCACTTAACATATATGACAGGCACTTGCCAATTGCCTGGTGGTTCAGAGGGTAAAGAATTCACCTGAAATGCAGGAGACCCATAGTCGATCCCCTGGAGGAAGGAATGAATACCCACTCGACTATTCTTGCCTGGGAAGTCCTATGGGCAGAGGAGCCTGACAGGCTACAGTCTATGGGGTCACAAAGACATGGAACACAACACACACACACACACATTATTCCCTGAGATGAGAGGAAGATAAGACCTCTGTGGGCTAGAAAGAGATGCTAATGTTTCTTGGAAAACAGTCCTGATTTAGACTTTGAAGAATTATCAGACTAGCTCTCAGGGAATGATTTACATAAACAGATTTTATATAAATTTGAATTTATATAAAGAGATTGACATTATTAAATATTTTAGAGTAGAACCAACCTAGATAGCATATTGAAAAGCAGAGACATTACTTTGCCAACAAAGGTCCGTCTAGTCAAGGCTGTGGTTTTTCCAGTGGTCATGTATGGATGTGAGAGTTGGACTGTGAAGAAAGCTGAGCGCTGAAGAATTGATGACTTTTGAACTGTGGTGTTGGAGAAGACTCCTGAGAGCCCCTTGGACTGCAAGGAGATCCAACCAGTCCATTCTAAAGGAGATTAGTCCTGGGTGTTCTTTGGAGGGAATGATGCTAAAGCTGAAGCTCCAGTACTTTGGCCACCTCATGCAAAGAGTTGACTCATTGGAAAAGACTCTGATGCTGGGAGGGATTGGGGGCAGGAGGAAAAGGGGACCACAGAGGATGAGATGGCTGGATGGCATCACTGACTCGATGGATGTGAGTTTGAGTGAACTCCGGGAGTTGGTGATGGACAGGGAGGCCTGGCGTGCTGCGATTCATGGGGTCGCAAAGAGTCGGACACGACTGAGCAACTGAACTCAACTAAATATTGATTATAAGATCAGAATAGTGGCGTACTGTGGAGGAGGTATGTAGAATTTGAGAGGATTGTTGTGAAAAACCAACTAGAGTTAGAATCAAATAGAGTGATTCCATCCTTAATAATCCTATTATTAAATTTTCAATCTGATTCATTTTTAAAGCACATGAAAGAAGAAAAATCAGGAATGGAAAAATTGGCAGATAAATAACGTAGAATTACTCTAGCAGGAAAAAAGTGTTTAAAAAATGATCATGTTGAAAATTCTCAGATTGTCTTTGGTCTTTGAAAAATACACTTAAAGTAAAACTTGACTTAAATTCAGACTACAAAATTATCTATGACACATCCCAATCCAGGATGGGTGGCAACATGTGACTTCCTGACTCAACTTATTCTAAGCTGCACTTCACAAAGTTGTAACTTTACTAGTAAATGAAAAATTTATTATGCTCAGGCCTTAAAATTAACTTAAATACTAAGTGAAAATCCACTATTTCTCAATAATGTGAGTTAATTATTTTAAGAATAAATTGTTCTATGGATTTTACGTCATGATTATAACATGTCTTCTTAGAGCTCCTTTAATATATTTTAAGTAATCTTTAAGCTCCTATATATTTTAAGTAATCTTTTCTTCTTAGTCTTAAAAGGTTGTTTTAGCCTTTGTCTCTGATTTACTTTTTGCCTTTTCCTTCCTGAAATATTGGTCTTTTTTGGTTGTTGTTGTTTATCTTTTTTAAACTACACGAAAGCAACTAATGGGTGGAGACACTTGGAAACATCTTTTTGCCATCAGTCTTAATATAATGTAAAGACTGGTGATAAAATATTTAAATTCATTTCTCCATAGTAAAGGGACATCAGATAGTCAGGTACATATAAATGATTATCATTTATTTTGTATTCTCATAGTTCCTTTAAAAAATAAACGTGTAGTTTTAAGAAAAGATAGCACTGTATTATAGAATTTTGTTACACATATGGATGTAAAATATTTGACAATAGAATAAAAGAAGAGGCTAATGATTGGAATTTTATTTGAATACATACAGAATGAACTTTCATCAGACAAGACAAATAAGTATGCATACTAAAATTTCTAAACGAACTACTAAATAATAGCAAGTGATTAACTAAAACAAAAAGGCAGAAAAGGAGAAATATAAATTTAAAACAAACAAAAAAAACACTTGGGACAACTAGAAAACAGACAGCAAGATGGTAGACTTAATCCAACCAAATCAATAACAACATTAAATATCAATGATATAAACTATTTAATTAAAGATTATCAACCAGAATAAGAAAGTAAAACACATCTCTAAGGTATAAGCAAGAAACCCATTTCAACATAACACAGACATATTTGTTAGGGGAAGCACACTGATTGAAACCGCCCACCCTGGCCGGGCACCATAGTAACTATTTGCATGAGTTGTTTTACGATAGGAGGTCCTAGTAAGGAACAGG
The DNA here is from genome assembly GCF_002263795.3 of Bos taurus. Classification (NCBI taxonomy): domain Eukaryota; kingdom Metazoa; phylum Chordata; class Mammalia; order Artiodactyla; family Bovidae; genus Bos; species Bos taurus. The sequence goes on from NC_037336.1 coordinate 29,511,620, forward strand.
GAACTAATAAGCTTCCGCCAACCAGAAGAGTTTGGGAAAGGTCAAAAGGAGACACCCATCTGTCCGACCACCTCCCAGAATCCTTCTCGCTGGCATCCATCTTAGTTGAACAAGCTGTGCACCACCAGGAAGGGCTCTGAGTCAGAATGATTGGCTAAGGACAACCTGGAAACTAATCCCATCACCATAAAACCCGAGACTGCAGGCCATGTGACAGAGCAGTTCTCCTGGGTTCCCTTACCCTACTGCTCTCCACCCGGGTGCCCTTTCCCAATAAAATCTCTTGCTTTGTCAGTACATGTGTCTCCTTGGACAATTCATTTCCAAATGTTAGACAAGAGCCCAGTTTCGGGCCCTGGAAGGGGTCCCCCTTCCTGCAACATATTGAGAGTAAAAGAATAAGAAAAAGATATATACAAACTGTTACAAAAATTAGAGGAGGAAACATTATTCTTTACTTTGTTTCATGATGCCAGCATAACCTTGATACTAAACCTAAAAAAGATATTATGCCAAAAACAAAGAAAATTAAGTGTCAATATCTGTCATTAATATAGTCACAAAAATGACACAAAATGTTAGCACACTGAATTTAGCACTGTACAGAAAGGATACTACACATGGTCATGTTGAATTGCTCCCAGTAATACAAAATTTGTTTAACATTTAAAATTCAAGCAATATAAAAATTCACCACATTAATAGAATATGATCAACTCAACAGATAAAGGGAAAATATTAGGGGGAGAGTTTGAAATGTTTGCTGTCAAATATTGACTTCATTATTTTCAATATCAGAAATATTGCTATTTATATTCTCCTGAACATGGGGTAGATACACGATCAAAGCTGATGTCTGAGCAAGATGTAATTATAATATAGACCAGCTTTTAAAATTAAAGATTTAAAATAGGAATGTTCCTTTCACAATTATTACCAAAAGTTTTTATCACTAGAAATCTTTCTAATATTTTACAAATAGTAATATGCTTGAAATGGAGCTGAATATTTGGCCAAAGTAGGCACTCAATGAGTGTATGTTGACTAATAAGTGTTTAAGTAAATGAATTCAATAAACTAACAATAGTGAAAGAGCCAGAAGACTCAGTTCTATTCAAAATCACATCATTTCTTTGAGATTTTACATTTTCATATATGAAGTAAGAATGATAACACTTGCCTTACCTATCTCACAAGGTTACTATAAATATCAGAAGAACTAGATGGAAAAGCAATTTAAAACATGTGTAAATGTAAACTACTCCTTTTGAAGTGAATAGGAAAAAGCCACATTTCTGACTACTTACAATGAGTCAACAGTAACTTCATTTAGTTGAAACCTTAAGAGGTTTAGAGGAAACTGGTGCTCGTAAAAAGCACTCACTTTGTAGAACTGAATGACTACACCTCAGGAATGTGAGCTTCACACAGACTTTTGTTATCAGCCAGACAAAGAGGTGACAATAGTTCCCTTATTTCTTAGATTTATTGCACTAACTTAAGCACAGCTGTTTTTTGCACCCAGAGACGGAAAGGATTCTTCAAGAAATGTGTTTTAATGGTGGAATGATCTTTAGGGTTTTCAACCAACCAAGCAAAAAACCCAAAGCAATTGTGAAAGAAAACCAAAGAAAATAACTCCTCTTTATCCTTACTTTGGGTTGAGCTCTTTGGAAGCAAGTCACCATATTTTGTCTCAAGTCTGATCATGTCACACACTTAGCTTCCCAGAATGGGAAAAGCTAAGGTTTGCATTCTAAATGTCCACATTTGCTTTCCTTTATACGACCATTGATCCCTGACCTAGACCATAATCTGGTAGTAAAGGGGCTAGAAATCAGCCTTGTTCATAATATAGGTTGATACTAGAGTAGTAACTGATACAAGTATATTTATTTCAACTTTTCTGAATATTGAAGCTTCCTAAAGAAAAACTTTTTGATATGTTACTTTAATTTACTAAATTATCCTAGAACAAACATAATGTTAATGTTACTAAACTATCTAGAAAAAGTATCTGCAAATAAAAAAGACTCAGATTTTCCACAGAGGTGTTTGTATTTCTTCATTTGGTAGAAGAAACTCATTTCAAAGCCTGCCTAGACAGTTCTGTATTAACCAGGATTACTATAAACCTCTGTGTTCCCCACTGATTCAACACTGAGCAGATTGGTGTGTACTTATTTATTAAATGAATGGATGAATGAGTATTTTTTAAATTGAAAGCAAATATTTTAAAGTGTTTTTTTTTTTTTTTTCTTCCTTTCAGGTTGCATTTAGTCTGGAGTAAGTCTAACACTGATTGCTAATTTTGTTGACAAAATTCAACACACATTCATGGCAAACTCACAGAGAAATAGGAATAGAGGAGGACTTCTTCAGCTTGACAAAGGTCTTCTACAAAAACCTAGAGCCAATATTATACTTAATGGTGAGAGAGTGAATGCTTTCACCCAAAGACTGGGGGAAAAGCAAGGCTTCTGTTCTCATCACCCTGAATCAACATACGATAATAACAGCTGTAGCCAGTGCAGGGCAAAAAGAAGAAATAAAAGGCACAAAGATTAAGAAGGAAGAAGTTTTAAATAAATAGGGAAAGATACTGTGTTCTTGGATTAGAAGACTCAACATAATAAAGATGCCAATTATTCTTAAATTGATATTTAAGTTTAATAAAATTTTTATAAAATTCCCAGCAGGATATTTTTGTAGCTATACTGTTTAGAATAGGCAAGATTATGCCAAAATTTATTTGGAAAGCAAAGGAACTAGGATTGTTAACTGGGTAAATTTCCAGAAAATTATACTGAGAAAAAAATTAAATCAAATATAAAAATACCTGAAATATATTTGAAAAAAAAAAACCGGAAACCTTCATTGTAAAATATAAAAGATATATCTAAGTAAAGAGGTATGTTTTGTTCCTGGAATGCAAAATTTAATGTAGTTAATATGTACTTCTTCAACAAATTGATCTAAATATACTAAATAATTCCAGTAGGAATTTTAATATTTTTTTAGAAATTTGACCAAATATTTCTAAAAGAATCTTCTGCTCATTATTAGAACTCAGTTATTCATTTATTAATTAACTAAAATATTTACTGGGTTTCCCAGATGGCTCACATAGTAAAGAATCCACTTCCCTATACAGGAGACATGGACCCAGCCCTGCGTTGGAAGGATCCCCTGGAGGAGGAAATGGCAACTTACTCCAGTAATCTTGCCTGAAAACTCCCATGGATAGTGGAGCCTGGCAGGCTACAGTCCATGGGGTCACAACTGAATGACTGAGCACACAAAATATTTATTAAGCCTCTACCATATGCCAAGAATGAAGCTAAGCAAAGAGATTACTAGTAAAAACTACAAAATGTCTATTTTGATCCCATTTTTGTAAAATGTGTATTCATATACAATGGAAGTAGGTGTACTTAATTGTTAGGAGTAATAATCTCAGGGTGCTAGGAATTTTGGTGGTAATTTCCTCAGTTTCACTTATCTTTATTTTCATTTTATAAGCTGAAAAATTACCTGTGTAATTTTTCTTAGGGAAAATAATTGCTTAGGAAAGTAAAGATTCACTATTTTTTATGTGACTGAGATAATTTATTTCAGGAATGCTAGAGATAAGAAGGATACAGAAAACAAACTGGTAAAATTTCATTTATATATTTGCATTGTCCTTGAGTTTAAATACAAAACATTTGTATCTTAATTTTTTTTTATCTCTTGCTATAAAGATATTCTTGAAAACGGAAACAGATACTCATGCTCACAAACATAACAAATATTTGGATTAAGCATTAGTTTTCTTCATTCCCAGACTTGTAATTCACATACATTATAAGCTTAATACATTTTTTAAATGTAATTAACTATACTAATTTGTTTTCAAATGTAATTAATAGCTCCCTATCACAATAATATATTTTTCTGTCTGAGCTTTTCTCTCTGCTACTTTGTTTCTTTTAGGCTAAATGTTAGTATTGTTTCTTTTTTCCAGATAAGAAAATAAAAGCTCAGAAAAATCATTCAACTTTCCTAAAACCACGCAACTAGTAAGTTTTATAGGTAAGATTGAACCCAAGCATTCTGATTCCAGAATCCATTTGTCTAATCACCACTTAATATTTGTAAGTCTCTGATTATTAAGCACTATGATATATATGTATTGTGTTATCCAGTAACTGATTACTATTTGCTAGCTGTGTTACACAAAAGGGAAAACTGTTTCCCATATGGTCTATAGTCATATTCAGGACGACCCACAAACTTAAATAAGCAATTCAAGTCAGGAAAAAAAGCGGGAAGGAAGAAAGGCATGAAGTGAGAAGGTCAATCAGATTTATGCTGGAAAGCTTATCCATTGGAGGGTTAAAGAACATAGTTTGGAGATATAATGACTCATAATGTCCATGATGTGGATAGGAAATAGACCAGGAGACAAACTACAGTTCTGAAATAAGTCTTTAAGAGTACTCAAAGTCTTCTCAAGTTAAGTCTCATGTTTTCTATGAAGTACTTGTATTTATAAACTGAAACTTAATATTTTTGTAGACTAAAGCCAGTCCTTTGAAAATGAAAGTCATTGACTATTTAGTAATAAAAGGAAATAATGGCAGACTCAAAACCTCAAGGATAGTTTCCATTACTCCTTCTTATTTTGATTCAATTGTGATGCTGCTCTTATCATTGAGTTTATGTTGCTCCTGTTACTTCTTCTTAATTTAATGAGACCCATTCCCTCTAATTGTACATATTTACTTTGTACAGTTTTTGTTTAAGTAATTTTGGTCACTTAGCTGTCTGAATATTAAATTCAACTCCGTTTAAATACAATTAAATATAATCTGGGATACTTTTGCTAATTGGTTAGCTTTGTAAACAGTTTAGGTGGATAAAACTACAAACTAATTATATTCTGAAATAGAATTGACTATGAAAATGCTTTGGTGGTTCATTGAAAAATTAAGACTTGATTGTTCAGAATTAAAAGAGAGAAGTAATATACAAAATAGCATTTGGGGGCAATAGAAATTGAAACTATTTTACTCAGTCTATTGTACATGTCCACAAATACTACAAACATAATTTATTAATCCTAACAGCTTTTTTTTTTAAGTTGGCCAGTGATTATCAAGATGAAAAGCCTGGTTACAAAAACCTTGAAAATATTTTTAAAAGATGTTTTCTTTACCATAAGTCAATATTAGAGTCTGATAGTAATACTATAGTTTTCTTACTAAGCTTAATTGGGTCTTGTCTATGGATCTCCTTTGAAGAAACTTCATTCTATCTGCTCATATTCATAAAAGAGGTACAGTGTTACTAGGATCTGAACATATTTTTTTCGTTGAATATAAGAGCAGAAGATGGTTTCTTAATCCTTAAACCAAACAGTGTTTGGTTCTCAGTGAGAAGTAAACTGTCTGACTCTTATCACTAAAAGAAGCTGAATTTAAAATAGAATATATATGTGCTACTCACTAACAGTTATAAAGTTTGTATGAGAGTGACAGTTTGCCCTACAAAATACTTGGTAATTGTATCACATCACGTGTTTTGAGGTGCCAAGCAACTGTTCCTGGTTTTATTATAGATTCACTCCCTGCCAGTTTATTGTGTTTCAAACAATAGGTGATGCAGGCCATGGGAACCTCAGCTAAGAAGTATTCCCTGACAGCATCCGGACGTGGCACATACATTTCTTGTGGGAAAACAAGGTAGATAATGTTGTGTCATTGAATAAGAAACGAATAATATTGAAAGCCACTTAATTAGTGTGAGGAAATATATGCTAAATTAGGAAGTGTATTTATTTAGGATAGGAAATGCTATATATGTTGAACATGCAAAGGAAAAGAAATAATTTCTTCTGACTGAAGATTTAATAAACAAAATGCTTAGGTTTTCCAGGTGCTTATCAGAGTTAAATTGGTTTGCCACTCAACTTCCATCCTTCTATCCTAATAGTGTTCATTTACTTTGTCTTATCCTAAAGGGATGACTATCAGAGGAGGCGATGGCACCCCACTCCAGTACTCTTACGCAGAAAATCCCATGGACGGAGGAGCCTGGTAGGCTGCAATCCACAGGGTCTCGAAGAGTCGGACGCGACTGAACGACTGCACTTTCGCTTTTCACTTTCATGCATCGGAGAAGGAAATGGCAACCCACTCCAGTGTTCTTGCCTGGAGAATCCCAGGGACAGGGAGCCTGCTGGGCTGCCGTCTATGGGGTCGCACAGAGTCAGACATGACTGAAGCGACTTAGCAGTAGCAGCAGCAACAAGGAATGACTATAATTTTTTTTTTTTTTAATGTCCAGGTGCTTTTTGTGTTACAAGAGGTGCTAGTTAAACTTACTTGTATTTTTTTTAACTTACTTGCATTTTTATTCCAGAATATTTTAAAGAAACATCAAAATAAATTTTATTCTAGTCCTCAGTTCAGTCACTCAGTCGTGTCCGACTCTTTGAGACCCCATGAATTGCAGCATGCCAGGCCTCCCTGTCCATCACCATCTCCTGGAGTTCACCCAAACTTGTGTGTATCAAATCAGTGATGCCATCCAGCCATCTCATCCTCTGTCGTCCCCTTCTCCTCCTGCCTCCAATCCCTCCCAGCATCAGAGTCTTTTCCAATGAGTCAACTCTTCATATGAGGTGGCCAAAGTACTGGAGTTTCAGCTTTAGCATCAGTCCTTCCAAAGAACACCCAGGACTGATCTCCTTTAGAATGGACTGATTGGATATCCTTGCAGTCCAAGGGACTCTCAAGAGTCTTCTCCAACACCACAGTTCAAAAGCATCAGTTCTATGGCACTCAGCTTTCTTCATAGTCCAACTCTCACATCCATACATGACTACTGGAAAAACCATAGCCTTGACTAAACAGACCTTTGTTGGCAAAACAATATCTCTGCTTTTTAATGTGCTATCTAGGTTGGTGATAACTTTCCTTCCAAGGAGTAGGATCTTTTAATTTCATGGCTGCAATCACCATCTGCCATGATTTTGGAGCCCGAAAAAATAAAGTCTGACACTGTTTCCTCTGTTTCCCCATCTATTTCCCATGAAGTGATGGGACCTGATTCCATGATCTTCGTTTTCTGAATGTTGAGCTTAAAGCCAACTTTTTCACTCTCCTCTTTCACTTGCATCAAGAGGCTCTTTAGTTCATCTTCATTTTCTGCCATAAGGGTGGTGTCATCTGCATATCTGAGGTTATTGATATTTCTCCCAGCAATCTTGATTCCAGCTTGTGCTTCTTCCAGCCCAGTGCTTCTCATGATGTACTCTGCATATAAGTTAAATAAGCAGGGTGACAATATACAGCCTTGACATACTCCTTTTCCTATTTGGAACCAGTCTGTCATTCCATGTCCAGTTCTAACTGTTGCTTCCTGACCTGCATATAGGTTTCTCAAGTGGCAGGTCAGGTGGTCTGGTATTCCCATCTCTTTCAGAATTTTCCACAGTTTATTGTGATCCACACAGTCAAAGGCTTTGGCATAGTCAGTAAATGCATCTATTTTTAAAAATTCATTGTTACAGAAAGAGCACTGAGCAGATATACCTGGCTGACGTGATGCTGTGAATTAAAATTCTCATTTAGATCTGAGAAAAAAGTTAGGAATTTCTTGTCAGACTAAATCAAGGCTTCCCTGGTGGCTCAGAGGTTAAAGTGTCTGCCTCCGAAGTGGGAGACCCATGTTCGATCCCTGGGTTGGGAAGATCCTCTGTAGAACGAAATGGTAACCCACTCCAGTATTCTTGCCTGGAGAATCCCATGGACGGAGAAGCCTGGTAGGCTACAGTCCATGGGGTCACAAAGAGTCAGACACGACTGAGCGACTTCACTTTCACTTTTCTACATAAAAGGTAATTAATGTAAATATGTTCAGAATTTGTTCACACAGGGAAAACTTTAATAAGGCAACATTTAGCTTCCAAGAGTATTTGTGCATGTGTATGTTAAGTTGCTTCAGTTGTGTCTGACTCTTTGTGACTCTATGGACTGTAGCCTACCAGGCTCCTCTGTCCATGGGACTCTCCAGGCGAGAATACTGGAGTGGGTTGCCACGCCCTCTTCCAGGGAATCTTCCTGACTGGGGATGGAACCCCCATCTCTCATGTCTCCTTCACTGGCAGGCAGGTCCTTTACCACTAGCACCACCTGGGAAGTATTTAGTGCTTCTTAATTTTAAATTACTTACTTATATGTTGCAATGAATTATATCAATTAATTATTATATTGATAACAATATTAAGTGCTTTTTATGACTCGATGGACATGAGTCTCAGTGAACTCCAGGAGTTGGTGATGGACAGGGAGGCCTGGGGAGCTGCGATTCATGGGGTCGCAAAGAGTTGGACACGACTGAGCGACTGATCTGATCTGATCTGATCTGATTGTTTATATTGCTTGTTGCCTCAATTTCTTAAAAAAAAAAAAGAATAAAACCGTATCAACTTTACATTAGTCACTTTACATTGGTATGCTCTGTATAGTCAACATAAGAGCGTGCCAGCTTGGCTCATTCACATAGTCACATCATTGAATGTCAGGAAAGCAGCTGCCTAAGCCACTTTGCAGAGAAGGCAATGGCACCCCACTCCAGTACTCTTGCCTGGAAAATCCCATGGATGGAGGAGCCTGATGGGCTGCAGTCCATGGGGTCAATGGGAGTCGGACACGACTGGGCGACTTCACTTTCACTTTTCACTTTCATGCATTGGAGAAGGAAATGGCAACCCACTGCAGTGTTCTTGTCTGGAGAATCCCAGGGATGGGGAAGCCTGGTGGGGTGCCGTCCATGGGGTCACACAGAGTCGGACATGACTGAAGCAACTTAGCAGCAGCAGCAGCAAGCCACTTTGGGCACACCAAGTGAAAGTTCTCTCAGTTATCATTAGGTCACATGATTTAAAAAATTTTTTTGTACATTCTTCATTAGTTTAGTCTGGGCTTGATTTTATGATGGAGGAAGAAGTACCAAGAGATTATGTGAAACTATGTAAAGCAAGTGACGTCTCTGCTGAAATCTATTTATAAAAGCAAGTCACAGGCCAGCTGAGGAGAGGCTATTAAGGCACATTGCAGAGGGCATGAACATAGGAAGAGTTGGAGAATCATGGCCATTTTTGTAATTAAATATACTACATGCTTAATATTGAAGTGGAGGAGGGCAAATACTATTCCTAATATTACTAGCATGCATTGAAATATTTATCATGTACTAGGTATATGTGACTATGCTTCACAAAAATTGTATAAGGTTTTATTGTTACCATTTTTCCTAATAGAAAACAGAAGCAATACAAGATGATGGTTGAGTTAGAATGAAACTATTAATAAGGATTTTTGATGTTCAAGATTAAATAACATGTTATTCTCAACCCTAAAAATCAATTGTTAAAAAAAAGTTACAAGAAAAAACAAAACAAAACTGTTGTTAGGAAGAAAAAAAATAAAAAACCACACCAGAATCATCTTTACAAATGGGTATGGCTCAGAAGGTAAAGAATCTGCATACAATTCAGGAGACTCAAGTTCAATCCCTGGGTTGTGAAGATCCCCTGGAGAAGGAAATGGCAACCCACTCCAGTATTCTTACCTGGAGAATTCCATGGACAGAGGAGCCTGCCAGGTTACAGTTCATGAGGTTGCAAAGAGTTTATCACATGACTGAGTGATAAAGTTTCTGTTTCATGATATCTAAAACAGAAATGCTATCACCTATTTCTGTTAACTAGATAATGCTGTCTTTCTGGACAAATAACTCTGTCTTTAATGGACTTTTATAATATTGAGCAGTGATAGCCATACTTAAATGTCTTCCTGCTGCTGCTGCTAAGTTGCTTCAGTCGTGTCCGACTCTGTGCGACCCCATAGACGGCAGCCCACCAGGCTCCCCCGTCCCTGGGATTCTCCAGGCAAGAACACTGGAGTGGGTTGCCATTTCCTTCTCCAAAGCATGAAAGTGAAAAGTGAAAGCGGAGTCGCTCAGTCGTGTCTGACTCTCAGCGACCCCATGGAACGCAGCCTTCCAGGCTCCTCCCTCCATGGGATTTTCCAGGCAAGAGTACTGGAGTGGGGTGCCATTGCCTTCTCTGAATGTCTTCCTACCTACGTAATTATTATAAGAAATTCTTATCTATGTCCTTGCTGTATTCCATAAATATTACTAGTGTTTTTTGAATTAGGGTCAACAATGGTCCTTTCATCAGCACCTGTTTTTCATTTGCTTTGTGAAAAGTACATACACATAAAATATATATGTGATTTTTTCATTTGCTTTGTGAAAAGTACATACACATAAAATATATATGTGATATATATATATATATATATATATATATTCCCTTATTTCCTGATTCACTTAGTTGTAACTAGCTTACATGCCAAAGAAGTGAGAGAAGGAAAGAGAAGGCACAAACTTACTGAAAGTCAGAGGAGTTTAATATTGAGATAGGAGTGCAGTGAACTCACACTTAACCATAAAATATGGATGATAACATGGAAAGAATTCCTTTAGCAAGAACAAGATTCCTAAATGTTTGGAAGGATAGATACCTAGTTTGTCTTAAAATTCTGCTATCTGGAAAACATGATTAATTTTACCATATGGTTCATGGACATTAAAAACTAGGGAGATTAGGTGAAAATGTCTTTGATGAAAAGTCAAGAGACTGTTCTGAATGATGTTCTCCATTATAAACCACCTGACTTCATTTTTGCAAGCCTCAGTTTTCCCATTTATGATATTGAAATGATAATACCTGCACTGCCTTCCTAAACTGTACTTTGCAAGGTTCAAAGTTGATGATGTTGTGATGGTGTTTTGTAAGCTGTGCAATACTAGATAGATATCAGGGATGCCTGATAATAGCAATGGGACGTGTGTGTTGGTACCTCTGCTGCACTGACCATGGGATATGGAAGTTCATGGAGATTCCCTCTTCAAAATGTGCACTCAACTTGTTTCTAACTTAGACCATGTTCTATCATTTATATGGTAATAAGATAGAGGAATAGGCCAAAACTTTATGTTCTGAGACGTTAATAAAAAATAAAACTCCTACCTGGGTGGAACTGTGCTACACAAATGGAACAGTTGAAGCAAACAGTAAGTAAAAAATAACTGCCAACTTTTCTATGCTTTTGCAACAATTTACTAAGGAGACATAATGGCAAATATGATCTTCTAAGCCAGGTAGAATATCAGAAATTTGGAAAAAAGTGGGAAATGCAATGAGTGATAAAACTGGGAAAAGCAACCATGGCCAGGGAGCCATCTAATGTTTCAGAGATCTTGCCTAATAGATGGGTGTGTAAATCTTAGCTAAGGAAAAGCAGTCCATTATGGATGATAATGTCAGTAGTAGCTATTGTGTATTGAACATGGTCTCTGTATTGCTTCTTTACATGTACTGTCCTGTTTATGCTTAACAATGTCGGTATAGAGTACTAGTCGCCCTTTACAAACTAGAATACAAGTTTAAAAAGATGATGTAATTTGGCCATTCAATGCCACCCAAACTGCTCAGTAGCAGGCTGACTTGAATTCAGCTCTAGCTATCACACAAGGGCAAAGGATAGTAAGTAAATATCTGAGGTTTCAGTCATGTGGTTTCCTTGGAGCCATCTTATAATTTTTTCACTAGTCCAGTCTGATTTTATGTAGAGTTTTATTATATATAGTTCAGTAAGAAGAAAATTATTTCTCCCACCTAAAGAAGTTAATTGCTTGTGAAAAATACTGAAAGTTTAAAGTGTTGAGAGCTGTTTCATAACCTCATTAAGTTTGCCCAGAATTGGTAATAAATTCAAAATGTTACTTGAGTACTTATTTAACTCCCTTCACTAGGCTCTATAGAGAACAGAAAAAATGAAAAACGTGAATTATCATTTCTTGGAGGAACTTTTGGCTTTCTTGGCAAGAAGACACCACAAGTAATACGATCCAAAATTTAAATAATACGTTTTAAAAATCACCAAATTAAAAGTAATAGGCTTAAAAATAATAAACATAACACAACTCTGTAACTTAGAGGAGTCCGAAAGAGAAAGGACACTACCAGTGAGAGGTCAGAGAAAAGAGGCAAGAAGGGAAAGAAGGGACTCTGTTCTATACATCAGTCTTTTGGACTCTGTGGGAGAGGGAGAGGGTGGGATGATTTGGGAGAATGGCATTGAAACATGTATAATATCATATATGAAACGAGTCACCAGTCCAGGTTCGATGCACGATACTGGATGCTTGGGGCTGCTGCACTGGGACGACCCAGAGGGAGGGTATGGGGAGGGAGGAGGGAGGAGGGTTCAGGATGGGGAACACAGGTATACCTGTGGTGGATTCATTTTGATATATGGCAAAACCAATACAATATTGTAAAGTTAAAAAATAAAATTAAATTAAATTAAAAAAAAAAAAAAAAAAAGAAGGGACTCTGAAGGCTTGGGTGCTTCCGTAGCATTATAGTTGAGTTCTCACGGACAGAGACAGGGACATCATTTCAGATATAAAGATTTTCGTGGGACTGGAGAGGCCATGATGGTAAAGCAGCATTACTCTTGGGTGTGGAGCAACAGCAAGAAGTACAGCTGAAAAGATGGCAGACGTGGTTAAAGGCCTTGTTAGGAAATTGTGATTATGTTCATTTACAATGATAGAGTTTGAAAGAAGATCCAAAGAGAATGGAGCTACACTTTAAAGAGACTCACTTGTTGGTGTACGTGAAAAAAAGAGAGACAGACTGGATATGAGGGGCCTTTGGAGCAAATTGTTTCAAGGGATCAGTCAAGAGGTAATTAGGATCTGTTCCAGAATTGTAAGAGGGAAATAGAAAAGGCAGAAGATGTAATATGGAGAATTTGCTGATTGAATAGATGTTGACTTCAAAAATAGAAAAATGGGAAGTCTAAGTAAACACTAACTCTTCGTCGTTCAGTCTGAGGAGAAAGTTCTTATTTAGGGCGAAATATAATGGAATCAGTTGAATTTGAAATAATGTAGAGGCTTCAGGTGTTTCCCTGATGGCTAAGCAATAAAGAATCTGCCTGCAATGCAGGAGACACAGGAGATGCAGGTTCAGTCTCTGGGTCAGGAAGATCCCTTGGAGGAGGAAATGGCAACCTTCTCCAGTATTCTTGCCTGAAAAACCCCATGGACAGAAGAGCCTGAAGGGCTACAGTCCATGGGGTTGCAAACAGTTGGACATGACTGAGCATCAGCCTGCAGAAGCCTCAAATGGAGATGTTAAGCAGATAGCGAACATTTGAAATTTAGGCACTCTGCACAGTAATTTGATCCAATGAACACAGGTTTTTGAAGTTACACAGAGTTGACTTTTGAGGTCTTGGAAGTGGATGAACAAAAGAAAAGGGAACAAAGATAAAGATTAAAGAGGGAACTGTTTGAAATGCCTGCATTTAGGACGTGAGAAGGAAAAGCAAATCCTAAGATTCTACAGTCTAGAGGTTAACGCAAAAGAGCTTACTGAAAAAGGCAATAGTTATTGTAAAGTGCAATAGAGGTGCCATGAAAAATAAGATTAGAGATTGGATTCCATATTTAAGATTGGGAACATTTGAGGGAACATCTACAGTGGAGTATCAGAGTCAAATCCATAATTTAGGTACTAATGAGTGAGGAGAGAGAAGAAAAGTGGAACTTGATAAAGAGAGAGCCAATCCAGGTAATTCCACCCATTAATCATACATAGTTGGAAGTCTTGAACTTCTAGGCCAGACTTTCACTTTGATAAAATCAAATGAATGATTTCCAAGACTTTTTTCCCTTTAAACTGTCTATGTACAGCCCAAGACTTCAGGTCCAGGCTATCAGATTTGAAATGATAAAAATGCTTATTCTTTGAAAAATTGGAGGCAAACTCATGGTCTTTAAAAATAGGAACAAAAAAAACGCTTAGCTGAAAGAGTTCCTAAAATTGACTTTTTTTTTTTTTTTTTAATAGTATCTCACAGGGAAGGAACAAAACAAGGAGCCAGTTTTCCAAAGTGCAGATAAAGGTGGAACTTGCCTGGTAATTCCTGGTCACAGGAATTCCAACATAGGTAATGGTAAAATTTATTGGTGAAAAGATAGATTATAACTCAATGTCTATTATGAAACATAAGTATAGCATTTATCTAAAAAAAAGAAAAATTAAAGAATTCCTCCTCGCTCATTTGAAGTGCAAAAGCCAGAGGAAATCATAGTAATTTGAAGAAATTGTATGCAGCTGCCATTGCTGACCCTCTATTCAGGAGGGTCCCAATGTGAACAAAGAGAAGCAGGATGAGAATATTTCTTGTCCTTTTAAGGACACTGAGGGAGTTTGTGAGCCCCATAACTTGAGCCTCTAAAATAGACTTGCATAGGAGCCAAGAAATTCACAGTGCAAAACACTTAAGCGCAGCATCAAAAAGCACCGGATTCCAAAATGGTATTTTCTCTATGCTTTAAAGATTGGAACCAAGCATCTGTTTGTTACAAGGGTCACACCCCACCCAAGTGAGACTCTTCACCTGTTTGGGCTTCACAATCACAAGAATCATACCACTGATTGAAAACAAACACACATACACAACACACACAACACACACACAACTATATACGTGATAAGTTTACCTGATGGTCAAATACATTATGCGTATTAATAAATAAAAAATGTTGTTGATGAATGAGCTTTCACTTCATCCATTGAGTAACATTTCTTCAGCTGTATCATCAACAAGTGACAGAGAATCTAAATTAAACTAACTTAAATATGAATTAAATCCATTCATTAACAATTTAAAAGTCTAGATATATATCCATATATTTAATTTCAGATGAAATACGGTCCCATGACTCAAATGGTATGACCAAAGCCCCTTTCTTCTCCACCTCTGTTCAGCACTCTACAATAACATTATCTCAAGGCTTCAAAATTGGTCCCTTTAGCGGTTTTACTTTCTCCCATTAGGGTAGGGAGCATGGCTTCAGCAAGTCTTGGCTTCAACTCTTCATACCATGATCTACAGGGAGATGAAAAAGCCATTTTCTTCCCACTAGTCTCAGCAAATGTTCTCTGGCATGTCGTAAACTGTTGGATGGATAATAGTCCAATCACTGTGACTGAAGGTTGAGATAAACCAGTGGCTTAACCAAGTTCTTTGTTGTTGTGTTAGTCTCTAAGTCCTTTCTGACTCTTTTGTGACTCCATGAACTGTAGCCCATCAGGCAACTCTATCCATGGATTTCCCAGGCAAGAATACTGATGTGGGTTGTCATTTCCATATAAAAAGGAGTGAAGAGTGGAGCCAATCTCACCACCATCACTTATCAAGAGAATTAGAAAAAAATGACTTCCCAGAGGAACATTTTAGTGTTGTTTTACTCATCTCTCCTTCAAACAAAAACAAAAATAAAAGAAAGGGCATGAAATAATGCTGTGACAAAAACTCCAGGTATTCACTACAATCTCTCCTGGACTCATTAGTTGAGGGAAAGTCTAAATAAAACATTATCCCTGACCAGAGACTATTAATAGATTCATCATATTAATGCAAAGTAAAGATTAGAGCAAATAGCAGGCTCATTTAATATACCAACGAAATACAAATATTGGATCAGATGAAAAGGAGATAATTTGGAAAACAGAGGATCTTAATTCCCAACTTGGGGAGAGTCTCAACCACTGGACCCCAAGAAAGTCCCTAAATCTCCATTTCTGAGGTAAATATCCCTAATAGAAGAAAATTTGCTTTTCAGTGTTCAGGTCAGTTCAGCTGCTCATATCCGACTCTTTACGACCCCATGGACTGCAGCACACCATTTTTCAGTGTAGGTTATTATATTTTTCCCCTGTTACTACATTTTTCAGTATAGGTTCTTAAATTAATTCCCCAGAATAAGGCAGTCTCTGGAAAGGCTGACTGACATGGGTGTTCACAGGATCTTATCAACCCTTGATAATCAATAAAAAAGAAAAAGCAAGAGGTATCGCTGAATGCCTGCTATGGCAAGTTGCCTATCAGATTTTGAGATCTGTATAGATCTGTGGGACTCAGATGGAAATGAAACATAAGACATTTTCTGACTTTTTCATTGGCATGCAGCACTACAGCAAGAACTATTCCACCTCTATGACAAAAATATGCTAGGAATTTCAGGAAACTGGAGAACTTGTATTTCTAAGCCAAGTTCCTCATCCACTTGTGACTTTAGCAAATACTTATGAAAAGAAGTGACTTCCCAAGTGGCTCAGTGGTAAAGAATCTACCTGCCAACACAGGAGACTCAAGGGACATGGGTTCCATCCCTGGGTCGGGAAGATCCCCTGGAGCAGCAAATGGCAACCCACTCGAGTATTCCTGCCTGGAGAATCCCACGGACAGAGGAGCCTGGCAGGCTAAAATCCAGAATCAGACACGACTACCGATTGAGAACACACATATGAGGAGAAGTAAAGGATATTAGATAAGTAATGGAACACCATTCTGAAGTAAAAATGAATCTTTAAATATTGATTTTAATTTTAAATATTGCTGGATGAGGATCAGGGAGGAGAAAAAAATTCTATTTGAAGTTCTTAGATGTGTAGACTAATATTTTCCATCAAATCAGAGAATTTCTCAGCCATTATTTCTTTATCTCATCATTTCATGTATTATTTCTGTCCTTTTTTCCCGTCTTTTTGATACTCCCATTATGTGTCTGCTGATACACTTAATTGTAGTCAACATTTTTCTAAGGATGTGTTCATTTTCCTTTATTATTTTTTTCTTTTTGCATTCATATTCCATAATCTCTACTGACTTATTTTCAAATGTGCCAATTCTTTCTTATGTCAGTTCAAATCTATTGTTGAGCTCCTCCTGTGGATTTTTATTTTTGTCACTTGATTTTTTAATTACAGAATTTCCATTTGGTCTTTTAGAAATACTTTATATCTCTTTATTCATATTTTCTATTTGATGAAGCAAGGTCCTCACACCTTCCTTTAATTTTTTATACATAGTATCCTTCTGTTCTTTGCATGCACTTAACAATGTCTGCTTTGAAATCTTTGCCTGCTAAATTTCACATCTGAATCCCTTCAAAACCACTTAGAATTGCATAAAAGTGAAGTGAAAGTGCTAGTCACTCAGTCATGTCTGACTCTTTGTGATCCTATGGACTGTACCCCACCAGGCTCCTCTGTCCATGGAATTCTCCAGGCAAGATTACTGGAGTAGGTTGCCATTTCCTTCTCCAGGGGATTTTCCCTACCCAGGGATCAAACCTGGGTCTCCCTCATTGCAGACAGACTCCTTATCAACTGAGCCACCAGGAAAACCAAAGAATATGGGTCACCTTTTCCTATTTCTTTGCCTGTCTCATAAATTTTGGCTGAAAATTAGCAACTTTAAATATCTTGTAGAGGGTTCTGGGGGCTTCCCTGGTAGCTCATCTGGTAAAGAATCCGCCTACAAAGTGCAGGAGATCCTGGTTCGATTCCTGGGTCAGGAAGATCTCCTGGAAAAGGGATAGGCTACCCATCCCAGTATTCTTGGGCTTTCCTGGTGGCTTAGACAGTAAAGAATCTGCCTGCAATATGGGAAACCTGGGTTTGATCGCTGGGTTGGGAAGATGCCCTGGAGGAGGGCATGGTAACCTACTCCAGTATTCTTGCCTGGGGAATCCCCATGGACAGAGGAGCCTGGGGGCTACATGTTCATGGGGTCACAAAGAGTCAGACACGACTGAATGACTAAGCAAAGCACAGAGTTCTGGAAACTAATACCCTCCCCCACGGGTTAATGTTGCCACTTGTTTATTTAGCCATTTATTTGTTTAGTGAATTGACTGATTTGACTCTCTGATGTCTACTTCCCCTCAATGCACAGTCTCTGATGTCCCTATCAGATTCTCTTTCTTACTTTTATCTTGTAGGCAGTCCACATCTACTCCTGCTTTATTGACTATGCCAAAGCCTTTGACTGTGTGGATCACAACAAACTATGGAAAATTCTTAAAGAGATGGGAATACCAGACCACCTGACCTGTCCCTGAAATCTGTATACAGGTCAAGAAGCAACAGTTAGAACTGTACATGGGACAAGAGACTGGTTCCAAATCCAGAAAGGAGTACATCAAGGCTGTATATTGTCACCCTGCTTATTTAACTTATATGCAGAGTACATCATGCAAAATGCCAGGCTGGATGACGCACAAGCTGGAATCAAGATTGCTGGGAGAAATATCAATAACCTCAGTTATGCAGATGACACCACCCTTATGGCAGAAAATGAAGAGGAACTAAAGAGCCTCTTGATGAAAGTGAAAGAGGAGAGTGAAAAAGTTGGCTTAAAACTCAACATTCAGAAAACTAAGATCACGGCATCCAGTCCCATCATTTCATGGGAAATAGATGGAGAAATAGTGAGAGACTTTATTTTTGGGGGCTCCAAAATCACTGCAGATGGTGACTGCAGCCATGAAATTAAAAGACACTTGCTCCTTGGAAGAAAAGCTCTGGCCAACCTAGACAGCATATTAAAAAGCAGAGACATTACTTTGCCAACAAAGGTCTGTTTAGTCAAGGCTATGGTTTTTCCAGTAGTCATGTATGGATGTGAGAGTTGGAATATAAAGAAAGCTGAGTGCGGAAGAATTGATGCTTTTGAACTGTGGTGTTGAAGAAGACTTGTGAGAGTCTTTTGAACTGCAAGAGATCCAACCAGTCAATTCTAAAGGAAATCAGTCCTGAATATTCATTGGAAGGACTGATGCTGAAGCTGAAACTCCAATACTTTGGCCACCTGATGCGAAGAGCTGACTCATTTGAAAAGACCCTGATGCTGGGAACGATTGAAGGCGGGAGGAGAAGGGGTTGACAGAGGATGAGATGGTTGGATGACATCACTGACTCGATGGACATGAGTTTGAGTAAGTTTGGGGAGTTGGTGATGAACAGGGAAGCCTGCTGTGCTGCAGTCCATGAGATCACAAAGAGTCAGACCCAACTGAGGGACTGATCTGAACTGAGCCAGTCCACCTAGGGATTGCCTCAGGGATAACATAAGCCTCTCTTTGTTCAAAGGTTGTACTTAAACTGTCTTTGGCCAGTTAGATTATTGCACTTCACTCCTGCACGTACATGTGGCTTGGAGACTGTTATAACAATTCAAGGAATTTATGTTTTTTGCCCCATGCTCTACTGGAATTTAGTAACTTCTATTTTGCCTCTCCGATAACTTCTGAAAAGACAGTCTCAATAATGCACAGTCTTCCACATTACTAAGGTGTCTGTGATTTTATTTTTAATACTGGCATTCTAGGATGTTGCCTTAGTGAAAGTGAAAGTCGCTCAGTTGTGTCCGAGTCTTTGCAACCCCATGGACTATACAGTCCATGAAATTATCTAGGCCAGAATACTGGAGTAGGTAGCCTTTCCCTTCTCCAGTGGATCTTCCCAAACCAGGGATCGAACCCAGATCTCCCACATTGCAGGCAGATTCTTTACCAGCTGAGCCACAAGGAAGCCCAACAATACTGATATAGGTAGCCTATTCCTTCTCCAGCGGATCTTCCCAACCCAAGAATCAAATGGGGGTCTCCTGCATTGCAAGCGGATTTTTTTACCACCCAATCTATCAGGGAAGCCTAGCTTAGTCAGTCAGTGAGAGTAGCTTAATACACAATTAGTGGTTGGTCAGACGTTGTATGAAAGGTCCAAGGACCAGTGAGACTTCTATCCTTTGTTGATATGTATGCTGCTTGGGTAACATTTTCAAATTTGCCCCACTCTGTGTTCTGACTGCTCCTGAATGAGTGATGCACAGAGCTAGCACATAGCACTTGTTACCAGCAGGGTTGACTGTGATCTTGGGTGTCTCTGTTCTTGGCTGTATTAAACTTCTGATCACTTATTTCTACTTATATGAAGGGCTTCCCAGGTGGCTCAGTGGTAAAGAATCTGCCTGCCAATGCAAGAGATGCAGGACATGCAGGTTCAATCCCTGGGTTGAGAAGATCCCCTGGACTAGGAAATAGCAACCCCACTGTAATATTCTTCCCTGGAAAATCCTATGGACAGAGAAGCTTGGTGGGCTACAGTCCATGGGGTTCGAAGAGCTGGTCAGGACTTAGCCACTGAGCATGCATACATGCACTTGTATCAGGGACTTTTGAGAGTCCTTTTAATTACTTTCACCAAGATCTCTGTTCTTTTCAACAATGCCCTTAGGCATAGAATTCTTCACAATCTGTTGCACACAAAGTCAGTTTCCCCAGGGAGAACTATAAAGCTCTTTGTCTTTAAGGCCTGCCTCTCCCTAGGGCAAAACCTCTGTGATGCTGCAAAGGAGTTGGAGGCAGAGACAGTGTCCTGTTTCTCATAGAGTGACAGCTCTACTTGACAAGTAAGTCCCGGGTGATGCCTGGGACCATGGAACAGTGGTGATTAGTCTCCTGGGTTTGCCCTTCCCAGGGTGAAATCTCTGCTCTATAAATAAGCTGGGCAGAAACGATTGGGTCACTGCCTTTAGATCAGTCTGCCCTACCTGGGGAGTTTCTGTTTTATAAATGGGGCTTGTGAAGCAGGAGAGACTTGATCCTCTCAGCTGGTCTTTCTTGCCTGGAATAAAGCTTCTACAACACGAGCACAGGGAGATGAGAAAACCTGGCAACCTGCTCCTCACAAGTTGAAAATGTAGCCTAGTCTAGAATCATGGGGAAGAGGGAACCCCTACTTCTTTAAGGCATTCACCAGAGTCAAAGCTCTTGGAATAGTTTTCATGAGAAGGAGACTGTGGGGAGACGGAGAGGAAGGAAGTAGGCTGTGACTCAAATGCCACAGACTCTCGCTGTTCTTACCAAGATTTAGTAGATTTTCTTGAATGAATGTTTCTCCATTTTCTGTATGCCCTTAGGACAATTTTCAGATTCTTTAAATGATTGTTTCAATAATTTTTTCCATTTAAATGGCTGCTTGTTGGGAAGAGAGTCTGCCTTGCTACTTACTCCTCTATTCTTAACAGGGCTCACAAAACACTTTGAACTCTGAAAGTCAAGATCATAAATACTCTAGTAAAAATGTTTAAAAAGAACACATTGATGAGCTTTTTTGGAATAATGATTTATCACAGGTTGTAAACCAGGGTTTTCTCTAGCTGTTCAGGCAGAGTGGTACCCTGTTTTGAGCAGCATATGGAATGTTCTACAGTGTGCTTTTGGTCACTGAGAGTCAGAGGGAAGGGGAGTTGGGTATACTTTATCTTCCCCAACATTACTGCTCTGTTTTGCACAGTGATGCTAGAGGCAAGGGAGCAATCATAGATTCCATTTCATCCTTCAGGAAGGGTGTCATCTAGGCTTGGTAAGGCTAAACATAGACAGTCACAAAACAGGGGTTACTCTATGGGAAACCACTCAAACAGGCACTCCTGAGGCAGCTCTGCCCAGATTCTGTGCACTTCCATTACCAAAACAGTACCCAAATGGCATCCAATCATCTAGAAAATTGACTGCTCTTT
Organism: Bos taurus; assembly: GCF_002263795.3. Classification (NCBI taxonomy): domain Eukaryota; kingdom Metazoa; phylum Chordata; class Mammalia; order Artiodactyla; family Bovidae; genus Bos; species Bos taurus. The sequence continues at coordinate 29,533,132 of NC_037336.1, forward strand.
CTTTTTACCATTATTGTATTTTTAATTGGAGGATCATTGCTTTACCATGTTGTGGTGGTCTCTGCCATACAGCAATGTGGCTCAGCCATAATTATATATATACCCCCTCTCTGTAGAGCCTCCTCCCCACATTTCACCCCTCGAGGTTGCCAACAGAGCACCAGGCTGGGCTCCCTGTTATACCACAGCTCCCTGCTAGGTAACTGTTTTACACATGATAGAGTATATATGTCAATGCTACTTTCTCAATTTATCCTACCCTCTCTGGCTGCTCTTTCAATGGTGCACATGTGTGTGCTCAGTCACTCAGTCATGTCCGACTCTTTGTGACCCCGTAGACTGTAGCCTGGCCTCCAGGCTTCTCTGTCCATGGGATTTTCCAGACAAGAATACTGGAATGGGTTACAATTCCCTTCTCCAGATCTTCTTGACTCAGGGATTAAACCCACATCTCTTGCATCTCCTACATTGGCAGGCAGATTCTTTACCACTTCACCACTGGTATCAGAAATCAAACTATTCAGGTGATACTCTTTGGCTGAGGACTGGTTGGAAAGAACAATGGTTATCATGTACATTTAATGGTTCAAAGAAAGGTGGAATTTCTGTGGGACACTAAGAGAATGCCATCAGTACTGACAAGCTTCAGGCTCACTTATATTCCTGGGAATTGCCTCATTTGTTTGTAACAAGTCAGGCTTAAGACGACATTATCTCCTCAATTTGTAGGATAGTAAAACTGAAATGACTTTAAAGGATGTGGTAGACAGAATAATGACCCCCCCCCCAAAGATATCCATGTCCTAATCCTAAGAATTTATAAATAGGTTATGGTACTGACAAAGAGGAATGAAGATTGCAAGTGGAATGAATGTGATAATCACTTGACCTTAAAATAATAAAATTATATATAGAGATTACCTAGGTATTTCCAATGTAATCATAATAGTCCTTAAATGGGAAAAAGAAGCAGAAGAGTGAGTGTCAGAGTGATGCAACAAGAAAAAGATTTGACTCAACATTACTGGCCTTGAAGATGGAAAGGAGTCATGAGTCAAGGAATGTGGGTAGCTCTAAAAGCTGGAAAAGGCTAAAAGTGATTCTTCCCTGAGCCTCCAGAAGAAATCCAGCCCTGCTGACACCTTGATTTTAGTCCACTGAGGCTCATTTCAGACTTCTGTAAGATACAAAATTTATGTTATATTAAGTCACTAAGTTCATGATAATGTATTAGAGCAGCAATAGAAAATAAAAGCAATGTGGCTGAACTCTACACTCTCATTTTACAGATGAGACGCTGAGGCTCCCAGATGTGAGGTGACTAACTACACATCCCACAGGCAGTAGAGATGAAGTTAACTAATTGCAATCCTCCACATGACTCAGACAGTAACCCACATGTTCGTCTGTGGCACAGATGAAATAAGTGGGCATGTTAACACATGGCTTCCAGGGTAAACTGTGGGTCAAATTATCTAGTTCCACGACTAGCAAAGACCTCATTATAGTCCAGTGTTAGTGGGGGTGTCCACTGCCAAAGCTGTCCTTTTTCTACCACTACTTTTCTAGCAAAACACTTCCTTACATCAAACCAGAGTTTGTCTCCCATAGCATATGCCCATTGTTCTTAATTCTACTCTTCTTGTCATGAACAAAATCTATATACCTGCAAGTGTTTGATGTTGATAATAATCTTCCTCGACCTGTTTCTTCAAGCCACAAATCCTAAATTTTATTCTTAATCTGGTATGGATTAGATTCTTTGCTTCCTTCAGTTTCACAGAATGAGCATTAATTTGCTCAAAGCATCCTTCCTGAAAGTGACATCTAGACTCATATGCAATATCCAGGTATCTTCTGGCAAAGGCAGAGCTGAACAGGACAATTTTTGAATAGTCGTATTAATGGTTCCTAGATCTAACACTGGGCTGGCTCGGCTCCCATTGCATAACCATGTAGTCAGCTTGGGGTCCTCAATTCTTCAATGCATAATGCAGCATTTGTTCATGTTAAAAATTCATCCTGTAAAGTGTGGTCCGCTTTCCAAACTACCAAGGCTTTTATAGATTCTCATTCTGTCATTCCATATAATTTGAACCTTTATCCACTTACCAACCTGGTGTCATATTAACTGTAACACAATCACAAATAAACATGTGGAATGAGAAAGAGATGAGTATTAGGGTCTCTAGAGAGCTCCTAATACAGTGGTTACAGTGGTTCCCATAGTTTCAGATTTTTTTTTAATCTTTTGGCTGTGCATCATGTGGGATCTTAGTTTCCCAACCAGGGATAGAACCCACACCCTCTACACTGGAAGTGCAGTCTTAATCACTGGACCACAAGGGAAATCCCTGGGTTTCTTGAATCAAGAAAAATTTTAAGTAAAATTTTGGGGAATGACCAGAGTTAATGGTCTTTTATTTTGACAAAAGAGATATTCAACAAAACGGACAAGCATTAATATATACTATTACCATAATGTATTAATTTTATTATTCAAAAAGTAGAAAGAACAAATATCTCAAAAAATTAGTCCCTTAAAAAAATAGGTGAAATTTGTGCATGCATATACACCCAGACACAAATAAATAAATAAATTCCATATACTATAATTGTCTATATTTTTTCATTTATCCACAGGTCAGTAAAAATATCTACAAGCTGGCACATGTCCTTGGAATCATTTTGTAACCACTTTTGTAATGTGTCTAAATATATTCAGCAGCCTAGATATATTTATTTCATTCATTCATTAAAAATATTTGTTAAGTAGTTTAATAATTTTTTAAAATGTTTTCTTTATACTCTGAGATGTGATGAATACAGGTAGAAAAGCTTAAAACTCTGTAGGATCAAATGTTTCCATAAATTTCGCATCAGTTTTCTCTTTGCAATACCTATTTTATCCTATTTAACACAAAGGTCTTTTTCATTCATATAGAACATATGAGCAAAGTATTACCATATGGCCACCTCATATATATATATATGTGTGTGTGTGTGTGTGTGTGTATCACATGCATGTCTATAAAATACACAGGCCCTAGTTCACTTTAATTTAGTAAAACAGTATGAAAGAGGGGAAGACCTATTGATCTACTGTGTAAGGGCACTACTTGGAACTGAAAGATAAAACATATGGTTTCTGCCTTTGAAGAGCATACAGATTGCATTGACATATAAGCGAGTCCACATTCAGCTTTTCTTGAGAATGTAGAGGATATGTTATCACCAGGACCCAGATCCTGTGTGGCAACACTCAAGTAGGGCTGAGTGACTGCCACTCCCCTGGGTGGGATAAGCTCTCTTCATTTTGTTCCAGTCCTTGCTATTGCCAAGGTGTGGCCAAGTGTTAATTGCATCATGTATCATGCCTCTACAAGAAGTGGAGACAAGTAATATTGACTAACTTTTCTTAAACCTGACCTCACTTCATTCACTTATATTATGGGTCTAGAGGGTAGAGAGACAAGCCAAGGGGAGCTTGCAATATTAGGACAACATGTGCAGTAATCAAAGTAAGCATAATGCCATGTACATAAGACGCACCAATCAAACGGAACCATATATATGATCTAGTTCAGCATAGCTGTGTTTAAGGGTCAATGCAATGCTATGAATTCCAAGTGCATGTCAAACTGCTTTCTGGCCATGGCTGCAGTGCCAGCTCAACTGTAGCCTTTTCCTGGCACAATCTCAATGAAACAGCTTTCTCTCTTTTTTTGGTCCCACCCAGGGACTGGATATTTTAATGGTCATGGTTTGCTTCTCACAGGTGCTAGTTTCAGTCCCAGTGGTGTATGTCATATTCTGGCAGGAGGCACTGCGTGAAAGTCTTCAAGGCTGAAAATCCAGCTTAGAAAAACACGCAAACAATGTGCTGTTGTGGATTTGGATTTCTTCTTTTGGAAAGAATTCTAACATTTCTATCATACTCCCAGCAGAAAAGACTTTTTTTTTTTCTTTCAATCCCCCTTTCTACTTATTGATGTGGAATGTCAAGCATTCAAGGGAACATCAGTCTGCCAGTTTCAGAACCATGATAACTTGTAGTTTCCCTGGTTGGTAAAATGGGATTGACTAGTATGGAAGAGAGAAAATAATTCTCTCTGGAGTCTTCAGTTTTCCAATGTGCTTTTAGGAAGCACAAGTTCAAAGATTTTGTAGTCAAGAAAAACAACAATAAAATTTATATGTACTTAAAGCCAAGACTCCCTTCTCATGAAATAAAATTATCTTACCTCAAGTACGAACTAATTTATATGTTGATAGAACAAAAGCCAACAAAGGTCCATCTGGCCAAAGCTATGGTTTTTCCAGTAGTCATGTATGGATGTGAGAATTGGACTATAAAGAAAGCTGAGTGCTGAAGAACTGATGCTTTTGAATTGTGGTGTTAGAGAAGACTCTTAAGAGTTCCTTGGATTGCAAAGAGATCAAACCAGGTAATCCTAAAGGAAATCAGTCCTGAATATTCATTGGAAGGACTGATGCTGAAGCTGAAACTCTAACACTTTGGCCACCTGATGCAAAGAACTGACTCACTGAAAAAGACCCTGATGCTGGGAAAGATTGAAGGCAGGAGGCGAAGGGGACGACAGAGGATAAGATGGTTGGATGGCATCACCAACTCAATGGACATGAGTTTGACCAAGCTGCAGGAGTTGATGATGGACAGGAAAGCCTGGTGTGCTGCAGTCCATGGGGTCACAAAGAGTTGGACTTGACTGAGCGACTGAACTGAACTGAGAACAAAAGCTGAGATCCTTGTAATATTTGTGAATAATAACAGTCAGAGGTTATACCTTGGTCCCAACCCTCCCCTAAGCAGTGTGCATATAACTAAAATATTAGCTGCCTAGAGTACATTTATTAAATGTATGCCCACCAAGTAAGCAGGCAAGAGGGTCTTTACTTCCTCTGCAGCTCCCTGTTTAGATCTTTTATTCAAATAAAACTGACAATTTAGTAAGATAAACCAGGCATATGGAAAGACTGAGTTTGATCAGTCCTAGACTTTATTCCTAATCTCCATCTCAGTACTGTATACTCTGTCTCTTCCCAAAGCTGAAGTAATTAAAACAGTGTGGTATGGGCATAAAGACAGATATATAGTCCAATTAAACAGAATAGAGAGACCAGAAATAAACTCATCCATATGCAATAAACTAGTCTTTAACTAGATTACCAAGAATATACAATGGGAAAACTGGAAATTCATATGCAAAAGAATTAAATTGGACCTTTATTTCACACCATACAGAAAAATCAACTCCAAATGAGTTAAGGACTTAAACATGAAACTCTAAAACTCCTAGAAGAGAACAAAGAGTAAAATCTTGATATTTTTCTTGGCAATGACACAAAAAGCATACACAACAAAAGCAAAAACAGACAAGTAGAGCTACCTCAAGCCGAAACCCTTCCACACAACAAAGGGAACAATCAGTAGAGTGAGGAGACCACCTAAGGAATGGGAGAATATATATTCAAACCATATATCTCATCAGAGGTTTATATTCAAAATATATAAGGAAAACACATATAGCAAAAAACAAAAACCAAAATGTACACACTAACACCACCAACAACAAATGACTCTAATTTAAAAATGAACAAAGGATCTGAATACATATTTCTCCAAAGAAAATGTGCAAATAGCCAACAGATACGTGAAAAGATTCTCATTGTTAAGGAAGACGATAACTGTTAAGGAAATGTAAAGTCAAAACCACAATGAGATATAGCCTCACAACTGTTAGGGAATCAGTTCTAATGAGGTGGATGAAACTGGAGCCTATTACACAGAGTGAAGTAAGCCAGAAAGAAAAACACCAATACAGTATACTAATGCATATATATGGAATTTAGAAAGATGGTAACGACAACCCTGTATGCGAGACAGCTAAAGAGACACCGATGTATAGAACAGTCTTTTGGACTCTGTGGGAGAGACGGGGGGGAATGATTTGGGAGAATGGCATTAAAACATGTATAATACCATATAAGAAACGAATCGCCAGTCTAGGTTCGATGCAGGATACGGGAAGCTTGGGGCTGGTGCACTGGGATGACCCAGAGGGATGGTATGGGAAGGGGGGTGCGGCGGCGGGGGGGGTGTGGTTTCAGGATGGGGAACACGTGTACACCCATGGCGGATGCATGTTGATGTATGGCAAAACCAATACAATATTGTAAAGTAAAAAATAATAATAATAATAAAAATTTTTTTAAAAAATTGCATAACAAGTGTTGACTAGGATGTGAAGAAATTGGAACCACTGTATACTTTTGGTGAGAATGTAAAATAGTACATTTGCTATGGAAAACAGTAAGGAGCTTCCTAATATAATTAAAACTAAAACTATTACATGATTCAGCAATCCCACTTCCGGGTATTTATCTAAAAGAATTGAAATCAGGTTTCCAAAGAAATGTTTGTACTCCTGTGTTCACTGCAGCTCTATTCACAACAGCCAAGAGGTGAAAACAACCCAAATGTCCATTAACAGATGATTGGATAAAGAAAATGTGGTATATACATGCAACGGGATATTATACAGATTGAAAAGAAGAAGGGAATTCTTCCATACATGACAGCATGGATGAACCTTGAAAAGACTGTGTCAAGCTAAATAAGCCAGCCACAGAAGGACAAATACTGCATGATTCCACTTATATGAAGTAGCTAGTCAAATATAAGCAGAGTTGCATGGTAATTGCCAGGGGCAAGGGAGAGAGGAAAATATGGCGTTGTTCAACAGGTATAAAGTTTCAGTCTTACAAGATGAATAATTTCAGAGATCTAGTCTATGATATAGAAGAAGGCAATGGCACCCCACTCCAGTACTCTTGCCTGGAAAGAGGACGGAGGAGCCTGGTAGGCTGTAGTCCATGGGGTCGCTAAGAGTCGGACATGACTGAGTGACTTCACTTTCACTTTTCACTTTCATGCACTGGAGAAGGAAATGGCAACCCACTTTTCACTTTCATGCATTGGGGAAGGAAATGGCAACCACTCCAGTGTTCTTGCCTGGAGAATCCCAGGGACGGGGGAGCCTGGTGGGCTGCCGTCTATGGGGTCGCACAGAGTCGGACACAACTGAAGCGACTTAGCAGCAGCAGCAGCAGCAGCAGTCTATGATATCATACCTATACTTAACAACAATGTATGAAACACTTAAAAATGTCATGTTAAGTTTTCTAACCACAGTTATAAAAAAAGAAATAATTGAGGTATCTGGAACTCAATTTTGAACTAAAATGTTGGTTATCATAAGCTTGCAAGGTAACATAATGTAAGTTCTTTTCATGTAAATTATGTGTGTGTGTATATAGATAGAGAGAGAGAGTTTTGGAATATTCTTCCCAAGAGAAGAATCTGTGGACCTACTAAACAAAAGTGTAACCATCTCTTTTGCACAATAGGTATTATAGTAATTTGTACATACACAGTGATAGAATATAGGGATATAAACTAAAGAAGAAAAATTTCTGAAGAAACAGTTAGAAGATGATGCAGGATGCCAAGAAGTATGGAAATAAAATGCACCTCATATTTTTTTTTCCTGCCAAGGGACTATCTCAGTTAAGTGACCCCTACAATGAAGGCAAAGAGTTCAATAGAAAATATTTGTCAAATGAGACTAGAAAGAATAGATTTCATGACTCTTTGTGATTTTGAAGAACCAAAGTAAAGGTTTATGGACACAAAACATAAGAACTACTTTTTAAACGAGGAAACAAGCAACTAAAACAAGCAGTTTGTTCCTCTCTCCACCCTTTCTTTCTTATCCACAAAGTCCCTCCACGTACACACATACTCGTATCTATTTGGGGAATGATTATTTGTACCTCTTTGCCTCAAAATATTATGCAATGTCAAGTTTGGGTAAAAATATCAAAAGTTGTTTTCTTTTTCTTTATCCTAGACTTGCATTTGATTCTTTGTAGTGTATCTTAAGAATTCAAAGACCTTGGTACAATTTAAAATAAAGAATGATGGTTGCCTAGGAAATGTCCATGAACTAGCCAGGTATCTCATTTCAGCTAATTTGATAACAGAGTAAATGATATGGAATGTAGACGTATGATTTAGTCAGTTTTCTTTCTCTTTCCTTTTTGATAATGGCTATCAGTTATGAATGTATGAGAAGCAGCATTTGGTCTTTTTTTACCTTTAATAGGCAATGAGATACTAAAGTAATTCTGAAGATGTACAATCCATGTGAGTTTTGAAGTTCTCTAGATACATAACCAAAATTTGATCTTTCTTTATCTGGCATAAGGAATAATACTAGGTCACATTTGTCAATATTTGAAGGCAAGTGTAGTAACAAAACACTTTACTTTGCCTTCTCAGATGACTACAACTACAATTTAGAATAAAATCCTTGAAGAATATATTAACTTTCTTGTGCAGGGTCATTCTCACTCAAATTATTAACCTTCAGTAACAACATTGCAAATATCTCTTTTATGCTACAGAATGTAATATCTGCTTGTTTACTGCTTTGAGTATTCTAATCTGAATTTGAGATCATCCTTCCTGGACCATATTAATGCAGCTCTTAGTGTCTGGAAAAGCATAAACATCAAGTCCAGTGGTTTATTATGACAGTGATAATGTTTCTGAAGCTGTATATACCTTTCTTTCTTTACTTTCTGGTCACGACTCAGATATCCAGAATCCTTTGCTCAAACTATTCACACTTAAGTGAGAATGGCATATGAATTGTGAAACCATGTTCTACTCAAATCTGAAACTTCTTCACCTTAATCTATCAAGAGTTGAGTCTTGGGAGGGGGATGGGCGGGAGGTTCAAGAGGGAGGAGACAAATGTATACCTATGGCTGATTATGTTGATGTTTGACAGAAGACAACAAAATTCTGTAAAGCAATTATCTTTCAATTTAAAAATAAATAAATTTTTAAAAAAGGACGACAAAAGAAAAAACAGTTCCGTCTTTAATTTGACCCTGAGACTCTGAGTATTTTTCACCTTCAAGAGATAATGCCAACATTTGGCTGATTCACTTTAATTTGCCAAGCAGAGGTTTCTTATCAGCCTCAGACTGCACCACTCTGGCATCATAACCCTACTCAGATAACCATTGATCCCCTCTGAAAGCCCTTGATGGAAAAGCCCTTCATTCTTCCTGATTCCTGTTTTCCTGAGAGTCAACTACTTAGGGGCACTAGAGCCAGTTTCTATCCATTGTTCAGGGTTCCAATCAATCTTTACAAAATAATTTTGAATTTAAGTCAATGTTGTATGAGTTATTTAAACTATCCTAAGTTAACTTACAGGAAAACAAGTATTATGTAATTTCTTAATTTGCCCCTATCAACAGAAGGCTTATAATTATCAACCACATTATATTGATACTTTCCACTATTAGAGAATAGAGAACACTGGTACACATAAAGTCACCATGGAAACTCAAGATCTAGTTTGGTACGAAAAGCACCTAAGGATTTTTGTGTCTGTACTATATAGGATACTAATATATTAACAATAATGTGACATGCTAAAAGATTGGCATTAAAGTGTACATCCAAGATTCAGAGAATAGAAGGAAGGAGTAAAGTGAAAGGAGACAAAATCTGGGATGGGCCAGTGACATTTCACGGGATTCAAGCATAGCTGTGAAAAACAGGTTGGGCTTAGAAGTGTAAGGTCAAAGATAAGCTCTCAGGAGCACACACCTTCAATATAATAATGTAAGTTAACTGGGCCTGTGGAAAAGTAGACTATTTTCAGTATATTTTTCAGGCTGGTATGGACTGTGATGGTAACTATAGGCAATACACATCTGTACATGTGAATTAAGTGGTTTACTAAGGGCACAGTGTGAATAAAATAGTGTACTAAGTGCTGAAAGAGAAAAAAGTACACAGTGTATTTATTCAAGATACTTATATTTCTGTGAACTTTCAGCCCATCAGTGTTCAAAAAAAAGGGTGGGGGGCGGGTACTGGGAAAGATTGAGGGCAAGAGAAGAAGGGGATGACAGAGGGTGAGAGATGACTGGATGGCATCACTGACTCTATGGACATGAGTTTGAGCAAATTCAGGGAAATAGTAAAGGACAGGAAGCCTGGCTCGCAGCAGTTCCTGGGGTCAAAAAGAGTCAGACACAACTAGTGAGGGACTGAACAGCAAACGAACCAATAATGTTATCCTGCAGAAAACAAAAATTCAAAACTATATTGGATAATATGAGATATCTTTAGTACTTCCGTTGTCAGAGAAGAAAAAATACATAGAGAGAAAAAGTAAATGGAAAATCACTTTTCTGTTCTGTACTGCAGCCAGCCTTCTGAGCATGTGTGCAGAAAAGGAAGAAGGAAGGTGGGGAAGGGAAAGGAAGGAGAGCTGAGGAAAGAACAAGAGGAAAGGCCCCTGGTGGCCATGGTGTTACAGTAGCAGTAGACCTCACCCTAAGCTTGGGATAAATTAGATCTGCCACTATTTGAGTTTTCTTTACACATTATACCCAATGGTGACTGACTTCCAATGAATCTCTGTATAATTTTAGTTGTTTTTTTTTTAAAAATGTTTCTCAGCCGTACTGATACTGAACCAAAGGAAAACATAACTACCAATATCTAGGTTCAGATATTGTTCAACAATTTGCCCCAAAAGAGAATAAATTAAAGATATAACAAGAATATACTTTTTTAGGAACAAATAAAATGTTATGGGACTTAAGTACCTGTTTTTACATCTTCTAGGTAAAAATAAGAAGCATTTCCAGAAGAAAAATAAGTCCAGTAGGAATGGGTCAAATGTTTTCATCAGTAGTCTGAATCAATGGAGAAATAATGCTCTCTTCTTAGAGAAATTTTGAACTCCCACACAGATTTTTTTAAACATAAATAATTTCATTTTCTCCAACACATTGCAAATCATGTGGATGTTCATTGGCTGAATTAAAATACAAACCAAAACCAAAAAAAAAAAAAAGTGCAAAGTGTGCCTTGAAAAAGTAGAATCAGAGTGAAGGGAAAAAAGCCTTCTCTTCCTGTTTGATCACCTCCCCCACATGTTTTCATCTGCCATGCTGAAATAAATAAGAGAACCAAGACTTTCTTTCTCCCTCAGTGCTGTTTGTGGTTAAGGAAACAGTAAAGGATATTGCTACAAATAGGTAGTCAATATAATGAGAAAAAGAAGTCATACTTGTGGTCATACTTGCAGCTGTGCAGGCAAGACATAAAGTTTTCAAGGGTGTCAGAAAGCAGCTAGAAATACCCATTAAAGAATAAAGAGGTTTTTGACTGCTGTGTACAATAAGATTATTTGGAACATGTTAGCAACCTTTAAGCTTAAACTTCTGGTCATAGACGTTATAGTTTCTGAGTGATTTTTTGTTTACCTTTTCTGGAATGCTCTTGCTTTTTAGTATGTTTTCCTTCTCTGAATATTATTTCAGTTCTTTGCAGCAGCTCTGTGTATTATATTAATAGTTTGACAGAAGAACCATGGAAGTTGTACATGTAGCACTTGTACAGACTTGACCTCCATGGAAGGTGGTGGAATATGTTCCAGTATAGGGAACTATGATAGTGGCACTCCTCACAAACCCAAGTGACCACAGAGTTCAGCATCTCAGCCTGGGATACGTGAATTTCAGGCACGACCATGAGAACCCATTAAAATGAACCTGATTTGGAATTTGTAAATCACGGCAGTGGATAATCAGTGATGGTACAGTATTTTGAAATCAGAAAATCAACAGTACACAGCCCAAGCTTCTTAAAGAGTATCATTGTAACACAAAACAGACGCAGACACACGTCCCCCACCCCCCGCCACACACACACACAGTACACCAGAGCCTTGGAAGACAGAATTATCAACTGAATTGTGGTTACATCTACTACCTGACTTCATGATCATTTGAATCAAGAGATAAAGGAATGTGTACTGGTTAAGAGTATTCAACCTAGAGTGAGATGCTTCTATTATTTCAAGATTCTGCTTGTAAAATCAGATTAACAATGATACTTGTATCATAGTCTTGCTTTGGTTAAACAAATGAATACATATATTAATAAACTTTTTATTTTTTAATAATTTTAGATATACAAGCAAAGTTGCAAAGAGTATACAGAAAGTTCCTGTATAATCCTTATCCAGTTTCCTCTAATACTATCCTTTTACATTCCACGGTATATTTGTCAAAATCTGAGAAACCAACATTGGTATGTTGCAATTAACCAAATTCCAGACATTATTCATATTTCACCAGTTTTTCCACTAATGTCTTTTTTCCATTCCAAGATTCAATCCATGATATCATGTTACACATAGGAAAATGCATATTTTATTGTTTAAAACATTTAGATTTAGAACAGTGTCTGGCACATAGTAAGCACCTGCTAAATATTACTTAATCTTATTAGATGATTTTCAAGTAGGTGACATGGAATGTTTCTAACACTGCTATATATTAACAAGATTTTACACCCAATTTCTTATACTGAGGGTTCACATAAAAATAAATAGAAATATTTCACTAGGCCATTGCAAAGAAGCTATTAATACAGAATAAGGGGTAATTTATATTTGTAATAAAAGCTGTAGCTTAATTGCCCCCAAGAGAAGGAGTTCATGTATAGGATATCTGCTAAAGGTCAGAAAAAAAAATCATCTTAGTCATTTAACTACATTCATTCAAGAATTTGAGCACCTACCTACAATACACAAGGCAGCATGTCATGGCTGAGGTACAGTGATAAATCAGACTCAGTCCCTTCTTCTTATGAAGCTTACATTTTATGAAACTAACACACTATAGTCTTAAATAAGCAATCAATATAGAATCTGATTCACTACAACATAAAACAGAAAGGCATGAGACTTTCCCATCTAGACATAGATGGTCACGTTTTCTCAGAGTGGTGATGGATATATTAGGTGAAAGAGGAAACAGGCACAGTTCACTTTAGTTCCAATTACCCAGATATGTAGCATCCAAGGGGGAGTTAGACAAAGATATGTGTGCAGGGAAAGTCTGTACCTGCTCCAGATGCATCCATTCCAGCTGCTCTGGGAGTGCTTCCTGTGAAAGCAGCAGCCTTGCTTGTAACTGATCATAATATGAGCTAAATGCTATCAGGTGTTTCCTCTATGCCAGACTGTTCTCAGTGCTTTACATGCATTAATTCAAGCAATTCTCACAACTACCATGTGAAGCTGGTAATGTGCGTGTGAGCTCAGTCGCTTCAGTCGTGTCTGAACCTTTGTGATCCTAGGGACTGTAGCCTGCCAGGCTCCTCTGTCCATGGGATTCTCCAGGAAAGAGTACTGGAGTGGGTTGCCATTTCCTCCTCCAGGGGATCTTCCTGACCCAGGGATCAAACCTGCATCTCCTGCATTGCAGGCGGATTCTTTACTGCTAAACCACGAGGGAAGTCCTGAAGTTGATATTATTCCCTAATTTGTAGATAAGAAAATGAGGCCAAGTGAAATTAAAAGATGCCTACTCCTTGGAAGGAAAGTTATGACCAACCTACATAGCATATTCAAAAGCAGAGATATTACTTTGCCAACAAAGATCCATCTAGTCAAGGCTATGGCTTTTCCTGTGGTCATGTATGGATGTGAGAGTTGGACTGTGAAGAAGGCTGAGTGCCGAAGAATTGATGCTTTTGAACTGTGGTGTTGGAGAAGACTCTTGAGACTCCCTTGGACTGCAAGGAGATCCAACCAGTCCATTCTGAAGGAGATCAGCCCTAGGATTTCTTTGGAAGGACTGATGCTAAAGCTGAAACTCCAGTACTTTGGCCACCTCATGCAAAGAGTTGACTCATTGGAAAAGACTCTGATGCTGGGAGGGATTGGGGGCAGGAGGAGAAGGGGACGACAGAGGATGAGATGGCTGGATGGCATCACTGACTCGATGGACGTGAGTCTGAGTGAACTCCTGGAGTTGGTGATGGACAGGGAGGCCTGGCGTGCTGCAGTTCATGGGGTCGCAAAGAGTCGGACACGACTGAGCGACTGAGCTGAACTGAACTGAACTGATCTAATCTAAGACAAATATAAAGAGCAAAATAATAATAATAATAATAATCTCTTTTGTATTTTCACAAGTCTCTGCATACAGAGGCATAAATTATTCCTGGATATAAATAGCAAGATCAGTTTTATTTCCATTTTACTGAACAAAAAAGAAAGAAAATGAACCATCTTGACTTACTAGATTCTGAAAGACAATATTCCTAAGAACTTACATTTTGGAATATTTTCTAAAATATCTCAACTGCTGAGCAAATGTATGTATAAATGTGGATGTACTAAATGTTATTGGTGTCTTCTTTTCACAGCTCAGAAAAGCCAGTGGTAATTAAGACGTCTACTACTGCCTAGGCACCTGCCATGTGCTATATAACACTGGGACCACCCAGAGGGATGGTATGGGGAGGGAGGAGGGAGGAGGGTTCAGGATGGGGAACACATGTATACCTGTGGCGGATTCATTTTGATATTTGGCAAAACTAATACAATTATGTAAAATTTAAAAATAAAATTAAATTAAAAAAAAAAGACAAATATGAATAGGCAGTCCCTTTCCTCAGAGACCTTCCCCTGTAATGGGCACGTTTCATTGTATTTCACATGTGAGTAATCAAAAATATGTTAAACTCAAATAAACAGATCTTCAAATAGCTGAAGTACAAAGTGGAATAAGGCGGGACCTACTGAGAATGAGATGGTTGGATGGTATCACTGGCTCAATGGACATGAACTTGGGCAAACTCTGGGAGACGGTGACAGGGAGGCCGGGCATGCTGCAGTCCACGGGTCACAAAGAGTCGGACACTACCTGGTAACTGAACAACAACAAAAAGGACCCCCTGAGAACAGACACATACAGCGTGATGCGAGGCAAAAAGATACAAGAAACAGAAGGAATGTCACCTGGTTAGGGTGCGTGACTCGCATTTGAAGTCTAGGTGGTAAGTTAATAAGTTGGGACTGATGACAGGGTAGGATATTCTCCATGAAAGGAAGAGCGCTCATGAAGGCACAAACAGAGGAAGTCCCAGGTTGTCCCAGGAATGCCAACCACAACTGCGGTGTAGATGCCTGTGAGAGGAAGCATGAGTGTCAGGACCACTTCTGGATAGACTTGAGTGGCCGGAAGAGAACATTGCACTTAATAAACAGAAAATGGTAAGCTCTTAAGGATCTGGGGTAAGAATCAACAGAATTAAAGCTACAATTTAGAAAGATTTATTTGTAAGTGTGTAGGATGTATTTCAGAGTGGGGACAGACAGGAAGTAGAGTCATTTAATTGTTTAATATGTAACAATTAAATTTTGTTACATATCCAGTTTATAATGACTGCTGAAATAAGGGAAGGGCAGAAGAAATGGAAGCGAGAGAATGGATGTGGCAATTGGGTGACTGATTTAGGAACTAGAAAAAAATAAGAGACATCTGAAACACTTGAGGAGTCTGGATGACTGGGGAAATGGTATTATTATTAGTAGAAATGGCAAAACTATGAGGAAAAGTCTGGATTGCTTTTAAAGAAAATTATATGAGTTTGTACTGAATATGTTAGGTTTATGGTGCTTGTGAAAGAGTTAAGTGAAGAGTTTAAGCAGACAGGAAGAAATGTAGAAGAGAGAAGACTAGACGCATAAGCTCCAAAATCATCTCAGCAGAGGTAATTGAACTGTTGGCGTAAAAAAGGAGAGATTGAAAACAGAGAAGAGGGAAGGCTGAGGGAACAAAAGAAGTGAGAATAAAAGAGACCAAACAAAAACAAACAAAAGTGAAGTCTAGAGAGGTAGCAGGAGAACCGAGGAAAGGTTGTATTGTATTGCACTGGGAAAATCAAGGAAGCCAGAATTTCAAGCAAGTGAAAATAATCCATAGTATAAGTAGCTTTATGAATATAAAAGCAAGTTTCTTTATTTAAAATATCAATTCATTTTATTCTACTATGCTTCATGGAATACTGGTTCTTTTAAGCAATTCTCAAGCAAAAATTTCAGAAAAAAATCATCTTTAAAAATCAAAAAATAAATTCATTTAAAGACTTTTAGCAAATCTGTAAGTTTTATTAAGCAGTAATTAGATAAAGACACAGAGGTCTCACATGAATTTGAAAGCTTGTGCTTATGACTAAATATTTAGTTGGAAAACCATCTTAGCCACTTAACGGTTTTAGAGGAAATATGTTTGCAATTATTCCACTGCAATGTCTAACTGCAATTTGTCCTCATCCTGGGGGCTGGAAAGAATAATTTTTGCATTAGAACTTACTTCAACTTCAGAATGCTTCTTTGTTTGGTAGCTTTCTATCCATTTCCCCCATTCTAAACTTTCAAAATGCAAGAGGTTGGCAAATTCATTTTAGACCTTCCTGCAACCAAAACTGTAAGGGCTAGAAGAAAGTTGAAATCACTTTGAGAGATGAAATTCTTTCATATACTGAACAACAGGCATTTTTTGAAAGATTCACAATCTAAGCACAAACAACATAAAGTTCAAAAAAGGCATTAATTATATGGATAAATGGTGGATGGATAGCAAGAGCTTGGAACAGATCAACTTAAAATTTCCTATATTGTGGTTCAATTTGCTTCCAAATGCCAGTCCATTCCAATATAGAAAATTAAGGAGGAACTTGTCTGGAAATATGGCAGACAGACACATAGGAAATTATTCAGCTTCAGTGTTTGTCCCCTCCCACCTCACCCAACCTTTTGAACTGTTGATACCATCAGGAGTAAGAGAATACACAAAAACAGGTTCCTGAATCTTAAGTTGTAACTAGAAATGCATTTTTGATAAAGCACCTGTAGGTCAGAGGACATTATTAATACTCCTTTTCATGGGCACTTTGGATTAAATAGGATTTGATGTTCTGATTTTCAAGAGTTAAACAGCACTAAAATTTTGTCTATGAAAAAATACATCCAAAACTCAAAATTATAAAACTTCAAGGAAAATTCTAAAATACAGTAGGGTCATTCATAAACTATAAATTGAACATTTGTAGACATATATAGGTATACACATAGGAATATATGTAAAATTGATCATTTTTATAATGTTAAAAACTAGCATATTTGTATCTTTATTATAAAGTATTGAAATTAGCATTTGTTAAAGAAATATAGGGAGAAGGAAATGGCAACCCACTCCAGTATTCTTGCCTGGGAAATCACATGGACAGAGGAGCCTGACAGACTGCAGTCCATGGGGTTGCAAAAGAGTAAGATGGGACTTAACAACTAAACAGCAATGTACATATGTACATACTACAACTTCAGGAATATGTGCATTCCTGAAGTTGTAGTAAACAAGCCATCTCAAAAAAGACATGCATTTTATGGAACTGACATAGTATAATAAATTTTCTGGAAACCAATATATAGTGTCCACACCTCTGGAAAAATTAAGAATACTGCATTTTAGAAGACTCTCAGTCTTGAAAAACAATATAGCAACCAAGGCAAATCCAGAATATGCCCTTTTGTTTTATTGTTATTGAAACCAAGGAACAGAGGACTAATTTAGTTTTATTTTGTATATATAGTAACTTTAAAAAGACAAAAAGAAACTTTCAACAGTCTGAAGCTTGCTATTTTCTGATACTTGTACCTCAGTGTCATTCCATTTTATTTGACCCATGCTTTTGTTTAATAACCACTGATCTTTTGGGGGAGCTTTATATCTACTCTTTTTCACTAAGACATTTCCCTGAATATGTATAGCACTGATAAGTTTTGTAAGAGACAGTTCAGAGAAATGAGAAATGAAGAACTAGGTTCTTTTATTAACTTTTCTTGACAATCCAGGCTGTTCTGTGAGCTGAGACTTTTCCTCCTAGAACAAAAGGCTACATTCAGTACAGCAGGTCTCACAAAGGCTCTGGTCATATTCAAAGTGTACCACAGAAACAATTATTTCCACACAGCAACCAAAACCTCTCTTGGGTGACCAACAAAGATTTAACTATAAACACTTATTTTAATGGTTTCCTGTTATTATTTACTACGCTAGGATGTCAGACAAGCAACACAGAGATACAGATCAGAGACTAGTAATAGAATAAAGCTTAAGCAGGTAGCTGCCACAATCAGGATATTTCCTTGATAAAGAGGGACGGAATTCATATGTAAGGATTTTCCCAGATCACATAAATCATACTTCCTCAAACCACATGCTCCTTAGACACACTCATACACACACACAGGATTTTATTTAATAACAGTGGTCTGTTTTAAAATGACTACAATTTAAAGCTGCATTATGTAATCTCTGTATTTATTTCACATGTTTAAACCATGCCCCCCTGGTCTGGGATCCAAAGCAGGAGAGTGGTTGATGACTATGGAATCCATTAACCTTTCTGATTTCATGTGCTTACATAGCCAATTAGCTACGGTTCTAACTTCCAGTTTTAATGGAAACCACTGGATTGCTTGGTTGAGCAGTGCATTTGTGTGTATGTATGGTACTTGAGAGAAAATTTCACCAATTCTTATAAATTGGCTAAAACAACAGTACTTTTTTATTTTGCTCTCTGTCCTTTATTTTTCCCATCCTTCCTCACCGCTATGGACCATCACTGTTCACCATGACCCCTTTTACCAAGACCTCCAAATTCATTTACCCTTGGAAATTCAAGAAAGTATTTAACTTGGATAAAAAATAAATAAATAAAAGGAGATTCAATTAGGGCAATAAATCTGTCCTTTGGAGTGGCTTCTCTTTTTCTTACAAGCAAATTTTAATAAAATAGGAAGTTTGTGACCAATAACCAATAAACAGAGCTTCTAGAATTCACCTTTATTTCCCTAAATTATATGCCTTCCATAATTAAAAGGAGAGCATATTGGCCCACGGTACCTATTTTCATAGGCATTGATCCAAAAAAGTTCTAAAGTTAATTCAAGGTACTTTGAAGGGTAAGAGTGTAGTAAATTTATAGGCAATCTCTTACAATTTGTCTTATCTTCCTTGAAGCTCTCATCTTCACAGTGATTTGTGAGAGAGCTTAATAGTACACATTTCAGGACAGATTTCCCCTGATATGATGTTCTGATCACCAAAGATTTAAGCTCCATTTTATACTAAGTGATCTGTCACCTTTTGTAGTGAATCTGTAATAAGTGTAGTAAATCTGTTTTGAAACCTGTCGATGCTCCTTTCCCAAGATGAAACATATTCACCTTTACTTTAAAAAAGAGTAATCAAGAAATATCTTATTTTTTAACATCTGTTGGTCATCCTCAAAATGTAAGTTTCTGTATATCACTTGTGCATATCACTGGGGGCCTGGACTTCCACATGGGGAGTAAAATGCCCTACCTGTCCCTCCATCACAGCCAAATGGGTTGGTCAGACATAATCTGGGGTTAGATCTCGAGTGGGAGGACAGGTTGAACATGAACGTAACTGGTAAAATGTCAGCGCTCTTACTTTAAAGGGAACCATAAACTACAGAAACAAGCTAATGAAAAATCAGAACATAGTTTCAAAAATGCAAACCATGGCATTTCACTTTGCAGTTTCATCCATTTGCCACATAATCTCAAAGTAGAGGTGGAATTTTATTATTTATTTATTGAAGAGGAAACTAGATGAGACATGGGAATGGGGGGTGGGGAGAAAGGAGCTGAATTTCCCTGGAGGGGAAAAACTGTCAATAATATTCTAAAACTGAAATATAGATGTGTGAAATCATGGAGACACATTGAGAAACACGGTTTTATCTCTTCTGCAATAAACTTCATAAATTTTTCTAGTGAGTTTTCAAACAATTTAAACTATGAAACTTTTTTCTCAGGGAAAAATAATACTCAGAAAAAAAAAATTGAACCACTCACAAATAAGACTACCTTAGCACACCCATATCATGCCCCTGTCTTGTGTCAGCCCCCACAGGCTTCCTCAGACTTGTAATTTTCTAGGAACATGGTGTCCATTCTGCTGAGATTCAAAACAAAATTAGAGCAAACCCTAGCTCTGAAATGTAGTAAGACTTCTGAGAAGCGTGACACACCCTAATGGTACCCTCACAACTAACCCCCATCTTAGCCACACTAAGATATGGGAACAGATATTCAGGGATGCAGGTAGTCATCAAATTTGCAGAATATTAATTGACTATTTTAAAAACATTTAAATTTTATTTAGAGATGAGGCTCTGAGCTACATGGGGCAGGATGGGGAAGGTTAGAGTCAGGCAGGGAGGGGAGATGGCTCAAGTTCTGCATAACCTACAGAACAAAGTAAAGCTCCCTTTTAAATTGAACCCACCCTCCCAGGGACTCAGTTTAACGACCATCTGTTTTTATTCAAAATACTCCTTGAGGGTAGGAGGCATCTCACCTCACACTCCACTGCAGCTTATCAAAGTATTTTCTTCCAACCACAGGCAAGCATGTTCTCTGAGAAGAGAGCTGGTAATTTTTTTTTTTTTTTCCTTCATCTAGTTAAAAGTCCTGGGATGGTTTAGCAGCCTAATAATACTTAGTCATTCCTTACAGACATGTCCCTCAGACTCTCGCATTGATCAGGATCTAGGGGAAGATCTGCTGTGTCCAGAGCACTCTGATTAATATCTCTGCAAAATCTACATTATTTAATCTTGATGCTATTCTGTAAAATAGAAATCATTAACCCTTATAGCTGAGAAAACTGGACTCTGGAAGTTAAGATACAAAAGCTGAGGCCATATATTTCAAAACTATGACTTCAAAAAGTATGACTTGACCATGGCTTTTCCCCAGTATTCTGTGGGTGATTCTGTAGTGGATTTTGATACGTAAGAAACAAAGCCAGTGGCAGCATGCAGGTCAAAGGGGTATAGATTGCAAGGCCAGAAAGACTTATTTTGCTTTACTTTGTTTGTTCTTCCCTAAAGGGAACAGTATGTGTTTCATGAAGAGAGTAAAGAAAGAGGCAAATGAGAGACAGAAATTAAAATGAGAGAATTTACGTTGGTTTTTGGAGACCTTTGGAGAAGGCAGTGGCACCCCACTCCAGTACTCTTGCCTGGAAAATCCCAGGGACGGGGGAGCCTTAGTAGGCTGCAGTCCAAGGGGTTGCGAAGAGCCGGACACGACTGAGCGACTTCACTTTCACTTTTCACTTTCATGCATTGGAGAAGGAAATGGCAACCCACTCCAGTGTTCTTGCCTGGAGAATCCCAGGGACGGGGAGCCTGGTGGGCTGCCGTCTATGGGGTCGCACAGAGGTGGACACGACTGAAGTGACTTAGCAGCAGCAGCAGTTGGAGACTTGAAATAATAAGCACTTATTTTCTTAATTCTCTTATCTAATATATCAATCGAACCCAGGTCTCCTGCCTTGCAGGCAGATTCTGTACCTGCTGAGCCATCAGGGAAGCCCACTAAGCACAACATATACTATGGGCTGGTACTATTTTAATCACCATTGCTAAGGCAAATGAAATTTTACATCCAAGCGTCCACTTGGATCCCTGGACATGGCAGGAGGAGCTTTCAGAAGCCCTTGATCCAGGCACTGTATGCAAAGTTTTAACCTGTGAATGCATTTCTCTGAAAAAAGGATCAATTGTTTGTATAGATTATGAAGAGGTTAGAATTAATAGTTAAGGAAAACAAAACATCTACAGTTTCACATTGTACCCTGGAGGAAGTTTATCCATTCTTCTGGTTTTAATAACCATATGTACTACTTGACTTTAAGCCTGGCTTTTCTTTAGGACTTAAATGTGAATATTCAATCTAGAAATGAACAGCAACGTCCTCTTGGTGGTCCTGTAGCAACTCAAACTCGACCTGCCTGAACACACGTACACGCTGTCCTCCTACGGATCATAACTCATTTGGTAACAGTGCCGCCCTCTCCTCGCCCATTCTAGAAAGCTGGTAGTCATCCTATTATTCTCCGCCTGCTTCTTTCAAGCAAGTGCCAAACCCTGGTAATTATACCTCTTAAGGTGCTATTGAGTCTATTGTCTCTTGTGTAACTCTACCATGTCTTACTTTTTATAACAGTGTTTTCTCTGGCCTCTTTATAAAATATCGACTCCATATTTAAGTGGCTCATCAAAGATGCCAAAGAGTTTGTATTAGGTGCACAAGGCTCACAGCAAGTTGACCTACAACTTTCTGTCTTTCCCTCCATGTCTGTGCTTTATATGCGATTTTCAGAACATCTTTTATGGAACAATTCCCATCATACTTTTTCTTAAATTGCTTGCATTTTTAAGAACACTCTTTCCAAGTTTCTCCCCCTGCTGTATTTCTGTCCCAATTAATGACTGTCCACTCCAGAAGCCATTCCTGACTACCCACAATGAATTAAATACCCCTGCTCTGTGCTTCAGAGTCCAGAGCAGTGGTTCTCAAATTTAGCATGCGTCAGAATCACCTAGAGTGCCTGTTAAGACAGATTGCTGATTCAGTGTCTGATTCAGCAAGTCGGGAGTGCAGGCTGAAGGGTTGACCGGGTCAGACAGTCACTGGCCAAGATATAACCCCACATTTACTGAACCAGCTCAACTTCTGGGTCACCTCCAGCTTGGATAAAGTACCTACCAAGGTGGTGGGTAATCACATTACCAAATAGCCGTATGGGCATAAGATTCATTCTGTATTTGGCACTTTTCTCAGAAGGGGTTCTCGAACTGGCAGGCACACCGCCTGCCTAGCACACTGGCCCCAGAGTACTGGTGGTCTACCCTGCATTTCATCTCCTGCACCTAAAGTCACTGGTCACCTAAATTGTTTTAGTCATTTGATCTACAAATTTCCAACTTATCCCTAAACTTTTTAACCAATTTCAATTTTAGGAAAAAATTATCAAGGCTCTTAGAGTTGTAACATCTTAGAACAGGAATGACTTGCAACTTTTGTTTCCTAGATCTAGAAGCAGTATCAAACTGGGTAATTATTTGACTCTGCAAATTATTATGAGTGCCAGCAATGAAAAAGCAGCTTTACAATTATTTAAAAAACTGACATTTTACAAAGAAAAAGCAGACCTTTCTAAATGTTAAAAAGTATGCCTGTATAAGAAAACGATTCACGATTTTCTTTTTCTATCATGGAATACATGTATTCAAGAACAGTCAGGCATTTTATCTATGTTTTAACAAGGGCCTCTTCTGTCGTGCTGTCTTTACTAGGGTTGTAACTGTCATTACATAGTTCGGTACAAGTAGCAATAGAAACTCATTTTTATCTCAGTACTTGAGTCTCTATTATGAGACTCCTCAGAAGTAATTGTACCATCTTAGTGTAAGAAGTCATATAAAAAGCTATGATGTATTCCTTTAAAAGACAACTTTTCTGTGACCCTGGAGAAACATGGGAACACAAAGAAAAAAAACATTGTTCTACCTCTCCCCTACTTAAAGGTGCTCCTTTTTTGTTAGAATTTATCAAATCAAACATTCTTTCAAAAACTGTCTTCAACATGTTTCAATTTATATAGCATCTTTTAAGAGGTTACCTTGTTTGTTTGCATGGATAAATACGCATCTCTTAAACTGTCTGTTCAGTGCCTAAGGAACGTTACACATCCTAGACTCTGCTTTCCCATAGAGGAGCAGGAGGTACTTGTCACCTGCCCTCTGAAACATGGATTAGAAAAGAGCCTCAGCAGCCTCTTTCTCAGCAGTTGTTTCTTCCGGATTTCTTTTGATCAGTATCCGAGTCTCTAACTGGCAGTCTCTCTGGATGCCTGGACATGCTTCTAACTTTACAGGGTGGTGTCACTTACTCCCTGAGTCCCCTCCTACACCAGGCACACCTGAACAAGCAGAACTCTGGCTTCCTGGACTTAACAGTGCTGTCATCAAAAATAGCCTAGAATTGTACACGTGTAGCTAGATATCTCTGTTTAGTGTTCCCTGTAGAGTGCCACACACAGAAGTGCACCCAATGTTTTCTAGTGATCAGAACCAACCTGGTGATTTGCGTCTTTTCAAATGTTATTAATGCCATCATGGACAGTTTTAATGCTTTTTTACCTTATTCAGATACTGACCCAGGATTTCCAACAGGACTTTTTCTTGTGTGTGTGAGAGAGACTATTTGAAAAGATTATTGCAGTGGTGGGCGATGAATATAAGTGGGGAAGGGAGACTATTTGCAAGGGAGGAAGGCTCCACGCATGACATCTATAAGCATCTCAAAGGTCACACAGAAAATGGTGTTTCACAGAGAAGAATCAACAAAGCTAGAAAGACGTGAGTATAGGGAAGTGGGCTGAGCTGCTGAAGGTGTGATCAGATAGCTGATCAGGAAATGATTTGTTTTTGTTTTTTCAATTGTGATATAAATGACATCTAACATTATATTGTTTCAGGTATACAACATAATGATTAGAAATATGTAAACATTGTGAAATGATCACCACAAAGCCTAGTTAACACCTGTCACCTTACAAGCTGCAAACACTTTTTTTCCTTATGATGAGAACATTGAAGATCCACTCTTGGCACGGTTGATTCCTGGTCAGGAAGACACCTTGGAGGAGGGCATGGCAACCCACTCCAGTATTCTTGCCTGGAGAATCCCATGGCGTGAAGAGCCTGGTGGGCTATGGCCCATAGGGTCATAAAGAATCAGACATGGCTGAGTGAATGAGCATGTATGCATTCATCCTTTAAGACTTCACCAAAAATGTGTGGAATTAACTATCCAGTTATTCTCCAGGACTCAATAAACTGTTAAATATTGTTAAAAAAAAAAGTCTATTCGGAATTTCCTGGTGGTTCAGTGGTTAAGAATCTGCCTGCTAATGCAGGAAATGCAGATTTGATCCCTGCTCCAGGAAGACCTCACATGCCTTGCAGCAACTACGTCCAGTCGTCCAGTACACCACAACTACTGAGCCTGTGCCCTAAAGCCTGGCAACTGCCACAGCTGAGCCCATGAGCCACAACGACTGAAGCCCGCACGCCCTAGAACCTGTGTTCCCCAGCAAGAGAAGTCACTGCAATGAGAAGCCCACGTACTGCAACTAGAGAGTAACCCCTGCTCACACAACTAGAGAAAGCCCGCACGGCAATGAGGAGCCAGCACAGTCAAAAACAAATAAATATTTTTAAAGAGATCTACTCTCTCAGCAACTTTCAAGTATGCAATACTGTATTATTAGCTACAGTCACCATGCTGCACATTACATCCCCAAGGCTTATTTATTTTATAACTGGAAGTTTGTAACTTTGACCCCCCTCACCCATTTTTCCCACCTCCCTCTGAAACCACCAGTCTGCTCTCTGTATCTACAAGTTTGGTTTTGGTTTTGTTTTGTTTTTCAAGATTCCTCTTATGAGATCATAGCCTTTCTCTGTCTGAATTATTTCATTTAGCATAATGCCCTCAGGGTCTATTCATGTTGTTGCAAATAGCTCATCTTTTTAAATAAATTTTTTCTCCTTTCTCTCATCTCCCAACCTCCTTCACATGGCAAGCTGAAACTCATCACCTCATTGTAACAGTTCAGCAAAAGGAGAGATGAAAATAAAGCATAATTCCTAGAGTAGAATATTCTTTAGTTTGGCTTTGTACTATGATTCTAGTCATGAGAAGACTGTTGGAACAGCCTTGATATTTCTTATGTGATGGAAAAGAAACTCTGTCCTTTATATACTTTCGATGTACTTCTCACCTACAAACACTCATCATATGTCTACAAATCAGGGTCTAAAATGATCTATATTTATTCCTGCTTGCTTTATAATTAAGATACATTTTATTTATTTTCTTTTTCATGTTGATTTCTCTTTAATAATGACTTCCCTGCAAAATTATCTCACTATTTTGAACTCTAAGGACTCCTACATCAATGACTTGATCTAGGTAATTTCCCAAAAAGTAAGGAAGACAGTTTATGGAAAGCTATTAGAGACATTTGATTATTTGACTTTACTCTCATGGAGATAAAATATTAAATTATATTTTTGACAATCTACTGAATTAGAAGAAATTAGAAGCAAGACAAGTCAGCAGTGATAAAGAATCCACCTGCCAATATAGGAGATGCGCGTTCCACCCCTTGTCTGGAAGATCCCCTGGAGAAGAAATGACAAACCACTCCACTACTCTTGTCTGGGAAGTTCCATGAACAGAGGAGCCTGGTGGGCTACAGTCCATAGGGTCACAAAGAGTCAGATATGACTGAGAAACTAACCACAAGCCAACAGGACATTAGGTTTCTAAGTCTCGTTTTCTAACGCTATGAACACTGCCTACTACATTTCAAACAATATGCTTAATATTTTGACAATCATTTTATTTAATATCCACAATAACACTGTGAAATAGATATTATTATTCCCAAGGTTCATACTGGTGCTTAGAGATATTAAGTGATTATTCAGTATTTCACAATACTATTCAAACAGGACCAACAGATCACATAGGAGTCAATTCCGCAAAAGTGGTATTGTTAGCATGAGAAATTCTAGAAAGTAACAT
Source organism: Bos taurus (assembly GCF_002263795.3). Taxonomy (NCBI): domain Eukaryota; kingdom Metazoa; phylum Chordata; class Mammalia; order Artiodactyla; family Bovidae; genus Bos; species Bos taurus. The sequence continues at coordinate 29,559,594 of NC_037336.1, forward strand.
GTTGTGTATTATGCTAAGGCATGTAGAAACTAAAAATAGATTATTTCTATACTTACAGTTTTCAGTTATCTTCCTCTGCCTGTGGTGAATTTAAGGTCATCCTCTGAGCACTCATTTACTGGAGTGAAAAGTTTGACTCTTGGTCTCACAAAGGAGCCTGTTTTTCGACGTATGAATTTCCCATTGATATGTGTGCATAAGAAAAGAAGAGCACTGTAAGTATTTAAGAGACGCTTCGGAAAGGAAAAAAAAATTATTCTTCACAGACCAGAGCATAGTGTTTGAGGCCACCTTATCAAGAAAGCACTTGTTCCTGTTCTTTCTGTGCTCTTTTATTTACTTATTTTTCTAAGTAAAACAGTAAATTCAAGGCCTGCTGAGTCATTTCATGGTGTTCTCTCATATCTTGGTATTGACCATCTTGAAATTAATAATTACTCCCAAGCAGCCTTAGCTGAGTATATTCTGTGAGCCAGGATTTTGTTTGCTTTAAGCTGCTCTGCTCCCCATACAAGTCTCATGAGGTGAACAGCTAATAAGGTAACTATAACGTGGAGAGATTTCCATCCAGTAGGGGAGAAAGCGGAGAAGGCAATGGCACCCCACTCTAGTACTCTTGCCTGGAAAATCCCATGGGTGGAGGAGCCTGGTAGGCTGCAGTCCATGGGGTCGCTAGAAGTCTGACACGACTGAGCGACTTCACTTTCACTTTTCACGTTCATGCATTGGAGAAGGAAATGGCAACCCATCCCCAATGTTCTTGCCTGGAGAATCCCAGGGATGGGAGAGCCTGGTGGGCTGCCATCTCTGGGGTCGCACAGAGTTGGACACAACTGAAGTGACTTAGCAGCAGGGGAGAAAGCTAGGATTTGAGCCCAGGATTCAAACGTTGTGATTTCCAATCTGCAATGAGTCATCTCACGCAGCCTCCAATAACTGACAGAATGGAAGATTTCAGTGTCACTACTTCACATACTGGGAATTTAAAACAACAACAAAACCCAACAAAAACTCTTGAAAGTTGTAGCAAGGGTAGGTGGGTTGGAAGTTACAGCCATCCGCCTGAAAATCTTCCCTGAAGCAGTCAGTGACTGGGTATAGATTGTGTGGCTGACACCAGCCAGATTTCACGCATTCATCCTTCCTATCCATTGAACTTTCTCATCCTATTCCTCATTCCCTCAGTAGTCTACATTTTCAGGTATCATCTCCTCATTTTCCTCTGAGTGTTAATTAACCCTTACCTTTATTTTTTCCTGTCAAAACATGGACTTCGGTATGCACCTGTTTTAATTCACGTATATTCACAAATGAGTGAATGTGAGTGTACACTGTATTCAAGAGGACGTGACAAAAATTATTTTTGCTTTGATTTGTTTTGTTTGTCTTCAAAAATAAACTTCTAGAATACGGTCTTGGCCAGCCAAGGCATGGCCAGGCCAGGGCTGTGACCTCGACAGTCCAGAGTCTCCAGTGGACCCTGCCCAGGTGGGCCGCGCTTTACTCTGGGACTGGCTGCCCAGGAAAGTTGCCATTTCCTTCAGTGCTTACTGCTGGTATTTTATTTAAGAAGCAGTCTTCTAACCAACTGCTGATGTTTACACATGCATTTTCTAGGGGAGAATCTTGCTGCTTCCATTGCTACTCCCTCTGGTCAGTTTAGTCACTCAGTCGTGTCTGACTCTTTGTGACTCCATGAACTGCAGCACGCCAGGCCTCCCTGTCCATCACCAACTTCCAGAGTTTATCCAAACTCATGTCCGTTGAGTCGGTTATGCCGTCCAACCATCTCATCCTCTGTCATCCCCTTCTCCTCCTGCCTTCAATCTTTCCCAGCATCAGGGTCTTTTCAAATGAGTCAGCTCTTCACATCAGGTGGCCAAAGTATTGGACTTTCAGCTTCACCATCAGTCCTTCCAATGAACACCCAGGACTGATCTTCTTTAGGATGGACTGGTTGGATCTCCTTGCAGTCCAAGGGACTCTCAAGAGTCTTCTCCAACACCACAGTTCAAAAACACCAATTCTTCAGCACTCAGCTTTCTTTATAGTCCAACTCTCACATCCATCATGACCATTGGAAAAACCATAGCCTTGACTAGATGGACCTTTGTTGACAAAGTAATGTCTCTGCTTTGTAATATGCTGTCCGCTGCTGCTGCTGCTAAGTCGCTTCAGTAGTGTCCGACTCTGTGGGACCCCATAGAAGGCTGCCCACCAGGCTTCCCTGTCCCTGGGATTCTCCAGGCAAGAATACTGGAGTGGCTTGCCATTTCCTTCTCCAATGCATGAACGTGAAAAGTGAAAGTGAAGTCGCTCAGTCATGTCCGACTCCTAGTGACCGCATGGACTGCAGCCTACCAGGCTCCTCGGCCATGGGATTTTCCAGGCAAGTGCACTGGAGTGGGTTGCCATTTGTCTAGGTTAGTCATAACTTTCCTTCCAAGGAATAAGCGTCTTTTAATTTCATGGCTGCAATCACCATCTGCAGTGATTTTGGAGAACAAAAATTAAGTCTGACACTGTTTCCCCATCTATTTGCCATGAAGTGATGGGACCAGATGCCATGATCTTAGTTTTCTGAATGTTGAGCTTTAAGCCAACTTTTTCACTCTCTTCTTTCACTTTCATCAAGAGGCTTTTTAGTTCCTCTTCACTTTCTGCCATAAGGATGGTGTCATCTGCATATCTGAGGTTATTGATATTTCTCCTGGGAATCTTGATTCCAGCTTGTGCTTCTTCCAGCCCAGCGTTTCTCATGATGTACTCTGCATGTAAGTTAAATAAGCAGGGTGACAATATACAGCCTTGACATACTCCTTTGCCTATTTGGAACCAGTCTGTTGTTCCATGTCCAGTTCTAACTGTTGCTTCCTGACCTGCATATAGGTTTCTCAAGAGGTAGGTCAGGTGGTCTGGTATTACCATCTATTTTACCTCTAATTTAATCACAAAGAAATCTGCCAGGATTCCCCTGATAATATTAGGGCTGCAATCACTTTCTTCCCCAACAGAGCTGATACTCGATCCGATTGTCCCTTCTATTTTCAGAGTTCAGAACGCTTTTTATTCAAAAAGTAAACTGACAAATCTTATGGTAAACACTCTTAAGGGAAAAACTGTGTGGAATAATGAAAAGGGCATTAAGTTTGGAATCAACCAAGTGACCCTGGATTTGAATCCCACTAGGAAAACTAGGAAAAGCTGTTTAACTTTCCTGATCTCATTTTGTTCAATAATACAATGATATCACAACACCGCCCTTACCAGGTTGTGAGGATTCAAGAAGTGCCTAGCCACTCTACCAAGCACAGAGTGGCAGCTTAATAAATACAAACTAGTATTATTAAGTTATTTGAACCACATAGAGGTCATGTAAAGTGAAAAAAACCACAAATTTTTGTTTCAACATTTTCCCACCAGGTTCCTAACGCTTCTTATTGGACCTCAATGGAGTTACTCATTCTCACTCTTGCCCGTATATTACTAGATTTATCACCTTGCACTGAAATTTCATATTTACGTGCTTGACTGCCTTTTTTAGACTATTAGTTTTTCAAGAAAAGAGCGCACATCATTAGCATGGCATTTTCAGTGATTAAAGCTGTTCTAGAACTTACTTATGGTGGTCAAATTTATGTCTTGACTGGGCCACAGGGTGCCGAGACATTTTGCCAAACATTGTTCTGTATGTGTCTATGAGAGGATTTCTGGAGGACCTTAATATCTGAAACCATTGACTGAGTAAAGTAGATTGCCCTCTGTCATGTAGTTAGACCTCACCTCATCAGCTGAAGAGCTGACAAGAAGAAAAAGCCTGAATAAAAGGAAAGTCATCCCGCCTGACTGTTTGAGCTGGAAAATTGGTCTTTCTCAGCCTTCGGACATGGACTGAAACATCAGCCCTTCTTGGAACCTGAGCCTGCAGGCTTTCAGCCTGGACCTTACACCATCAGCTCACGTGGTTCTCAGGCTGTTGAACTCATTGGGGAATTACAAACACGGTCTCCATCTTGCAGACTGCCCATCTTGCAACTTCTCAGCCTCCATAGTCATGAGAGCCAGTTTCTTACCATAAATCTCTTTATATATAAACACATGTATCCTATTGGTTCTGTATCTCTGGAAAACCCTGACTAAAGCAACACTAAACTGCTTAACTGATATTTGGTGCACTGATCTGATCTCGCAGAATGGAAAAGCACAACACCACACTGGTTTTGCTTTGCCTTATTGCTTTGTGAAAAACAAAAGACTTTTGACATTTCAAATGTCCCCAAATAAAAATTGCCCCCAATCCTATGGTCAAACAGACTTAAAAGAGAAAAATCTCTCCCCAGTTTATGAGTTCTCTGAGAGGGACAGCTCTTTTGATGGATTTTAAACATTCACCTCAGAAGAAGAGGTTTAGAGTTTTGAACTGAATCTCAGCCTTTGATCCTCAAATCAATTTCTGATGGAGAAACGCAGCTCTGGTTTTGACTGGAGGAAGCTAAAACATCGAAATGAGGTTTTTTTTTTTTTTTTTGACATTAAACAGCTGTTTTTAACGATTCCATGATTTCATTGTAAGTGAATAAAACACATGTGGATTACATTTTCTTAAAATGCACAGGTTTGAAAAATTAAGGAACCTGGTTTGGGTTTGATTGAAAAGTTTTTGCAACTCAATGCCTAGCTCCATCTTCCATGTCTCTACCTGAATGTTTTCTTCTTGCAAAATGTTTTGACCTCATGAACTCAACATATACAAGAGTGATCACTAGAATGTGCAAGATGTTGAAAATCAACCCTGGGAGAAGTTTTTTCCTGAAATTTAATGAACCCCAAGCAAATCAATAAGCACAACTCCTGAATTTCTCCGAGAACCCCATACCACCAAAAAATATCAAACTATTTCCAAATTTCTTTAAAATTGCCATTTTAAACACTATGTCATTGAAGTTTGGATCTTTAATCCTAAATCTAATAATATTTCTAGATTTATGAATTGTTTGATCCTTTATCTTGGGCTTCCTGGGGGACTCAGATGGTAAAGCATCCTCCTCAATCCAGAAGACCTGGGTTTGAAAGCTGGGTCGGGAAGATCCCCTGTAGAAGGGAATGGCTAGCCACTCCAGTGTTCTTGCCTGGAGAATTTCACAGACAGAGGAGCCTGGCAGGCTACAGTCCAAGGGGTTACAAGGAGTCGAACATGACTGAGCAACTAACACTTTCACTTTTCAGTTTCACTGATCCTTTATCTTTGAGGGTAGTTATTTCACTTTGTTAAAAACAAACAACAGTTTTCTTTCAAGTGTAGGATATTTTCAGGAGAGAGAGAAAAAAAAATACTGTTGCTACGTTCCAGAGAAGGTAGTGAATATGTGCATTCAAATGGCCTTCTCTTTACATTTCTATAAGAACTGTGAATTCTGATTTTGGAAAACAGAAAGTTCACTTGGTCTTGAGTTCAGAGGCAAGAGTCACACAATGAACATTTACTGCACACTTTTTTCATTATTTCCATTTTAAATTGAAGGTTTCTCTTTATGAAACTATAATTGTTAAATAGGAGGGATTTGAGAGGGATTTTAAGGGCTCAAAAATCAGTGAAAGCATAGATTCTGTGTTACTGCTGAGGTGGTGAAAGGTCACACGGGGTAACTGGAAGCTCTGGAGGGTCCCAGGGTGTACACGTCCATGCAAGCCTGCCACCAGACCACTGTGGTCTGCTTCTTGCACAGACATCCTGTGGTTTGCTGAGTCAATAATTGAAGCTCCCAAAGCTTCTTCCCCAACAAAAATATGAGCCTTAATAAAATTGTACTGACTTTGTGTGTAAAGAGTGCAACAGTGTGAAAGAAATCAGTGAAAGAAGAATGCATTATCAGGCTTATCACAGCACTGCCGTCAACAACAATTATTAAGCACCTCCTACGTGCAAGGCAGTATTCTATACCTGTTGAATATAGAGTATAAGATGTAACCTAATACCTGTATTCTCTCTCTGTCTCTCTCTCTCTCAGCTGTGTTCCCAGCACTTTGAGTACCTTTTACAAATATGAGAGAATAGTTTGTGTTGTGTTAGTTGCTCAGTCGTGTCTGACTCTTTGCCATCGATCCGGTGGACTGTAGCCCACCAGGCTCCTCTGTCCGTGGGATTCTCCAGGCAAGAATACTGGAGTTGGGTTACCATTTCCTTTTCCAGGGGATCTTCCCAACCCAGGGATTGAACCCAGGTCTCCTGCATTGCAGGCAGAGTCTTTACCATCTGAGCCACCAGGGAAGCTATGAGAGAATAAATGAATATTTATTGAATTAATTAATTATTAATTACTTTAAAGGCACAGACTCAATCACTAAAGGATGGCAATGGTGTGAGAGAAAGAGTTAAGGAAGAAAACTAATGTTTCTTGAGTCTTTATTGTGTTCCAAGCCTTATGTTATATATTTTACTTACTTTATGTCATTTCAACCTTACATTAAACCTGTGGAGCAGATGTTATTATTCTTGTTTTAAAGATGAGGGAATTGAGGTTCAGAGAGGTTAAGAAATTTCCACAGGGTCACATAGCTAGTAAATGATAGAGTTGGGATTTAAAGAATTTGGCTTCAATGCTGACAGTATTTGTTGAGTGATTACATGTGTGTAAGAGTCTGAATAAGGGGGTGACTGATCATGCACTACTACAAAGGAGTGGGAAACATGAAGAAGGAACGTCTGGGGATTGGGGAAGGAATAAATGTGAGTTCAGTTTGGGCAAGTTCAGTTTTTGTTGTAATCATTTGCTTATGAGCCTGGAATTGGGGTAAAAGTTCTGAGATAAAGACAAATACCTGAGATTAGATTTGCTATGGAGTTGCTATGACATTTATAATTGACTTTAAAATACTTCCACATATACAGCGTGATGTTCCATGTAGGATACTTAGGTTATGAGCCAGATTCTGCTCATCTCCAATCACGCCTGCATAGGCCAAGAGAAGCAGCTGACTGTCTACCCAAGAAACCTATTGGGTTAAGTGAAATATGCCAGACAGAGAAAGATAAATACTGTAAGATCTCATTTATATGTGAAATCTAAACAATCAAACTCATAGAACCAGAGTGTAGAATGGCGGTTGCTGGGGGATGGGAGAAATGTGGAGATGTTGATCAAAGAGCATATAATTTCATATAAAACAGGTAATCAACAAGGGCCTACTGGGTAGCACAGGGAACTCTACTCAATGTTTTGTAACAACTTAAAAGGGAAAAGAATCTGAGAAAGAATATGTATTCAGATTATATATATATATAAACTGAAATCACTTTGCCATATACCTAACTCTACTTCAGTAAATAAAGTACAAACTTACCATTATAAGAGGACTATGTTCTGAAGATCTAATGTACAGCATGGTAACTATAATTAATAATGCTGCGTATGGGACTTAACTGGTGATCCAGTAGCTAAGACGTGAGGCTCCCAAGGCAGGGGGCCCAAGTTCAATTCTTGGTCCGGGAACTAGATCTGACAAGCTGCAACTAAAGATACTGTGTGCCGCAACTAAGACTTGGTAGAACCAAATAAATAAATACATATTTTTAAAAATAATAATAACGTTATATTGTGTACCTGAAAGCTGCTAAGAGAATAGCTCTTAAGTGTTCTTACCACATACACAGACAAAAAGAGATAACTGTAAGATAATGGATGTATTCATTAACTTGATTATAGTAATCATTTTACAATGTACATGTATATCAAGTCATCTTGTGCACCTTAAATATATGCAATTTTGTCAATTATACCTCAATAAAGCTGAAGAAAAAACAAACCCATACCTCAGTGTCTTCTCAAATGAGAAGCATCTGAATGAGCAGCTAATGCATGAAGCAAGAACTGAAAGCAGAAAGATGGGTCAAGAGGAAAGGTGGGATAAGCAAACAAAACAGGAACAAAACAGGTAAGAATGGGCGTGGGTGAAGCGTGGGTTTTTTTCTGATTTCAGGTTCACTGCAAGGAGGCAGGGAGAGGTGTGTGTGAGGTGGCAAGGCTGAAGCAACTTTGCTATGGTAAAATGCCAAGAGGGAAAGAGAAAGCCTAAGAAAAGTAATAATAATTTGGGGAACTGGATATGACAAAGCACTTCTCCGGAAAGTTGGATTCTTTTCTATCTTCTTTTGATTCATCACGCTGATTCTGTCCTTTATAAGAACTGAAACTGAGATGTAGTTGATTACTGATTATTAGGAAGGATATTGACTGAGCACACACAGCAAAGGGGTATCGTAGAGACAACTCGTAGGGAATAAGTGTACTGTCTAAAAGGTCTCCCACTGGCTTTCCCGAGCAGCTATCCCCAACCAAAGAAAATTATTAATATGTTGCTTAGCTTGCATCTTTCCAAAAGTGATAGAAGGGCCAACAGTTATAAGCTCTATATTTACAATAATATAAATCCTACTAAATAGGGTTTATACCTTGACATAATGATAGAGCTTAACTCCTGAAAAATTAATATACAGAAAAACTTTACATTTACATCAATCAAAAAGGCATTTCTGTATACTTCACGGAATAATAAACTCATTATCTTTGATCTGAAGAGAATTCAGGAATAATCCAAATCAAATCTCTCTTTGTGCTTTATTTTTTATTTATCATAAAATGAAGTGCTTCCCTTAAAAGGAAAAAGGAACTTCTATGTGTGCTTTGCTTGAAATATTTGAGGAATATTCCATAATTTTATTAATGTCTATAACTTAAAATAGGATTTTGTGTTTGGGATATATATGTAGAAAATATAAAAAGATCTTTGGAAAAAGGATTTGAACATGTTTTTCATATTTACTCCAGTAGAATGTAGCCATTAAGACCTTCAAACCTTTGTCTCTAACAAGAGAGGCACTGTGTCCGTGGCTGTGACAAGCATCCTGTTTACAGCAGATCTCCTTATAAACCTGGAGGCATTGTGCTGCTCACATCACAGCGGCAGGCACGTGTGCAGGCACTAACATCCTGTGTGGATTTGAGTTTCCAACATGACAACACTGTGTTCTGTGAATAAGTGGGAGAATTCTCTCACAGGCGTTCAAACAATTGGCTATCACACCTTTTTGAAGTTCACAGAAATCATTTTGGTTTTCAAAGACTTTCCCAATAAAGGAACAATAGAGGCTAGAATTTTCACACAATCATTTGGCTGTTAGAAGTGACCAAACACAATAGCTGTGTTGTCATAAATTAATGTTTATGTCACTTAAGAGTCTTTGGTGGAGATTTGAAGAAAATGAAAAAAAAAACAAAAACAAAACTGGGGGCAATGATCTAACGTTATTGTCCTTCATTTTTCCCAAGCCAAATTTTAGAAATCCCTCTGTTCATTTAGGGGGAGAACAAGAGAAAAGGAGATAAATATCTCTTTGAAAATGTTTTTCTAATACAAATTTTAGAACTATCTCCAAATGCTTACTTAGAGGCATAGACTCAGACTTCCCTCACTGACTTAAATGTTAGGATTGGTTATTTCCAAATCACGCTTTTGGCGTACAATAAAAGACAATATCTCCTTCAGTAATATACAAACTAATTAGAAAAGAGTGTGGGCTTCATAAATAAGTAAGGCTGTGATGCCAGTTCTCATTAGAAGTGCTCTGAACATCATTCCCTAGCTCAAACAAAGCCAGGTTGTAGTGCCTTCCCGCTCAACATTGGTCATAGATAAAAGAAGCCACCGACCTGCAATGAGAGGAAATAAGTCACCATTACTCCATCTAAAATTAAAGGACCTATTCTTGCTTTACAGTTTATCAGATGTTTGGTCCGGAAGCTGATTGTTTTAAAAAGTCTGTCTAAACATAGTATATTTCCTAAAGGCATGTTAGCAAACTAAACACTTGCTTCTAGTTACAACATCCTAAATTTTATTAACATAGCTAAGATAAGTGAGTAAACAGATGTGATGCTAGTCAGTATGCATCTTTCCCAGGAACGCAAAACCCATGCCAGAAAATAATTTATGCTTTTTACTGTATATTGTTAATTATCCACTACAATAAAGATTGACCTAATACTAAATTCTTGGAAGTGAAAAGCAACCTTCCATTTGTGCATGTAAAGTCATTAGTGAAGTGAAAGTCACTCAGTTGTGTCCGACTCTTTGTGACCCCAGGGACTATACAGTCCAAGGAATTCTCCAAGCCAGAATACTGGAGTGGGTAGCCTTTCCCTTCTCCAGGGGATCTTCCCAACCCAGGGATCGAACCCAGGTCTCCCACACTGCAGGTGGATTCTTCACCAGCTGAGCCACAAGGGAAGCCCTTAACCGTCTTTTATTCTAGTTCCTGATAAAATTATTTATATAGTTGTGAACAAGACTGAATGAATTGATCAAACAAATAACTATCAGAATCCTGTCCCCTATCAATTCTTACATATACTTGTGGCTTGGTTTTCTAGTGAAGAACAACTTATAGAGGTGGAAACTTGTGTAAGCCACAGTATATATTTTTTCAAGATTGTTTTTATGCTATAAATTGAAAAAGAATCCACTTTTCCAAACTGAAGTTTTTGCCTTTGGAGATTACAACAGTTTTGCTCTAATTTTTTTTTTTTTTTAAGTCCCCCATACCTTTTGCTCTACCCGAATAAAAACTATTTGGCTGAAATCTATTTTCAACACTTGCCTAAAACATCTCTTGAAGAACCTCAAAATAACAAAGGAAATACTGAAGGGTTAATGACTCTGACTTCTACAATTATTTAGACCTTTGAAGAAAATTAAAATGACCAATGTGTGTGGTAAAGGCTCTTAGAATATTTTTAATGAAATAGAGATTAGTTGATCTAGCAGGTAAACACACCATTCTGGTGTGTGTTTGGGTAAAGTGGAGAAGGATTTTAATCACAGAGGCCAGTAAAACAACATTTAGTAATTTTGGAGTTGTCTTAAGTAACTGGTTTTTACAAAGCATCGGTTGTGCAATGCCACTGAGTCATTTAGGAAATTATGAGCCTGAATCCTGCAAGATGCCACCATATGCAATAAATACTGTGCTTTTCTTCTTTGTCTCTTTCAACACATCTGCGTGTCTTCTTGGTTTGAAGGTCATCCAGCTGCCATATGAGTCAGCATTGTTAATCCTTCCTATAATTGATTTTAGTTTTCCTCCTTTCACTTAATAATCTGTGCAGATTTTTGGTTTTTGGTTTATTCTGGTTTACTGGATGATATAATGAGACAATGATCATACAGCTTACAATTTTTGAGGGTTGCCTTTCATTCAATTAGCCTGTTAAAAATAAGTTACATGTGGCTGTAAGAATCACTTAGCCAAAATACTATCATTTTCTTAGAAAGATATTAAATAGTTGATGGTTTGACTTTTGAAATATCATTAATACTTATCAAGAACCATGTAAATGGTATTGTATACATTTTTAAATGTTCAAAATGGTTAGGACTAATGTTTTATTGTGAGAAAAACAATCCCAAAATTTAGCAAAAAAGAGTAAAATATCTATAGAAATGTTAATGTATAATTTTTCATCTATTTTTTATTGAAGTAGAGTCGATTCACTAATACAATGCTGTGTTAGTTTTGTCAACATATGATTCTTAAACCACTTGGAAAATTCATGTGAGTAGTTTATGCCTAAAGTTTTTTTTTTTTTTTTTTCAATTAACTAGATTTTAGGTTGAGCTATAACACTGAAAAATAAACTACTCAAGAAGATCAGTTTTGATATACTTCTTTTTTGATTCATCAATAATAACATTGGTATTTTATAGTAGGCTCTAAGTCCTTCATTTAGACTTCAGAAATATTGCTAATAGGCAAAAGATTGATTCTTACACATGTCAGAAGGTCATCAACACAGAAAACAAGTATTAAATGCCTGCTGTATGTTCTGTACTAATGCCTTGGAAATTAGGTACAAAGGAAGCAAAAGACACTGCTCTATCTTGGAAGAATTTCTAAACACCTTGGCATAAAAGAACGAGTGATTTTCATTACCTCTTCCCCCTCTGACCATTTCTTAAATGCAGCTCTTATTTTCTTCTCTTTCACTCAGCATCTTCCATGGATATCAGTACCTTTTCCCAGCAAGTCTAAGACCCAGGGCTCAAAAATACCACTCATAAGGTAATGGGTTCAAAATCTTTATTTTTCTTGTCCCCAAACTTTGCTTAAGCCTTCAAGGTTGTGTTTTCCTTTGTCTTCTGGATAAATCCATGTTTGTGTCCCTTGGGCTCTTGAAAAGCTGCAAGTTGATGCATCCTCTCTAACCACACCAACCTGTTTCTTCTACTCATTCTAAGTCTGTCTGCTGCTGCTAAGTCACTTCAGTCATGTCCATCTGTGTGCGACCCCATAGACGGCAGCCCATCAGGCTCCACTGTCCCTGGGATTCTCCAGGCAAGTCTGTCAGTGGCTCACAAAACCAGGAAATCTGGAGTCCTTCTCACTCATATCACAGGACTAAGCTCTATCTAGTCTCCCTCCAAATATCCCTCTATGGCAAGTTCCAGGGACCTATGGCAGATTTCACCAACTTTCATTTAAATTATGAGGGTAGCCTACCTGGTCTCCCTGCCTCTAGTATCTCCCTTCTTCCTCTTACCTAAACACATCATCTTAGTTATTTTCTTAAAATTCAGATATCATCATTCATGTAACTCCCATGATTAAAAGCCTTTAGGCTCCCATGTGCCTACATAACAAATTTCAAAATCTTGATCTTGTTATAAAGCCTCTTTCTTGCTTAGCAACAGGTTGTACTTCCAGCTACTTGCCTGTTTCCATGTGTGCGTGCTAAGTCACTTCAGTCGTATCCAATTCTTTGCAACCCCATGGACTGTAGCCCAGCAGGCTCCTCTGTCCATGGGATTCTCCAGGGAAGAATACTGGAGTGGGTTGCCATGTCCTCCTCCAGGGGATCTCCCAGACCCAGGGACTGAACCTGTGTATCTTATGTCTCCTGCGTTGGGAAGTGGATTCTTTACCACTAGTGCCACCTAGGAAATCCCCTCTTCCACAAGCAGTACCTGTTTCTGTTACAGGATTTCAGTTTTTAGAGCACACTGAAGTCATCTGTGGGGCTTTATAAAGTACAAATTGCAGGACTCCAGAACCAAAATCTTTTTAGTAGAGCTTGGGAATCATTCATTCTCACTATTAATCTGTCCTAGAATACTCTCCCAGGATTTAGCCCTCACCCTTCTTGTCCTTTAGCAAATTTCCACTTATCCTTTAAGATCTTGGTCCAGTATTTTCTACCCAAGATCTTTCCTGCCCTCCCCACAGAAAAGAAGCCACTCCTTAGTCATTGTGCCCATGAGACTTTAAATATTATTCAAATACATAGATTGATAAATTATTTGTGTTAAAACTATATCCCTTATCCCCTTCCTATTTTATGATTCTGCACAGTATTTATCATTATCTGCCATATTATGTATTTTATTTATTTATTTATGTTTCCACCCTCTAGTGTGTATGCTCCAATGGGTAGGGTGTTTTTTTTTTTTTTTTCCCAACTCTTTAATAAATAAAAAAGATCAAAGGAAAACTTGTGAGAGAAAAACTTCTGTCACCACTGTTGAAGAAAGCTACTCAAGACCATGCAACACAATGAAGAAATAACTATCATCTTCAAAAATGAGAGATGGCAACATTTTCAGAATATTTTGCCTCAGACCATGAAGGATAGCATGAAATTAAAACATACTATCAATTTTGGTTTTGTTTCCATAAATGATATCTTCATAATATTCAGTTACTTAAGTTTGCTTCTTTCTGCTATTACAGACTTTGCCCTGAACTGCTGAGCAAAAAATTCTAGGCTCTAACTCTGGTTGTGTCTGCAGAATACTGAGCAACCTCCTTTCACCATTGTTCTGGGTCTTGTTTTCTTCTTCTTTAAAATAAAGGAGCTAAATTCAAATGAGTAGTTTATAAGCAGTTGGTAGTAGAATTCTTTTTACTACGTAGGTAAATAGGAAATAACATATAGATGGGGTGAAAAGTCTCACCCCATCTTGACCCTCAACAGTCCATTCACCACTCTGATGACCCTAGGGCTCCCAGTTCTGTGTATGTCTTTTTCAAAATGTTCAAGGTATAAATATGAAATGTATTTATGAAACAAGTATATGGATATATATTATATGATCTGCCATATTCACAAATATAATAAAATTAATTGGAGGAAGAAGCATGAACTAAAAATGACCATTTATCTCTTGTCTTCTGTTTTTTGATTATACCAAGAATTCAGACAAGTGATCTTATAATCTTCTACAGTATTAATTCCCCTCTCACTTTCTAGTGCCATCCTCTGTGTGGCCTTGTTATTACCTCACTCATTTAACACACTTCTGTTTAAAAAAAGAGAAAAAAAACCACTTCTCTTGTTTACTTCTATGTCCAATGATCGCATTCAACAGTTTTCAGATCTCTGAATCTACATGCTATCTCCCATTTACCTAGGATCGATGTCCTTCAGTTCATTTCCTCTCCCAGTTCAGATCCTATCTGTAAGATCTATAATAAATCCACTAGTGATTCTGGCTGAGAGGTTAACATGCCTCATATAGTCAGAAAATAGAAGAATTTTTGTGTGCCTGTATATGGTTGGGGTGGAGGAAGTTGCAGACAAGCAACAAACCAAGCTGGAGATAAAACTCCAAAGTAAATCAGATTTTTAGTAACATCCCTAGCAGTGTTGGTAGAAAATGAATCCAAGGGTGGGAAAAAAGCAATACGGTCCATAGCATGACAAAGAGAGAGGGTGGAAGGAAAATAGACTTTTATGTCACAAAGCTGTTGGAACATGCAAAGTAGGGGAGGGAGGGAGTATGAAAATGATAAGACTTGGGCCAGTCAGCTGGCAGGGAAGGGAGTGAGAATGAGCTGACAAGCACGGATGACTGGTCTGTGAAGCACTTGCTTTTACTACTTCTCATGATCTTCCAGTGCCTTATTTGTTCTATTAAGTATTCCCCAAACTCCTCCTCATACCAGAAATATTCACAGCCATAGTGACAAGCTCAATACAAACAGAGCCTCTATTTTAGAATGTGCTCTGTTCTGTTTGGGTCACTGGAGACACTGATTCCTTCACAGGTGCTATGGACCTTTCTTGATATGTCAGTCCTACTGATACTATATATCTTTGCAACATGCTGGTCTCCTCATAATGGACTGATAGGTTTTTCAGCCTGCTTTTGCATACGCTGAACTCTTCTATGCATTTTGCTGGCCTTATCTCAGTGAAAGCCCATGAGTCATGTGCTGAGCTTTCTGAGTCATACTCTGTCCAGTTATGTGAATTACCCTTAATTTCTAGTTATGAGTAAAAGCCTTGCCTCCCCAAGAGCTTTGTTTTCATTTTCCTTCCTAGAACTTGGAACTCCATTAATTGGTAGTTGATAACTTCCATAAGTGTGCATTTTACACGAAGGAGTAAAAAGTTGGCTCAATGACAGACAAAAAGAATAAAGAAGTTGGCACTGAATGGAAACTGTACTGTGAAAGTACTTAACATTGAGAGAGCAGAGATTTTGTAGATAACGTTTCTTGTTTGCTTCACTGTAAGCCAATTGGTTTCACCTTCTAATGGTGGATCACAAATGAAGATGACAACCCTGGAGAACGTGATAGATGTGGCAGGGAGAGATGGGAAGCAGATGTCTTCATCATTCATGTATCCAAGGTGAAGTTATTGTACTAGAAAGGGAGGACTGGATTAAAGAGAGTAGTAGGCAAGCACCACATGCTTCTACGATAGTCTGGTCCACCAGAAGGAAAACAGCCTGAGGTTGTAACCCCATTTTATATCTTGACATTGTTATTTAAAAAGCTTTGTGAGCTATTAGCATCCAAGAACCTGACAGACATACCTAGCACTGAACTACTTGGTCTAGGAAACGTGTAGACAAGAGTCTGAGAAATTCATTTGTATGCTAGAACAGACAAGGAGGACAACTTACTTAATTGTCAAAGTGTTTAAAAGGAGGGCCTTGAAAGTAGGCCTAACGTTTCCTTTTTTCCCCCTTTATTGTTCTACTATTTAATTTTCACTGGTTTACTATGGTTATTTCTTCAGTAAAGTTTAATTTTTTTTATTAAAATTTCACCTAGTTTTTCAGGCTTTTAAGTGAAGAATTCTTTATATCCTGGGAATTGAACAGACTCCTACTCAGAATAGTTTTATATGTAGTTAACACTTTACCAGTTATTCTCAATGTATAATTAAGAGTTCATTTTATTTTCTGTTATAATATATTTTGTTTCTTTCCCAGAAAACTCATCTACTTTTGGTCTATAACAAGATATTAATAAAATGAGAAGGCTGAGTGTTATTTAGCATTCAGGATAAAAGCAGTCTGTGGTTTCATTTTTATTGTGTGTCCGACTCTTTTGTGACCCCATGTACTATAGCCCACCAGGGCTCCTCTGTCCATGGGATTTCCCAGGCAAGAAAGAATACTGGAGTGGTTTCATACTTTTTATATATTACATATGTGACTAATTCAGAAGTAGATTGTTCTCGAATAGATATGCATTATGTTCCACTTTAATGAAAATGGATCTTTGTTCTTTCTCCCCTTTACTTTTCCTTTGAAGATTATTCATGGCATCTCAGCAATTGTACCAGAACTGTGATCGATGTCATGAATAAAAAAAAAGACATATTCCTTGCTTTCATGGACCTTAACATCTGGTCCTTTCCCTAGATGGAACAGTCCCAATTGTCAACATTATATAGAAAAGTATAAGGAAATATATATGTTAATCCGTGAGTCAGGCTTCCTTGAGGAAAGAAACTAAAGTATAAGAAGCATTAAGCTAGATGTAAGGGAGGTGATTGGACGACGGGTGGGGCAAGTACATTCCAAGCTGGAGTTTGGTATAGTGGTCAGGATCAGATCGTGAACAAGTATGATTGCTTCTTCCCCTAAATTCAAACCTGGAGATGCCACAAAGTTAAAAAAACAAACTACATCAAAGACTATGAAAGCCCTTGGAGAACCAGAAGAGTGGGTCAAACCACATAGTATCTAGAAGAAAGCTTTCTAGTTCTATACTTTCCTCTCTTCACATTTTACTGGCCAGCTCTGTGCCTCCTCTGCCATACATCGAGTGGACAGAAAATAGTTCTAGGTGAGTGCCCGCAACACATGCAGTCCATCTGAACCCCACTGGCCCCAGGTTAGAGAGGAAGAATTGAGTAGCTGCCTAGTGCAGAGGGACTCGGTAGTTTCCCATCACCATGCCCCTACTAGGTAACTGCAAGGAGAGGCGGTCCCAGGAAAACATCAGTGCTTGGTGCAGTTTGGGAGTGGGGAGGGCAGGTTACAAAATGCAGTACTAGAGGCTCTTCTTTTGTGGTCACCTTCCAACACACATCATCTTTACTAAGAGGAAGATCTGCTAGGATCTGGGGTGCCATCTCTCCTTTCAGGTACATATAACCGGCAGGAAAGATGACAGTTCCACAAACATGAACACAAAACAAAAACTAAACAGACACATGAGGAATGCAAGTGCAAGCTCTATGAAAGAGTCGACCTATCCATAAGAAAGCAAAATTAATGGACTAGGCAGGGTGAATTACACAAAATATCCCTATCAAGAATAAGGAGAGAATACTTTAGATATCAAACAGTTTAAAAGAACTCGAGAGCTATTAAGGAGGAAAAATATAATATTGAGAAAAAGGACTTAATTTCTTATGGAGATTAAGAAAAAGTATCAAAAATTATTTCAGAAAAGTTCACAAGGGAGTCATCTGATTAATATTGATATTCTCATGCAAAACAAAACATTATTTCTATCTAATCATTGAATATATATTAAAAGGTCCTCAAACCTTCCTTGAAAACTCATCCTTTGGAAGAAAGAAAACAGATAATTCTTGGCAAAAAAAAATTGTTTTTTCATAAATGACACAAATAATATACAAGTATATACTTACTGAATAAATGGAACACAGAAGTATGTAGAGGAAAAAGTGAAAGTCTGGCTTCAAAATCACTCTCAGCACAGTTTGCTTTCCTTTTCTAATATAAACAAGATAGTACCGTGTTATTCTGTAACTTGTTTTTCATATAAAATATATATTTCTATGTCAGTACTTATAACTCATCTCTTCTTTTTTAAATTATTTGTCTTGATTTTCTACTTTATTTTAAAAGTGATTGTATGTATTCACCATAAAAAATCAAATAACACCAATATATACAAAACAAAGTCAAAATCCTCTTTCATCTATCAACCCTTTATCCTTTAATCCATTTATTGAATACATACACACATGAAAAAAAATGTGTTTACGTTGTTATTGGTCAGTTGCTCAGTCGTGTAGGACTCTTTGAGACCCCATGCACTGCACACCCCAGGCCTTCCTGTCCTTCACTGTCACCCAAAGTTTGCTCAAACCCATGGTCATCGAGTCTGTGATGCCATCCAGGCATCTCATCCTCTGTTATCACCTTCTCCTCCTGCCTTTCCGAGCATCAAGGGCTTTTTCAATGAGTCAGCTCTTCACATAAGGTGGCCAAAATATTGGAGCTTCAGCATCAGTCCTTCCAATGAACATTCACGGTTGATTTCCTTTATGATTGAGTAATTTAATCTCCTTGCAGTCCAAGGAACTCTCAAGAGTCTTCTCCAGCACCACAGTTTGAAAGCATCGATTCTTTGGCACTCAGCCTTCTTTATGGTCCAGCTCTCACATCCATACATGACTACTGGAAAAACCACAGCTTTGACTACATGGACATTTGTTGGCAAAGTAACGTCTCTGTCTTTTAATACGTTGTTTTAAATTTCACAGCTACAATTACTGTCCACAGTGATTTTGGAGCCCAAGAAAATAAAGTCTGTCACTGTTTCCTCATCAATTTGCCATGAAGTGATGGGACCAGATTCCATGATCTTAGTTTTTTGAATGAGTTTTAAGCCAGCTTTTTCACTCTCCTCTTGCACCTTCATCAAGAGGTTCTTCAGTTCTTATTCTCTTTCTGCCACAAGGGTGGTGTCATTTGCATATCTGAGGTTATTGATATTTTTCCCAGCAATCTTGATTCTAACTTGTGCTTCTTCCAGTCTGGCATTTTGCATGATGTACTCTGCATAGAAGTTAAATAAGCAGAGTGACAATACACAGGCCTGACACACTCCTTCCCCAGTGTATTTATATATATTAATTAATTAATTTGTTTGTTTCTAGTGCTGTGAATTCAAACACTGAAAAAAGAAAAAGAGGCTTCTACTCAGTCAGGTAACGAGAAATGAATACCCTGGTTTGCATTCCAAAACCACTACATACATGTAAACTCTTCTGTCATGGTTCGACTATAAATGGAATCAGATTGTATATATGACCACCATGGTGTATTTTTTCACTTAATAATATTTCTTGGCACCATCTCAGGTTAGCATATGGAACTCACTTATCGTATTGATGAATTGGAATTCTCGGTTTTACCATTCCAGCCCAGATAGCATCTAGGTCTTTCATCAGAACTATTTGGAATGCTATTAGATTGAACCTAATTCTAAAGATAAAATCACATGTTTGCTATAAAGATTTTTCTGTGTAAACAGTGATAATATAGAAATATCTGTCTGGAACAAACAGTAGCAACTATATGCAGTACTGGAGTTTTTCTTTCATTAAAGCTTATGGAGTTTAGTAATATCACAGATACATTCCATCATCCAGACAGCTCTTGGCCTTTCCAAAACTGTACTTGAAAAACTGGAATGAATTATGATGAAATATTAAGTAAGTATTAGTCTAAATAATTTTCTACCAAAAGTTTGGAAAGGCATATTTAGGGGGTTTTCACAGACACAAAAGAAACAGATAGTTAGAATAACTTAAACTTTAGTAATCACTGCAATTCAGAAGTAGTCGTTTCCTTTTCTTATTGTTTTCATTGAAATAACCCTTGTGGGCTATGTCTCTGGTTTAATTTAACTATATTAATAATAACTTATTGGTTGGTTGTTAAAAAAAATACTATTTTTCCAGAATGTATACTATTACACTCATGAAATTTTATAGAATCACTGGAAAAATCTAGAGATATAAAATTATTTCCATTTGGTTCTTCAAACACAGGTCTGTATTTTTCTTTTTAACATTGAGCATTAAACAAGCTAACATTTTTATTAGACTTTAAACACATTTTAAAAAATCAAAAATTTTACAAGGATCTTTTTCAGTTACTATTTTTTTCAATTACTTTATATTTGAAGAAATGAGAACAAAGAGAAAAAAAAAAGATGTAACAAAATGTAGAATATAAAGACAGAGCAGTAAGGAGTTTCATGTGCATTTCAGCGAGAATAGTATCCAGTAAAAGACAAGAAATCCTAGGCTTCCCTGGTGGTCCAGTGGTTAAGATCCGCCTTCAGTGTGGGAAGATCCCACATGCCAGGGAGCATCTAAGCCCATGCGTCACAACTACAGAGCCTGTGCTCTAGAGCCCAGGTCATAGCTACTGAAGCCCAGGAGCCCTAGCTGTGCTCCACAACAAGATAAGCCACAAGAGAAGCCCCCTCAATAAGAAGCCCGTGCACTGCAAGGAAGAATGACCCCTACTCTCAGCAACTAGAAAAAGCCCACATGCGGCAATGAAGACCTCCCCACCACAGCCAATAAATAAATAAATCTTTTTAAAAACAGACAAGAACTTGCTTCCAACTTACAAGTGATTAAATAAATACTAGTTAAATTAACCAAAGCTTCATGTTTTCATTACTCAAAACAAAATAATTCTCCCTCCCGCTTGGTTCCAACTGGTTGTTTTTATGTAATTTCTGCTGCTACACCTGCCTTCTTTTAGAGAAAGAATATCTTATTCCCCTTGGTCTCCTCACAGTGAGACACACAGTAACACCTTGTTAGTGCTCAGCACAGTACTTGTTGAATTAATAAAGTAGGACATTCACAGGTTTTTCTGAATATTAGCTCCAGGCTGGGGCAAGAAAAGGAACACAATACTATTTTGCAATGTTTCTCCCTGGAGTAGTAAAAATGTGCAGTCCCTCTCATCTTTGTCTGCGTATCACATTCCAACTGACAGAGAGTCATTTTCATCACGCTATTGGATGCCCCAGTGTTTTTGTTTTAGGATCTTAGAAAAAGAGAAAGCTGACAGTCTAACTTGCTTGACTCTTTTATGTCAAGCTTGCCTTTGGAATATTGCACAATTACAGTAATAACTTACAAAAATATCATTTTGCATTTTGTAATACTTTATGGGATAAAGCACTTGCATGTATATTATTTAGTCTTCATAACAACATGGTATCATCATTGCTGTTAAGAAACAACATAAAAATCTTGTAAATGAGATAGAGGGGTGATAACATGTGCTTTTAGTGTCTCACTGGAGCATTGTTTAACAGATTCACTTAAGAATTCTTGAAATCTCTAGAGCAATGAACTTTCTTTAACATACTTTTTATACCAATCAGAGTCCAAACTCTCTAATGTTACATTTTACCTTGTGGACTTTGTCTTCTAGAGATACAAATAATTTCTCTCTGGTTGAAATTATAACCAACAGATAGGGTTTTATTGTCCTTTAGGATGTATCCAGGTTTGTATTTAACCTAAAAATTCAACATTTTTTATTCAATACATAGCAATGCTCAGTTCTGCAAATGCCATTTGTTAGCAGTTTACTAACCTTCTTCCCTTACTGATGAGATAAATAAATCTTCGACATGTATTTATTCTTTATTTGTATAATACCCATGTTCTTTAATGTTCTTGAAAAACTATTCTTTGATATTATCATGTTCATTCTCAATTAGCTTCCTTAAATCAATTATGAAAAAAGAAACACAGTGGAGCTATTATATACAAACACAAAATAGAGACACATTAAAATACTATAGCCATGGACATCCTTGATGGTCCAGTGTTTAAGACTCTGTCTTCCAATGCAGGGGGCATGGGTTCAATCCCTGGTCAGCGAACTAAGATCCCACATGCTGTGCAGTGCAGCCAATAAATACATTTTAAAATTAAAAAATAAAATAGTCCAGTTATAATGATCACTTGAATCAGTGTTCAAATTATAAACTTTTGGAGGAAAGTTACGCATGGGATATAAAGTTCTATAAAAGCCAAAAATAAAACTACCCAGCATTTGTCTATGGGAAAACACAAAAACAGTACCAGACTCTAAGAGAAACTTTGAAGGTGGGGTCACAGAGATATGAATAATGCCAATCATACAGAGCCATCATTTCATTTTCCTTATGCAAATTTAAAATGAAACACGTGATATGTGGGCACTTCAAGATAAAGACAAAGAAATGACTAATCATTTATAAAAGAGATATCAACGATTTATTTAAATAGTCATCAAATTAAAAGCAAAAGCCAACTTTCATATGAACAAGGTCATTTCAAGAAATAACTTTATTCTGTTTTTAGCTATTGTTTTTTGCACTAACTAGGGATATTTTGTGGAGAAAGCAATGGCACCCCACTCCAGTACTCTTGCCTGGAAAATCCCATGGACGGAGGAGCCTGGTGGGCTGCAGTCCATGGGGTCGCAAAGAGTCGGACATGACTGGGAGACTTCACTTTCACTTTTCACTTTCATGCATTGGAGAAGGAAATGGCAACTCACTCCTGTGTTCTTACCTGGAGAATCCCAGGGACAGGGGAGCCAGGTGGGCTGCCATCTATGGGGTCGCACAGAGTCGGACATGACTGAAGCGACTTAGCAGCAGCAGCAGCAGAGATATTTTGTTTGTTTTTATGACCCCGTAAGTCTGTTTTTATCAGTTAGGAAAACCAATCTAAGAAACCACTCAGCAGGGTCCCCTTGCATCTCTTTGGCCAGAACTGGATTATATGTTCATTCCTAAAGTAGTGTTTGCGATAGATTTTCTTCTGTCAATTGTGATTCAATACCAGGAGCTGGAGCTTGGAATCACCAGTCCTCAAGGATAGAGCTGTGCAAAGGGAAGTAGACATCTGAACAAATTAGAGTTTGATTTGAAAGCAGAAAAAAGAAAGGCTGTTGAGTAAACATCCAATGACATCACCATAAGATAGCCCTTATTCTTTTTATTTCAGCTATCTGGCCATGGCTAAGTCACTCAGGGCTGGATCCTTCATCCCAACTTAGATAATATGAGCTCATCTCTAGGATCTTTGAACTCAGAATCAGAGAATGAAATTGTCTTATACTAAAGGGAACATCTCATGAAAAGATGGGCTCAATAAAGGACAGAAGTGGTATGGACCAAACAGAAGCAGAAGATATTAAGAAGAGGTGGCAAGAATACACAGAAGAACTGTACAAAAAAGATCTTCATGACCCAGATAATCACAATGGTGTGATCACTCACCTAGAGCCAGACACCCTGGAAAGTGAAGTCAAGTGGGTCTTAGGAAGTATCACTATGAATAATGCTAGTGAAGGTGATAGAATTTCAGTTGAGCTACTTCAAATCCTAAAAGATGATACTGTGAAAGTGCTGCACTCAATATGTCAGCAAATCTGGAAAACTCAGCAGTGGCCACAGGACCAGAAAAGGCCAGTTTTCATTCCAATCCCAAAAAAAGGCAATGTCAAGGAAACCTCAAACTACCACACAATTGCACTCATCTCACACGCTAGTAAAGTAATGCTCAAAATTCTCCAAGCCAGGCTTCAGCAATACGTGAACTGTGAACTTCCAGATGTGCAAGCTAGTTTTAGAAAAGGCAGAGGAACCAGAGATCAAATTGCCAATGTCTGCTGGATCATCAAAAAAGCAAGAAAGTTCCAGAAAAACATCTATTTCTGCTTTATTGACCATGCCAAAGCCTTTGACTGTGTGGCTCACAATAAACTATGGAAAATTCTGAAAGAGATAGGAATACCAGACCATCTGACCTGCCTCTTGAGAAATCTGTATGTAGGTCAGGAAGCAACAGTTAGAACTGGACATGGAACAACAGACTGGTTCCAAATAGGAAAAGGAGTTCGTCCAGGCTGTATATTGTCACCCTGCTCATTTAACTTCCATACAGAGTACATCATGAGAAATGCTGGGCTGGAAGAAGCACAAGCTGGAATCAAGACTGCCAGGAGAAATATCAATAACCTCAGAAATGCTGATGACACCACCCTTACGACAGAAAGTGAAGAAGAACTAAAGAGCCTCTTGCTGAAAGTGAAAGAGGAAAGTGAAAAAGTTTGCTTAAAACTCAACATTCAGAAAACGAAGATCATGGCATCTGGTCCCATCACCTCATGGGAAATAGATGGGGAAACAGTGGAAACAGTGGCTGACTTTATTTTGGGGGGCTCCAAAATCACTGCAGATGGTGATTGCAGCCATGAAATTAAAAGACGCTTACTCCTTGGAAGGAAAGTTATGACTAACCTAGACAGCATATTAAAAAGCAGAGGCATTACTTTGCCAAGAAAGGTCCATCTCATCAAGGCTATGGTTTTTCCAATAGTCATGTGTGGATGTGAGAGTTGGACCATACAGAAAGCTGAGCACTGAAGAATTGATGCTTTTGAACTGTGGTGCTGTAGAAAATTCTTGAGAGTCCCTTGGACTGCAAGGAGATCCAACCAGTCCATCCTAAAGGAGATCAGTCCTGGGTGTTCATTGGAAGGACTGATGTTGAAGCTGAAATTCCAATATATTGGCCACCTGATGTGAAGAGCTGACTCATTTGAAAAGACCCTGATGCTGGGAAAGATTGTAGGCAGGAGGAGAAGGGGACGACAGAGGATGAGATGGTTGAATGGCATCACTGACTCATGACAATGAGCCTGAGTAGACTCTGGGAGTTGGTGATGGACAGGGAGACCTGGCGTGCTGTGGTCCATGGGGTTGTGAAGAGTAGGACGTGACTGAGCAGCTGAACTGAACTGAAAGTCAGCGCCCACGTTAAAAAAAATCCAAGTGGAAAGGTGAACAGGGGAAGTCTTGGCAACAACTCCTTGGTGGTTGTCCCTCAAATCTTCATGAAACTGTCCCCTTCCTATGGTTCAATAATATGATCCAATATATGCTAATGCCACTTGGACCCAAAGAGGTCTTTTTTTTTTAATTGGAGGCTAAAAATTTAATTGGCTTTGAGTGCTTTATTTCATGCATCGAACCTGGACTGATGGTCTATGTCACATACAGTAATATACATGTTTCAATGCTATTCTCTCAAATCATCCCACCCTCGCCTTCTCCCACAGAGTCTAAAAGTCTGTTCTTTTGGACACAGACATGAGTCTGTGTCTCTTTTGCTATTTCACATATAGGGTCATCATTAACGTCTTCCTAAATTCCATACATCGGAGAAGGCAATGGCACCCCACTCCAGTATTCTTGCCTGGAAAATCCCATGGACAGAGGAGCCTGGTGGGCTGCAGTCCATGGGGTCCCTAAGAGTCAGACACGACTGAGCGACTTCACTTTCACTCTTCACTTTCATGCATTGGAGAAGGAGATGGCAACCCACTCCAGTGTTCTTGCCTGGAGAATGCCAGGGACAGAGGAGCCCGTTGGGCTGCCATCTATGGGGTCGCACAGAGTCGGACATGACTGAAGCGACTTAGCAGCAGCAGCAGCAGCAAATTCCATACATATGTGTTAATATACTGTATTGGTGTTTGTCTTTCCAGCTTACTTCACTCTGTGTGATAGGCTCCAGTTTCATCCACCTCGTTAGAACTGACTCAAATGTATTCTTTTCAACAGCTGAGTAATATTCCATAGTGTATGTGTACCACAGCTTTCTTATCCATTCATCTGCCTATAGACACCAAAGAGCTCTTGAGTAATAAAACTGTGCCTTTGTTGATCTTCTCTGCTCCTTAGTAGTACCCATTTCCCAATCCCCCCTTTTCTTAAACAGTACCTGAGATGAGAGTTGATTTCCTCACTCCACTCTCAGCTCTTGGGATGGCCCCTGATTGTCCCTTGCTAATCAGTACATCTCATCCCCTTGGTCATAGGCCGAGTTCAGGTTGGACTCAGACAGGAGCCTATGATTCTTAGTTGATGTGAGTCAGACTTAGGACTTCTGCTCAACTTTGGGAGCAGAAAGATTTCCAGTGACATGACTTGACCTCTGATCAAGCCAGCTGTAACTACTCAGTCCTGCTACTTAACTTCACTGTGCTTCAGTTTCTGCATTTCTAAAATGGAGATATACTATAATCTTCAACATGTTTTAGTGAGTATTAATGAATTAATCCTTGTAAAATGATTAGACCAGGATCTGACACATACTTCGTGTTCAATAAATGCTGCTTGTTACTATCATTAATTCTTAGATGGTCAGTGATTGAGTGAATACATATTCTCTTTCATTTGAGCTAGCTTGTGTTGGGATTTCTGTTTTATGTAATAAAAAGTCCTACACTGCATAGTTCACTTAGGATAGGGGGGCTATTCTCTTGTCACCCTTCCAAGGCTGCATAATACATATGTTCTCCATGTCATGCCACCCAGAAGAAGGGCATGGCTCGTTAAGAAAGAGGCAGAATGCATCCATGTGTAATAAATCCATCATATATTTCTGCATGGACCTCCAATCCTTTCTCTAGTAACTGTGCCAGAGTTGTTTGCTGCATACTGGACATTGGCCCTCAGAAGTGTCTGGTGGCCCTGTTAAAATAGAAGTTACTGGGATCCACCCTCTGAGGCTTGGAATCAGCAAATCTGGGGTGACACCCATGAATTTATATTTCTAACAAGTTCCCAGATGATGATGTTGATCCTGCTGGTCCCTATCTACATTTAAGACCACTGTTTTAAACCATGGAATCTTACCTAGAGGGCATGATAGGGGCGTAAAGATGCCTGTCTCCTCTGGCATTCTGCGTAAATCATAAAGTAGCTGGTTGAAGATGAAAGTATTCGCCAAATTAGTAGCCCCACCTGATCATCATCTATCAGATTTGCTCTGTTAGCATTTGGTTAAACCATCTTTTCTGATTCTTCTTATCTCTTTATGTCTCCCCTTTGTTGGGGTTGTTCAGTCACTAAGTCATGTCCAACTCTTTGTGACCCCTAGACTGCAGCACACCAGGCTTCCCTGTCCTTCACTAGCTCCTGGAGTTTGCTCAAGTTCATTGAGTTGCTGATGATGCTACCTCTAAAGTAAATATAAAATCAATAAGACAAGTGCATCTGCTCTTATAGTCTATTGAGTGAGTAGAAGTGGTGAAAGCTATTGAGATAGAGTAGGAAAATGATTGGTTACAATAATTTATATACTTGGATGCAAATGTCCCATAACAAAGCCCCAAATCAATCTCTGTTATGTATACTAAAAGTAGAAGAAAGCTATTAACTATGCTGAATTAAGATTTATTTTCTGGCTTTTGTGAGTGATATTTATTTTCTTGCCAATTGCTGCATAAGTGTTATCTGCAAAAGTTATACAAATTATTGGGATATTTTAAGGGAGTGCTAGTAAGAGAAAGTCCTTTAAAACTCATAAAATGAGCAGCAGTTCATAAATCATAGAAAAATATATAGAGAGTGTCTCGAACAGATTAATTTGAGATACTTTTGTTACTGAAATAGCCTTATATTTTCTAACATTGCCTATAGGACATGTCAGTTGAAAATCTTTGACCTGTTACAAAATTTTCAAAGCAGCCAAAGGTGCCATTCATATAAATTACATTGAATTAATAAACATCTTCTAATAATCTTCTCCCAATCACTTAAGTAGGAATTATTTTCAGTTTTACTTATTTAGTTTTGAATTGCTAGAACACAAAGAAACACTGAAACCAAAGCAATGTTTTTATTTTATTATCTTCTTTGTTTATTTGTTTTGGGTAATCTTAAGACTTAAGACGTCCAGACAAATTCTTTTTAGTTTTTAAAAACAGAAAGAAAAGAAATAAAATTTCCATGCAAAAACCTCATGAGCAATGCTTTATCCCCACAGAAAATGTTAATGGCTTAGTAAAGCTACCCCAAATTTATGGGTTCATTTAAATATGGAAAAAGGCTAAATGTAGTGGTACAAAACGTACCACTAGACAAATAACAGAAAATTTTATCTTGATGTTATGCCCAATATATATTCACTCAGGTTAAGAGCTGCGTAAAAGCAAAACAAAACCAAACCATACGGAGAGTTTTTGAATGAAGAGGAAAATGGAAAGCTAGATGTTGGCATTTCTCCATATTTCTCATTGCCATGCGCTGATTTTATTCCTGTGTAGCAGTGAAAATATCGCACTCTATAAAGCTTTGTTTTCCTTATTGAAATCAAAATAAAATTTCAAGCTATATGACAAAGGAATTCAAGGTTTGGAGGAGAGTTCATTTGTTTTTGTTCATCCCTTCTATATGTATATTGCAAAATAATTTAATCTAAATGATATTTTGAAATATTACTCTACTTATAAACTCTGAAATAGAAATCGATAACTTTTTCATATTACTGTAAAAACCTGCTAGAAAACTTAAATGAAATGAAAATAGATCTATTGACAATAATTTCAGAACAATGTCATGAAAACAAATGTAAAGGTGAGGTTGAAGGTGGAGAAGGATCAGAGTATGCAGGACTCTTTAGGCACGTGGAAGCTGTGATAGGTCATAAGTGGGGCAAAAAAACCCACCTTGGCTCTTGTATAGACAATTTACAGGCGCAAAATAGATGCGAAGTCAGCTGTAGTCCCAGATAGAGATGGAAAGTGGATGTATGTTGCTAAATGTGAAAATAAGAATGGTGGGGCGGATGGTAAAGAACCTACCTGCCAATGCAGGAGATGTAAGAGACATGGGTCACTCCCTGGGTTGAGAAGATGCCCTGGAGGAGGGTATGGCAGCCCACTCCAGTATTCTTGCCTGGAGAATCCCATGGACAGAGGAGCCTGGCAGGCTACAGTCCATGGGATCACACAGAACCGGACATGTCCAAAGCGACTTAGCACGCAAGCACATTGTTAAACATAAGTTGGATGTACGTTTGTAAGAGCTGGGCCATGAGACCAATGTCCATCAATAGGGAAGGTCTCTCTATCAATTTCAAACCTAGTGCGAGGGGCTTCAAGGAGACTTTTAAATGATTCACTATGGGTCACATACAATTACAGATGCATAGGAGACTGATGTCTTACCTGCTGTCTAGAAAACAGAAAGGGGGCTTCCCTGGTGGTAAAGAATCTGCCTGCCAATGCAGGGGACATGGGTTCAACCCCAGATCTGGGAACATTCCACATGCCCCAGGAATACAAAGCCCATGAGTCTCAGCTACTTAGCCCACATGCCGCAGCTGCTCACAGCACACCTAGAGCCTGCGCTCTGCGGCGAGAGAAGCCACTGCAGTGGGAGGCCCGTGTGCCACACCTAGAGAGTAGCCCCCACTTGCCGCAACTAGAGGAAAGCTAGCGCAGCAACGAAAACCCAGCACGGTCATAAATAAATGAATAAAAATAAATATTTAAAAAAAGAAAATAGACTAGGAGATGGCCAATATGCTGAGAAAAAAGCAGAAGAAGAGGCTGCTTTGGAGGCAGTCTGTCCTCCTGGAGTCTACAGGGGCAAAGCCTAAAGTATTAAGAGCCTCAAGACCAACTGTAAAACATGCACAACAGAAAGCAGTTGTGGAGTTGTCGTAGGTCTTATCTTACAAGGTCATCCAGAGGCAGCAGTGGGATAGAAGGCCTCAGTGGGGAGAAGCTCAAGGAATCCTGATGTACTTAGGGTATGAGGAAGGTGTATGCAACCTGCAGGAGGAGAACATACCTCACACGAGGAAAGTACCAGTGAGAGGTCCTACAAAGACCACACAAAAGCATCCTCAACCAGGGCAGTTTCAGACCCAGAAACCAAGAAGTCAATCAGGTTAGGATAGTCCCAAATAAGAATGTTTCTGTTCCCCCTCTTTCACCTCCCTTCCTCCCAAGAGTCAGAAAGAACTAGTAAAAGGGCAAGGAGTCGAATAACAAAGAGAAAAGAAAGCAAAGACACTGCCCTCCCTGCAGATACCCTAACTAGGGGAAAGTAAAAGCGTTAGTTGCTCCATCGTGTCTGACTCTGTGTGACCCCATGGACTGTAGCCCACCAGGCTTCTCTGTCCGTGGGATTCTCCAGGCACGCATACTGGAGTGGGTTGCCATTCCCTTCTCCAGGGGATCTTCTCAACCCAAAAGGGAATACCTTTTACATTGGATGGACTTGGAAACATTATTATAAGGGACAAGCACTCTAATTTCTGATTTAGAAAGTGCTTTCAATTTAAAGTGACCATAAGAGAAAAATGACACTAACACTGTTTTCATAGCAACAGGAGATCCACTCCCACCACATTAAAGGGTAATGGGAGACAACGTAGAGGTACTGTCTGTACACAAATTTGTCTGGGTGTTCAGTGTGCCGATTACATTCTCAGAAACCTGACACTCAAGCTCAGCTTTGTGAATGTCATCACAGTTATAAGAATTTATTTGATGTCTACCTATCCTACGAGAGCTGTCTTGTAGCTTTAATCCTAAAGCCTTCATTCAGTGCATCATTCTTACGTTAGATTTTTCATTTCATACTATTTTCTAGACACGTCACATTTGATACGCTTCTTCAAATTTTGCTTTTGCTATTGTTCCCATTCTGATATATCTGCATCTTCAACTCACAAAGCTAAAAAATATAAATACTACGTAGCATTAAGTCCTTCTTAATCTTTCTTTCTCTAGGAATTGTTTCTTAAAGCTCCATGCCCTGCTGGTCACTGCCTTCTCTGAGTTACTTTATATTCTCATTTTCATATTTTCATGTGTTGGCTTATCTTCTCCAGCATATTGTAAGGTCTTTTTAAATATAGATCAACTATTATATTGTTTTCATAGTCTATTGCAATTAAAAATGTTATTTATTTCCTCAAAAATTATTTTTTAGAGTCTACTTTGGGTCAGGCTGTGTGGATTAATAAATATTTATAGATTTTTGAAATGATGTAGTCTGTATGACATTTTATACACAAAGTGGACTCAGTCAATTATGTTTCAAATGTGCATTTTATTTCGTCACCTTTATTTTTGCTTTATTTTATTCTGATGGAAAAGAAGCCCATATAACACTGTGCTGCATTTAAATTCTACAGACTTTATTATTGAGCAGTTTCTCAGCTTCTGGGTCTGTGCATTCATTGCACATTTTTCAGATTGTTATTAGAAAAACAATGTTCAGTATTTGAAAATAACCCGAAGCAAATTTTTTCTCTTCCCTTTTTTTTTTTTTTTTTTAAATTTTTCTCAGTCCTGGAGACCAGGAGTCAGAGCAGCGCCCCTCTGCCTCCGGAACCCGCAGGGACTCCCTCCTTCCCCCTCTTAGCTTCTGCTTCTTGGGCCATGACCTTCGCCACTCCGGCTTGCAGCTGCATTCCTCCGGCTCCCTGTGCTGTCTCGGTATCTGCACATGGCTTAAACAGGTTTCATTCCCAGTTTAAACCTAGCAAGTGAATCCGTGTGGGTTGACCCACATGCTGAAGCAGATCCTTGTGAGCCATTCATCAAATTGAAGGGAGAATCCTTTTGTTGTTCCCTGGAAGTGCTTGAATCAGTATGAGTCTTTTTCTGCTTCGTGTACTTGGACTGCGGTTACCCAGGTGTCTGAGAGTGCCAACCGTCTCTCTTCCCTTTCTTGACCCATTTCTTCATGATCTCTTCCTCTATTTTTCTTCTCTTGTTGCTTTTTTTTTAATTGTAGTTAAAAGACCATTATTTATAATCAACAACAGATGTCTAAAATAAATAACATCGACAATAAATGTATGCAAAATAACGGTTAAAGAAAATCTACTAAAATGTTAGCTAGTTGTGTGGCTGTAAATTGCAACTCTTGAGCATTTATTCCCTTTTATTTTTTTATTTTTGATAAAAATTCCACAATGAACATGTATTCATGAAAAATAAAGACAATCTTTAAGGGTTAATTTTGTGAAACGTATACTGTCCCCTTTCTTTTTATCAGATTCTATATCTAAATATATACCAGGCTTCCTTTTATTTTACAGTAATTGTATATGCACATAAATACAAAAGGGAACTGGGAAACATTACTTTAGGGACATGACTAACTATATTCTTATTATTTTAAAAGATTTTTTAATGAAACTCTCCTGTAATGATTTAGTCCTCTGATGAACAAAACACTGAGTTATGCCAAAACATTTTTTAGTCAAGCACGTTCAAGAGAAAACCTGCCCACAGTGCTGATAACATCAAAAATGAATATTTCAGTCACTTAAATGAATGCATTTAAAAATCCCTTTGGACATCTCAAAGGTATTTCTATAAGTGACAGTACAAAACTACTTTAACTGGGTCATTTCCATAATTGTTTATATTAAGTGGGGGGCACTGTTTTGTGTTTTCATCTCAATTTAAAAATACAAGTAAGCTTTTAATTCTATATACTGTTAAAGGAACATAAAACTAGCTGTGTTGCTTGAGAAAAATCACAAAGTGTTAACATAATATGAGTGATTATTATCTGATGCTCCTTTCCAATGTATTATTAAGTTATATTATTTTAATTAGCTTTCAAAGTCTTTCTTAGTAAAATTTCTAAAGTCTAGTTTTAGAATAACCACAATTTTAGTATGTCTCTTACCTCTGAGCCCTCTTTCTCTTTGTTTTGCTTTGTTTTGTTTTTTTTCTTTAAAAAAATTTTTTTTTTTTTTTGGTCTGTGTTAAATTTCTATGTCTTTGAAGTCACTACCTGCTTTGAAGTTTAGCCTGGGAAAGTATTTTGTTTTGTAAGCCAAGAATTAATCTGGGAGAGATAATCATGATTATATGTGATAGTCTGAAGGATTCTTCATTCTAACATAAGTATTTTATGCATGTAAGTATTACCACTCACAGTTTTTTGTTTTGTTTATTTTATCCCAGCATGAGTATATACTACAATGCCTGCCTGCTTTCTCTCAAAAAGTTCTTAATGCCGAGAAAAGCATTCAATACATTGAAATTCTGAACACACTAGAATTAAGAGCTGAAAAGCAAAGTTATAGAAGATGAAAACAAGTTGAGCTAACAAAACTGCAATGAAAACTATAAAAAAAAGTATTAATGAAATTATTTAAAGGCATTCCTTAAAACATTTAAGAAGTCTCATTTTCACTAGAGTAAAAAGATAAAAGGATTATTAGTACTGACAGATGATCTTTAAAATTTTTATTTTTCACATTTTCTACAACTATCTAAATAGTAATAAGTCTAATGAACTAATATATTTCACTGTCTTACACTAATGAAAACTATGTATGTAACAACTCATTAATTCAACAAATGTCTCCCAGTTCAGTTCAGTTCAGTCGCTCAGTTGTGTCCGACTCTTTGCGACCCCATGAATTGCAGCACACCAGGCCTCCCTGTCCATCTCCAACTCTCAGAGTTCACTCAAACTCACGTCCATCGAGTCAGTGATGCCATCCAGCCATCTCATCCTCTGTTGTCCCCTTTTCCACCCGCCCCCAATCCCTCCCAGAATCAGAGTCTTTTCCAATGAGTCAACTCTTCCCATGAGGTGGCCAAAGTACTGGAGTTTCAGCTTTAGCATCATTCCTTCCAAAGAAATCCCAGGACTGATCTCCTTCAGAATGGACTGGTTGGATCTCCTTGCTGTCCAAGGGACTCTCAAGAGTCTTCTCCAACACCACAGTTCAAAAGCATCAATTCTTCGGCGCCCAGCCTTCTTCACAGTCCAACTCTCACATCCATACATGACCACGGGAAAAACCATAGCCTTGACTAGACGAACCTTTGTTGGCAAAGTAATGTCTCTGCTTTTCAATACGCTATCTAGGTTGGTCATAACTTTCCTTCCAAGGAGCAAGCGTCCTTTAATTTCATGGCTGCAGTCACCATCTGCAGTGATTTTGGAGCCCAAAAAAATAAAGTCTGACACTGTTTCCACTGTTTCCCCATCTATTTCCCATTAGGTGATGGGACCAGATGCCATGATCTTCGTTTTCTGAATGTTGAGTTTTAAGCCAACTTTTTCACTCTCCTCTTTCACTTTCATCAAGAGAGAGGCTTTTTAGTTCCTCTTCACTTTCTGCCATAAGGGTGGTGTCATCTGCATATCTGAGGTTATTGATATTTCTCCCAGCAATCTTGATTCCACTTGTGTTTCTTCCAGTCCAGCGTTTCTCATGATGTACTCTGCATATAAGTTAAATAAGCAGAGTGACAATATACAGCCTTGACGTACTCCTTTTCGTATTTGGAACCAGTCTGTTGTTCCATGTCCAGCTCTAACTGTTGCTTCCTGACCTGCATATAGGTTTCTCAAGACGCAGGTCAGGTGGTCTGGTATTTCCATCTCTTTCAGAATTTTCCACAGTTTATTGTGAGCCACACAGTCAAAGGCTTTGGCATAGTCAATAAAGCAGAAATAGATGTTTTTCTGGAACTCTCTTGCTTTTTCCATGATCCAGCAGATGTTGGCAATTTGATCTCTGGTTCCTCTGCCTTTTCTAAAACCGGCTTGAACATCTGGAACTTCACAGTTCACGTATTGCTGAAGCCTGGCTTGGAGAATTTTGAGCATTACTTTGCTAGCGTGTGAGATGAGTGCAGTTGTGCAGTAGTTTGAGCATTCTTTGGCATTGTCTTTCTTTGGGATTGGAATGAAAACTAGCCTTTTCTGGTCCTGTGGCAACTGCTGAGTTTTCCAAATTTGCTGGCATATTGAGTGCAGTACTTTCACAGTAAGAAAAAAGGGAAAATTAAGAAAAAGATGATATAAAATGAGAATTAAAAAGCAAAGATGAAAAGACTTCCCCTGATGGTCCAGTGATTAAGAATCTCCTTGCAATGAAGGGGAATGCTGTTTCAATCCCTGGTTGGGGAACTAAGATCCCACACATTGCAGAGCTACTAAACCCATAAACCATAACTAGAGAGTCCATGGGCCGCAATAAAAGATTTGAATGTTGCAACAAAGAGCTTGCATGTGGGAACTAAGACCCAACACAGCCAAATAAATTTAAAAACAAAAACAAAAATGAAGAGGAAATGAAATATTTAAAATTAGATGCTTAAGTAAAGAAAACTCTAAATCTTGTCTTTAAAATACCCTCCAAATATCAAAAAGAACAAGAAGCAGAAGCACAAATTCCCTATTTCATGTAAGTATTACTAGAAGTCAGGAGACATCTGTAACCCCTTCAACAATAGATTATAAACTTAGAAAGCATATAAAGAAATGGAATATGCTTTAGCAGAGGAGAAGAGCATTCAAAGTCAAGTGATTAACACAGAGAATCCTGATGCAAAATAAGTCAGTTTGCATCCAGATACCCCCAAAGCCTCAGTAATGGGAGATATCAGGTATTTCAGAAGGTAGGCATGTCAGGGATTTGAAGTCTACAGGAATATCTATGAATCTTTAAAAAAAAGTACAATAGGACTCCATCTGCCTCCTCTCAGTGCAATTAGGTAATTACCCCTCAGGCACATTGCAGAAACAAGAGAAACTGAACCTGATTTGTGTCTAGGTTGGAAAACAAAACCCAAGACAATTCTGGAGTAAGACAGAAGACAATTTCAGAGTGGTGATGGGGGAAGGTAAGATAGGATTTAGTAAAAATCTACATAGTCTATCGTGAGCTACACAGCTCCTAGACTACCCAGCCCCCGAATGCCAGCTGTCAAATTTACAGCCTCAGAGCAGGAATCTAGAGACTCTTTCCTGGAAGCAATTAAACCATCCAACAAAAATTCCATAGGTCCATAAGTCCAAAGGATGAATCTGTCCCAACACAAGAGCTTCTAAGCCCTTTATTGGTGCTTCACTCTTGAATGTATATTGATTATCAGAGAATGTTAAAAGATAATCTGAAACATGAGAGACAATAAACAAAACTAACTGGGAAGTTTACTTCACAGAAAGCTAAAATAATTTATGGGGGAAAAAAGAAGATTTTGAAGAAACTCTATAAATATTCTCAAAAGATGAGATGCATTTACTTTTATGAAAGGTTAGGATTCCATGCAAATAGAAATAATATGAAACAAAAAAGTGTCCTGGAAATGAAAAATGATACCCAAATAAATATCCAATGAAAGGGTTAGAACATAAAGTCAAGGAAATCTCTTGAAAAAAATAGAAAAATGAAACAAAAATAATGGTAAACAGAAAATCAAAAGAATAAAACTGGAATATTGATCCAAGATGCCCCACATTCAATAAGTACCTATTACCAAAAGAATTAATAAAGAAGAGAGTGGAGAGAAAATTGTTTCCTCCCTCAAAAAAAAAAAAAAAAAAATTAAAAGAGAGAAATATTTCCCAGAATGTGGTAAAATGATCTGTGTATAGGAAGGGCCAACTGAATGCTCAATAAAATTAAAGATGTGCAGGGAGAATTTTTCCACTTTTTAAAAAAATAAAATTACATGAAAGTACTGGGAATGGGTTTCTCTGCTATAACACTAGATGCTAAAACACAAAGCTATGCATTCAGAATTCTTTAAAAATAAATTTTAATCCTAAATTCTATAGATAGCCAAAATATTAACCAAATGTAAGGTAAAAATACTTTTTCAAATATTAAAAACTCAAAAAGTGCATTACTCTTTTTCTTTTTTTCAGGAAGCTATTAGGAAAATTCTCTTGTAAAATGTGTGATTAAATAAAAAAAAGAAAGCATGAGTCCTGAGAAACTGAAGTCAAACATGAGAGATATACAAAGGAAATTCCAAAGTCAAAGAGAAGCCTAGATGGATGGATGGTTTCAAGGGAAACGTCATTCAAAAAAGTAAACAAAAGATTATTTAACAAGTTTAAATTGTAGAAAATCTACTGAGACACATTTTGGAGAACTATTGCAAGGGGTAGAAAATTTAACTCCTGATTCAAAGAAGTCAAATAAATGAAAAAATATGAAGCAATGATTAAGTCCAGGAAAAATTTTAAAGTGTAAGAAAAGAACTTATTTGTATCATTTAATGAAGCAATGAAAAATTTGCATAGTCATAACAATAATTCTATGTATTTTACAAACTGAGTTATAAATATACTGATCAGATGCAGGAATTATAACTAGAATGTAAAAGAACTAAAATCTCTACCTATTTTGAGAAAGCAAATATGAAGTATCTAAACTGAGTGAACCAAGAACTACCAATATGTTGACAGTATTTAGGAATATGTAAGTAAACACCACAAAACAGTTTAAAACTTGAAAACAGGTGTCTTTAATGAGTGGTAAAAGCCAAGGAAACTATGAATAAGAGGGGCCTCTGGTTTTATTTCTTTGTTAAGTCTTTTTAAAATTATGTGCATGTTTTACTTTGGTAGTTTAAAAAGTCAATAGAATTAGAATTTTAAAGGATATTTAATGTACTTTGACCACATAGTATACACAGAAAGTGGAAAACAGAATAGCCAAATCTTCTATTTTCTACCAGTTTTCTGACTGTGCTAGGCTTTTAACCAGCACATCAACTGTTACTGAATCACCAGCAATTTTGTTAACACATTTCCTCTTCAAGTCCCCAGTCCCAGGACAGGCACAAGTCCAAATTGTTTAGGAAGTTCAATCTGGTAAACGTCGACAGAGGTCTTAGAGATCTCTATAAGATATTCATGAGTAAAATGAGTTAAATTAAATGAACAATTTAATACACGTTTCTTTGGAGAGCTTTACACAACATGTGCCTTTCTGAGTATATTTATAAATGATGAACAGTCTATAAGAACATTCAGCTTTTTCCTCAGCTATTCCTACACTTCCTAAACTGCCAAGAGATC
Source organism: Bos taurus (assembly GCF_002263795.3). Classification (NCBI taxonomy): domain Eukaryota; kingdom Metazoa; phylum Chordata; class Mammalia; order Artiodactyla; family Bovidae; genus Bos; species Bos taurus. Next base: position 29,597,341 of record NC_037336.1, read on the forward strand.
CCTGATTCCCTCTGCCAGACAAAATACTTAATATTTTACATTGATTTCCATTAAGCTATCTTTTAACAGTTAGTACACGCCAAAATCTGCAGCAGATCAGTTACACATACTATTTCCTTTCATCTCTATAATCCTGTGAGATAAGCACTAGAATAGAGACTCAAAGAACTTACAGGACCATGGTGGTTGCACAATGAGCATAGAACACAGACTAGACTTTTTGCCACTTGTTCAGAAAAAGGTAGAAATTTTTTTTTAACCAGTACTTAATGTCATAAGGTTTCAAAATAGTTGTTGAGTAATCTAGATCTGTAATTTAATGTCAACAGAGATTAAATGTTCCTTTTAGTCAGAAGATTTATTACATCCAATTTGATAGATTTAGTTTGTTTATGCCTCTGAATACTAACACAATCAAATCTAAAGAAGCAAAATGATGACTCAAGGGATTATTAATTTTTAATAGAGTTCCAAACTAAAGCTTCTACATGCTGAAGAATCTGGAGGAACATGTAGTGATGTCTACAGCATACTTTGAAATACATCAGAAAGTGACATGGATGGCTGGAGGAATAGAAAAAATTGATAGATGGCTAAAAACGTGACAAAACAAGTATAGTAAAATGTTGATGGTAGAGGATATTGATGTTCAGTTACAATTCTTTTAACTCTCTATTTATTTGAAAACTGTCCACAATAAAATATTAGAGGAAAAAAAAAAAAACTAAAGCATCTAGATCACACTGTTTGGTAGAAATGTGAGTACCACAGTTTTGAATCTATATAATTTGACTTTAAAATTATATACAATTTTAATTTTTTAGTAGCCACATACAAAAGAGAAAAAGAAACAACCAGAATTAATGCTAATATCCATGGTGTATTTTGGGGTGCACCCCAAGTTACTGAGGAACATGTGCTTTGCCAAGAAGCACAAGAAGAGCCTGAAGAAGATGCAGGCCAACAATGCCAAGGCCATGAGTGCACGTGCTGAGGCTGCCAAGGCTTTTGAGAAGCTCAAAGAGGTCAAGCCTAAGATCCCAACAGGCGGCAGCTGCAAGCTCAGCTGACTTGCCTACATGGCTCATCCCAAGTTCAAGAAGCGTGCTTGTGCTCACATCACCAAGGGTCTCGGACTCTTCTGGCCAAAGCCCCATGCCAAGGCTCAGACCAAGGCTAAGGCACCTGAGGCTCCAGCTTAGGCTGCTAAAGACGCCCAGACCCCCACCAAGGTTCCAGAGTAGAGACCTTCTTCATCTGCCAGTGTGAGAACAGAAGGAATCATGTGAGCCCTGGGCTGCTGTCTGCATGAGGTTGATGCCCTCCTGTGCTATTTGTACAAATAAATCTGAGATAGGAAAAAAAAAATAGTATATTTTATTTAACCCAATACATTCTTTTGTTTTTTTTTTTTTTTGACTGTACCCAGGTGGCATGTGGGATCTTAGTTCCTGAATCAGAGATGGAACCCCTGCTCCCTGCAGTGGAAATGCAAAGAGTCAAAGACTGGACCACCAGGGAAATCCCTAACCCAATACATTCATTTGTTATTTTCAATAGGTAATCAATAAAAAAATATTAATGAGATTTTTTTCATAAGAAAACTTTAAAATCTAGTGAGTATTTTCCATTTGCAGCACATCTCTACTCAAATTAACATTTTACTGTGCTAAAGAGCTACATGTGGTTATCTGTTAGCACTACTAGTAAACACACTTCTGTCATGTTCATAAACTCATTTTAAGCAGTTGCATAAAGCAAATATAGAGATAAAAATAATTTCATAGGAGAATTATAACGTAATAAATTATGACCACTTAACAGTAGGTCTTGACCAAAAAAAATTTACTTAAAAGTTGTATATATTTCAAAATAAATTTTGAATATATATTTGCTTATTCTTGGGAATAATCCAATTGGTAGATGAGTACAGAATAAAAACCTATAAATCACACTTTAAAAAAAATACAACCCTTGCCTCTCCCTATTATTCCTTATCTTTCCATGTGTGTGTTAGTCACTTGGTAGTCTCTGACTCTGTGACCCATAGATTGTAGCCCTCCAGGCTTCTCTGTCCATGGAATTCTCCAGGCAAGAACACTGGAGTGGATTGCCATTTCCTTCTCCAGGGGATCTTTTGACACAGGGATCAAACCCCGGTCTCCTGCATTGCAGGCAGACTCTGTAACTGTCTGAGCCACCAGGGAAGCTCATGTAACCCCCTTTCCATAGTTACACACAAAACAGAGCATATAAAGAAAAAAACTGTTTTCCAAATTTTAAGAAATATTTTATCAGGTTGTGGCATTTTCCTCAGCATTTTCATAATTTTTCTCTTTTAAATCTCTGATAATATACTTCTGGTTGCTAATATCACAGCACACCTCATAAATAAAAGTGGAAATACAAATGCTGACACTGCATGTTCAGTTCAGTTCCGTTCAGTCACTCAGTCGTGTCCAACTCTTTGCAACCCCATGAATTGCAGCACGCCAGGCCTCCCTGTCCATCACCAATTCCTGGAGTTCACCCAAACTCATGTGCATCAAGCCGGTGATGCCATCCAGCCATCTCATCCTCTGTCGTCCCCTTCTCCTCCTGCTCCCAATCCCTCCCAGCATCAGAGTCTTTTCCAATGAGTCAACTCTTCGAATGAGGTGGCCAAAGTACTGGAGTTTCAGCCTCAGCATCAGTCCTTCCAATGAACACCCAGGGCTGATCTCCTTTAGGATGAACTGTTTGGATCTCTTGCAGTCTAAGGGACTCTCAAGAGTCTTCTCCAACACCACAGTTCAAAAGCATCAGTTCCTCAGTGCTCAGCTTTCTTCACAGTCCAACTCTCACATCCATACATGACCACTGGAAAAACCATAGCCTTGACTAGATGGACCTTTGTTGGCAAAGTAATGTCTCTGCTTTTCAATATGCTATCTAGGTTGGTCATAACTTTCCTTCCAAGGAGCAAGCGTCTTTTGATTTCATGGCTGCAATCACCATCTGCAGTGATTTTGGAGCCCCAAAAAATAAAGTCTGACACTGCTTCCACTGTTTCCCCATCTATTTGCAATGAAGTGATGGGACCAGATGCATGATCTTCGTTTTCTGAATGTTGAGCTTTAAGCCAACTTTTTCACTCTCCACTTTCACTTTCATCAAGAGGCTTTTGAGTTCCTCTTCCCTTTCTGCCATAAGGGTGGTGTCATCTGCATATCTGAGGTTATTGATATTTCTCCCGGCAATCTTGATTCCAGCTTGTGCTTCTTCCAGCCCAGTGTTTCTCATGATGTACTCTGCATATACGTTAAATAAGCAGGGTGACAATGTACAGCCTTGACGTACTCCTTTTCCTATTTGGAACCAATCTGTTGTTTCATGTCCAGTTCTAACTGTTGCTTCCTGACCTGCATATAGGTTTCTCAAGAAGGAGGTCACTGCATGTAGATGAAACTATTTCTCTGTTGCTTGGAGACTAGTCATGTTCCTGGCATAGATGTAATTTCTAGGATTAGAGATACATAAACCATTGATCTTTTCCTACAGGATGAGCTTGTTAGCTTAAATCTTAATGATCACGAAATAAAAAGTCTCTTCTGCAACATACGTAACAGTAAAATTTTAGTGAAAAGTTTTCATCTGGTATTTCCTTAGTGACTTGAAGCAAATATAATTAGAATCCTCAAATTTCTCACTAAATGAGAAAAGCAATACCGATCTTTAAATAGAGTTGTTTAGTATGATATATTAAGGTTAATATGACTTAACCTATTCAATGAGATAATAATCAATCAGGGAACAAAATACATCCCTATTAAACTTGAAGCTAAAAACCATCTGCACCCAATGACTGAATCTTAGGGTACCAAGGCCTGACCACCTTGTTTTAATTCAGACAACTCTGAAGGGCCATCTGTACTCCTGCTGCTGCTAAGTCGCTTCAGTCGTGTCCGACTCTATGCGACCCCATAGATGGCAGTCCACGAGGCTCCCGTCCCTGGGATTCTCCAGGCAAGAACACTGGAGTGGGTTGCCATTTCCTTCTCCAGTGCATGAAAGTGAAAAGTGAAAGTGAAGTCGCTCAGTCGTGTCCGACTCTTAGCGACCCCATGGACTGCAGCCTACCAGGCTCCTCCGCCAATGGGATTTTCCAGGCAAGAGTACTGGAGTGGGTCGTCAGTGCCTTCTCCAATCTCTACTCCAGAGTTCCCTAAAGCATCACCTCTGGTTTCTGCTGCAGCTCAGCAGAGTTCATACTCTTCTTTCCACACTCACTTCCTTCACTCTCTTACAGACATTTCTAAGAGTGCTTCCTGATAAACTTCATGCATAAAAATCTCTACTTCAAATAACACAAACGAATTTATTTATAAAACAGAAACAGACTCACAGACTTAGAAAACGAACTTATGGCTACCAGGTGGGAAGGATTGGGGATGGGGAGGGATAGTTAGGGAGTTTCGGATGGACATGTACACACTGCTGTATTTAAAATGGATAACCGACAAGGACCTACTGAATAGCACAGAGAAGTCAATGTTATGTGGCAGTCTAGATGGAAAGGGAATTTGGGGGAGAACAGATACATATATATGAATGGCTTAGTCCCTTTGCTGTCCACCTGAAACTATCACAACATTGTTAATTGGCTATACTCCAATATTAAAAAAAAAAAAAATCTCCAGCTTAGAGTTTGTTTTCAGCGATGGAGGTATTTGACTGATTCTGGCCAATCAGGCTGTCATCCTAAAAGACAGAACATACCACCACCTATGAAGTACTATTTCCAAAATATTCATGCCAGTTTAAAGGAAATGCAGATGATAGAGGAGCAGGCTAAATTTTACCCTGAATAAGCAATCAGAAAATTTTCACTGTGAGAAATTCTACAAAATAATCAACCAGATTTTTTTCAACAGATAAGTAGTCAGGAGAAAGAGGTGAGTAGGATGTGGGAGAGTGAGGGGAGGGAGACCAGGAAAGAGAGGGAGAAGGAGTGGGAGAGAGAGACACAGATACTAAGATGTGCCACAAATGGTCAAGACTTAAATGATGTATCAATCCATTTCCTTGTGGAGACTTTATTTTAATCCATATTTAATATTTTAATCCATATTTTAACTGTATTTGTGAGACAACTGGAAACTTGGTGTTTGATGATATTAAATACTTATTGCTAGTGCTTGGGTGTGACTGTGTTATTAAAGCTATATGATTTATAAAAGGGTCCTCGTCTTCTATTGCTATCTGCTAAAATATTTACAGATAAAACGATAGGATGTCAGGAATTTTCTTTTAAATAACACAATGGAAGGAAGTGGGTGGGAGTATAAGATGAAACAAGATTAGACCTGAGTAATGACAGTTAAACCATGAAATAGGGTCATGGGGAATTCTTTAACTACCTATCTACTTTTCTATATGTTTGGAATGTTTTACAGTAAAAGCCTCTTAAAACTGAAAAAATAATTACAAATGGATTTAAGAAATATGTCAGTTTTGCCCTAATCCTATCACAATCCTAAAACAACAAAAATCAGTATGATGGTGAAAGACAACTGTCTCCCATCCACTGAGTCAGGGATGGTGGGGACTGGTGGAGACTGTGGCAGACATGAGAATGAGTGCCCATTGCAAGAGGCCTGAGTGTGACTCAGGCTAAAGCTATTTATAGCAGCAAGGTCAATGATAATGCATCTTCTGGTGCTTTCAGAAATGACGTAAATAGAGAAGAAAATGTCTTTACTGTTAAATGCCAGCAACTAATTCAATTTTTTTTTTAAGTCGCTCTGTGGGTAAGTATTACATGGATCAAACAAAATGTGATATTTTGCACCTCTCTTTTGGTTGATAATGAGCCGTCATAGCACCTAAGCAACTGGCTTCCTCATCACCTGTAGAGGAGTCACAGGTTATAAAACACCAAGCACTTAAGTCTTATGGAACATTGCCAGGAACTCCTTGTTTGGTTTACATGCTTTTGAGTCACTCCACTTGCCTCATGTCCAATTTCTCTTTCTGTTCCCAGTTTCTCCAGACTGATCCTTTGGCTAGAAAAACTGCTTGACTTTCAACTCCAGATATCCTCCTAAATACTATATTAATCAGATCTTCAGCGTCTCAGGGTCCAAGGTAGCTCCACTTTCAGCAAAAAAAAAAAAAAAAAAGGTATAAATTCTTATATCTGTCCAGAACCACAGGCACCCAGCTTGTTCAGGAGGATTGTTTGGTAAGAGGTTAATCTGTAGTTGCTGCACGCATGTGTGCTAAATCACTCAGTCGTGTCTGACTCTTCGCCACTCCATGGACTATAGCCCGCCAGGCTCCTCTGTCCATTGGATTTCCCAGGCAAGAATACTGGAGTGGGTTGCCATTTCTTCCTCCAGAGGATCTTCCCAACCCAGGGATTGAATCTGTATCTCCTGTGTCTCCTGCATTGCAGGAAGATTCTTTACCCCTGAGCCACCAGGGAAACCCCCCTGTAGTTATACTAAAAATTAACATAACTTTACTAACAAAAAATATTTTCTTCATTCTCATTCATGACTAGCTTCTCCTTGCCTTTACTAAATGCTGAAGCCCTTTAGATAATCACATGCCATTTGTTTATAATTCATATCCCACTGGAAAATCACTATCTGGCTGAGTATAAACACATCTAACATTTGACCATCAAACTGACCCAGCCACTTCCTCTGAGTCCACATGTATGAACAGTGACATAATAAGCTCTTGAATACCATCTCACTAGTACTTCCAATTTGTTTGCTATTCTTAAGCCTGGACATAGTCGTGTAAATGTTGACGTAAGTTAGGTTTAATTTATCTAAATGTTGCTCTTTGTAATAAAACTTTGTATACAGATATTAGGTGCTTAAAATGTCACTAATAAAAAGAGACATAAATTTATAGTAGTATTTTCTAGCAGGATTTTTAAAAATATTGCCAGGTTCATTAAAGAAAAGTTTAATAGAATTAATTCCCTATAGCTATTCCTCCACCATTCCACATCCCTCAACCTTGCCATGTGTAGGTCAAAGATGAACCAACATTTTTATGTATTGGACTAGTTGGGGCACAACAGAATGAGATTAATAAATCTGATCAACATCTATGGCATTTTAAATATTTCACTGTCTAAATATATATAAATAAAATGAGTTGGAACCTTCTGTAAAATATACTTTGCTTACGATAAAAGGGCATTTAGATTATCTATTTTGATAATTGTCTCAACAATAGAAAGAAAATATTTAAATTTTGCTTAGATTGTAAGTCATTTATTTATTGGTGGTCATTCATTTAATCTCCAGAGCCCAGCTATGAGGCCTTGGTGCTCTCCCATTGCCTGATGTTTAACAAGTATGGCAGCTTCCAGCAAACCCTAATCAAGTCTTAGTTCATGTCTCATTTAGAATTAGTGTTCATAGGTGTTTCTCCCCATTTACTATTTTTTTTAAAGTTATTTAAAAAAGCAATGTTTTGTATAAAAGAGTCTCAAAAAATAATTACAGAACAAGGTCAGTGGAAAACCCACTAACACAATTTTGCATGTGCAGTGGTGTGTATGTGTGTGTATGTGTGTTCTGATATAATTAGCTTGTAAATGTGTTAAGTTTATTTCTTATTTTCCTAAAAGAATTCAATTCTCTTCTTATTTTGTTGGATAAAGCTAGAAAAGTCTCTACTCAAATAAATCCTAGAACTGTAACAATTTAACTGTCCATACATTTAAACTAAACTGTTTATTGGATCATGTACTTAAAATTAGGCAAAAGAAAAAGAAACTATTATACAAAACAGGATGTGTCAGAAAAGAGACATCTTTAGACTTCATTAGGGCATCTGAGGGATTTAGTTATTTTCTGTGCACTAAGACTCAGAAAATGCATATCTACTTGCAGTGAGGTAGCTTGTTGTTCACTTGCTAAGCAATGTCCAATTCTTTGCGACCCCATGGACTGCAGCACACCAGGCTTCACTGTCCATCACTATCTCCCCGAATTTTTTCCAACTCATGTCCACTGAGCCAGTGATGCCATCCAACTATCTCATCCTCTGTCGTCCTCTTCTCCTCTTGTCAATTTTTCCCAGCATCTTTTCCAAAGACCTTTCCCAGGGTCTTTTCCAAAGAGTCAGCTCTTAGCATCAGGTGGTCAAAATACTGGAGCGTCAGCATCATTCCTTCCAATGAATATTCAGCAGTGATTTCCTTTTAGGATTGACTGGATTGATCACCTTGGTGTCCCTTGGACAAGAGCCCTCTCAAGAGTCCTCCAGCATCACAGTATGAAAGCATCAGTTCTTCGGTGCTCAGCCTTCTTTATGGTCCAGCTCTCATATCCATACATGACTACTGGTAAAACCACACCTTTGACTATAAGGACTTTTGGTGGCAAAGTAATGTCTGTTTTTTCATATGGTGTCTAGGTTTGCCTAAGCTACTCTGGTTTTTAATACACTGTCTAGATTTCTTGACATGAGGTAGCTTAGGCAAATAAAAGTGCACCTTTTGGCAAGAATCATATCATTTATTATGAAAGCATGATTTCTTTTATGCTGATTGAAAGTTATGAATGCTTTTCATTACTTTTAAAAGGGAAAATACATCATTAATAACTAGAATGTTCAATTAAATCAGTTGACAAAGCTTTTAGAGACTTTGGGTTTAGAAATCAAAGGACTGATATATATACACTACTAAGCATAAAATAGATAACTAATGAGAACCTACCGCATAACATAGGGAACACTGCTCAACACTGCCACTGCTTATGTGGCAGCCTGGATGGGAGGGGAGTTTGGGGGGAAATGAATGCGTGTGTATGCATGACTGAGTCGCTTGCTTTGCTGTGCATCAGAAATGATCACAACATTGTTAATAAGCTATACTATAATATAACATAAAAAGTTTTAAAAAATGTTCAGCATCATGGATATAGTCTAATACAGAATACAATTTCCCCTGGAGACTAGAAAACCGAAATTACAAACCAGAGTAAATTAACTCTGAACCAGTTCTTCTTTTCCACTGATATAGGGGACAAGTTGTTTTTTCCAATGATTCCTCCTGGTTAAAATTAGTCCTTTTGGATTTCAATGACGTAATTCACATTTTTAGTAAGTATTGTGATTGACTCCCTAACATCCATTGCAAATCAACTGCACAGAGTAGCAGTTGTTCAGCTGGGGAATTGTTAATTCAAGAGGTGGGTCTGCTCTAGCTGAGGATAATCCCATTTTCCTTGCAGGTAACTGGTTTAGAATGACCTGATTCTAGCCATTTGGATATTAAGAGGTTAATGGGCCTTTCTTGAAAAGATTCCTCTTTACTCAAGGGCAGTAATGGAAAACTATTCTGTCTTTCTCTCACAGAATGTGAATTTGAAGCAAGTGGCTCCACTGGCAATTGGCAGCCATCTTGAGAGCATGAGGCATGCATGAGACCCTGCAGACGAATCTGATGTTGACAATGCAAAGCTGAGAGGAAAGCAGAGAAATATTGCCAAAATCCTAATTAAATTGTGCTTAAATTTTACTTCTGGATTTACAGTTAGGTGAGCCAAAATAATCCTTTATTTAGTCAGATTAGATCGATACCCAGATACTTTCAACCAAAAACATCCTACCTGAGAAAGCATTAGTCCTTCTGTCCTTTATCCTCCCCACGCCACACCAAGAACTCAAGCTACAAGATTAGTGTTTGTTCTCTAAGAGCAGCGAACAAATGTCTTCTCTACTCTGGAGTTCTACAATGAAAACTCTTCTCTTTTTTAGTTAAAATATGTATGAGTCTACCTAAGTATACCAAAACACTGGGTAGCTTTTATATATTAGTTACCTGAATGAAAATTTTTAGTGAATGATAAGACGTATTCCACTAAAATACCAGAGCTTCCCTGGTGGCTCAGACAGTAAAGCGTCTGCCTGCATTGTGGGAGACCCGGGTTCGATTCCTGGGTCAGGAAGATCCCCTGGAGAAGGAAACGGCAATCCACTGCAGCACTCTTGCCTGGAAAATCCCACGGACGGAGGACCCTGATAGGTACAGTCCATGGGGTCGCAAAGAGTCGGACACGACTGAGAGACTTCACTTCACATTCCACTAAAAAGGAAGGACAAAGATAACCAAGTCCACTTCTTAAAGAATGCATTAAAAAAATGATCTCATCCTCAACAGATTACCCATAGTCTATTGTCTTACCAGTAAACATTTCCCCAAAATGGAATAGACATTTAGATGAGTCAAGAAGTTGAATAAACAGAAGCATGAGTTTTCAACATGAAGCTAAAATAACTTGGTTGGCATTGAAATCACTACACGAGTCTCTATTTCTCTTACTTTAACTTCTATGTCCTTCTCTCTTCAGAAAAGTATACCAAAACAGCAAGATAATATCATTTCTAAAATATCAGCTACAATTAATGTCACTCTTGGCCCTTTCTTGTTTGCATCTTTCCTGTCACATGTGCATGGCAAGGGTTAATGCCAATAAATTCCTGCTATGAATTTAACCTGACATTCAGAACTCCTCCCCAACCAATATCAATTTCTCATTCCTAGCTTGTATCTTTAAACTGTGTATCTGCAACTGTCTTGAGGGGGAGTGGGCAGAGCTGAGAGAACATAGTAATGGAGAAATTCAAGTCTTGACAAGTTGCAAATTTTCATGGATGTTCTAAGCCAGTGAAATAAGATTTCAATGTCAAGGGCTTGTCAAAATGCATCACCTATGCTAAAGACCAAAAATGGAATTAGAAAAATCATAAGCTAAGATTTCCAAAGTTTTTTGGATATCAGAAACACTCCAAAAAGTAATATAATAATATTTATGCATTAAGAACAAATATATGATGAAGTTTCTGCAAAAATATCAAATGTTGAAATTTAAGAGGAAAAAAAAACTCAGAAAAAAAAAATGCAGAGGATGCATCTGGCACTTCAGAGACATAAACGTTTTGTGTATTGGCCTGGGCTGCAAGGAAACCATTCTCAGAAAGGTATCTGAGGATTTCCAGAGGAATTGGTGATGGTAGCAGATGGCACTCAGACACACAGTAACTAGATGGGAGTATGAGGTGGACAATGGCTTCATGAAATGTGCTCCCAATGAAAGATAGCAACCTGTGGAGACTGTGCCACTGAACAGTTGTGTACCTAGGCACACAGGGTTCAGAATGAAACGTGGAAGGACTTCCCTGGTGGCCCAGTGGCCAAGACTCTGTGCTCCCAATGCAGGGGCCCTGGGCTCAATCCCTAGTAGGGAACTAGATCCCATGTACCACAACTAAAGATCCCGCATGCCACAACAAAGATTGAAGAGCTCATGTGCTGCAAAGCAACTAAGACCCAGAGCAGCCAAATAAATAAATGAAACTAAATATTAGAAAAAAGAGAGAAAAAGTGGAAATGATTTTTGAATGAGCATGATGGGGAAAAAGGAACCTCAGATGAGCATCTGGTATATCACAGTAGCATGCAGATTCCTATTCAAGTCTAAGTTTTCTCACATGCCATTAAAAAAGCAGGCAGTTGGATCAGGGATTGCTTCACCAAGCTAAATATAATGTCATAGTAAACCCCTTCATGGGAGATATTTCCCCATCAAATTTCAAGTCACAATTTGAAGATTTTGGGCAACTGGCACACACCAACCAGAATGCTGCTGAGAATGAAACCAAGATGATTTTCAGTTTCTGACAGACGGTCTCCACTTAGAACTAGTGTTTGTGTTCCCAGGGTGCTTGCGTGGTGATAATAACGCGAATCTTTATGTTAACATTTATTGGATACTAGGGATTTGCTGTGGAGAAGGCAATGGCACCCGACTCCAGTACTTTTGCCTGGAAAATCCCATGGACGGAGGAGCCTGGTGGGCTGCAGTCCATGGGGTCGCTAGAGTCAGACACAACTGAGCAACTTCACTTTCATTTTTCACTTTCATGTATTGGAGAAGGAAATGGCAACCCACTCCAGTGTTCTTGCCTGGAGAATCCCAGGGACGGGGAAGCCTGGTGGGCTGCCATCTATGGGGTCGCACAGAGTCAGACATGACTGAAGTGACGCAGCAGCAGCAGCAGCAGCAGCAGGGATTTGCTGATGTTTATGGATGAGGGACTGGGACTGTGATAGACTTACAGGTCCTATTAATTCTTAGATTCTTTACAAAGTAGGGATGTAGGAAGTGTGAGATTGGATTGATGCAGCTAATTTCAGCTAATGTACTGAAAGAACTACATGCCTACTAAAGGATGCTTGAGGTTTCAGTTTCAAAAGGTTTCGTTGCTTGAAGGTCAGCATAACTAACATTGTTCAAGGATCAATTATTAATATACACAAGAAAAGTGTTTTTTCAGAGTAGCCTCATGAAGATGGGAGTAGGATTGTCCTGAAATTTTCTAGTCTCCTCCACATGTGTAGTTAACACAGTGTGAGTAATAAGGCCAAGTCAAGGGAGCAAAATCATAAATCATTTTCTAATCTGTTTCTCCACATACACACAGACACACACATACAAATTTTAGCCCAGGCCCATAGAATAGAAACCAAGGAAGAATATGTGCCTTTTCTTGTTGGTGATGGGTTTCCCAGGTGGCACCACCAATAAGAATCCACCAGCCAATGCAGGAGACACAGAAGGCATGACTTCTATCCCTGGGTTAGGAAGAGATCCTGGAGAAGGAAATGGCAACCCACTCTGGTATTTTTGCCTGGAAAATTCCATGGACAGAGGAGCTGAGCAGACTAGAGTCCATGGGGCCCCAAGGAATACATAGTACCATTTCCTCCATCACCAGATTACATAAATCCAGGAATCCACAGATAGGTGGAAGGGATCCCTCCCACTATTATATCATCCTCTGAATTTTGTGTCTGTCCTTTGAAGCAAAGTTCTTGACCATAGTTTCATTCTTGATTATGACTACTACAGCTCCAACTGGACTTCCCTCAAGGCTCAGATGGTAAAGAGTCCACCTGCAATGCAGGAGACCTGGGTTCAATCCCTGGGTAGAGAAGATCCCCTGGAGAAAGGAATAACACCCACAATGTGGGTGTTAGTTATGCTACCTCCTCCAGTATTCTTGCCTGGAGAATTCTGTGGACAGAAGAGCTTGGTGGGCTGCAGTTCATGGGGTTGCAAAGAGTCAGACATGATTGAAGTGACTTAGGACACACACACACACACACACACACCTCCTACTAGGCAGCTCCTGCTCCAGTGATAATATTTTACTCCCTTTGTCTTTTCAATTTTAGCTTCCCACAATTGCTAGTCACTCCTGCTCTAAAGTCCTCACTCAGAGTAAAAGCCAAAGCTGTTGCAAAAAGCCACAAAAACCTACACAGCACATCTGTTCTGCAGGTTTTCCCTGTGGTGTCTCAGATCTCATCCCCCCACCCCACCTCTCCCTCACTCCCTCCATTCCACTTACATAGACCTCTTTGCCTGACACCCTCTGTCCTGGGGTGTATGTGCTTACTCTGCTCTCCATATGAAATGCTTTTTCCATGATGATTGGGCTGTGCATCTACACAGTCCAGTGGAGAAAGAGATGATGCAAGACATTGCTGCTGCTGCTGCTGCTGCTGCTGCTAAGTCACTTCAGTAGTGTCCAACTCCTAGCGACCCCATGAACTGCAGCCCACCAGGATCCTCTGTCCATGGGATTTTCCAGGCAAGAACACTGGAGTGGGTTGCCATTTCCTTCTCCAATGCATGAAAGTGAAAAGTGAAAGTGAAGTCACTCAGTCGTGTCTGATTCTTCACAACCCCACAGATTGCAGCCCACCAGGATCCTCCATCCATGGGATTTTCCAGGCAAGAGTACTGGAGTGGGGTGCCATCACCTTCTCCATGAGAGACATTAAGCAGATGGAATAGATGAACGAAGATGGGTTATGAAGTGGTCATTACTGAGTCTGGGTTGGGTGTGTGGGAGTTTAATATGTCATGCTCTCTACTTTTGGATGTTTGGAATTTTCCGTAATAAACAGTTAAAAGAACTTCTAAGGATCTGAAAAAAGCACACTTCGGCAGGCATCTCACATGATCTTAAGTTTCTGTCATTTGAAAAGCACCTTAGTCCTGGTACCTATGAGTCCTCCTTAAGGTTCTGAATGGTGGGAGTTTTCCATGTAGCCTCGATTGTGCATTTTCTCCTCATTCCTCATTATCATCCTTTGCCCATAAGCTCTCCTCACACATCCTTGCCACCTTCTTAGAATCCTTTCCTTTCTGACTTTCACCTTGGATTTCTGTTACATCTGACATGGGAGTTCTACATCCTCTTTAATAAGCCTGGTAGTTTTCCTCAAACCCTTTGGCCAGCACCATCCCCAAAGAGATCAGCTGATGTTGGGCTCTCCCATAATTACAGAGTGCTTTGGGCAACAAGATAAATATAGAATGGAGCCTTCAGGTCACTGGAAACACTCCCTTCGTGTTTACAGTTCTGGGTTTACAGTTATCTACAGCTTTTGAACCTCTTCCTGGATATGACTCTCCTAAACTGTCACAACAAAATGCTCTTTTGCCCTAAAATTTCTCTCTTGAACTTGCTGACACCTAGGAAATTAGAAACCCCTGGGAATCAAGAGAGCTCTCAGCTTGCTGCAAGTAGCAAACAGCTGTTAGTTGACTACAGTGCGGGTAATTGACAGTTTGTGTTGGCTCAGTGTCCGCCAGCACACCTCACAGGCACCATAAGCACACAAGGCTCTGGAGCCAAATTTTCCAAATATTGGCACCTTTCCTTGCCTGCTACTTTCTGATGGACTCCTCTATTTTTTTTTTTTAATTTTAATTTTTTTTTTTTTTTTGTACTAGGGCAATGCAGATGACACCACCCTTATGGCAGAAAGTGAAGAGGAACTAAAAAGCCTCTTGATGAAAGTGAAAGTGGAGAGTGAAAAAACTGGCTTAAAGCTCAACATTCAGAAAATGAAGATCATGGCATCTGGTCCCACCACTTCATGGGAAATAGATGGGGAAACAGTGGAAACAGTGTCAGACTTTATTTTTTGGGGCTCCAAAATCACTGCAGATGGTGACTGCAGCCATGAAATTAAAAGACGCTTACTCCTTGGAAGGAAAGTTATGACCAACCTAGACAGCATATTGAAAAGTAGAGACATTACTTTGCCAACAAAGGTCCATCTAGTCAAGGCTATGATTTTTCCAGTATTCATGTATGGATGTGAGAGTTGGACTGTGAAGAAGGCTGAGCGCTGAAGAATTGATGCTTTTGAACTGTGGTGTTGGAGACTTTTGATAGTCCCTTGGACTGCAAGGAGGTCCAACCAGTTCATTCTGAAGGAGATCAGCCCTGGGATTTCTTTGGAAGGAATGATGCTAAAGCTGAAACTCCAGGACTTTGGCCACCTCATCGGAAGAGTTGACTCATTGGAAAAGACTCTGATGCTGGGAGAGATTGGGGTCAGGAGGAGAAGGAGACGACAGAGGATGAGATGGCTGGATGGCATCACTGACTCGATGGACGTGAGTCTGAGTGAACTCCGGGAGTTGATGATGAACAGGGAGGCCTGGTGTGCCGCGATTCATGGGGTCGCAAATAGTCGGACAAGACTGAGCGACTGAACTGAACTGAACTGAACTGAATGTATGGTGAAAAAAGTAGAGGGTTGCTGGGAGTCGAAGGCAGCTCTGCAGTGTCTATAAGTCCTTTATCTATAATATAGAGATTTGAATGCATGGTGTCTCTAACCTTTGCTTCTCAAAGTGTGGTCCCCAGTCCAGCAGCACTGGCCTCACCTGGCATCTGGTTAGAAATGTAGACTTTTAGGCTTCACCCCAGACCTACTGAACCAGAAACAGGGCTTTAAATAGACCTCTGATGATTTCTGGGCTTCCCTGGTGGCTTAGTGGTAAAAAAAAAATCTGGCTGCCAATGCAGGAGACATAGGTTCAATCCCTGGGTCAGGAAGAGCCCCTGTGGAAGGAAATGGAAACCCACAACAGTGTTCTTGCCTGGGGAGTCCCATAGACAGAAGAGACTGGTGGGCTATAGTACATGGGGTAGCAGAGAGTCAGACAGGACTTAGCAACTGAACATCAACAACCTGTGATTCCTATGCATAGTAACATAGTAACCCATGTCGTTTCTTTATTTCTGCTATGACATATTAACACAAACTTAAATTTATTGTATTACGGTTCTATAGGTCAGAAGGGTCACACAGGTATGTCGTTTCTTTATTTCTGCTATGACATATTAACACAAACTTAAATTTATTGTATTACGGTTCTATAGGTCAGAAGGGTCACACAGGTCTCAATGGGCTAAAATCAAGATGCTGACAAGGGTGAGTTCTGAGGCTCTAGGGGAGAATCTATTCCCTTGCCTTTTCTTGTTTCCAGAAGCTGCCTGCTTTCCTTGCCCCCTTCTTCCTGAAGCAGTGTTACATCTCCCTGACCCTACTCCTAGAATCACATATCTCTCTAACACTGAACTCGGTGGGGAAAATTTCTCCTTTTAAGCATCAATGTGATTAGACTGGCTTCACTTGGATTATCTAGGATAATTCTGCCATTTCAAACTCCTTAGCTAAATGACATCTGAAGATCCTTTTTCCCATATAAAGTTACATACCACCAGTTTCCAGGGATTAGGATATGGACATGTTTGGGGACCAATTTTCTGCTTGCCGCACACACCCTAAATGTTGAGCTCTATTCTCTACCACATTCATCCACAAGAAGATAAAGCAGTGGAATTTCTTTATTTGTCCGTGTGTGTGTGTGTGTGTTAGTTACTTAGTCATATCCAACTCTTTGCAACCCCATAGACCGTAGCCCACCAGGCCCCTCTGTCCATGGGATTCTCCAGGCAAGAACACTAGAATGGGTTGCCATTTCCTTCTCTGAAAGGAACTATAGAAATAAAGAAAGTGAAGTCTCTCGGTCATGTCCAGCTCTTTGCGACCCCATGGACTGTAGTCTACCAGGATCCTCCATCCATGGAATTTTCCAGGCAAGAGTATTGGAGTGGGTTGCCATTTCCTTCTCCATTATTTGTCCATGGTTGACTGCATTGCTCCTATTATGGGCTGAACTGTGTCCCTTTACCCCAACCCCTTGCCCCCCAAATTCATATGTTGAAGTCAATAACCTCTAGTATCTCAGAGTGTGATGTTATTTGGGGATGGGGCCTTTATAGGTAATATGTGGTTATACAGGGGTGGAGGCATTGGGGAGGGTTCTAATCCATATGACTGGTGTCCTTATAGGAAAAGTATACTAAGATACACACACGCACAAAGAGGGGGAAAATGTGAAGAGAGAGAGAGACAGCCATTTACAAGGCAAGGAAAGAGGCCTCCAAAGAGACCAACCCTGGCCATTCCTGAATCTCTCAGACTTCCAGCCTTCAAGGTGATGAGAGTGTAAATTTCTCCATCCTGCCTGTAGCACTGTGTTATGGCTACCCTAGCACAAACTAACACACACCCCTGTGCAATTTCAACATATCTTGAGACAACCATGACTACATTCTCATTGTTGCTGCTTCATTATGGAGCAACTGAAGTCCTCCCAAGCAGAGCTGAGTCATTTTTGTTCCTCTCCACCTGCGTGTGTGTGTGTGTGTGCGCGCGCGCACGTGCACATGCTCAGTCACGTCCGATTCTTTGTAACCTCATGGACTGTAGCCCACCAAGTTCCTCTGTCTATGGAATTTTCCAGGCAAGAATACAGGAATGGGTATGCATTTCCTACTCCAGAGGATCTTTCCAACCCAGGGATGAAACCCATGTCTCTTGTGTCTCTTGCATTGTTTTTTTCAGCAGGTGGATTCTTTACCATTAGCACCACCTGGGAAGCCAGCCTGAAAAGCTAATTCCTACCTCCGCTACACAGAATCATAGCTCAGCCTCCCCGCCATCCTGGGGTCTCAGTCTTTGGACAATGTGCTTATCCTTTTCAACAAAACTCACAAATTCAGCTCAGCTCTTTATCCAACCCAGGAAGTTTTTCCCAAGATTTCCACCTTTAATTATCCTCTCTCTCTATCTTTTGGCCCACAAGTTGTAACATGTGGAATCTTAGTTCCCTGAACAGCCCCCTGCTTTGGAAGCACAGAGTCTTAACCACTGGAATGCTTGGAAGTCTCTTCCCTCCTCTCTAGCATCATCAATGTCTCTTCTCTCTGCCAAGGCACCTTCCTTAACTACAAAAACCCTTGGTTCTACCTGCTCAATACAGCCACCAGCCTGTAGCTCTCTAAAAGCATGAAATCTCTGCAAACAGTCTCTGCGTCCTCATCTCGAATCCACCCCTTCACACCTCACAATCTGACTTCTGTCCCAAACATTTGGCTGTAACTGGGCCTCTGCTATCTCTAAGTGACCATTTTTACAACTGCCAAATCTAGAAGTCTCTTTTCACTTTTCTTTGATCTGTCTGCAGTTTTGACACCATCAAATGCCCTCTTTCTCAATGCTGCACTTTTTTTCCCCCCATTGCTTTCTCATCTATCTTTCTTTGCCCCTTGCCCTGATTCTACTAAAAAATTTTTATCACCCCTACCATGTTTCAGAACAAGACTGATTCCTACCCTCAAATATTTTCAAGAATTTGCTTTTTGTCTTCCCTACCTGAAGTGGGCTTTTCCATGTTTAAAGGTTAATTGTTTTTTCAAAGATCAATCTTTGATAATCTCATTTGTATATGAGTCTTTCTCACAGCAATGTGTTCACACCTAATGATTTCAACTAGGACTTCAAGGCAAATAAAACTCCAGATTTTATTTCTCTAAATGATTTCTCTGCAATATTTCTGAAAAAGTTCTCACTAAGCTTTTCTACCACCCTATTGTTGTAATATTTTATATTCAATATACCTAAATTAAACTTTTATACAAGTTAACAAAAATTGTACATTGAAAAAGTTAGAATATACAATATTACATACCTTGATAGACTTGACCATTAGGTTGAAACTAATAACATGAATTTTAATGTGGATAAATTTGAAGTTCTGCAAATATTGATCCCACAGATACAAAGATGAGAGACCAGTTCTTGTAAAGAAATCTGTAAAAAGAGACATGAAACTACATTGTAAATCTAGTAAATCTTATACTTGAAACTAACACAATTTTGTAAATTACCATACTTAACTTTTTAAAAAAAGCAAGTAAATCTTAGATTGCATTAAGATAGCATGGAGTCTAGAACAGAGGAAAAGACATTCCATTATTCTTTGAGTAGATAATACTAGAGTCCAACTTTTGAAACAGTTGCTGGAGCTTACTAAGGAGCAGTTAGCCAAAGAACATCAGTAAAAACAATCAAGAGGGAGGGAATCTTGAAATTGTTTCCTATGACAAAACATTTGTTAAAATTTAAAAAGGAAATATTTTGGATCAGGTGGCTAGCTTCAAGTATTTGAAGAGTTGACATGTGAAAATGTAGTCATAAAGGGCAAAACACATAAGATCTGATCAAAATATGAAAGGCTTTTCTAACAAATATATTTTTATATACAACAGTCATATAATTGGCTTTGCAAAACAAAATTCTACATCACCAAAAATGTCCAAGCATTTGGGAGACACATGGAAAAAAAGCCACTAAACCTAATAGAAAGACAATGGACTTTAGATTCAAATAGTATTCAATTCAAATATTCAGATACTGACTTAGTGACTGCCACTCAGGTCTTCATGAAGAAGTTATTTCTTTGAGCCTCATCTTCTCATATACAAAACTTATATTAACTTGGAGTATTGTGAATATTATACATAATACATAGGAATCATTTAATCCTTATTATTACAATTTTAACAATATATGGGTGAAATTTTTTACTAAATTAGCTCTAAGTTCTTTTCCAATTCTAAGATCTTATGATTCATATTTTCTTAGAGCTCAGTCAAAATATGCAACATTGTTTAAATACAGTTATTTCTCTACAACACAAAAGAATTCTTTCATCCCTGAGTTAGTGTTATCCAGAGAAACAAAATGTGTGTGTGTGTGTGTAGATATAGATACAAGAGATGGAAACAGATTTATTTTAAGGAATTGGCTCGCATAGGCCAGCAAGTCCCAAATCTTCAGGGCAGGCTGGCAGGCAGGAGACCCAGGGAAGAGCTAATGTAGCAGTACTGACTCTGAAGGCAAATTAGAGTCAGAGCACTTCTTTCTCAGGGAATCTCAGTATTTTTCTCTTAAGGGCTTCAATGGATGAGGTCAGACCTATTACATTATGGAAGATAATTGTCTTTACTCAAAGTCTAGTGATTTAAATGTTAGTCACATCTAAAACCGATGTTTGTTCAAACATCTGGGTGCCAAAGTCAAGCCATGCTGACACCTAAAATTAACCACTAAAATTCTCATTATTACCTAAAGGGAGTGACGCTAGTGTCAGAGAGTGGTATTGGGTCACCTCCCTGTCTGTACTCTGAGACTTTAAAGATTTTCCTTTCTATGAATGTTGTCATTTTCATTGATAATGTAGGTCTACACATTTTCTCACGATGTAAACATATTCCATATTCTTTTCTGTTTTTCTAAAATGATCACTGAAATTTGTAATGTGGTTTGAAATGGTCAAGGCTTTTGTAAGAGTTTGCTGCCAAAGGTGACTTCCTTTCTCCATTGACCACAGTCCCCTTGGTTTCACTTTTCAGACCTGTGAGACATTTACCTGTCCCGAGAATTGTGAATGATCAATATGCATGATCTGAGAAAAGCCAAATAATGCACAAACACTTCCATTCTGACTCATCAGTTTCTGCACTCATATACGTGGAACGTTGTAAAAGACAGAAAACAAAGTGAGTATATTTCTGGGAGGACCAGCAATTTGTTTGTTTCTTTGGGCAACTTAGCTGAATTTCTGGAAAGAATTGAGAGAAAAAGATAATTTCAGGTTCATGTTTTTCTCTATATTTTAGATATAATTTCTCTGTGCCAAACGAGGTACCAAAAGTTAACAGACTTCATGAATTTCCACTTGAATTGAAATTTTCAGTGCAATAAGTGCTTTTTGTTATTTTTAAAAATCTTTATATTTTGGAGTTACAGATTAACATATTTACTAAAAAAAAAAACAGTACAATATCTGAGATAGTGGTTGAAGCTGAGGGGTGAGTACATGAGAACTCCTTATAATATTTTCTAATAGAAAATTTCATAATAGAAAGTTATAAAAAAATGTCTATGTGGCATGATGATATTTTGCTAGTATTTTTTTAAAAATGAAACACGCAATATGTTTTGCTGGTTACCTGCTCATTAAAGCTACCATTAGTGCAAGTTAGCTGATATTTTAAATTATATGACTATAATCTTTCCTCTTGCATTTGTCTTTAAACTTGTGGCTAACTCTATTAGTCCCCTTTGGGGAAGAGGGAGAAGTTTTCAATAGATACACAAATACTTTTTTTCTTTTTTTCTTTCTTTTTCTTTTTTATTTGTAGAAATACAAATTCTTAATCTTTGGTGCTCAACAAGTAGATGAAAGGAAAAATTCAATGGACCATCCCATATAAATAATTTTCAACAATACTTAAAGTTTTACTATGAGGAATACTGAAATGCTATCATTTGTTGGGAGATATTCTAGTATTTGCAAAGGATTGCTGGTTACTACAACCATCATTATTATTGTTATTATTATTTTTACCTACCATTATTTTAATACTCACCATGACTCTACTCATCACTGACCTAAGCCCAGTTCTTCACTGTGGCCTCAAGGAACGTTACAAAATATAAAAAAGAAAAAAAAAAAATCCTTATCCCAAATTAAGTTTAAGGAAGAGTGAACTTCCTTTAGTGACTTCCTGTATGAACAATGACTTGAGACAAAAAAGTCATAGGTTGGTTTGTGTAGACTGCTATTTAAAGACCCTTAATTTCTCTGAAAGTTTTATCAACATAAAAGGTAATTTAAAGGGCTGCTTTCTTGGAGGTTGAACTGAGGTCTTCTAATTGCAGGGCATTCACATTTCCTTGTTCTACTTGATGTATGTAATGGATAACATACCTACTGGATCATTTTTAAAAACCCTCACATCTATACCATTAAATTTTTTCAAATAACATTTGTTTCAATAACAGTTTTCTTCTTACATAAACTAGATTTTTAATATCTGTTGTGTTTATGCAGCTTCAAATCTTCTCCCTTCTCTCCCAAATATGCAGCTCCTGCTGAGTTAATGGTTTTCTATCTTGCTATTTATAATATACTGATGTTTCTTACCAAGAATCTTTGGTTTAATCCGCAAAACTGAAATCGACCATCTGAGCCCACTGCCAGCGCTAAAGTAACACTGTTTTATTGCTATTATTCAGGCCCAGAAATATTTTCTGCACACACATTCATTTCAAAATTATGTAAAATAAAATCCTCCAAAGCTATCAGATTATAGCTCACAATTACTTTTGTACCTTAAAATTCTGTGGACATATTGCTGAAGGAGTGCAGGTACTATTTATGAAAATCATTCTTTGCTACAATTTTTCAGTGAGTTTAAATAGCATAATTTGGAAATTTATTACATTTGTTTTTCCTTCCCTTAATATGTCATCAACACTGGCTGCACATTCTTTGAATTGCAGTGAAGAATTTGGCTGTCTAGACACAACAATATAAAAACACAAGGCTTACTTCAAGTAAATCACCAACTCGTGTTAGCCAATAATGAGCAGGAAGATTTTCCTAACGCTTTTGTTCTGTGTCATTGAAGGACTCGAAGATATAAAGACCACATGTATTTCATATTTCCTCTCTCATCTTTTCCATTCTATGAATAAAGACTTGCAAAAGAGAAACTCAAAAAAGTGCAGGGGTTGGCCCAAATTGTCTTACATTGATACATTCTCATCAGAGAGTACAATATGTGATGTCAACTTTGCCTAACAGATCTAGAAGCAAGAGATGTTACCTGTTTCCCTGACCTGCATTTGGGAAGCTTCTGTCCAGACTCTTATTTATTACGATAATATCACAGCCTACAGAAGGGAAAAAGAGCCTGGAATTTTGTGCATGGCCTCCTTCTTTTACGGACACAGAAACCACAAATAGATCAAAGGCATTTTTCAAAATCACTCAACAAATCCATGCTCTCTATTCCTCACATAACTTTCTTAAAAAAAAAAAAAGAATAGACCTAAAAACTTCTGCCCCTGACTTGAAAAAGTAGCTTAATTTATGGTAAGTTAATTTTACATAGAAAAAAAATTATTACTTTAATGCATGTGTGTCTAAATCATTTGCCTGGTAAAGACTCCTTAAAAAGCAGTTTTCAAAATTCAGATCTCCATCTGTTCCTTTTGGTAAAAATTAAGAAACACATGCCATCTTTGCTGTGGTTAGCCATGACAGAAAACACTGAAGCATGCCTTTTAGCTTCTCTAAAGGGATTTTTAAACCCTCATGAAAATTCCTTAAGCCGAAATACTAATGCTAATTTTGTGATGCTCTAATGGTTTTACTTGTTTGTTAATACAATAACATTCAAATCCTATTGTTAAATCTAGACATACCAAGAGACATTGCTAACTCTGTGTATGACAGATGACTCTCATATTCCCACTACAAGCAATTCAATAAGCAAAGCAATAAGGCATTTCACTGCATACTGTCTGCGGGGATGAACAATTTAAGGGACTTCTTCCTTTATTAAATTTGTTAGATTTTGGTGTTAAAAAGCTTTGGATTCAGATGTAAACTAGGCTATTCAGTAGTAGCCCTGCAATACTAAACTTAGAAGAGGTTTCAAGCTTTGTTTAAAGTGATTTTTTGGCATCAAAAATTCTTTCTGTAGCATCTTCATACACAAACCTTCCTCCAACACACACACACTTACATTTACACATCACATACCTACAATGCTCCTAACTTAACTTTTGAAGTTCAGTATCCCAAAAGAGAAGAGCGAAAGGCATATCCTCAGTATATGAGAATTTAAGAGAGACCGGCCTGCCCCATCACAAAATCTCTTTGAAGTTTCATGTCTTGAAATCTTACATTTTATTTTCTAAATTACTGAAAATTTTGCATCTGACTGCATAATTTGTTCCTGTCTTAATATAAATATTATGTCTCAAAGAACAAAGTGACCAAAACTGACATATCAAGAACTGGTATGCCTGTAGCTTCCCATAAACAGTGACAAAGGTCATGTGTGCCCTGTTTGAGAGTCTGGAAAGACAAAAGGTACCTGTAAACAAAATCAAATCTGTCTGAGGTTTAATATAATTGGCATAAATGTCAATTTCAGCTTCCTGGTTTGCATCCAAATAACCTAAGACAAGTCCAATTGGGGTCTAGAGATGAGGACAGAAGGCAGTCCAAGGTCTTCCAAAAGGCAAGCAGGAGATGCTGTTCAGGGGAGGCAGGTGGCTGAATATTGTTGTTCTTTAGTCACTATGTCCTACTCTTTTGAGACCCGGTGGACTGTAGCCCTCCAAGCTCCTCTTTTCATGGGATTTCTCAGGCAAGAATCCTGGAGTAGGTTGCTATTTCCTTCTCCAGGGGATCTTCCTGACACAGGGATAGAACCTGCATCTCCTGCATTGGCAGGCAGATTCTTTACTACTAAGTCACCAGGGAAGCCCGACTGAATATTAGAGGAATCAATTACTTGTTTGTTTATTCATTCTCTTCTGAACTTCAGGCACTGAAATAGAAAGCTAGCTATAAATACAAAAAATATGTAAATTACATTTTCTA
The DNA here is from genome assembly GCF_002263795.3 of Bos taurus. Lineage (NCBI taxonomy): Eukaryota > Metazoa > Chordata > Mammalia > Artiodactyla > Bovidae > Bos > Bos taurus. Next base: position 29,622,042 of record NC_037336.1, read on the forward strand.
ACCAAAGGAGTTCACAAAGTAGTGGAAGAAAACAGACATCTACATTGGAAATTACAAATCAAGTGAGAAGGTAGAGAGACTTACTGCCTTTGGAACTGAGGAAGTGGCAGGAATGATAGCAGTGGCACAATAAGAAAATTCTGCCAATTTTGCCTCTTTTGTTGTCTTGAGAAGTTTAGGAATTGTTTTAAGTTTCATTGTACAACATGAGGATTATAGCCAATATTTTATAATAACTTTAAATGAAGTATAATCTATAAAAATTTTGAAACATTATATTGTACAGGTGAAACTAATATAATATTGTAAATCAACTATACTTCATTTTTTTTTAAAGAAGAATAGGTTTAAATTTCTGAAACAATGCTTAGTGTTCAGAGAGAAACATGAAGAATGCACGTTTGTTGCTTTCTTTGAACTAAGAACTCAATGTGAAGAGGTAATGTCTGACTTGTTTCAACACGATTGATTCTAAAGCCATCCTCATGAATGACTGATTATTTCAACAGGATGAGAACAGATTTCTTGATTTTAAAGATGCATCTTGATCTAATCAAGTTGCTTCTTCAGGAAGACAGGGTCAGATCCCAGAGGTCTTGCTCCAAGGAATAAGGTCCCAACTACCAAACTCGGTGATGAGACAAGACCTGAGTGGTCAAGCTAGATGTTCCCTCAAGATTAACATGATAGAGAATGAGGATACATAGAAGTAGTCAAGAAAGATATTCCATGTCACCATTTCGAGCAAGTCAGTGAGTAAGGTGATAGGAAACACAGCAGGAGAATTTTTGTGGACATTGGGAACACAACTTGATAAATTCACATTTGGACAAGTTGGTTTGCAATGCCTTACAAACCAGAAAAATGGGTGTGTAAAGTCTTTTATTAGGTTTATAAGTCCAGAAGTCAGGAGAGACATTATACTAGAAATCTGGGGAGGGGTATAGTGTTTAGAATATCAAAAATGACAGTAATTATGGGAGCTGTTTACTTAGGAACAATGGGTAGACTGGAATGAAGGAGACTAAAGCCATAGCCATGAGGGAAACCACACTGTCTGTGAATATAGAGGAGAGCCAACAAAGCGGAATGAAAAAAAAAAGTGCCCTGGGAAATTACAGAAGATCACAAGAGTGTATTTTCTTAGGAAACAATAAGAGAGGGTGTTTTTCTGAAAGGAGAAAGTGATCAAAGGTGTCAAATTCTTTTGAGGGATCAAGACAAGGGGGCAGATCTAAGGGCAGAAATGTCATCTGTGAGCTTAATGAAAGCAATTTCAGTCTGTGGAAGAGTAAGAAGCAATTTCCCCTTGAGAAACCAGCAGGAGGTTAGAAAGCAAAGACAAAACTACGGGTAATTTGTCTAAGCATTTGGGCTATAAAAAGCAGAGAGAGGTCAGTAGCTAAAGAGATGTGAGATCCAGGGAGAACTGTTCTGGTGCACTTGCCTTCTTCCTGTTCATCTTTTTGTTGGTTTAATATCATGCATTTGAGTCCAGTGAGTAAAACAGAACAAGAAAAATGGGAGAAATTGGAGACAGAAAAGAAGAGAGGATAATTTTCAGTTTCAGTTCAAGGATGGGGGAGTAGCCTGAGAGGAAGAATCAGATCCTTCCCATTAAAACTGTAGGAAAGGAACTTCTCTGGTGGTCCAGTGGTTAAAAATCTGCCTGCCAATGGAGGGGACAGAGGTTCAATCCCTGGTCCAGGAAGATCCCACATGCCTCAGAGCAACTAAGCCCCTGAGTTACAACTACTGAAGCTTGCCTGCTTACAGCCTGTGCTCCACTGCAATGAGAAGCCTGTACACTGCAGTAAGGAGTAGCCTCTGCTTGACGCAACTGGAGAAAGCCTGTATGCAGTTTAAAAAAAACAAAACAAAACTGTAGGAAAGGAAGAAAGAAAGGTGGGAGTAGTGTAGTGCTATGTAGACATAATTCTGGAACATTGAGAGAGTTTCTGTCTAAGGTCACCCAATTTTCTCTATTAGGATTCATTGCAGAAAATGAGGTGAGAAGTGAAGGGAAAAAATGGCTAGAGTCAGATGCTTGAGGGGAATTACTTAGGTTTGATATTACCATAATGAAAAGTAGAAGGACAAATTTGCTTAGGAAATAGAAAAAAAAAAAATGCCTATCAGTGTTCATGGGCCAGTAGAAGTGATTACTATGAATTTAATGCATATTGGTCACCCTTGCATTTTTGTTTTAATTTTCTGTAGCAGTGCTTAGATGCTCCGAAACTAATGTGAAGAATGTAGATTCATTACTGTCTCCAATGTAAGCCCTAGGTGTGAAGAGGTAAGATCGGGCTTATTCCAACAAGACTAATTCTAAACACATTGTCAAGCATTACTGATTTATTCCAACAGGATAAATTCACTTTGTTGCTTTGAAAGACCTCTCTTAATTTAATCCAGGTCAGGTCATGGAGGTCAAAAAGATAGTCTTAGCTACAAAATTGAGTGACCGGACAAGACTTGAATGACCAAACTAGATATCACTCCCATTTTTAGGGGAGTGGAGATCCAACAGAGTGTATACTGAGTTCAACACCAGTTGTTGTAGAATAAGAGGAACCAGTTCTTAGAACTAATTTGGTCACAAGAATGTTTAATTTGTTGTACAAAGTCAGAGAACAAAGGACTATGCTAACTTGATAAGATATTTTTGGCCAAATTTTTTAAAATTCCTACTACTTAAGAGAAATTGGCCTGAGAAGTTGAGTTGAATTTACAGATAGGAATTAAATGGCCTCCACCGTGTGGACTGAAGGGTTGCAGAATCAGGCAGATTACAAAACAAAGCTTTGTAATCTTAGAAGAACTCACTCCCCACCCTCAATTCCCTAATCATATACTCAGAGCATTTGTGTGGTACCACCAAAATGATGGGTGCTGTAGCAACTCCATGGGAATGAAGAGAATATGCTGTGATCATGAGTAAATGTATTATAATGAAAAGAAAGAGGAACACAGAAAAATGACAACAGAACCAAAGTGAAAGAGAGGTCAGAAGTTCAAAAATTCCTAAGGAAAATTGCACATGGGAATAAAAACAGAGTAAAAAGATATAGAAATGCTAGTAGCCCTTCTTAGTTTCCTTCAGATATAATATTGGTTTGTATGGTATAATGTAGGGATGTAGGAAAAAGGAGCAAATACTTGGGATAGATGAAGAAAAGAAAATAAGTGTAGATAATAGGAGTCAAGTGTACTATTCAACAAGAAGCAATTAGATAAGAACCAAGCAAGGATGCACTGAAACAGAGCAACATGACCACTGGGGAAGCCAGTAGGAAGCTTCCAGAGGAGTAGGAACACAATATGAGAAACTGGAATCTAGAGCTGTGCTGTGCTTAGTCGCTCAGTCGTGTCCAACTCCTTGCGACCCCAGGGACTGCAGCCCTCCAGGCTCCTCTGTCCACAGGGATTCTCCAGGCAAGAATACTGGAGTGGGTTGCCAAGCCCTCCTCCAGGGGATCTCCTCAACCCAGGGATCGAACCCAGGCCTCCTGCATTGCAGGCAGATTCTTTACCAGCTGAGCTACCAGGTAAGCCTGGAATCTAGAGTATTGGTTCTTAAATACTATATACTGCTATTGCTCTCAAAATTTTTTTAGGAAGTTGCTTTAACTAAGATTTGTCATAATTACCCTAAAGCATAAGAGCAAACCATATGCAATTTAAGAATAAGAATAATCACACAATTTTTAACACTGCTGTTGCAATGACTGTTTGGCTGTACCTTTTATTTAATAATGCTGTGAAACCCAAATCTTTGAATATATATGTCATCACATACACTTACATGCCTTTGAACTTTTGATGATGAAAGTGATGAAAACATTATCACACATGTAAATATGATTTCATCCCCCACATTGTCTTAGTTTTGGAAAACATGCTGCTTGAACAGTCCAAAATTTTTCAAACTTCATTGTCTCGAATTATAGTTGGATTAATCACCAGGGGTCAGCAAATATTTTCTGGAAAGGCCCAGACATTAAATTTCTTAGGCTTTGTGGTCCCAGGGTATCTTTTGTAAGACATATCAGTAGACAATAGGTAAACAAATGACCGTGGCTGTGTTTCAATAAAACTTTAATTATCCAAACAGGTAGAGGGTCAGATTTGCCCATGGGTATAATTTGCAAACCCCTCGATTAGTCTGTGAATTTATAAATTAATTAAATTCTTTAATCCAAATATCTTGTTTACATAATCTATTTATAATTTAACTAAAAGCTTATAGAACCTGATTCAAACCATAATTATTTTATTTATATGTCAACAATGAAGAAAATAATTTATGTCGTATAAACAAATTTTATTTAATACTTCATTAAGCAGACAGCTTTCTTTTAGAGAATTGAAAAGTAGGCAGGAAGGAAGGAAGTCACTAATAAAATTATTAAGTTTGTTACCCAACAAAAGTGGTACTTCTTTCTCTTTATATTTCTTCTTTACTAATTTGAAACACACACACACAGAAGAATATTGTTCTATTCTCCGTGCATTCCTACTATAACACTTTTAATTCTTTTTGAAGCAACATAGATGATTCTGCCTATAGGAGAAAAGGTCAAAATAAAAAGGGAAATTTGTAATATTTTCACATTCATGAGATAGAATGTACATCCGGACATCTGTAAACCAACCACTCTGTCTCAGGCATGAGGTATCACCAGTCCAGCCTCTCATGAGCACCATGCCTGGACTCTTTCTCTCCAGATATCCAATGCCCAGACTTGACCCTATCTGTTCTTTTACAGAATTCTGAGAGAATCCAGGGCATAATCAGGAGCTATCTTACAGGTTCCTGCAGAGAAATACTCATGGCAGTAGAGGCAGGGGGACACTCAGCAAAGTCTCAGGGCACACAAGAGTGTCCTTCTGCTGGAAATTTCCCAAGGATTAGGCAGTCATCCAACACGTCCACAGACACTGGCTTTCATGTGTTCCTGAAAAATGGCCACCAAAATACTCAGTCTCTCTGCCCACTTCCTCTACTGCAAGCTTACACTTCTCCACCAGCACAAGCTTCCACCACTGCTCCCCTTCTTCCCCTGCCACACACCCTTCAAGGTTACAACCAACCACCCTTTCCTCCTTCCTAAACAACTTGTCTTCCTGAGGTGGGGCAGAGATAGAGACCTTAAATCTCTTCTATTCCATTAACAGCATAAAGTGTTGTACAGTCCTCAGGGACTTTCCTTTTAATATTCGAAAGCCTCTTTGAAAGTAAAATAAATAAATAAATAACTGAACATTAACTTTCTCCTTGCATTCTTGCTATATTGCTAACTTGGGAACATTACGCTCTCCAAAAATAAAAAATTAAAAAATACTGTCTTCTTCTGGCATTCCTACTGTAACAATTGGAACTCTTTCAGCTGTGACACGTATGATTCTGCTATCAGAGGAAATGTGCAAAAGAAAAGGAAAAATTTAATAGTTCACATGCATAGTAAAAAGCTGAAATCCCTTCTATGGCCTGCAGGCCTTCCACGATCTGTGTTTTCTTCAGTCCTTGACATCACCTCCTGTTACTCTGCCCTTTCACTTCCTACTGGAGAACCACATTGTCTTCTTCTTTATCTGAAAATTGTCAGTGCATTCTCATCACCGGGCCTTTGCATTTGCTGCAGCCTCACTTAGAATGGTTTCTTTCTCCAGATATATACTAGTTATTTCAGTCCCTCACATCTTTACTCAAAAGTCATTTTCTCAGTAAAAGCCTCACTTGCCATTTTATCCAAAATTACAAACATCTTTGCCCAATCATTTATATCCTTTTTCTTTCAATTTTCTTTATAGCTAGCTAGTTGGAAGAAGCACAAGCTGGAACCAAGATTGCCGGGAGAAATATCAATAACCTCAGATATGCAGATGACACCACCCTTATGGCAGAAAGTGAAGAGGAACTCAAAGTCTCTTGATGAAAGTGAAAGAGGAGAGTGAAAAAGTTGGCTTAAAGCTCAACATTCCGAAAACGAAGATCATGGCATCTGGTCCCATCACTTCATGGGAAATAGATGGGGAAACAATGGAAACAGTGTCAGACTTTATTTTTGGGGGCTCCAAAATCACTGCAGATGGTGACTGCAGCCATGAAATTAAAAGACGCTTACTCCTTGGAAGGGAAGTTATGACCAACCTAGATAGCATATTGAAAAGCAGAGACATTACTTTGCCAACAAAGGCTCATCTAGTCAAAGGCTATGGTTTTTCCAGTGGTCATGTATGGATGTGAGAGTTGGACTGTGAAGACAGCTGAGCATCGAAGAATTGATGCTTTTGAACTGTGGTGTTGGAGAAGACTCTCAAGAGTCCCGTGGACTACAAGGAGATCCAATCAGTCCATTCCAAAGGAGATCAGTCCTGGGTGTTCTTTGGAAGGAATGATGCTAAAGCTGAAACTCCAGTACTTTGGCCACCTCATGCAAAGAGTTGATTCATTGGAAAAGACTCTGATGCTGGGAGGGATTGGGGGCAGGAGAAGGGGACGACAGAGGATGAGATGGCTGGATGGCATCACCGACTCAATGGACGTGAGTTTGAGTGAACTCCTCGAGTTGGTGATGGACAGGGAGGCCTGGCGTGCTGCAACTCATGGGGTCGCAAAGAGTCGGACACGACTGACTGAACTGAACTGAACTCCTTTTTCATTTTATATTGTTTATTGTTTGCTTTCTTTATTCAGCAGTCCTAGGTGTTAGTTGTGGCACTCGGGATCTTTAGTTGCAGTGTGTGGGATCTAGTTCCCTGACCAGGGATTGAACCCAAGACACCTGCAGTAGGAGTTCAGAGTGTTAGCCACTGGACCACCAGGGAAGTCCTCTATATTGTTTATTGTTAATCTCCTCTTTGGAGAATGTAGTTTCCAGGAGGGCTAGATTTTTTCTCTATTCTTGTTGCATCTCCACTGCCTAGCATGCTGTAGCACTCAATACATATTTTTTGAATTAAATGAATACTTGATTTATTTTAAAGTGAAAGATGGACAGTATACTCATCATTGCTGTGTACTTATTCACTAGTCATGTCTAACCCTTTGCACCCACCACACTCCTCTGTCCATGGGATGTCCCAGGCAAGAAAACTGGAGCAGTTTGCCATTTCCTTCTCCAAGGGATCGTCCCAACCCAGGGATCAAACCCAAGACTCCTGCATTTCAGGCAGATTCTTTACCACTGAGCCACCTGGGAAGCCTCTACTGCTCAGCACAAGGAAGAGGCAATGGTAAAGCATAGTCTCTGACAAAGTTTACTGCACTCCCTGCAATAAACACCCTTCTGTTTTCTAGGCAGTTGCAGAGTGGCAGGTATATAATGCTGCAGCAAAAGTGGTCATGAAAATTCAAGCTATCTCTTTGTTATATAGCTGCAAAATCCTGATTTTTTTCCTAGTAAATAGGTGTCCCATCAGTATGAATGACTTCACAGCACATATGACAGGCATTATCTTACACTTTGAAATGGAACTGACAAGACTGAACACATCGTGAGCTATACAATGATTCACTAAACAAGAATTCTGCTGTAATTACATTCTTTTGTACCTCCTGCACAAACACTAAAATCTGACTACAGGCATCAGAGCAAATTTTTGTGTTTAAGCAGAATACGCTTGTTAAAAGATTAATACAATATCTTCCAAAATTTGTCATGAGATATGCTGATTCATCTCATGACTTCTACAATGGACCAAATATTGAGCAAAGACATTTCATAAAACTCTGATTGTGCATGATTTTTGCCATTCCGATGCAATATATATATATATATATATATATATATATATATATATATATATCTCACTAATCACTAGCAACTGTGTTAAGCTTTTAACACAGTCATATAAAATGTGGTAGAACACTTCATAATAACTTCAAGAGACGAAAGCCCAAATGTCCTTGGGTTTGCTGTGATCAAACTGTGCTCAAGTTATCAATGTCATGCCCATCTGTAGCATAGCTTCAAGGGCTTGAGATTAACATTTGGAAATAGTGTAAGCAGATAAGGCAGATGTTCACCAGAAAAAGAGAACCAGGAATGGCTATTTTGACGTAAGAGAAACAATTTTGACCTAAGTCAAGTTTTGTCATCTAAGCCTGGCTCCAATGCTTGCCCTTGAACAGTTCTGAATAATGTTCTGAAGGGAGGAATGTCATAAAACAATAGTGCAGCCTAGGGGCAGAGTCCTGTTCTTCACAGCCCTGTTCCTCAAGGATACAGGCAATAATTTATCTTTGAGTAAGAAAGTAGGAGGAACAAATTTAGAATCAAACACTTTGCCTGCCAGAGACTAGAAGGGTTCAAACAAACCTTGTGGGTTCCAGGACTCAGAGACCCCACAGACTGAGCCAGAACTGTATCTGAGTGTCTCCTGTGGAGGTACGGCTCATGGTGAAGAGTTCTGATAAAATGTGGTCCACTGGAGAAGGGAATGGAAAACCACTTCAGTATTCCTGCCTTGAGAACCCCATGAACAGTATGAAAAGGCAAAAAGATAGGACACTGAAAAATTAACTCCCCAGTGCAGTAGGTGCCCGATATGCTACTGGAGATCAGTGGAGAAATAACTCCAGAAAAATGAAGAGATGGAGCCAAAGCAAAAACAGCACCCAGTTGTGGATGTCACTGATGATGGAGTAAAGTTTGATGCTGTAAAGAGGTTATTGCGTAAGAACCTGGAATGTTAGGTCCATGAATCAAGGCAAATTCAGATCAGATCAGTCGCTCAGTCATGTCCAACTGTTTGCGACCCCATGAATCGCAGCACACCAGGTCTCCCTGTCCATCACCAACTCCTGGAGTTTACTCAGACTCACGTCCATCAAGTCAGTGATGCCATCCAGCCATCTCACCCTCTGTCGTCCCCTTCTCCTCCTGCCCCCAATCCCTCCCAGCATCAGAGTCTTTTCCAATGAATCAACTCTTCGCATGAGGTGGCCAAAGTACTGAAGTTTCAGCTTTAGCATCATTCCTTCCAAAGAAATCCCAGGGCTGATCTCCTTCAGAATGGACTGGTTGGATCTCCTTGCAGTCCAAGGGACTCTCAAGAGTCTTCTCCAACACCACGGTTCAAAAGCATCAATTCTTCAGCGCTCAGCCTTCTTCACAGTCCAACTCTCACATCCATACATGACCACAGGAAAAACCATAGCCTTGACTAGACGAACCTTTGTTGGCAAAGTAATGTCTCTGCTTTTGAATATGCTATCTAGGTTGGTCATAACTTACCTTCCAAGGAGTAAGCGTCTTTTAATTTCATGGCTGCAGTCACCATCTGTAGTGATTTTGGAGCCCAGAAAAATAAAGTCTGACACTGTTTCCACTGTTTCCCCATCTATTTCCCATGAAGTGATGGGACCAGCTGCCATGATCTTCATTTTCTGAATGTTGAGCTTTAAGCCAACTTTTTCACTCTCCACTTTCACTTTCATCTGGTCAAACAGGAGAAGGCAAAAGTGAACATCCACATTTTAGAAATTAGTGAACTAAAATAGACTAGAATGGGTGAATTTAACTCAGATAACAATTATATCTACTACTGTGGGCAAGAATCCCTTAGAAGAAATGGAGTAGCCACAATAGTCAACAAAAGAGTCCAAAATGCAGTACTTGGAGGCAGTCTCAAAAATGACAGAATGATCTCTGTTCATTTCCAAGGTAAGCCATTCAATATCACAGTAATGCAAGTCTATGCCCCAACCAGTAATGCTGAAGAAGCTCAAGTTGAATGGTTCTAGAAAGACCTACAAGACCTTCTAGAACTAACACCCAAAAAAGATGTCCTTTTCGTTATAAGGCACTGGAATGCAAAAGTAGGAAGTCAAGAAACACCTGGAGTAAAGGGCAAATTTGGCCTTGGAGTACAGAATGAAACAGGGCAAAGGCTAATAGAGTTTTGCCAAGAGAACACACTGGTCATAGCAAACACCCTCTTCCAACAACACAAGAGAAGACTCTACACATGAACATCACCAGATGGTCAATAGCAAAATCAGATTGATTATAGTCTTTGCAGCCAAAGATGGAGAAGCCGTATACAGTCAGCAAAAACAAGACTGGGAGCTGACTGTGGCTAAGATCATGAACTCTTTATTGCCAAATTCAGACTTAAATTGAAGAAAGTAGGGAAAACCACTAGACCATTCAGGTATGACCTAAATCAAATCCCTTATGATTATACAGTGGAAGTGACAAATAGATTCAAGGGATTAGATCTGATAGAGTGCCTGATGAACTATGGCCAAAGGTTCCTGACATTGTACAGGAGGAAGGGATCAAGACCATCCCCAAGAAAAAGAAACGCAAAAAGGCAAAATGGTTGTCTGAGGAGGCCTTACAAATAGCCTTGAAAAAAAGAGAAGCCAAAAGCAAAGGAGAAAAGGAAAGATATATCCATTTGAATGCAGAGTTCCAAAGAATAGCAAGGAGAGATAAGAAAGACTTCCTCAGTGATTAGTGCAAAGAAAGAGAGGAAAACAATAGAATGAGAAGACTAGAAATCTCTTCAAGAAAATTAGAGATATCAAGGGAACATTTCATGCAAAGATGGGCTCAATAAAGGACAGAAATTGTACGGACCTAACAGAAGCAGAAGATATTAAGAAGAGGTGGCAAGAATACACAGAAGAACTGTACAAAAAAGCTCTTCATGACCCAGATAGTCACTATGGTATGATCACCCACCTGCAGCCAGATATCCTGGAATGTGAAGTCAAGTGAGCCTTAGGAAGAATCACTACAAACAAAACTAATGGAGGTGATGGAATTCCAGTTGAGCTATTTCAAATCCTAAAAGATGGTGCTGTGAAAGTGCTGCACTTAATATGCCAGCAAACTTGGAAAATTCCACAGTGTCCATAGGACTGGAAAAGGTCAGTTTTCTTTCCAATCCCAAAGAAAGACAATGCCAAAGAATATTCAAGCTACTGCACAATGGCATTAACCTCATATGTTAGTAAAGTAATGCTCAAAATTCCAAGCCAGGCTTTAACAGTATGTAAACCATGATATTCCAGATGTTCAAACTGGTTTTAGAAAAGGTAGCGGAACCAGAGATCAAATTGCCAACATCTGTTGGATCATCCAAAAAGCAAGAGAGTTCCAGAAAAATATTTACTCTGCTTTGTTGACCAAGCCAAAGCCTTTGACTGTGTGGATCACAACAAACTGTGGAAAACTCTTAAAGCGATGGAAATACCAGACCACTTGACCTGCCTCCTGAGAAATCTGTATGCAGATTAGTTGGAACTGAACATGGAATAACATACTGGTTCCAAATCGGGAAAGGAGTATATCAAGGCTGTATATTGTCACTCTGTTTGTTTAACTTATATGCAGAGTACATCTTGAGAAACGTTGGGCTGGATGAAGCACAAGCTGGGATCAAGATTGCTGTGAGAGTTAGCAATAACCTCAGATACGCAGATGACACCACCCTTATGGCTGAAAGTGAGGAAGGCCTAAAGAGCCTCTTGATGAAAGTGAAACAGGAGAGTGAAAAAGTTGGCTTAAAGTTCAACATTCGAAAAACTAAGATCATGGCATCTGGTCCCATCACTTCATGGCAAATAGATGGGGAAACAATGGAAACAGTGAGAGACTTTATTTTTTTTGGTCTTCAAAATCACTGGAGGTGGTGACTTCAACCATGAAATTAAAAGACTTTTATTCCTTGGAAGAAAAGGTATGACCAACCTAGACAGCATATTAAAAAGCAGAGATATTACTTTGCCAACAAAAGTACATCTAGTCAAAGCTTTGATTTTTCCAGTAGTCATGTATGGATGTGAGCGTTGGAGTATAAAGAAAGCTGAGTGCCAAAGAATTGATCTTTTGAACTGTTGTGTTGAAGAAGACTCTTGAGAGTCCCTTGGACTGCAAGGAGATTAAACCAGTCCATCTTAAAGGAAATCTGTTCTGAATATTCATTGCAAGGACTGATAGTGAAGCTGAAACTCCAATACTTTGATCACCTGATTCGAAGAACTGATTCATTTGAAAAGACCCTGATTCTGGGAAAAATTGAAGGTGGAAGGAGAAGCGGACGACAGAGGATGAGATGGTTGGATGGTATCACCAACTCGATGGACATGAGTGTGAGTAAGCTCTGGGAGATGGTGATGGACTGGGAAGCCTGGCATACTGCAATCCATGGGATCACAAAGATTTGTACATGACTGAGCAACTGAACTAAACTGATATCTTTGAGAGCTGCTGGAACAAAGGTCCCTGTGAAGATGTGATGGACTGAAAGAACTAGCGTATGTCTGGAAAAAGAAACCATTCTAAGTGAGGCTGCAGCAAATGCAAAGGCCCTGTGATGAGAATGTGCTGACAGTTTTCAGATAAAGAAGAACACAGTGTGGCTCTGCACTTGGAATGATGTTGTTGACCCTCCTGACTTCAATCAACTAAAGGTTGAACTCTGTTGACCTTTGCCTCAATTCTATGCTGAATTCCCCTCTGCTCAAGCTCCCCCATGAATATGCATGTGTCTATCCTTAGCTTAATACTGTCCCAATTTTGCTGTTGGGGAGACATGGCTTTGCATCTGTGTATACATCAACAAATACATCCTCCCATCCAAATTGCAGATTGAAGTCCATACCCCATTGCTCAACTTGCTACCATATATAAGTTTTCAGGTATACACAACTCACCAAAGTGTATAACTTTCCCAATGGTCACTGAATTCTCTAATTAAACTAGCAAGCACATATTGCGCAATATGAGTTGACCAAGGGTAACTGGGGTACTTTGATGATTTCACCCTGATGAAGTTACTAAACCTATATATAATTTTCATAAATGACATTTTATTTAAAATGTTACTTTAAAATAGCATTATTATAGCTGTCTTTTGAGTTAGGCATTGTATACATATCTCTAATCCCCTCAACAACCCTGCAAACTAGGATTCTCATCCCCTTTCTTCTTAAATGAATAAATTCAAGCTCAGAGAAAGGAAGTGATATGTCCAAGTTTACACAGCTGTTCACTGGAAAAGACTCTGATGCTGGGAGGGATTGGGGGCAGGAGGAGAAGGGGACGACAGAGGATGAGATGGCTGGATGGCATCACTGACTCGATGGACGTGAGTCTGAGTAAACTCCAGGAGTTGGTGATGGACAGGGAGGCCTGGTGTGCTGCGATTCATGGGGTCGCAAAGAGTCGGACACGACTGAGAGACTGAACTGAACTGAACTGAACACAGCTGTTAACTACTAGAGAAGATTTATTGCAAATCTACCTGATTGTGACTCTCCTCAGGGAGACTGGTAGAGTCTGTGAAAAAAGTGATGGGCAAGATCATTTTGATTAAAATCTAGGGACCATACTCTCTATTCTCAAATACTATGAAAGGGTCACATAGTTTACTTTAGAATAACTCATGTTATGTTCTTTTCTGTTCCATTCATCACCCTTGAGTTTCTTCAGTGACCTTTCTTTTCCACAATTATATGAAAAAATTCTCACTGGTCCTAAGTCTTCACTGTACGGTTCTTCTGCCCTTCCTCCCACATCTGGATCACAAATGCAGTTCCATTAAACTTTGAATGAACAAAACTTTGAACAAAACCTTCTTTAGTTTGAAACAGTGTTTCTCAATTTTTTTTTTCCACAAATTTTTCCTGAAGAAATTTCTCAGTCATTTTCCTCCCAGTTATCCTTTCCATGAAATTTTAATATCAGAGATATACATGTCTGGTTTTGTATTGTTGCCCTCTGAAGGGCCATCAGTTCAGTTTGGTTCAGTCGCTCATTTGTGTCCAGTTCTTTGCAACCCCATGGACTGCAGCATGCCAGGCTTCCCCATCCATCTCCAGTTCCTGGAGCTTACTCAAACTCATGTCCATCGGGTTGGTGATGCCATCCAACATGGCAACTGAAGGGCCATAAACCATTGTAATAGCTGAGCCACTCTCCTCTCACCTAATCTTCAAAAACCAATTTTAACTGCTTTGGGTGAGAACGCATGGTTTAGAGCAGATTCTCAGCCTTAGCACTATTGACAGATAATTCTTTGCTGTAGGGTGTTGTCTTGTTATTTAGAATATTTAGTAGCTTCCCTGGTCCACTGTATAGCTGCCAGTAGCAATCCCAGTTGTGACAACCTAAAGTGTACCCAAAGTGTCTTCAGACATTGCCAAATGTCCCCTAGGAGGTAAAACTGCCTTGGTTAGAACCACTACTTTAGAGGGGAGAAGAGATGAATGTCCAAATGGCCAAGAGTAGAAAGAAAAAACTTTGAACATTTACATAATAAGAAAAAATGAAACCTGGAAAAGGACCCTCACTTAAACTTGACCGTGCCTGCACCTGATCTTGGACTTCCAGACTCCAAAAGTGTGAGCAATAAATTTCTGCTATTTGTACGTAACCCAGTCTGTGGTATTTTATTGCAGCTCAAATGGACTAAGACACATGGCAACCAGAAGAGAAGCCCAGAAAACTCCAGGTTAGAGGTCTCCAAAATGAAATAGATAAGCTACCGGATAAATCTGAAAACATTAGACAACTTGACAAGAGTCATGGCTCCGATTTTTCTGATAAAACATAGAAAACCAAGTAAACAAACAAATAAAACAACTATTAACTCTTGGAAGGAAGTTGTGGGTAGAATTTAAATTTTCATAATAATCTGGGCAGTATCTAACAAAGTATGTTTTCACTGAAGCAAAATTGTCACATAATTAAATAAGGGGGGATAAAGAACAGGAAAGGTGTAAATATCAGAGTTAGGATAACAAAGGCAGGGTAAATACAGCTGAATCTTTACCTTATATGGTAAAAAGTCAGGTGTAGTGCCCCAAACTGAAATAATCAGGAACAAGTAATATAAGAATCTCATTTAGAAATATGGAAGTCAATAAGTAAAAAATCAGCTAAAAGAACAAAAACAAAACAAAAGAAAGAAGTGGGTTTTTTGTTTTGTTTTGTTTTGTTTTGTTTTCCCCTGAAGTGGAGAAAATAAGGAAGAAGGAGAGAAGCAGACACCAATATTTAAACTGTAGTGTTCTTGCCTGGAGAGTCCCAGGGACGGAGAAGTCTGGTAGGCTGCCATCTGTAGTCGCACAGAATTGGACATGACTGAAGCAACTTAGCAACAGCAGCAGGGACTTCCCTGGTGGTCCAGTGGTTAAGATTTTACCTCCCAGAGCTGAGGGTGCAGGTTCAATCCCTGGTCAGGGATCTTACATGCCTCAAAGTCAAAAACTGAAACATAAAACTGCAGCAATATTATAACAAATTCAATACAAATTTTAAAAATAATCCATATCGAAAAATCTTTTAAAAAATAAAACAAAGAGCTTTATAAAATATGACTTTTCAAATAGTTTTCATATATAAGAATAAAAAAATGTATCTTTAATTGAAGTACAGTTAAATGGGGCTTCTCTGGTGGCTCAGATGGTAAAGAATCTGCCTGCAGTTCAGGAGACTGGGATTTGATCCCTGGGTTGAGAAGATCCCCTGGAGAAAGAAATGGCTACCCACTCAAGTATTCATGCCTGGAGAATTCCATGGACGAAGGAGCCTGACAAGTTATAGTCTACGGGGTCACAAAGAATCAGACATGACTGAGCAACTAACATAGTTAAAGTGTAATGATTTACATTTTACTAGTTTCAGTTGTGTAACAGAGTGATTCAATACTTTTATAAATTATACTCCACTTAAAGTTATTATAAAATTTTGGCTGTATTCCCTGTACTGTACAGTATATCCTTGTGTCTTACTCACTTTATATATAGTAGTTTGTATCTCTTGAAAAACAAAAAGAGTATTAAAAAAAAATAAGAGAAGGAAGAAAGAGAATACCAGTAGGAGGTTCACGAGCCATTTAAAAAGCCAAAGTCAACTTTTAAGTATATTTTAGTTTTAATATTTAAAGGTGTCAACTATTCTTTTTTTTTTTTTTTCATTCAACTATTCTTAAGCTAATGAATTTTTTAGAAAATCTAAACATACTGACTTAAGTCAGGAAAGTATCCAGGAAAAAGCATGCTATTTAATGATTAAATGATACATGGAGATGTATCTAAGTTATATAGGAAGCATCATAATGCAAACTGATTTTTTTTTAACAGTTAAATTCGGCAGAAAGAATTCTTGGAAGTTTATGGTTAATGGTATAGTTTTTGTTTTTTTTTTTTTCATATTCCTGGATCCTGTCTCACAGAATCATATAATACAGCAAACCAAAAAAACCACAGACAACATTTGATATAAAACCATGTGATAAGGTATCCCCACAAATTTCAAACAAGAGGATGGAAACAAAAGCCAACAGCCACAAGAGCTGCATGCTATTGGCACCTATAAAGGAAAAAAAGTTGCCAAAATAGCCAATAGGTATTCATTGGAAAATGGTGCATGTCCATTAAAGAGTGGCAGCTAAAACTGGGAATTTTGTGGAATCCAAAAAAGTGAGTGCGAGACACCTATAGTGAGTCCTGTAGAGCAGGTCAGCTCCATGAACTCTCGGAACTGAGCCACTGGGCCTCAATCTAAATGGAACAGAGTATGATGCGAAGGAAAGATCAAAGTAAAAGCCAGGAAATCTCAGAAAGTAAGCGGTCCCGAAACTTCCCTGGTGGTCCAGTAGTTAAGTCTCTGCAGTTCCACTGAAAGGGGTACAAGGTTTCATCTCTGGTCAGGGAACTAAGATCCTACATGCTGGGCAGCCAAAAAGAAAGAGAGAGAGAGCATAAGGAGCAGAATAGCACACCTTCAGAAAATGAAAGTGCCCTAGAAAAAGCATGCCCATAAAATATATCAAAACTATAACCTTCTATTTCAAAACAAACTAAAAGACATTAAGCACCCTATATGAGACAGAGGACAAGATGGTTGGATGGCATCACTGACCCAATGGACTTGAGTTTGAGCAAGCTCCAGGAGATGGTGAAGGGCAGGGAAGCCTGGCATGCTGTAGCTCGTGAGGTCGCAAAGAGTCGGACATGACTGAGCAACTGAACAGCAAAATGAGGCTTGAAAGAATGATGTTCTGATTTGAGTTAGAAAAACTCAAAAATGGCATGACAGAACTCAGTGAAGAATTAAAAATAAAATAGTTTCAAAAATAAAAGCTAAACTAAAATAGCATGAAAGCAATCGAGTACAAGCAAGTGAATAAAAGGAATAGAAGCTTAAAGGGGAGAAAAGATTTAAAATAAAAAATAAGCTAAAGAAAATAGACTTACATGACAATAGAGAAGACAGAGAAAAAATATCTAACGTGTGGATAACAGGTTAGATAAGAAAGCCAAAGGTTTAGATAAGAAAGCCAAAGGTTTAGATAAGAAAGCCAAAGGTTTAGATAAGAAAGCCAAAGAAAGAAAAGAAAAAATATATATGAAACTATAATTTAAGAAAGTTTTTCTGAAACACCAATTTAAAGAGTAAATTTCATACCTAGAATTTCTACATAGAATGACCTACTCTAAGGTGTAATCTAGTAGAATCACTGGGCTTATAAACCTTGGCATCTGGGCAAAAGCAATAAGGAACTTGGAAAGAAAATTAGATGCTCATCAGACTTTAATTCTGGAGGAAAATGAAGTAAGTATTAATTTTATTTTGTTATGCCATGCAGCTTGCAGGATCTTACTTCCCCAAGCAGGGACTGAACCTAGGCCATGGCAGCCAAAACAGCAAGTACTAACCCCTGGTCTGCCAGGGAATTCTCTAGAGTAAGAACATAAAATATTCATAGGAAACAAATGTGAGTCAAAAATTTTATATCCTGCAAGATTGACTTCCATATATGAAAGACCTGTAGTAGATGTTGTCAACATATAAGATCTCAAGAAAATAATGGTTTCATCAGCCTATCCAGCTGAATCTATTAGAAAATAATTTTCAGATAACAAATAACTAGACACTTAAAGACCAAATAAGGGACATATGCTAACAATGTAGATGTACCACATATATTTTTAAGAACATGGTGGAGGCAGGAGAATGGAGAAGAAAATTCAAAAACTATTCAATTGTTTCAATAACAATTAGAGGTGATAGGAATTCTAACAAACCTCTGATTTGGATTTTCCAGACTATTTGTTTATGAGACCAAAAATACAGGAATATTTTAACTCTTCATGGATATAAACAGTTAGAGATTATTAGATATGTGACATGTTGCTCTTCTTCTACACATGAAATTTCTCAAACATATCAGATCTGGTTCCTGCGCAATGTCACATAAAAAGAATTTTACATTGATTTTGCATGAAATTGTTGCAAAGAATGTTTTTCATTAAAATACAGACTTCTAAAATGGCTTAAATTAAATTTTAATAAGCATCAAAGATTGTTTTATATCAAATGAGAACCCAATAAACTTCCTGAAGCACATTTTCATAAAACAGCACTTTGGTTCTGTTTGCAATATTGACAAATGAGGAACTGCTTAAATTGCTGGCATACTGACCATTTACTTTGTTTTATTACCGCAGTTAATCCCTTATATTGTAATAGTCCCTAGTGTGCGTATAACAAATGAGTTAGAATCTATCCCAACACTGTTCCATATGCTGCTCTGAGCCAGTAAAGTCTGAAGCAAGCTGACCCACTAGGATTTTAGTTGATGTGTGCATCAAGACACGTTCACAGCCTACTTGGAATTACTCAGAGTAAATGATTCATATGATATTCACATCTTTGGCTCTATAAGTCTTGTTGAGCTTGTTTTTTGTTGAGTTCAACTCTCCCTTCCCACACACAGATATTAAATAGGTAAGATATGGGCTTTATCTCATGATGTACTCTGCATATAAGTTAAATAAGCAGGGTGACAATATACAGCCTTGACGTGCTCCTTTCCTGATTTGGAACCAGTCTGTTGCTCCATGTCCAGTTCTAACTGCTGCTTCCTGACCTGCATACAGATTTCTCAAGAGGCATGTCAGGTGGTCTGGTATTCCCATCTCTTGCAGAATTTTCCACAATTTGTGGTGATTCACACAGTCAAAGTCTTTGGCATAGTCAATAAAACAGAAATAGATGTTTTTCTGGAACTCTCTTGCCAACAGATGTTGGCAATTTGATCTCTGGTTCCTCTGCCTTTTTTAAAACCAGCTTGAACATCTGGAAGTTCATGGCTCATATACTGTTGAAGTGTGGCTTGGAGAATTTTGAGCATTACTTTACTAGCTTGTGAGATGAGCGCAATTATGCGGTAACTCGAACGTTCGTTGACATTGCTTTTCTTTGGGACTGGAATGAAAACTGACCTTTTCCAGTCCTGTGGCCACTGCTGAGTTTTCCAAATTTACTGGCATATTGAGTGCAGCACTTTCACAGCACCATTTTTTAGGATTTGAAATAACTCAACTGGAATTCCATCACATCCACTAGCTTTGTTTGTAGTGATTCTTCCTAAGGCTCACTTGACTTCGCATTCCAGGATGTCTGTCTCCAGGTGGGTGATCATACTATTGTGATTATCTGGGTCGTGAAGATCTTTTTTGTACAGTTCTGTGTATTCTTGCCATCTCTTCTTAATATCTTCTGCTTCTGTTAGGTCCATACAATTTCTGTCCTTTAATGTGCCCATCTTTGCATGAAATGGTCCCTTGGTATCTCTAATTTTCTTGAAGAGATCTCTAGTCTTTCCCATTCTGTTGTTTTCCTCTCTTTCATTGCACTAATCACTGAGGAAGGCTTTCTTATCTCTCCTTGCTATTCTTTGGAACTCTGCATTCAAATGGATATATCTTTCCTTTTCTTCTTTGCTTTTGCTTCTCTTCTTTTCACAGCTATTTGTAAGGCCTCCTCAGACAATCATTTTGCCTTTTTGCATTTCTTTTTCTTGGGGATGGTCTTGATCCCTTCCTCCTGTACAATGTCACGAACCTTGGTCCGTGGTTCATCAGGCACTCTGTCTATCAGAACTAATCCCTTGAATCTATTTCTCACTTCCACTGTATAATCGTAAGCGATTTGATTTAGGTCATAACTGAATGGTCTAGTGGTTTTCCCTACTTTCTTCAATTTAAGTCTGAATTTGGCAATAAAGAGTTCATGATCTGAGCCACAGTCAGCTTCCAGTCTTGTTTTTGCTGACTCTATAGAGCTTCTCCATCTTTGGCTGCAAAAACTATAATCAATCTGATTTTGCTATTGACCATCTGGTGATGTCCATGTGTAGTCTTCTCTTGTGTTGTTGGAAGAGGGTGTTTGCTATGACCAGTGCATTCTCTTGGCAAAACTCTATTAGCCTTTGCCCTGCTTCATTCTGTATTCCAAGGCCAAATTTGCCTGTTACTCCAGGTGTTTCTTGACTTCCTACTTTTGCATTCCAGTGCACTATAATGAGAGGGACATCTTTTTTGGGTGTTAGTTCTAGAAGGTCTTGTAGGTCTTCATAGAACTGTTCAACTTCAACTTCTTCAACATTACTGGTGGGGGCATAGACTTGGATTACTGTGATATTGAATGGCTTGCCTTGGAAATGAACAGAGATCATTCTGTCATTTTTGAGACTGCCTCCAAGTACTGCATTTTGGACTCTTTTGTTGACTATGGTGGCTACTCCATTTCTTCTAAGGGATTCTTGCCCACAGTAGTAGATATAATGGTCATCTGAGTTAAATTCACCCATTCTAGTCCATTTTAGTTCGCTGATTCCTAAAATGTCGATGTTCACTCTTGCCTTCTCCTGTTTGACCACTTCCAATTTGGCTTGATTCATGGACCTAACATTCCAGGTTCCTGTGCGATATTGCTCTTTACAGCATTGGACTTTACTTCTAATAGCAGTCACATCCATAACTGTCATTTTTGCTTTGGCTCCATCTCTTCATTCTTTCTGGAGTTATTTCTCCACTGATCTCCAGTAGCCTATGGGCACCTACCGACCTGGGGAGTTCATCTTTCAGTGTCTTATCTTTTTGCCTTTTCATACTGTTCATGGGATTCTCAAGGCAAGAATACTCTAGTGGTTTGCCATTGCCTTCACCAGTGGACCACATTTTTTCAGTACTTTCCACCATGACTTGTCTGTCTTGGGTGGCACTACATGGTATGACTCATAGTTTCATTGAAATAGACAAGGCTGTGGTCTATTTAATCAGATTGGTTAGTTTTCTGTGATTGTGGTTTTCAGTTTGTCTGCCCTCTTATGGAGAAGGATAAGAGGCTTATGGAAGGTTCCTAATAGGAGAAACTGACTGAGGGGGAAACTGAGTCTTGTTCTGATGGGGGGGGGCACTCTCAGTAAATCTTTAATCAAACTTTCTGTTGATGGGTGGGGCTGTGTTCCCTCCCTGTTATTTACCTGGGGCCAAACTATGGTGGAGGTAGTGAAGGTAATGGCGACCTCCTTCAAAAGATCCCATGCCTGTACTGCTACACTCACTGTCCCCAGCCCTGCAGCAGGCCACCACCAACCCACGCCTCCACTGGAGACTCCTGGACACTCCTGGGCAAGTCTGGGTCAGTCTCTTGTGGGGTCACTGCTCCTTTCTCCTGGGTCCTGGTGCACACAGGGCTCTGTTTGTGCCCTCCAAGAGTCTGTTTTCCAGTCCTGTATAAGTTCTGGCAGCTCTGTGGTGGGGTTAATGGCAACCTCCTCCCAGAGGGCTTATGCCATACCCAAGTCTGCTGTACCCAGAGCCCCTGTCCCTGTGGCAGGCCACTGCTAACCTGTACCTCCACAGGAGATGCTCAAACACAGTTCTGTCTCAATCTCTGTGGGGTCCCTGGGTCCTGGTGCACACAAGGTTTGTTTGATCCCCTTGAGCATCTCTTACAGGAATAGGGTTTGATTCTAAATGCAAATTCACCCCTCCTGCCATCTTGCTGGGGCTTCTCCTTTGCCCTTGGACATGGAGTATCTCCTCACAGCAGCTCCAGTTCCACACAGCCACCGATAAAGCACAAGCTGGAATCAAGATTGCTGGGAGAAATATCAATAACCTCAGATATGCAGATGACACCATCCTTCTGGCAGAAAGTGAAGAGGAACTAAAAAGCCTCTTGATGAAAGTGAAAGAGGAGAGTGAAAAGTTGGCTTAAAGCTCAACATTCAGAAAACTTAGATCATGGCATATGATCCCATCACTTCATGGCAAATAGATGGGGAAACAGTGGAAACAGTAAGAGACTGTTTTGGGGGGCTCCAAAATCACTGGAGTTGGTGACTGCAGCCATGAAATTAAAAGATGCTTACTCCTTGGAAGAAAAGCTATGACCAACCTAGACAGCATATTAAAAAGCAGACACATTACTTTGTCAACAAAGGTCCATCTAGTCAAGGCTATGGTTTTTCCAGTAGTCATGTATGGATGTGAGAATTGGACTATAAAGAAAGCTGAGAGACAAAGAATTGATGCTTTTGAACTGTGGTGTTGGAGAAGACTCTTGAGAGTCCCTTGGACTGCAAGGTGATCCAACCAGTCCATCCTAAAGGAGATCAGTCCTGGGTGTTCATTGGAAGGACTGATGCTGAAGCTGAAACTCCAATACTTTGGCCACCTGATGCAAAGAACAGACTCATTTGAAAAGACTCTGATGCTGGGAAAGACTGAAGGTGGGAGGAGAAGGGGATGACAGAGGATGAGTTTGTTGGATGGCATCACCGCCTCAATGGACATGAGTTTGAGCAAACTCCTGGGGCTGGTGATGGACAGGGAGGCCTGGCGCACTGCAGTCCATTAGGTCACAAAGAGTCGAACATAACTGAGCACTGAACTGAACCGAAGATATGGGCTTTTGCCCAGTAGAGCACCTGATCGAAATTTTGAGCCAAGTGTGTGTGTTTCTGACTTCCAGCATCAATTGTTTTAGTCAACTTATTTCCCCACATCCCAATTTGACATTCATTTACAGCTATTTTTAAATGGCCTCAAGGGATAAACATGTATTTCTCCAATGCTGTTCCATTTTAGAAGATCCTTACCTCCTGCATAAGGGGAAGGGTGCTGTAAGGAATTTTCTCTTCGCTGGACTACTTCTTGTGCTAATGATTTGAAAAATTATATCAAGTTACCAGTCTGAAGATTACCTCCTAAGGATTCTTATGGGTGTGTGAAAAGTAACACCTATTAGACAGAATTTATAGGTGTGTATTATTCCTAAGACTATTGGATATCTGTCTTGACAAGTTGCAACTAATTATTGTTGCAAATAGAAGAACTCATCCTAACAGGCTAGAAATGAAGGGAGAGAAATATGCCCAGAGCAATGATAGGTCAATTTCTTATCACATACTTGCATGATCAAATTACAAGAAATTTTTAAAAGTGTAGAAAAAGGAAGCATGGTAGGAAATGAACTGTACATCAAAACCTTAAGAACATGTGAATCATGAAAAGACTGCCTCTTAAGAAATCTAGGAACTGAAAAGAGATGATGCATGGTAACTGTCACAGGGAATATCTTTCTTGAATAATGTAAGAAATAATGTAAGAATGTAAGAAATATTTGATGCCGAATGATTCAAAGGGTTAGAAAAAATAGCATTTTCTTTTTAATTCATTTAAAGAAAGATAAAAACAGATCCTTATAGGTTAAATATAACAGATTTGCAGAGGCAAGGTAAGATTTTAGCTAACATAGCAATTTAACTCACTCTTCTCTCTTTAAATGTTATAATTTTCAGTGCTCATAAGCCAAAAAAAAAAAAAAACTTTCCTATTTTTAGTGTTGGTGTTCCACATGAAAACATTTTCTGTGTTCTGAAGAGGAATTTGGACTCGATGTTGTAGTCACCTGCAAATTGACCGTTTTGAGAAGCAGGGGGAAATGGTATTTCTCTAAGCTAAAGGAAAAGAGATCTCTATGAGTATCCAACAGTACATTACACCAAAATTCATGAGAGAGGGATGGAGTTTTTAGTATTTACTATGAATGTTTCATCTAATTGAGAAGAATTTTGTGTAAATTTACAATCTGCTGTTACTTTTCCAATTTTAGAAATTGTTACAAAATCAGTCTTTGTTTAAATATATTTTAAGTGTTTTGGCATTTTGTGTGGGCTGGATTTTAAGAGGAAGCAGTGAAGTTATCATCTCCTCCATTACAAATTTGAATGGCCACTTCCAAGTAATTCCAGCTTTCAGACACCATAGATTTTCCAGCCACCGACAGCCAATGAATTTCATTCACTAATGTTATTCATAGCTTTGACTGTTTAAAACCTGACAGTAGTAACTATAACTAACAGTTGTATTTTGCCTGAATTTTTAAAAAAGGGACTGTACATTTCTTTTAAACTACACATTAGTAAAGAAAATCAGTATATATCATTTAAAGAATATTTTGTGATGGTCTTATCATGGGTAGTCCAAGAAAAAGTTTCACAGTAGTTGAATTTGCTGGTTCAATTTACATGGAATTTGAAATTTTTCTACATAAAAGTTTGAAACAATAGCATCAGAGATTCTATGACTCCAAAATAACATTTATTTCAAAACAGATGTGATTTGTTATTAGTGCAATTGTGTCTCATCTATATCTCTCCATATTGACCTTCAGCCTCAAATATCTTCCCATTTTATCCATCTTCACATGAGTTTCCTTCATAAAACAGAATTTCAAAGTTTGCTACAGAAAAGAGATGGGAAAAGGGCAGAAAAGAGATGGGAAAAGGGGAGAAAAGAGAGTTTCATGATCGCATATACATTTAGAAAACAGGGGCTTCCTAGGTGACACTAGTGGTTAAGAGCCTGCCCGCCAATGCAAGTAGAAGCAAGAGACGTGGGTTTGACCCCTGGATCAGATAGATCCCCTGGAGAAGGGCATGGCATCCCACGCTAGTATTCTTGGCTGAAGAATCCCATGGACAGAGGAGCCTGGCAGGCTGGGGTTCATAGGGTAGCACAGAGTCGGACATGACTGAAGGGATTGAGCACCCAGGCACAGGCTAAATATATTAACAGGATTACTTAATGCAGAATTTTCCCAAACCTCTGATTTGTTGATGAACACAGTGAATCTCCAAGAAGAAAAAGGAGACTGCAGCA
Organism: Bos taurus; assembly: GCF_002263795.3. Taxonomy (NCBI): domain Eukaryota; kingdom Metazoa; phylum Chordata; class Mammalia; order Artiodactyla; family Bovidae; genus Bos; species Bos taurus. The sequence goes on from NC_037336.1 coordinate 29,647,030, forward strand.
TATCCCACTTTTCACTTTCATGCATTGGAGAAGGAAACGGCAACCCACTCCAGTGTTCTTGCCTGGAGAATCCCAGGGACGGGGGAGCCTGGTGGGCTGCCGTCTATGGGGTCGCACAGAGTCAGACACGACTGAAGTGACTTAGCTGGAGGAAGCACAAGCTGGAATCAAGATTGCCAAGAGAAATATCAATAATCTCAGATATGTAGATGACACCACCCTTATGGCAGAAAGCAAAGAGGAGCTAAAGAGCCTCTTGAGGGTGAAAGAGGAGAGTGAAAAAGCTGACTTAAAACTCAACATTCAAAAAACTAAAATCATGGCATCTGGTCCCATCACTTCATGGCAAATAGATGGGGAAACAATAGAAACAGTGACAGACTTTATTTTCTTGGGCTCCAAAATCTCTGCAGATGGTGACTGCAGCCATGAAATTAAAAGATGCTTGCTCCTAAGAAGAAAAGCTATGACAAACCTAGTCAGTGACATGAAAAAGCAGAGACATTACTTTGCTGACAAATGTCTGTATAGGCAAACTTATGGTTTTTCCAGTAGTCACGTATGGATGTGAGAGTTGGACCATAAAGAAGGCTGAGTACCAAAGAATTGATGTTTTTGAACTGTGGTGTTGGAGAAGACTCTTGAAAGTCCCTTGGACTGCAAGAAGATCAAACCAGTACATCCTAAAGGAGATCAACCCTGAATATTCATTGAAAGGACTGATGCTGAAACTGAAGCTCCAATAATTTGGCCACCTGATGTGACAAAGCCAGTTCATTGGAAAAGATCCTGATGCTGGGAAAGACTGAGGGCAGGAGGAGCCAGAGGATGAGATGGTTGGATGGCCTCACTGACTCAATGGACATGAGTTTGAGCAAGCTCCGGGAGATGACGCTGTGCTTAGTCACTCAGTTGTGTACAATTCTTTGGGACCCCGTGGACTGTAGTCCGCCAGGCTTCTCTCCATGAGATGTTCCACAGGCAAGAATACTGGAATGGGTTACTATTTCCTCCTCCAGGGGATCTTCCTGATCCAGGGATCGAACCGGTATCTCTTGTGTCTTCTGCATTGGCAGGTGATTCTTTCTTTACCACTGTGCTACCTGGGAAGCCCCATACATACACATATGTATGCATATATACATATATGTATAGTTTCTTCTTTTAAAGAAGACTATAATACTGCTTTATACGGTAAAAACCAAGAAGTGAATTAAACCAATCTTCTAGTCAATTTAAATCTAAATATGAATTTCCTAATTATCAGATAATTTAGATTCGGTGGTATGAATTCATTCTGAAAGGGATCATACTATTAATCCATCACTGAGTTTTAGTGTGTTAAAAAACTCATGCCCAAATACCAATTAAGATTCTTCAGCTGCTAAAGTACTATCAAAAACAAGTTTAAATTATAGAGGAAAATATTTCCAATAAAGCTTTAATCCATAACACACAAAATTCATGGGTTACTTTTAATTCTTCAAACATTATGGCTTACAGAGGATTAAGCAGTATGCCATGCTCTAGGTGATGAAATCTCAGTAGTTCTTTTTAAAAACTTCTTAGAAACAGAACTTGCTAAAATGAGGTTGCTATAGACCTCCAGGAGCTTGCAGTTCTTTAATTGAGAAGTTACATCATCTATTGGATGCCCACCCAAGATACCATGAAGGATAGTGTAATAACATACCAGGCTAATGAGAATATTCTACTAATGAGGATAGTCACAAGTGTGAAAACTTAGGCTAATAAAAATAACCACTGCCGTCATGGCTTAACCACAGATTTTGTTTATGTGCTTTTCTCCCCTTTCAGATATTAATTAACCATCATTTAATAAGCCACAGATGTGTCAAATAGCTATTTTTCTCAAAATTCACTTTTTTTTTTTTTTAATTGGTAAAGTCAGTTGAAAGTGCCACAATGTTAAAAGAAAACCCTGGGTGGTAAAACAATTTAAATTTATGAATCTAAATTCTTGATGGCAAAACCAATACAATATTGTAAAGTGATTAGCCTGTAATTAAAATAAATTTAAATTAAAAAAAAAGGAAATTGGAACACACACAGATAAAAAGAAGAAGAATGACACTTTATGATCCATCTTTAACTCTGGACAAAACACGTTGAATGTTCTAACAATTCCCATTGGAACTTGAACATGTGTTAGTTCTCCCAGGGAGTAGCTGGTTCTTTTCATGCCATGATATTGAATTCATTCATATCAATACAGATGTTATAAATTAAAAAAAAAAAAGAATTTAGGGTCCTATTATCTTGTTCTTACATGGGAATTTTCAGAAGTTTAGTAGATAAAGTAATTTGGCAGTCTCCTAAATATGCTGTCATCAGAGCTAGCCTAAGAAAAAAGTCAAAGAATCATGTGAACTGTACTGAATCAAAACCTACTCTTTAGAAATGGTGGCAAAGTACAAAGTTATTCTTTTCTCCTGAAATCTCTTTTCCTCTAAATTTCTAAAGTCAATTAATGAGTTCCATAGAAAATGGTTTTAGAAAGGTTGAGGATTGTTTCAACAATATATATCCTTGTTAAAACTGTCAAGACTAGTGAGAAAACTAGAGAAAGAAACCAGATTGAACATTTAGCCAGTCAACTCAGGATGTGATGTAACATAGTAATGGGAAACAGTGGACAAAGATGAGTTCTCTTCAACATAGAAAAGTGATATGTGATTTTAAAAGCAGGGAACTACTGGGGGACAAAAGCTGCCAGTGCTCATAAGCGTGAGTCTACAAACATGATAATCATAGTACACATCCATTTTTCTTTTCCGTGTCAGTGAGTCAGTCTGCTCATCAGACTTTCTTCTATGACTTTCTTGCTTCTGATGTATTTCCTATTACAGGAGTAGTACTCATTCATTAAAGATGACCACAGAGGAAAATGGCCAGAGAACCTACCAAAAAAGTAAAATACTGCCAACCTGTAAAAACAAGGTTGCATATATATTTATTCTGTACATTTGATGCCTTTAAATTTCATGCCAAAGAAGTTGGCCAGGGATTTTTTTTTTTTTTAATGACAAGAAAATACCTAAACTTGGTAAAATGGATAGATGGGTTTATTATCTGGGTGACTCATTTCCACTTGGTGATTTTTTTTTTTTACTCTAAACATCTTTAAAGGGTAATGATTATTCAACTGGCATTACTAGATCATACACTGGCCTAGCATGAATATCACTGTCCACTGCCAGTTTATTATGACGTTGGTACTACTTACTGTGGCTGTAATTTGTGAAATATAAACTTTTAAAATACACACACATACACACATTTAACTGAATGGTAATATTTATCACACAAAAAATAGCTTTTGCTACTAAATAATATCTTCTCCCAAAATGTCACGACAGTTACACATAGCACTCCAAGAGGCAGAAATTTCAGAAAAATTACTTTTTGGATACAAATCTTCCTTCACTGAAATGCCTTTCATAAAGATGTGACCAAGAGAAGATATGTGATCTTCAGAATAAATTATAATAGTCATTTTTAGGTAACTTTTTTCCTATCAATTAATGATGTCAATCTTCACCATTAGGCAGATTAGAGACCATGTTTAATTTATAGTCCAAAGCCTTTTTTTTTTTTTTTTGCCACTAACAGCTAAAAGTTTCTTCATAAATAAGGACATTGGACTGGGACTTCTCTACTGGTCCAATGGTTAAAAATATGCCTTCTAGTGCAGGAGATGTGGTTCCATCCCTGGTCAAAGCCCATGGGACCCAACTAGAGAAAAGCCCATTTGCACCACAACTAAAGAAAGTCTGCACCCCACAACAAAGACCCAGCACAGCCCAAAAATTAAAAGAAATTTTTTTTTCCTATGCTGCAGATATTGTTGCATGTGTCTTCTTTTGTTATTTCAGCTCCAAATAGCAAAAGCATTTAGATTATCTGGCACAATCTGAAATCAGTGAATCCATGAAAAAATAATACAGCCACAGTTTAAAATATTTCACTTCTGTTTTGGATTTCTGAAAATGCAGGCAGTGTCTTGTGGTCTTTAACCGCCGTATTCCAAATGTCCACGATATTTAAAAAGAGACATTTTAAAATTTTCAACTTGTAGAACATGTACATAGTACAATATTCAAAAGGAACAAAAGTTGACCAAGAAAAAGAATTCTCTTTCTCACACTGCCACTCAGCTCTCCTCCCAAAATACAATCATTTAAACCAGCATTTTGTGTATACTCTTTTAAAGATAAGCCATTTACCTTTTTTTATAAGTAGAGCCACACACAGAAATACTAGGGAGATGTGTAGAAGAGTAGCGTTACAGCACTGCAAACTCAACATTCTTCTTCCTAGAGCCATGAAAACACAGAGCAATGCACACACACAAATATGAGCCAAAAGTAGTTAAAAAATGATATGAAAAAGCAATTGATGATGCTGTCATAACAGAAAAAGAGAACATAAAAATTGCTAACGTGGATTTTGTGCAAGCACAGCAAAAGGCTTAGGAGAAAGTTGCTTTGCCTTTGTAGTAATGTGGTGCAGTGGACAAAATACTGACTTCATCGTCAGACAGATCTGGATTTAGCTATATGGCCTTGGCAAAATAATGAGTTCTCCAGGCCTATTTCCAACTTCAAAAATGTGATGATAAGCTGCAGCTCATAATCTAGTCCCCAGGATCATGTACGATAATGTGTATACAAGATTTTGCATATAGAATTCTGGTTTTCACTTCTTCGAACACCACATAAAAAAGAACTGCTAAATAACTGTTAAATAACTTAAACATCTTCCATGTTCATTCTTTTAAAAGATAAATGAGGAACATAAAACAGAAATCAAGTAGGTGCAATAAGACTGCATGATGACACTCCCCCACAGTCATGTAAAACCCCAGGTAAAATGCAGTTGGGAATCTCCTCCCAGACTCCCAGAACTCCAAGCCAGCCAGCTGCACAGCCCCACCAATGTCATTCCATCAGCCTTGCAATAAGTTGTCTTTCTTTTTCCAATTGATTTTTTTCTAAACCTCACTTATTAGCAATCGGGTGAGGTTCTCCTGTATTAGAAAATTAAGATAATTTTTCTCCTACAAATAGAATAATTACCCCATATTTTCAATTTAAAAAATTAAATTACCTTCAATATACCCTGTTTACCGAAGCAGATGCAATTAAAATATATTTCAGAATTATGACCTTTTGAAATGAAAACTTTCTAATGGCTAATTCAGAGATATCTAGAAGAAACAGCTATCCAGAGTATGAGAATACCCCATTTTACCAAATGACTACAGATTTATCGTACACATAAAAACATCCAACTGAAAACTCGACTGTTATAGACTTAGGTATCTAAAACCTTGAACTTATCAGAGTTAGGTTTTGAAGGGATTTTTTTTTTTTTTGTCTTTTCTGTTTCTGGGTTTTTTTTCTTGACCTAGAGGCACTTTCAGGGGTCACACCCTCATTCAAGATCCATTCCAAAAATCTTATCTCATTGAAATGCATTGCATCATTCCCTTGATGCTGGCTATTTAATTCTCTCAACATAAAGTTATTAAATCAAAAAGAAATGAACAAAAAATCAGTAAATACAGAAAAATAATTTATCAAAAGTTTTCCTCTTTCTCTCATTTGTAAGACCGGAAGAAATGCGGGGAGGGATCACTGACAAGCCCAGGCCTCGGATAAAGCTGTAGAAACTCTCCCAGATATGCTTGAAATAAGTATAAATGTGAGTGTTTCTGGCATGGGCCTCAAGAACACATCAGATAGATAGCTTCTTCATAAATTCCACAGATCTGTGACAGTAACAGCATTACTGTAGAAATAAGGGCAAAGAAAGTATCATTTTTATGAAACTATTCGTGGTGTTATAAACAAGGTCATGATAAACTGTGCTTAATCAGAATTAAACATGTAGGTCTGGTTCAGGGTCAAAAAGTATAAGCTTTCTGCAGAACACAATCAGTCATTTTTGTGAATTTGTTCACTGCTAAAAATATACCCTTGAACCACTCTGATACATACTTACTTGGAAATTAGAAGAAAACTTGAGTTAAGGGAATACTGTAGAGATAAGGTTTTTTTTTTTAATATTTTAAAATGTTGAGTAAGCATTGCCTTTTGAAAATGGTATGAATTTTCAATAGAATACACAGACCTGAGTCTCTATGGTGATTAATAAATTTCAGAATGACTTATATGAGCACAGAGCCCTATGAAGGACCAATAACAAACATAGCATTAGTAAGATTACTCATCAATGACATAAAAAAATAAATATAACTGCTTATATCTCGCTTCCTCTCCACCTTCTACCTTTTTTTCATTCTCCCTTAAATCTTCTAGCTCCAAACAAAGTTGTTTGAGGTTCCTTAAAGTTCACGAAGGAAAATAGTGAAAATTTCTACAAGGTATCAAATACCTCACTTAAAGTAATTAGAACTTTTGTTTTCCTTTTAATTATGTTTACAGTCTCTTGTGCCTCACATTTTGTTTATTAACAAAATGGAAGAAATAAAATTCGAATCCATGTACAGCTAAACAACAGGGCTCAAATTAAAATGAAAAATGTTTTTAAATCTTTAGATAGCCTAAGTGAAAAAAAGTAATTTCAACTATCTCCTCTAATTTGAGTATTATACACTAGAATAAAAATTATTATCAACATTAATTCACTATGATATTTTATAAATTTTCTCAATTAGTTATCTGTTGCAAATAATAAGGGTGTCTAACATTTATTACATATTTATGAGCCAGATATATATTTAATTTAATCTTCATAAGAACTCTGTAAGTATTAGGATGCTTTATTTAACAGACAAAGAAAACAAGGTAAGAGAGGTTAAGTGGTTAAAACTTCTAGCTTCCACTGAAGAGGGTACAGGTTCAATACCTGGTCAGGGAACTAAGTTCCTGCATGTCAGGTGGCATGACCAAAGAAAAAAATTATTTTAATAAAAATTAAATTTAAAAAAGAGAGAAGTTAAAAAATTTGTCAAAAGTCCTATATCTCCTAGGTTGCCTGAGATCAGAACGTTGGTCTAGCTGACTCATGTTTCTTCAATAAAGAATGATTGTTTTCTCTGAGCCTTAATCAAATCCAATTCTAAGAAAAATATAATGATACTTTTCCATAAAGGGATTTATGATGTTGCTGATGTTTTCTGTAGGATTTTTCTTTGAATGAAAGGAATCAGCCTTTACAATCACCTTTAAATTATCCAATACTAATAAAACAAAGTTAGAACTATTACCCATGTGACATGTAATTTTTTACTTTTTTTTTAAGTTTTGCGTTTTGCTTGGGCTCTTTGAAGGACATACACTAAGTTTATTGCATGATGTACAAATCTACTTAAGTTTCTAAGCAGTTTGGCTTAGATGGGATCAAAAATTTGAGTATCCAGCACTCTGTCATTTACAATGTTATATACATAATTATGGCCTAATTTTTGACAATTATAAAAAGCTAATGGTAGCTATTATTATAAATAGTAAATTGGAAAAAACATTTAAATTAGACAAAATTTAATAAATACACTTAAATGAAATTATTGAGGAAGGAACAGTTTTATACAAGTAAATTTTACAGGAAGTTTAGATGAACTATTTTAAGTGAGGCCATGTGTTTTCCAAAGATCCTGGATACTGTTCCTTGGGCCACCTGAGCTCTGGGCTATAACTGGAAGAATGGAGCTTTCATATGCTTGTTCCTTTTAGAGCAACCAAGTTAAACCCAGATAGACTTTTTTCAGCCAGAGTAAGAATCTGCTCTTTCTTCTAATTTTTGGTCGCTGCTACTATTCTCAGCTGACAGGTGTCTTCCTGTTTACTGTACCTACCCTTGCCCTCTGCTCAGCACTACCCCCTGCTTCTGACCTCCATCATCTACTTTCCCTGCTCTTCCTTTTCCCTTTGTTCTTCTGTCTTCAACTGTTTCTCCTGCTCTTCTTGGCTTTCATCCCACAAATGTGACATTTTGTGAACTTTACCAGCTTGCCACAGCAAAATCTTTCTTTTTTAATTGATGAAGCAAATGAGAAGAAATCCTTGTTTGAGCTTTCATTCTTTGCAGACATTTTCATGGTTTTCAGGACTTAAGGGAAGTTTCCTGCTCTCAAAGGCTTTTGTTGTATCTTCATTGGAGATCAATGCTATCCTTATGTGCTGAGTGCAAGTTGTATCCACTTGGTTAAACCGGAACTAAATTTCTTGGAATTTCCTTTTCTGCAAGGTTCCTAGTTAGCATAGTCCACAAGAAGCATTTGCACAGGAAGCCAGAAGTGAAAGACTGACCTTTTCCCTTTATATTCAGGAGGTCAATGCAGGGCCTCAGGCACTGTTGCTTTATCTGCTGGTTTGTGGGTTGGTGGAGGGCAGCAACCAGGCTGACAGCTTCTGCTAAAGCGTTTCTGAATCCCAGGTCAGGTGCATTAAAGGGCACTTGTTCTTCCTGCAGGACACTCACTTATGGAAGCTGGAAGCTTACAGGTAGTGACAGGATGAGTATCGCACCTTCACTCTCCCAATTCAGGGCTCTATCAGTTTCTCAGCCATATGTCAGGGGCCTTAATCACCACCCATCTCCCTCTATTACACTAACAGTATCATACCAACTGGATTAAATGAGCAGGAAATAGTTATGACCCCAGACACATGTGTGTTACTACTGTGAGCCAGCTGGTGAGAAATAAATCCTATTGAAATTCAGTGAGATCTCTGTAAGTCAGTCTTCCAAAGTGAATTACAAGTTGCTGTGTCTGCCTCTCCCTACCATTCATTAAGAAAGAGACATAATGCCGCTAGACCTCCTTGGATTTTAAAGGCAACATACTCAGTGCTTGAAGGTGTCCCTCCCACAGAGCAACTTGAAAAGTTCTTCAGTGTTAGTGAGGTCCAGAACAGATTGGCAGCATGCCCAGGCTGCCAGTTGCAATGCTATTTAGATTGTATGGCCCCACAGATCTGAAGGAGTTTAAGTGTCAATGGTAAACAAGGATATTGTATGCGGCTTTTGACAGTCCCCTACAAGTGAATTTCAGTATAAAACACTCAGATCTTGTTTTAAAAGCTATTCCTTCTTCAGTAGAAAGTTAGTACCACTGTCCTTTTGAAAATCAGATTCTCATTTGCCACTGAACCTTAATAGAGTGAACCCTTGAACATGGGCCACCAGATTACCATGAGACTTGAGTGTTTATCATGTTTTTTATGTCCTAGTAAGCCGTAAAGCAGGGCACGCACAGCAGTACTCCATCATTATATGAAAGAGATATGCAAGATCTGACTTGATCAGGTCCTGAAAATACAAAGAAGGTGCGTGAGTAAGTGGCACAGATGCTCATGACCCATATTTCTGCCACAAAGCCTCCTCCTTCTCCACCTTAAGGGGAGTTTCCTATGATTAGCTAATTGGGGAAGAAAGAACTGGGGCTTGGGTTGTAGATGATTCTGCACGAAAGGCTGGCTGTACCTGACAAATGAACAACTACAGCAGTTCCAATCTGAGGAGCCTTGAAAGACAATAGTGAAGAAAAGTCCTCTAGGTGCACAGAACTTTGAGTAATACAGCTGGTTGTTCATTTCACCTGGAAAAGGAGATTGCCAGAAATGTGGGTCCACTCTACCTTGTCTGTAGCAGCTAAGGATTTTGCTGAATGGTCAGACAGTTGAAAGTAACACAACTGAAAAATTGGTAATATAAAGACCTCTCTGAATGTGCATAATATGTGAAGATATGTATCTACGTGGTCACCAGAGAGAAACCTCAGTGGAGGATAAGACAACCTGTCATAGGTACAGTAGTCAGCCTCTTTCCTCAATCATCCCTGCACTTGACCAATAGGTTCCTGAAAAAGTACCATTCTTAAAGAATCAACAGCCAGGATGGAATTAATACACAGTCAGAGCAACATGAATTTCCTTCACTGATGGTGATCTGATTACAGCCATGGCTGAATGCCCAATTTGACAGCAGCACAGACCAACATGGAGACTGCAATATGACACCATTCATCTGGGGAAAGGGGAGGGAATGGAATCAGCCTGACTTGTAGAGTCTCAGTTCCCTGACCAGGATAAAACCAGGCCTGGCAGTGGAAGTGCAGAGTCCTAACCACTGGCCTGCCAGGGAATTCTCTAGTGGTAGATTAATTGCATAAAACCATTTACATTATGGAAGAGGTAGTGCTTTGCTCTCATTGAAATAAGCACTTATACTGTACATAGATTTACTTTCTTTCCCTACAATTCTTCTGCCAAACTATTATTTTGTAACATACAAAATTCCTTCTTCTCAGCACTATTCTAACCAAGAAACTCATTTTACAGCCAATGAAATGTATAGATGGGTTCATGCTCATTGAATTTACTATTTTTTTTTTCCATCTTCTCTGTCATTGTGAAATGGATGAATGATCAAACAGTGGAATGGACTTTTGAAGACTTTTGGTTCTGGCATCAGCTAGGTGCCCACACCTTGCAGAACTGCAGTGGCCTCTGGAATGGAGTATATATACCTTCATTCAGAGACAAGTATATGATACTATTTCTCCCCTGGGCAGGACTGAGGTCTCTGGGAATGAAGAGCTTATACAAGGAAGTGGCTGCTCTAACGGTTATCACTAGTGATCACTAGGGCTTCCTTGGTGGCTCAGATGATAAAAAATCTACCTGCATTGCAGGAGACATGGATTCAATCCCTGGGTCGGGAAGATCCCATGGAGAAGAGAATGGCTACCCACACCAGTATTCTTGCCTGGCAAGTTATGGACAGAAGAGTCTGGCAGCTTATACTCCATGGGATTGCAAAGAATCAACTGAGTGACTAACACTTTCACTTCAGTGATCATAATGAGATGTTTGCTTCCTGTTCTTGTTCTCTGAGCTCTATTGGTCTAGGGTAAGTTACCAAGAGAGGAAGGAAGGCTTCTACCAGTGAGATGCGTCAGTGGTTCCATTAAACTGGTAATGAGATTTTCACCAAATCTCTTTTATATTTCTTAAAGAATCAACAGGTAATGGATAACATGACTAATCCTAAAGTCAAGGGGAAATTGAGTTACTACTATGCAATGAGGGGAGAGAGCAGTATGTCTGGAGTGTAGATTTTCTGAGATGCCTATTAGTCTCCAAGGAGCTTTAAAAAACAAACCAACAAAAAAACAGAATAATGCAATACCAGTGGGACTGCATAAGACCTAGAACCTTTGAGGATGAATACTAGTTAACATCATATCTCAATATTAAAGTTATTGTTTAGTCACTCAGTCATGTCTGACTGTTTCACGACCCCATGGACTATAGCCTGCCAGGCTCCTCTGTCCATGGGATTTCCCAGGCAAGAATACTGGAGTGGGTTGCCATTTCCTTCTCCAGGAACTCTTCCTGATCCAGGGATCAAAACCAAGTCTCCTGCTTGGCAGGCAGATTCTTTACCTCTGAGCTCGCATCAAAGGGGAAATGTAATTCAGTTAGAAGAGACGTGAAAACCATTGAGAGATAAAAGATTTTATGTGTTTTATATCTTTATGTCTTTATGGGGGGGAATGTTAGTGTGTTTCCAGTTATATAAGAGATGATTGTTTTATGTTAGGTGGATATAAGATTCTCTTGTTGCCTTTATTTGGAAGTTAAGCATGGTTTAAAAAGATGTTTTTGGATGTCAAATTAACCAAGGTTAAACTATGTTGGACTTGTATTATGCCCGTATAAATAAGCTAGAACTTCAGTACTTAGAACTCCCTTTCCTGCATAGTTCATAGTTAACATGGGTCACACCACATGATGTGGAAGGTGGAAATGAAAGAGCAAACGTATTCCTCAAGAAGCTGGTGCGGGGAATGAGACACTGCTGAATCTCACACACGTCACTGCTTTCTCCAGATGGGCCCTCAACATTTCTGCTCCTCCTGAATCTTCTGATTCAGCTTCTCTCACTTCTGAGCTAAGTGTGTGTTTAGCTCCCAGGAGAAGGACTTCGATTTCTTTTGAAAAATGGCCCCATCCTGGAAGCTGGGAGTTTGGAGGCCAAGAAAGACTCAACAGGAGTTCCCGTCCTTCCTTGTGGTTTCTGGCTTAGCTTCACAAGCTCTGGCTTTTCCTTACTTTTCCCATTTCACATTCATCCACTCCTTCCAACTGCCTGCCTTATGAAATTCAGACTCCAGCACCAGACACAGGAAACAACAGCTCCCACAGTGATTTCACAAATCAAATCCCTACTATAAATCTTTTATTTTATGTGTTTAATTTCCTAGTGTCCCTATTTCTCTGATTGATACTCCTTTAAGTCAAAAGCCTGGTTGCCAGATAATCAGAGTGTTTTCTTGTTTGTACAGCACAACAAAAGGCTCTAGAAAAAATCAGAGAGGGACTTTTCTGGTGGTCCAGTGGTTAAGATTTCACCTTTCAATGCAGGGGTTCCTAGTTTGATCTCTAGTTAGGGAGGGAAGATCCCACATGCCTTGGGGCCAAAAAACCAAAACATAAAACAGAGATGATGTTATACTGAAGTCAGTAAAAGACTTTAAAAATGATCCACATCAAAAAAATCTTAAAAAGAAAAAAAAATAAAGATAGGGAAGATTATTCTTTTTCTTTTTTTCTCTATTCAACATGACTTTTGGGATCTCAGTTCCCAGGGATTAAACTCTAGGCCAGGGCAGTGGTACTGGGGCGGGGTGGGGGTGGGGAGTGAGAGATGAATTGGGAAACTGGTATTGACATATACACACTACTATATATAAAACAGATTACTAAAAGAACTGCTTTCTTGGAAAGGACCCTGATGCTGGGAAAGATTGAAGGCAGGAGGAGAAGGGGACAACAGAGGATAAGATGGTTGGCTGGCATTACTGACTTGATGGACATGAGTTTGAGCAAGCTCAGGGAGTTGATGATGGACAGGAAAATCTGGCGTGCTGCAGTCCATGGGGTTGCAAAGAGTTAAACATGACTGAGCAACTGAACTGAACTATATAGCACAAGGAACTGTACTCAATAATCAGTAACAGCCCATATAGGAAAAGAATCTAAAAAAGAATGGATATAAGGCTGAGCACTGAAGAACTGATGCTTTCAAACTGTAGTGTTGGCAAATACTCTTGAGAGTCCTTTGGGCATCAGGGAGATCAAACCAGTCATTCCTAAAGGAAATCAACCCTGAATATTCACTGGAAGGACTGATGCTGAAGCTGAAGCTCCAATACTTTGGCCACATGATGTGAAGAGCTGACTCATTAGAAAAGGACCCTGATGCTGGGAAAGATTGAAGGCAGGAGACAGGGATGACAGAGGACAAGACGGCTGGATGGCATCACCAACTCAATGGACATGAGTATGAGCAAACTCCAGGAGATGGTGAAGGACAGGAAAGCTTGGCATGCTGCAGTTTATGGGTTTGCAAAGAGCCGGACATGACTGAGCGACTGAACAACAACAACTCATATGTATATACTTATTTACATTTATATACTGCTACTGCTAAGTCACTTCAGTTGTGTCCGCCTCTGTGTGACCCCATAGACATCAGTCCACCAGCCTCCCCCATCCCTGGGATTCTCCAGGCAAGAACACTGGAGTGGGTTGCCATTTCCTTCTCCAATGCATGAAAGTGAAAAGTGAAAGTGAATATATTTACATATTTATATATAAATATATGTATTTATATTTACAGTGTGTTAGTTTCAAGTGTACAGCAAAGTGAATCAGTTTTAACTTTTTTTATTAGAGTATATAGAACAACTATATACTCTAATAAAAAAAGTTTCATCATCCCTAAAAAAATAGATAATTAGTCCATCTATATAATTTTATTCTGGTATTATCCTTTGATTACTTTATTAATATGCTTTAACTATCCACCTAAAATCTACATTCTTAAAAGCCAGAAATGTATTTTATTCCTTTAAAAAATCCAGTAAGATAAAGATTTGGGTACATAGTAAAAAAGAGAAAAAAAAGATGGGAGAAAATGGGAGACAAGGTCCTTGCTTTCAAAGATTCAAGAAATTAAAAAAAAAGCTTTTCACAATGATTCCTGATTTTAAACTATATCAAATATCAAAATTATTTCTTGCAGTAATTTTAATTCTGTTGTTTTAGTTGAAGGAGGTAGGCTGGATCCACAAGTGACCCAGGAGTATGCTCTGGAAATTATTGTTTTTAAGAATATTTACGACTTAGGTCTCCCCTGATGGTCCAGTGGTTAAGACTCCATGCTTCCACCACAGGGGGTGTGGGTTCAATCCCTGGTCAAAGAACTAAGATCCTGCATGTGGTATAGCCAAAAAAAAGAAAAAAGGATATTTGCCACTTGAGGTCGTATTGTTATTATATGACTTTTCTCTTTAAAAAATTAAGTGCAGAAAAATAAAGTCAAGCAGTCTTAGGAAACTAGTAGCTTGATTTATAATAATGGAGCACTTTTATCCCATAATATACCTTTAAGCCTATTCCAGAAATGGAACACTTAAGAGTAATCAAAGATTGGTTGAAAATTAAACCTCAAACTCTGTTCAGGCTAATAAGGACAAGATGGCAAGAACCAGGCAACAGTTCTACAGAAAGGTGAGCATTTCTCCAGTGAAAGATGGATCTCTGTGTCTGGGACACCCAGCTTATTTTATATGTGGTAGGACAACACTTCCCGGACTGTCTCAGCATATACCACTGGCTATCATGGTGGTTATGTATCAGCCAGTCAAACCTGCATCAAAGGCCATCTGTCTTATTTGATAGTTCTGCCTGTCTCTTAGCAAACTGTCATTTTTATTTCTTAAAAGAAAAATCCAAGTGAATTCTGTGTGCAAGCTCATCATCCAGTGTATATATATCTGCTAAATTTGAATTCAACTAAAATTTAGTGTATATTACCTTTAATATGATGTGAATCCGCACCCCCAAAAAATTAAGGTAGATAAAACATTCCAATTCAAACTTTTCACTAAAAGCAAAGACTTAAAGGTTTTAGATGACTGCAAAATTATCACAATGGTACAAAGTATCACAACTTTTAGTTCTTAAAGGCAAAAGTGAAACTGATAAAGATTTACCCCTCACATTTTTTTCTTCTTTCCAGGAATGAAATTTTATACTCAGTAGGTTTTATATTTCTGGTTATTGCAGTCAATTCTCTTTGCTTTCAAAGCTCATTTGAGTAACCTGAAATTATCCAAAGATGCTGTTTCCATGAGTACTCAGTCACAGTCATGGTTACTGATATTCTGCCAAAAGATTCCATATGTCAAAATTATGGTATGGCTGGCAGTTCACAGTGAAATATGAATTATGTGCTGTTCCAGAGGCTATTCTCCCAAGGAACATGTGTTACTATCAAGGAGGGAGTCTTAGTCCTTTCTGGCTGCCGTAACAGAATATCACAGACAGGGTAGCTTATAGGCAACAGAAATTTATTTCTCATAGTTCTGAGGTCTGGGAAGTCTAAGATTAAGTCACCAATAGATTCAGTGTCTGGTGAGAACTCACCTCCTGGTTCATAGTTTTTTTGTTGTATTCTCACATGACATAAGTAAGAGAAAGAAGTTCTTTGGGGTCTCTTTTCTAACAGTCCTTATCCCATTCATGGTGGCTCCACCTTCACTGGGCTTCTCTAGTGGCTCACTAGTAAAGAATCCACCTGCCGACACAGGAGATGTGTGTTCGATCCCAGGGGTGGGAAGATCCCCTGGAGAAGGAACTGGCAACCCACTTCAGTAATCTTGCCTAGAAAATTCCATGGACAGAGAAACCTGGTGGGCTAGAGTCCATGGGGTCACAAAAGAGTCAGACAAGATTTAGCGACTAAACAACCACCTTTATGACCTAATCACCTCCCAGTGGCCCCACCACCTAAGACCACCACGCTGGAGGTTAGGCTTCAACATGTGAATTTGGGTTAATAGAAAATTCAAAAGTTTCACTGAAAGCAAAGGTTTAAAGGTTTTATATGATTGTAAAATCATCATAACGGTACAAAGTACCACAGGGTTACTAGGGTTAACCTAATAATAGCAGAGGTTAACAGGTAGATTAAAGGAAGAAGACATGTACAGCTGGAGTTACATTGCACCTGAGGCCCAGGAAAGAGAAAGGAAACTGTAACGTCATAGATTTAATTTACCTCTTGTTTTTCCCAACTGAAGATCACAATCCAGGTTCCCAGTAATACTCTCCCACAAAGTATATAAACACTATGTGAGTCTATTCCTGGAAATACTCAGAGGAACACACTTCTTAATCTCCCACACATTCAGTTACTTTCTGATTGCTTATGAGAAGTTTTTTCAAAACTATCCCTGCAAGATTCTCTCAGCTCAAGAAGACTCTAAAAAGTATGGACTCCCTAAATAAAGTCTTCAATAAGGTGATTCTGCCTGTGTTCAGTATTCGAGTGTCGTTGCTATAACTATATAGCAAATTTGGGTTTATAAATTATTTTATGTACAATATCTTCTTTGGTATTTTCAAGGATCCTTTAGTCAGAGTAGATTTATGTTTTCCCTATTTTTAAATGCAAAAACAAACTAGTTATAGCTAAAGTCACAATTGAAACATAGCCAGATCTTTTAAACTAAAATGTTCTAATGTTCTTCCTGACCATGCTGCTTTTAACAGCAGGGTATTCAAACTGTCTTCCATAAATGACAATCAAACTGAAGTTTTCAGGGCACAAAATAGATACTGACCAAAATGTGAGACTGCAGAACTAGGAAAATTTTCACAACCTATTCAAACTCGTGCTTCATGCTAAGTCGCTTCAGTTATATTCGACTCTGCAACCCTATGGACCACAGCCTGCTAGGCTCCTCTGTCTACGGGGTTCTCCAGGCATGAATACTGGAGTGGGTTGCCAGGCCCTCCTCCAGAAGATCTTTATGACCCAGGGATCAAACCCATGCCTCTTATGTCTCCTGCATTGGCAGACAGATTCTTTACCACTAGCACCACCTGGAAAGCCCTTCTAAATATTTCACAGTTAATTCAGAGGACTCCTCTGAGACAGGAATTTCAACTAATTCCTATCTTGTGGGGAAGAATAAATCAAAGCTTAAAATACTGCTACTGCTGCTGCTGCTGCTGCTAAGTCACTTCAGTCGTGTCCGACTCTGTGCGACCCCATAGACGGCAGCCCACCAGGCTCTGCCATCCCTGGGATTCTCCAGGCAAGAAGACTGGAGTGGGTTGCCATGTCCTTCTCCAATGTATGGAAGTGAAAAGTGAAAGTGAAGTCGCTCAGTTGTGTCCGACTCTTTGCGACCCCATGGACATGTAGCCTACCAGGCTCCTCTGTCCATGGGATTTTCCAGGCGAGAGTACTGGAGTGGGTTGCCAGTGCCTTCTCCAAAATGGAGTAATAAGTTCTAAGAAATCAAATAGCGAAGAAATAAACCCAATAATTCTTCACCCAAGACTAACACTCAGTTCAGTTCAGTCGCTCAGTCGTGTCCGACTCTTTGTGACCCCATGAATCGCAGCACGCCAAGCCTCCCTGTCCATCACCAACTCCTGGAGTTCACTCAGACTCACGCCCATTGAGTCAGTGATGCCATCCAGCCATCTCATCCTCTGTCGTCCCCTTCTCCTCCTGCCCCCAATCTCTCCCAGCATCAGAGTCTTTTCCAATGAGTCAACTCTTCGCATGAGGTGGCCAAAGTACTGGAGTTTCAGCTTTAGCATCATTCCTTCCAAAAAACTAACACTAGATCAGGGTTAATCAGGAAACTGTCTGTGAGGGACTTTTCCATCAGTACAGCAGTTAATACTTCCATTGCAGGGAGCATGGGTTTGATTCTGGGTTGGGGAACTAAGATCCTGCAGTCAAGGTGCATAGCATGACCAAAAAAAAAAAAAAGATTCTGTCTGTGAGCTACTTGTATCAGAAACAGCATGTGGTTTGTGTGTGAAGGTAATCAGTTCCTGGACTCCAGCACAAATTTATTGAAACAGCATAGGGACTCTGCAATCTGCATGTTGACACAGTCCTCAGGCTATTCGTATGTACACTACTGTTTGAGAAGTATTTCACTGCCCAAGTTGTGTTTCCATGAGACAAAAAAGAAGCTACAAAAGTGATAACAAGACTCTGAGAGATTCAGAGCTCTGGCCAGAAATACATACACTATTAGGCTGTAATGTGAACTACACACACCTAAAGTGAGGTCAGTTAGAAACAAAGGTTTAGCTCACACCACCGAATAAATAAATGCATTCACATGATGCCATTTGATTTAGTAGTATCTTGTTTTATTCATCTATAAAATGCAAATAATTCTTGAGATTTCATGAAATGGGAGGATTAACTCAATGACAGTGATAAATGTGTTGATATAAGCAACTAGAGGCTAATAAAAGAAAGGATTATAGAGAAAAAGCTCATGAATATCATTTCCCATCCCTGAGAATGTTGTTGCCTGTATTTCAATTAACAGCAGTTATTCAAACAGAGAAATAATAGCACTGACTCTCCAAACTGGCAGCAGTTAGAATAACTCAGCATATTTTATGATAAATAGGTCACACTGTCTACGAAGCTCTTACTTTGGGAATCCTACAACAGGAGCCGTTCCAACCTGCCCAGTTCTGTACATCTTTGTCCTGATGATTAGATAATTAGCAAGAACATTGCAACCGTGTGAGAACTACAGTTTCACCAGCTGATCTTAGCAGAGAAAAACATCTATTATTATCGCTCTTTTAATAGTGGCTGTGATTAACCATAATAAAATATATGACTAGTAATTTCAACAGCACATGAATCCCTGAAATTATTTCTTGCTAGGACTAAAAGGATTTTAGATTAAGAGCTCTTAATTTAAACTTGTAATTTAGGTTTAAACTATTCATTACAAAAATCAAACCAAAGCTGAGAGAAATTACCCAGGGTCTAGGGAAAACAGATCCCTCTTTCATGATCAAACTCTTTTTTTTTTTTTTTTACCCCTCAAGTAAAAAACCACACGAGTCCCCACTCTTTCCCTTTTTACTTTCTACCTCCTGTTCTAGGAAAACAAACACCTCTGTCTCGTCCCTGACAGTAATTTTGAAAAGCAGCTGTATTTTGTGAGATACATGTTGAACAGTCAGAAAGAACATTTTGAAGTTGAAAAATTCCTTTGAAAAGTACTAAGTTGTTTTCCTTTTTTATTTTCTTTCTCTATGCCACTATATTAAATTGTGAAGAGTCAAATCATTTTTTTAAAGTGTCTGTGTTGCCTGAACTCTAGGTTCCTTTCTACTGAACCCCAAGGATTGAAGCAAGTAAACCCTCTCTCTGTAGACTAAGTCCTCTGGTTCAGTAGAAGCCACGCTGCTGCCAAAGAAAGGAAAGGACACTGGAGTGTCACCAAAGGAATTCAATTTTGTTTTTGACTCCTGCTAATCTGGTGAACTGGCTTGTTACCCAAAGAATAGACATCCGTTATTCTAGCAGTTCATGTGTAGAGAAACTGACACATGCTGCTAGAATCTGCAGTAACAAAAGCACTAGGAAGGTGACCTCCTCTGGAAGAAGACATTCTGCATATTTATCCTCTTTTGAAGCGTAAGAGACCCGAGAATACTGATACAAATCCATGGGAGAGGTGGGGTCTTAGATGCCACAACCTGAGTTCTTCCACAGTGTTGCACTATGAAATATACAGCAATGAATGTGTTCCGTGTAAATCAAAGTTTTTCTTTTTCTTACTTAAAACTTTCTGGTAACATCATAAGCATCTCTAGAAAAAAAAAAAAGTTACAGTGGATATAAACGGAACCTGGCACTGACTCAGGTTTTTGCAAAATCCCATGAACTACCTGGATAATCTGATGAATCAAGAAAACCCTGTTTGTTGGGTATTTCAGACAAGGGCTTTAACAAAAAAGGCTCTGATATGCAGCTGCTTTTTGACAACAGCCATGAATCACTGATAGAAAAGCATGAGAACACAGTCGTCAGGCTTAATTATATGTCATTACCCTAAATAATGGCAACATTTTAGGTATGAATTAAACCTTTGGTGGTAGAGACTTGCATCATTCGGGAATGTTGGTCAATCCAATGATTTAAAAAATCCGTAGACAAAAACACTCTAGGCTGATTGTCCATTTAGGAGGAGTTGCAAAGTCTCTTTGTATTCACTTAAGGCTTTGAGGGGGTGAGTGGGGAAAAGATAAAGTCTTTCTCAAAAGCAGCATAAAAGTTTTTTTAAAAGGTAGGAGAGAATTTTTATCCTGAGAGAGAAAAAAAACATATCGCCAGAAATTGCTCAGAGCAACGCATGCGATCGAAGCCTGGAAGAACTCAGGATTCTTTTAATCCAGCCACCTGACTGCATTCAGGACTTTCTCCAGGCATTTTTCTAAGGTAGGACCTAATTCACTCACTGGTGTTAGGACCCTTGTTGTTTACCTTCCCCCCAGGATTTCTGCTCTGTTGCCAGGGCATAATGCACCTGTGAAGGAAAACTGGTCCAGCTCCAAGAAAGCTGGTATTAAGCTTCTCTTCTCTTCCTTTCCCAGTGTAGTTTAATCACAAGAGTGCTAATGACTTGTAAAGCTATCAACCACTTTAGAGAGTTGTTGACTGCGGAAACACATCTGGCTGCAAAACCCACAAGGGACCAAGGACTCAATCGTCACCAGAAATCGCAAATGGGTAGCTTTACAAACCAGGCTTGGCCTCAGCAAACACCTTTAGGTTGACCCAATTTGGGTCTTTAGTTCTTAATCAGAATTTCAAATACAAATTCAGGTTTCCAGGTCTAACATATCAGGTTTCAGTTTCCGGAGCCAGCATTCCTTCAGGATTTCAGACCCAGATGCTGAGTGATCTTCATCCAGCTCTGTAAGATGGGGCAGGAGGTCTCCAGTTCACCACCATCTTGGACCTAACCCCACTCAGAGCACTGATATTATTCAGCAAACTTCCGTAATTTGTACGAAGACCAATTTAAAGCATCTCAAATAGATTTTTCTTTTAATTATTCATGTTTGTTGAAAAGTAGATTTTACAACTATCTCATACATTCATTCCTATTTTCTCACAGTTCTCAGACATAGAGGTTCTCATCTAACTTTACATAGGTTTCTTCAGTATACTTGGTATTTTCTGTCTCTTGATATGTGGAAAATGACTACCTGTTACCAAAACAATTCATTTTTCATAAGTAAAAAAAAAAACAAAAAACTGAGTCAATTTTAAGTAAGGACACATCCTCTTTTGAGACCTGCTATTTTCTCAACAAAAGCCAGGCTAATCCCTTACTGTGGGAAAAGGGCCAATGAGGAATTGAAAGAATTTAGGAACATCAAGACTAACTCACTCTCCTGCTCAACCACTGCCAGGCCTCCCTAATCTATCTTATCTTTTCCAGCTCTGGTATAAAAAGAAAAAACATATGGACAAAACTATAACTTCATCCTCACTGAGACACACTGAATATCTCACTAAAACTCAAATGAAACTGCTTCCCTCACCCCAACTCCCACTTTTCTCTCATTGGGGAAAATATGGAACAGAGAATCTGTAAGTCATTCTGTCTGAATGGGTCAGATCTGGCTTCAGTGTAGAATTGTTTCATTATATGTGTATTATACTAACCTGGAAATTGGCAGGAAGGAAGGACAGGGCAACCAATAAGCTGTCCTCCAGTTTCTTTAGCTGTGTGAACAAAGGTGTATCTTTCTCTCTTCCAGCTGAAACAGTGTTGTTGTTTTAGTCTTTTCTTCCTGGACTCTTTCTTGCCTTTGATCATTCTTATTGGGTTTCTCCAGTCACTCTCAACTTTCACAATCTGTAATGGTTTTCCTAATGACTAGCATAGACTTCTTCTGCCCACTTCAAAGAGGTTTCTTTTCTCTGTATTGATTATATTAAAGAAAATTGTTCTTCTTAAAATATATATTATCATATATTTAAAAGTTATATGTATTCATTCCACTAGTTCCTTCTCCAGTACAAATAATTCCAATTTATATAAGCATTTCTGACCAAACAGAGTTTCTCGTATTTGAATGTACCTATATTTGTTTTCTCATTACATCTCATTCAAGGTCTCTAAATTTCACTTAAGTTGTTAGACCCCCAAACAAGGTATAATACATGTATAATAAAGGTCTTACCTACATTGAATATAGTCACCCCTCAATATCTACAGGCATGGGGGGTTGGTTGCAGGATTCCTGTGGATACCAAAACCCAAAGTTGCCTTTGGATTTTCACAATATACAATTCCCCTCCTTCCACCTTGGCAATGTAATATTGATTATTATATCTCAATTACTTGTGCATCTATAAGGTGTCAGTTTGCCTTATATCCCCAACAACACCTTTTATTAATGTTTGTGATTTCTATATTGTGATGTAGTTATTTATTTATAGTTTTTGTCTTCACCCTCTACTTCTCTTCCCATTAAATTGAGTTTCACAAAGTGTGAAGTCCATGTCATATTGATTTGGTATCTCCAATCACAAGTATAATCCTTGGCAAGAGAAAAATGCAGTATTGTTGTTGTTGCTTAGTTGCTAAGTCGTGTCCAACTCATTGCGATCCCATGGACTGTAGCCCTCCAGGTTCCTCTGTCCATGGGATTTCCCAGGCAAGAATATTGAAGTGGGTTGCCGTTCCCTTCTCCAGGGGATCTTCCCAACTCAGAGATCGAATCCACATCTCCTGCACTGGCAGCCAGATACTTTACCACCGAGCCGCCAGGGAAGCTCTCAAAAATGCAGTATAGAGAGTGCAATAAATGGTTAACTGTATCTTGTTGGACTAGGGCCTTGGAATTTGATACAAATGCATCAGACCTAAGGTTGTTTGTGCCCCCCCCAAAAAAACCAAAATAAACAACAAAAAAGCATTCATAAAGCAATTGTTTTAAAGTATCAGGTATAGATGTATAGATATATAGATAAATTATGATAGAAATAGGGTAAATTTTGCAAGGATCAAAAATTCAAAAGACACTAGATTTTGTTCCATCTACCATTAAGTTAGTCTAACTCAACATTTCTTGAGAATTCTTGTCACCCTAAGATACAGCCTAGTTCAGTTTAGTTTAGTTGTTCCGTCATGTCCGACTTTTGCAACCCCACAGATTGCAGCATGCCAGATTTCCTTGTCTATCACCAACTCCCAGAGCTTCCTCAAACACATGTCTATCAAGTTGGTGATGCCATTCAACTATCTCATCCTCTGTCATTCACTTCTCCTCCTGCCTTCAATCTTTCCCAGCCTCAGAATCTTTTCTAAGGAGCCAGTTCTTTGTAACAGATGGCCAAAATATTGCAGCTTCAGCATCAGTCCTTCCAATGAGTATTCAGGACTGATTTCCTTTAGGATTGACTGATCTCCTTGTTGTCCAAGGGACTCTCAAGAGTCTTCTCCAACACCACAGTTCAAAAGCATCAATCCTTCGGCGCTCAGCTTTCTTCACAGTCCAACTCTCACATCCATACATGACCACTGGAAAAACCATAGCCTTGACTAGACGAATCTTTGTTGGCAAAGTAATGTCTCTGCTTTTTAATATGCTATCTAGACCGGTCATAACTTTCCTTCCAAGGAGTAAGCGTCTTTTAATTTCATGGCTGCAATCACCATCTGCAGTGATTTTGGAGCCCAGAAAAATAAAGTCAGCCACAGTTTCCACCGTTTCCCCATCTATTTGCATGAAGTGATGGGACCAGATGCCACGATCTTAGTTTTCTGAATGTTGAGCTTTAAGTCAACTTTTTCACTCTCCTGTTTCACTTTCATCAAGAGGCTTTTGAGTTCCTCTTCACTTTCTGCCATAAGGGTGGTGTCATCTGCATATCTGAGGTTATTGATATTCTCCCAGCAATCTTGATTTAAGATTATGCTTCATCCAGCCTGGCATTTTGCATGATGTACTCCGCATATAAGATAAACAAGCAAGGTAATAATATACAGCCTTGTCGTACTCCTTTCACAATTTGGAACCAGTCTGTTGTTCTCTGTCCAATTCTAACTGTTCCTTCTTGACCTGCATACAGATTTCTAAGGAGGCAGATAAGGTGGTCTGGTATTCCCATCTCTTTAAGAATTTTCCACAGTTCATTGTGATCCACACTGTCAAAGGCTTTGGTACAGTCAATGAAGCAGAAGTAGATGTTTTTCTGAAATTCTCTTGCTTTTTCTATGATCCAGTGGATGTTGGCAATTTGAACTCTAGTTCTTGACTTTTATAAATCCAGCTTGGACATCTGGAAGTTCTCAGTTCATTTACTGTTGAAGCCTAGCTTGGAGAATGTTGAGCATTACTTTTGCCAGTGTGTGAGATGAGTGCAATTGTGTATTAGTTTGAATACTCTTTGGCATTGCTTTTCTTTGGGATTGGAATGAAAACTGACTTTTACCAGGCCAGTGGCTACTGCTAAGTTTTCCAAATTTGCTGACATATTGAGTATAGCACTTTTACAGCATTGTCTTTTAGGATTTGAAATAACTCAGCTGGAATTCAATCACCTCCACTAACTTTGTTCGTAGTGATGCTTCCTAAGCCCCACTTGACTTCATACTCTAGGATGTCTGGCTCTAGGTTAGTGCTCACACCGTCGTGGTTACCTGGGTCATGAAGATCTTTTTAATATAGTTCTTCTGTGTATTTTAGACTTTCCTTGTGGTTCAGCTGGTAAAGAATCCACCTGCAATGTGGTAGACCTGAGTTTGATCCCTGGGTTGGGAAGATCCCCTGGAGAAGGGAAAGGCTACCCACTCCAGTACTATGGCCTAGAGAATTCTGTGAACAGTACAGTCCATAGAGTCACAAAGAGTGACACGACTGAGCAACTTTCACACTTTGTGTGTATTCTTGCCACTTCTTCTTAATATCTTCTTCTTCTGTTAGGTCCATACTGTTTCTGTCCTTTATTATGCCCATTTTTGCATAAAATGCTCCTTTGGTATCTCTAATTTTCTTGAAGAGATCTCTAGTCTTTCCCATTCTATTATTTTCCTCTATTTCTTTGCATTGATCACTTAGGAAGTCTTTCTTATCTGTCCTTGCTATTCTTTGGAACTCTGCATTCAAATGGATATATCTTTCCTTTCCTCCTTTGCTTTTCACTTCTTGTTTCTAAGCTATTTGTAAGGCCTCCTCAGACAACCATTTTGCCTTTCTTTTTCTTGGGATTGGTCTTGATCACTGCCTCCTGTACAGTGTGATGAACATCTGTCCTTAGTCCTTCAGGCACTCTATCAGATCTAATCCCTTGAATTTATTTGTCACTTCCATTGTATAATCATAAGTGATTTCATTTGATTTAGGTCATACCTGAATGGTCTAGTGGTTTTCCTTACTTTCTTCAAAATACGTCTGAATTTGGCAATAAGGAGTTCATGATCTGAGCCACAGTCAGCTCCCAGTCTTGTTTTTGCTGACTGTACAGAAATTCTCCATCTTCGGTTACAAAAAATATAATCAGTCTGATTTCAATATTGACCTTCTGGTGATGTCCATGTGAAGTGTCCTCTCTCATGTTGTTGGAAGAGCGTGTCTGCCATGACCAGTGCGTTCTCTTGGCAAAACTCTGTTAGCCTTTGCCCTGCTTCATTCTGAACTCCAAGGCCAAACTTGCCTGTTACTCCAGGTGTTTCTTGACTTCCTACTTTTGCATCCCAGTTCCCTATGATGAAAAGGACATCTTTTTTGTGTGTTAAGTCTAGAAGGTCTTGTAGGTCTTCATAGAACTGTTCAACTTCAGCTTCTTTGGCATTAGTGGTCAGGGCATAGACTTGAATTATTGTGATATTGAATGTTTTGCCTTGGAAACCAACAGAGATCATTCTGTCGTATTTGAGATTGCATGCAAGTATTGCATTTTGGACTCTTGTTGATTATAAGATTACTCCATTTCCTCTATGGAATTCTTGCCCACAGTAGTATATATAATGGTCATCTGAATTAAATTCACCTATTCCAGTCCATTTGAATTCACTGAGTCCTAGAATGTATATGTTCACTCTTGCCATCTCCTGTTATGACCACTTCCAATTTACCTTGATTCATAGACCTAACATTCCTGGTTGTTATGCAGTATTCTTCTTTACAACACTGAGAGAGTCATTTCCTAGGCAGGTTGATAGGAAATCTAGGGGTCCCCAAGGAGAGAGGGGTCTGGAATTCTCAAGGAGGAAGAAAGGACAAACTTTTTTTCTTTCTCCACATTCCTTAGGATTATATAACAATAATGTATCCTGCCTGAGGACAGTCTCTGGATTAAGGACAGTCTTTGGATTAAACCTTCTGGCTAATTCTGTTATCTTAAAATGTAAATTACGGGATTAGGTCTGATGAGGTCTTTACAACTTCCAGACATTCTTTGGATTATATAACCTCATTGTTAACACTAGCAAGCGGGTACTCTTTCTACCCCCTTCTGATGCCTATGTCAGAAGCTTTCTCTATCTCCTTTATACTTTAATAAAACTTTATTACACAAAAGTTCCAAGCGATCAAGCCTCGTCTCTGGCCCCGGATTGAATTCTTCTCCTCCAGGGGCCAAGAATCCCGGTGTATTCGCGTGATTCAACAACAACCTTTCAACACTGGACTTTAATTCCATCACCAGTCACATCCACAACTGGGTGTTGTTTTTGCCTTGGTTCCATCTCTTCACTCTTTCTAGAGTTATTTCTCCACTCTTCCCCAGTGCACCTACTGACCTGGGGAGTTCATCTTTCAGTGTCATGTCTTTTGCCACTTCATACTGTTCATGGGTTTCTCAAGGCAAGGATACTAAAGTGGTTTGCCATTCCCTTCTCCAGTGGACCACATTTTGTCAGAACTCTCCACCATGACCCAGCCATCTTGGGTGGCCCTACATGGCATGGCTCATAGTTTCATTGAGTTAGACAATGCTGTGATCATGTGGTCAGTTTGGTTGATTTTTTGTGATCGACAAAACCTAAGTCTCACATTTATTTACCTACAAAAAGAAAAACACAAATGTAATAAGAAGGACAATTGAGAGTGAATAGGTCAATGGAGTTGCTAAGAGTCGGACACGACTGACCGACTTCACTTTCACTTTTCACGTTCATGCATTGGAGAAGGAAATGGCAACCCACTCCAGTGTTCTTGTCTGGAGAATCCCAGGGAAGGGGGAGCCTGGTGGGCTGCCGTCTATGGGGTCGCACAGAGTCAGACACGACTGAAGCGACTTAGCAGCAGCAGCAGCAGGGACAATATAAAAAAGAGGAAATTATCCTGATAACAAGGTTTATAATTCCATTAAGTGCTGGAAAGTATTTTCATGAGACTCCACACATGCGAAAGGCATTTATGATTTTACATAGGGAAATAGTTATGTATACAAAAACTATTAACATGCTGACCCTACAGTATTAGTAGACTAAAGCAATCTCTTGAATTAGGATTTTGCTTACACTGCTTAAAATATCCCTCTAGCCTTCTTAGCTTATTGACAACTATGGCTTGAAGAGTCAAATGCAAATATTTACCAAACTTTTTTTTTCTATTTCTTTCATCAAAGAAAATAATTATTTTGTAGTAATAAGTTGTGCTGTTGCAAACTCATATCAGTTATTGCTTATTACTTAAGTGATTAAAAATTAATAAACCTTGTACTACATTTCTAATTGGCTTTGTTAAAATATAATGTTACAAAATAGGTACCTCAAAAAGTGATTTTTTATGAGTAGTGACCACATTATTCCTCCAAATAGAGGAGCTTTTTGGAAGAATTTAAATTGTTGTTTTTAGTAATAAAATGGAAGATTTATTGTGTAGTTTTCAGGAACACACATGTATATAGTGAATTTGGCTTTTTGTCTCTTTATTTCATCACAGATTAAAAGGTTTGGCAATTTCTAATAAATTCTGAAAGACTGACCTTTATTTTACGACAAGCTTGCCAGAGAACACCACAAAACTGATTGGACTTCTAAAACTTATTTATTTTCATATGGTACAATTCTTTTAAATGGAAATATTTACTTTTCTAGACTGGGGCTGAAAAGCGCTCCTAAACGGACCCTTTTTTTTGTTTTTAAGCTGTTTAATCAGGTGGAGACAATCTAAATCAGATGTATGTTAAAGTACAAAATACACTAGGTGGTACTGGAAATAAACCATAGAAGTTGTCTGCTCGTAAAATGGTTCTTATATACCCAGGGACATTAAATCAGCTTTAGAACAAAGACATGTAAAGTGATCACTCTCTTGTGTTGAGGTTCTGTTTTATTAATTTCCAGATTTATGTAGTGACTGTTAGATATAAATGTCCAGTGAAGCTAACAAGAAAATAATAATGTTTGAATAAAGGACTAATTCTTAGTAGACACTTGGCACTTCATTGCGTCTCCCCAAACATACCTTTATGAAATCTCCCATTCACAAGCATCAGGGTGTTAACTGCAAGCTATTAAAAACAATATTATGGGATTTAGGTTGGGCAGTGAAGAGAGGTCTTTGAATGATTAGGTTCTGCTCTGACTCCAACTTTTTAGAAATACTTGCAACAGATGAAATAAACTTAGATATCCTTTAGGCTGGTTAGGTTTCAAAGGGCAACTAAACGTATTTTTACTTGTTTTTAAACTTAGGAATAACAATGTACTAACTGTACCCAGGCCTTAAGAGTTTACTTCTCATCTAAATCAGATGAATATGCCCAATGGAGGGGAGAGGGGTAGAGAGAGAGACATTAAATCACCTTAGGATTAACAATTTAAAGGTACTTTAGATATACTCCAGAAATTTCATTTGAGGTCTTGCGGCTACAAGCCTTGCTTTATAAAATATTCCTTCATATCTGCCAAACCTTAGAATAACCCTTGTAGAAACCATAAATATGGTGCAGATAAACAGTGGCCGTCTTACATAATGAGGTGTCCTTGCCAAATGGGAGCAGAAGACAAGAAGCCTGCCTCCCACTAAGCAACATGTTCCAGGCCTTGCAAGCCTGAAACACCATCATTCACAGTGGGCTGGCTCCAGCAGAAGCGAAGGTTCCCTCGGGGCTACCGCAGGAGAGAGCGCGGCGCCCTGCACTGCAAAGGAGCAGTCATCTGTCTTGTTGGCTTGTGCTCATATCATCTGTTAGCATGTGTTAGCACAGAGGGCAAAAAGTCTGCCATCATTTCCATGCTTATCGCAGTACATCACATCTAATACTTGCCTAATAAATGTTTGTTGAGTTTCTTTTTAATCTCCAGATGAGCTTATGAAGTTATTTTTTTTGTGAACCAGGATGGACACTGCATAGTGAAAGTTACACAGAAAGAGCACCTTCTTCTAGGAAGTGGTCAGTCTGATTTAATGGACCTCTATCAGCAAAGAACAAAGAACAAGCAGTTGGACTATAAGTTAAAAGCATTAATAACAAATGTGCTTTTGTGGGCTACTGAAAAGGGTCAGTGCTGAAGTGGAGAGCCGAATGATGTATTTTAAGAATTATCAGCTTCTATTAAACTCACTTTTAGAAGGAGGTGAGACTTCGTAGGACAAAGCACAGTTACCAATGATGCCTCATTTTCTGACTCCATTCATCTTGAGATGGTAACCTTGGATAAATTATGCAATCTTTTTATGCCTCAATTCTTTCTGAAATTGAGATAAAATACCACCTATCTTTTGGATTGTCAATAGACACTGAATTAATTTTGTAAACTGTTTAGAACATTACCTGACAGTCATATGAAGTGCTATAGGGTTTGTTAAATAACTAAGTAAAATAAAGAAAGCCCTAACTCCGGGAATAATGCAAATAAAGCAGCAGAATATGATACCAGAAAAGGTGGGAATGGAGTTGGCCTCAAAAAAAAAGAGAAAAGAAAAAAAAGCAGTCCTTAGACCTTTTACGAGTTTATTTTCTCTTAAAAACTCAAACTAATTGGCATTGACAGTATCCAATTATTGTTTTAATAGTGATGTTCAGTGTGTTGCATTTTATATTATCCTTTTTCATCTACTTTTCAAACATAAGGACTATAAAAGAAGCCAATAAAAGTTTCTCAGAAAATAAAATTAGAAGAAAAAAAAGAAAGTTGTCTATAATCATGTTCCTTTTGACCATCTTTTCTTCCTACTTAATTTAGCCCAAATTTGTGAGTGCTCTCTGAGCCTTAGCCATTAAGATCTAATGGTTGTCTAGAAATAGAACTGCCATATGACCCAGCAATCCCACTGCTGGGCATACACACTAAGGAAACCAGAATTGAAAGAGACACGTGTACTCCAATGTTCATCGCAGCACTGTTTACAATAGCCAGGACATGGAAGCAACCTAGATGTCCATCGGCAGATGAATGGATAAGAAAGCTGTGGTACAAATACACATGGAATATTACTTAGCTATTAAAAAGAATGCATTTGAATAAGTTCTAATGAGGTGGATAAAACTGGAGCCTATTATACAAAGTGAAGTAAATCAGAAAGAAAAACACCAGTACAGTATATTAATACATATATATGGAATTTAGAAAGACGGTAATAATGACCCTATATGCAAAACAGCAAAAGAACAGATTTTTTGGACTCTGTGGGAGAAGGTGAGGGTGGGATGATTTGAGAGAATAGCATTGAAACATGTATATTACCATATGTGAAATAGATCACCAGTCCAGGTTCGATGCATGAGACAGGGTACTCAGGGCTGGTGTACTGGGATGACCCCGAGGGATGGGATAGGGAGGGAGGTGGGAGAGGGGTTCAGGATGGAGGACACATGTACATCCATGGCTGATTCATGTCAGTGTATGGCAAAACCAACTATACTATTGCAAAGTAATTAGCCACCAATTAAAATACATTAATTAATTTTAAACAAAAAGATCTAATGGTTGTGGTCTATAGCTCTTCTGAAGAGTCAGAGGCAAGTGGCACTTGTTTTTCCTTTTATTCTACTATTACATGTGTTGAACATCAGTTATCATGAGCTATTACTCAAGCAGCATAGTTGCCACTTAAAAATTTAAACAGCATGAGACCTGAGACATTTAAAGGTGTGTAGGTAAAACTAAACTTGGGCTTTTGTATACACCACTGAAAAGGACTTCAGGAGTCTATTTCTGGTACACACTTGACCATTCTGTCATTAATCTTTGCTGCTGCTGCTAAGTCGCTTCAGTCGTGTCCGACTCTGTGTGACCCCAAAGACAGCAACCCACCAGGCTCCTCTGTCCCTGGTATTCTCCAGGCAAGAATACTGGAGTGGGTTGCCATTTCCTTCTCCCACTAATCTTTGAAAAATTTGTATTTCACCCTGTGTTTTAGTTTCTAGCTAAACTTAAGAGGAAAAAAAAAAACAACAATTTTTTTTATTATGGAGATCTAGTGAAATTAGTTGAGATAATTCAATTTTGGTATTAGAGAACACATAGTGCATAAACTCAAGGGACTGTAATTTTTAAATTTTTTTAATGATTTAGATGCTATCTAATTTGGGTATCAAATTCAATTTGACAACACTTTATTGAGCACTTATTGTTTGCAAAGCACATTAAAAACAATGAGAATAAAGACAGAGGAGTTAAATAAATCCTAGACCCTCAAGGAACTTGTAGTTTGATGGGGGAAGGCAGCATACAAGCATCTGATGATGATACAAATTGATTAAAGGCTTATCAAAGGAACAGCTGAACACCAAGAAATGCAAAGGTGGCAGTTAATCAAGTTGAGAACATAGGGGAAAGCATAAAGGGAGAGGTATTACTAGATCTAGCCTTGAGATATAAGATTGTATTATTTTCATATAATAATTCTCATAGAAATTGAAAGAGGGGTCAAGTACTTGGTTTTAGAGTAGATCAGCACGCTTCCTCCTACCAGCAGGTGCTAGTAAGAGCAATCTGAGTATATCCGTTTGCTTAGGTTGGTATTTAGATCTATCATGTTGATTATTTTGATAGAAATCTCCATTGAAATGTTTTCCAATAATATGAACATTATTAGCCTCCATATTTCCAAATAGTAAAAGAAAAAAAAAAAAGTATACCCTCATTCACTGTAGTATTTTTCTTCCTTCCAGTTTCAGTGCCATGTTTCTTGCATGAAAATTGTTCAGGCTTTCACTTAAGCAAGCAAAAGTGAGCTTAAGCATCCAGTCTAGAGGATGGATAGCCCAATTTCTTGTAGTCAGTTGAAATCTTGCCACTTGCCACCTGTGGACATAGCTTTTCTGGGCAAACGCAGAATACGGTGTCTTAGGGGTTCTACTAGTTCTTTCCATCCCCTCTCTGTCATTCTGGGAGCATCATTTTTGTTTCCTTCTTACAGGGGCCCATTTTCTATTGTCATGCAAATTACTCCTAAGAGGTGGGCCCCCTCCCCTCCCCCTAGTTGTCTGTATTTTAGTCTGTGGACTCTTACAAAGCAAAAGGCCTTCAAGAAACACTAAATGAAACTCTGATTTGGAGTCAGTATGGAAAGTATTGGTCATCAAGTACTTCCTGGCCTCCTGCAATGAACACACCCAACGTGCCTCCTCTCAAAGGGTGTCAAGCTCACCTTTAAGTTCTTATTTTGAGAAGTAAATAAAGGAAAGTGAGAAAACGTTAGTGAAACAACTGAGAAATACTGCTGCTTGAAAGAGTTGTTTCTCACTATTTTTCTTTTAATTTTTTTTTTGATGTGAACTATTGTAAAAGTCTTTATTGAATTGGTTACAATATTGCTTCTGTTGTTTATGTTCTGGTTTCTTGGCTGCAGAGCATGTGGGATCTTAACTCCCAGACCGGGGATCCAACCTGCACTGCATAGGGTCATGTCGGTGGAAATGAGTTATGCTCCTGTTGGGTGGAAACGGGTATTACAGCTCCTATGGGCCTTTTTCCCCTTCCTTTCTGGTGGCTCAGACGGTAAAGCGTCTGTCTACAATGCGGGAGACCCGGGTTCAATCCCTGGGTTGGGAAGATCTCCTGGAGAAGGAAATGGCAATCCACTCCAGTACTATTGCCTGGAAAATCCCATGGACGGAGGGGCCTGGTAGGCTACAGTTCATGCGGTCGCAAAGAGTCGGACACGACTGAGCGACTTCACTTTCTTTCTTGCAGGTTCTCTATTCACCAACACAGGGTGTTAATGCAGTGTGAATTGCACCCACATCCTGCAACCCAGGCAGGGCAACTGGCTCTAGAGTCCATAGCGCCTTCACTCTGCTTGCTGCCCTGTGCAAACTGGGTTTCCTCTCCAGGACCTTCATCCAGGGGAGGTCCTACTCTGACTAGAATCAGCGTCTCTAAATGGAAAGACAGGAACACAAGCCTCAGAGTCTCAAGTTGGCTAACAAAGAAAAACAGTGAGGAAGATCTTCCCTGGTGGTCCAGTGGTTAAGGCTTCATCTTCCAAAGCAGTGCAGGTTGGATCCCTGGTCTGAGAGTTAAGATCCCACATGCCCTGTAGCCAAGAAACCAGAACGTAAACAACAGAAGCAATATTGTAACCAATTCAATAAAGGCTTTTACAATAGTAAGAATCAAAAAAAAAAAAAAAATTAAAAGAAAAATAGTGAGAAACAACTCTTACAAGCCACAGTATTTCTCTATTGTTTCATTAATGTTTTCTCACTGTCCTTTATCTACTTCTCAAAATAAGAACTTAAAGGCAAGCTTGACACCCTTTGACAGGAGGCACATTGACACTGGGTGTGTAGCTTGGGAGGGAGAAGCACAATGTGAAGGTCCACTCCATGCATTCCTAAAGCCTATGGCAGGCCCGCAAAGGCTCGGGCCCACTTGCTTCTGACATCCTGGTGGTTGTTACTTTAGGAAAATATTACAGATTACAAGGGAACACTCTCCCTGTCTTCTATAGTAACCTCAGCCATCTTTCTTCTAGAGACCAGCAATTTTTTAAAAAAAAAATCATTGTTAAATATTATAGTGAGGGAAATGTTAACAGTGTCTGTGATTTGCTTAATGGATGATTTTACACTCTGCAGTCCAGGTAAATGACAGTTATGTGAGATCTGGTCTGTGTTGCTTTAAAAATACCTTAATTCAGAAGGAAGCCAAGTAAAATGTTCAACTTTTTCAGACTCTAGGGGAAATGTGACTAACTGAAATGTAATTCACATCCCATTCATGTATGAATTGGGGGGCTGCAGAGGATGTGAAGGCAAGAGGTATGTGTTTGGCCCAGAACACATGGCCCTGTGCCCTTTGTGTGTCTCTGATAGCTGAAAATTTCACAGCCACAAAAATATCTCTGTGGCCAAATGGTGACAAACTGTCTAGTCTATTTATGAAAATTCCATGACTTTATAAGACAAAGTTTTTCTTAAACTAGAATGTGTATGAAGCTCCCAAGACCATTTTATTGCCATGTTGTACATTAGCAGCAAAGTGTCTAAAGGCAAAACCAACTGCTCAAATAGGTTAAGTAAGAAAGTTGCCTCGGAAAGCAGTCTTCCTAAAACAGGATGCATTTTTTAGGATCGACAGCTTTCCTCAGAGAGATTTCAGGACTGGGAGCCTGTAATTCCTGAGCAGTGCTGCAAACATATCAACTTTCCTTTTATTGCTTTGTTTTGAGTTTTTCTGAAGGGGCACTGCAAATATTTTGACCATCTCTTTGTTCCCGACGGGGTTTTATTCATCTTCTTTTGGATTAACCTGAGATAGCACTGCTGAATTTATGCTCTGCGTTACCTAGACTGAACCAACTAATGCCTGACCGCTCGCTTGTTTCCATGTGGCAGCCAGATTGCCAGTGATCTTGTGATTCATTTGTACCGGTTCAGGATCCAGAGAGAGAAGTGCCTGGTGAAGACAGGGCCGGGAACTCTTTAATCCTGGCTTTGTCAAAGCTCAGTTGCAGCCTTAGAAAGGCCATTAGAGTTTCTCATCAGTTTCTTGGTCAGCAAAACAGGAATCACCCTAGCATTATGGTACTTAATTCTGTTTTCTTTTATGAAGAGCTTTGAAGATGAGAAGAGTTGCATTTATTTTGCTTAGCAATTTAAATTAATGGGGTCAGAAATGTGACACATCCGGTGCTTGGTGGCACTGCATTCATGGTGTTGCTCCACCTACTCCTTTGCTTACACATTCAAGCTCATTCCACCTTCCCATGGCTAACTATCTCCAGTTGAATATGCTTGGGTATTTTAACTCAAAATTTTTATCTTTTTTTTTTTTTAATTTTTATCTTTGAAATAAACAGAATAGATTTTAAGAAGTTTGCTCTCGTCATCTACCATAAGTAGATTCTTACTTCAGTCATTTGGGAAAGCTGATTGCATGCTTAATAATTCCATTCAACTATTAGGAATCAAATAAGAAAATTTAATAAGTAAACAATTTTGAAAATCTGGAAATCAAAATAGCAAACCAAGCTTTTAAGATAATATTTAGAAGAGTCATTAGAATTTCAGCTAACTCCTGGGATGTCTCATCTTTTATTAAAGATTGAAACAATAATATGCCTATGAAATAAAGTTAAAATGTGCTTACTTTTATTCTCAAAGGTCATTTAAGTTCTGCTTTACACATAATCATATGCTCTTTATGCTCTTTATATTAAAACATGTATCTGCTATATTTAGCTCAATTTTTTTTTTTTAATGTGAGGAATGTACAGAATGTGTGAAATAAAAGTTTTATGTTTCATCTCTACCTATTTTAGTTAGGTTCATAAGAGAGTCAAAACAAGAAATTTTAGCCATAAAAGGCACTGGAAGAAAATGTGAAAAAAATTATCATGAGTGACCTCAAAGATGACTCTAAGAGATTTATTCAAAATAAAATTTAAAGGTGGGGTAGGAGAGTTCGATTGATGCTAATTTTTCAGCCTGAATCCTGCAATATTCTCAGAGCATTGGTTGACATTGTGCTCATTTTTTACTGACTTAAAAACATTTACAATTATATTTTATTCCTTTTTTGGTAAAATATGTTTTATTTACTAAAATGTAGAGCCTGAATGTTCTTTCAATTATTGTAAATGAATATTCTACTATGATGGTTAATTTTATGCATCATCTTCCCTAGGCTATGGTATCCAGATGTTTGGTCTGACATTAGTCTAGATGCTGCTGGGCAGGTCATTTTTTAAAAATGTGATTAACATTTAAAGCAGTAGACTTTAAAGTAAAGCAGATTACTTTTTCTAAGATGGTGGTCCTCATTCAATCAGTTGAAGACCTTAAGAGAAAAAGATTAGAGTTCCCTAGGAAAGAAGAAAGTGATGTCTTTCCAGTGAGCCTTGCTTGCCATATCCGTCTCTCCTGGGTCCCTAGACTGCCAGCTTGCCCTCCAGATTTCAGACTTGCCAGCCGACACAATGACATCAGTCCATTTCTTAAAATAAATCTCTCTCTCTTTGTATATACAGGCTATCAATTCTGTTTTTCTGGAAAACTCTGACTAATACACCTAACCTTTTTTATCATTATTATTTTAGTTTGAATTTATTTCTTGGCCTTTACTTCATAAATTCCTCTATACACCTTCTTGGGTGATGCTGACTGAATCCATCAATAGCCAAGGAATGCAGACACAGGAGAATGAGGGAAGAGCAAAACAAAAAGTTGAGGAAATGAAGTGGAACTGTGCTCATGCCCTGGGTGTGTTTACACAAGGGCATTCCATGCATTGCCATCCAAAAAGGAAAGGAAAAAGTGAATTTGACATACTCAGGCGGTGAGGTCTGTGCAATTAAGAACCAAGTTGAATTGAGCGCTGAGGAAAAAACTATTGACGCTCTTGGAATCAAGTGTTTCTTAAATCTGTTACTCATAGACTTTTTAAAGTTATAATATGATCTTGAAACACAAATATTGTTCATTTTCTTATCAGACAAAGCCAAATGAATATTGCGCCTCCTTGCAAGAAAATTCATACACCAGCAGTCTCCCTCAGCAGGCTCTGTAACTCTGTCAGCTTGACACGGGCCAATTCCTGTTGCACTGACAATGCTTGTCCCTGGATAACTGAGGCCAAAAGTGTCACACTAAGAAGTCTGTAAGTATCAGGATGCCAGAGGCTCATTGCTGACCTCGGTGAAAAACTGTCCAGAGAAACTGTTCCTACTGCATAAACATTCTTTTGTGGTTACTCTGGATAGCCACACTGAGAGACTTAATCTTACAGAAAGCCACACAGGACCAGGGATGAACTGGAGGCTAGAGATCAAAGAACTAAAAGTTTACAGCTCTTACAATGCCCGGAGCAGCCAAGAGAATACTGAATGAGCATTGTGTTTTGAGAGTGCAAAAAGGCCCTTCATTACCCAGTTGATTTGTACCTCATGAAACAGGTCAACTAAGGGTCATGCGTTGTCTAAGGGAACACCTTTACACTCATATATACATTTGTATAAACATTAACAATAAACCCAACTCTGCCTCATGGTGTAAGAGTGCTGTATTTAGCTTAGGCCTGATGCAGAGTGCTAGAGAAAGGGTCAGAGGTCTCACTCCCAAGGAGCCTCAATGTTCTTATTGAAAACATATTTCAAATACATAGAAAAGAGCCTTTAATTCATGCTATCAAATTTTTACCCAGAATTGTGATATGTGAGTCTCTAGAAATCTCAAAATGAAGGACTTGGCCCTTTGGAGAATTCAGAATGAAAATATAATAAAGCCTACATCATTCTGGAGATAGCAACTAGTGTATTAGAGTATTTACTACATACCAGACACTTTTATATTATCTATTTATTCTCACAGTTTTTTGAATTCTTATTATCTCCATAACACATATCTGGGTGATCAGTTTGAAGCCCAGAGTGTTTTAGGAATTTACCTACCCCCATGAAGTATGTGAGGTGTTCCTGATGGCTCAGTGGTAAAAACCCACATGCCAATGCAGGAGAAGTGGGTTCGATTCCTGGGTCAGGAAGATCCCTTGGAGGAGGAAATGGCAACCCGCTCC
This sequence comes from Bos taurus, assembly GCF_002263795.3. Classification (NCBI taxonomy): domain Eukaryota; kingdom Metazoa; phylum Chordata; class Mammalia; order Artiodactyla; family Bovidae; genus Bos; species Bos taurus. The sequence continues at coordinate 29,684,873 of NC_037336.1, forward strand.
AGTATCCTTCCTGGGGAATCCCATGGACAAAAGAGCCTGGTGGGCCACAGTCCATGGGATCACAAAGAGTCAGACACAACTGAGTGATTAAACAACAACATATAATATGCAAGTTGACAGAGTTAAGACACTGGTCTTTTCCACACATTCAAAAAGAAAAAGAGGATGAAATGTATATTTGTTGCATCTTGGACTTACTGATAAATGATTTACATATAAGCTATATATTGCATTATGGCTCACTATAGACAAAATATGTTGACTTCAATTGAATATTTTTTCTTCTAGCAAAAATAGAATATATTCTTACACATTGTGAATAAAATTGAAATGAGCATGACAGTTTTGGGTTTGGATAAAATATAACATATTCTTAAAAGTGTGCACATTTGTTCCAAATGTTTTCTGAGAACTGTTGTACTGTTAACTGATGCAATGATGACAGGAGCACCATTTGGAGGAAATGATTTATTAGCACACTGTAGTCATATGTATGAATGAACATTTCAGCCATCAGATTCTGACCCACTGTCAGCAGCCTGAGAGCTCTGAGCTGTTTCTCCAGAAATGGAGATGTAGTTGCCTTGAATCAAATAGATTTTTCACTCAGTTCTTTTGTGATCAGTAGAAAATATTTCGAAAATTCTTGGACGGGATTAATTTCCTCTATCCAATACAAGTCACTATGAGGATTGCCAATTGTTTCATATCATAAACAATATTTAAAACAATAATAATGATGATGATAACAGCAACAGTTACTTAGTAAAGATCATGTAACTGATTAAATCGCAGAAAGTAGATTCTAACTCAGTCTGTCACGCCAGAATCTAGGTTCATGTACTACTCTTAAATTCATACCTTTTAAATTGAATATGGAAACTGCAGAATTAAAAACCATGCTACTTTCACAATAGTTAAATCTGAAATGACACATATATAAATTAAGTGAGGTTGACAATGTAACTTACCACATTCCCTCTATTAAAATAAGATGAACTTTTTTTTCAGATGTTAATATCACTGAAATTAGGATGCATCTTTGTGTCTTAGTTTAATTGATAATGTCTTTTTCTTTTATAGTGGTACATAAAATACTGGTGTGACTTATAGCTTATGACATTTAAGATTTAATTAAATAATACATGTTAAAACTATATTTATTTCACAGATTATAAGACTAATAGGTTTAACATATTACTATGTTTATAACAAAATTTTTATAATATATATGATAATATATATTGTCAGGCAGATTCACATATATTACCAGATATATTATCATCTATATATATCCTCGTAAAAATGTTCTGTGATTTAAACAATGCTACAGTTCATGGGGTTGCAAAAGAGTCAGACATGACTTAGCCGCTAGACAACTCCAACACCAGGCCTTCCCTGGTGGCTCAGTGGTAGAGAATCTGCCTGCCAATGCAGGAGACATGAGTTTGAGCCCTGTGTTGGGAAGATCCCTTGGAGAAGGAAATGGCAACCCACTCCAGTATTCTTGCCTAGGAAATCCCATAAACAGAGGAGCCTGGAGGACTGTGGCCCACGGGGTCACAAAGAGTCAGATATGACTTAGCAACTAAACAACAACATTATTATTATTCCTATTTCAAATGAGGAAACAGACCCACAGAGGTTAAATCATGGCCCAAGGTTTTACCATTAGTAATCATTGTGCTAGGTGAGAATCAAAACCATTCTTTGATTCTTAGCTCAGAGATACCTTTCACAAGTGCCCCATTGTGTGTTTATAATCTCGTACATTATTTTGGCCTTACAAATTTATAAAAAGTTTTTAAGTGAATTGACAGGGTCTACGTATTAAGCTCAGAGCTCCATCATGCTATTGCTGTATCTCTCAGAGAGAAGTACAGTGGCCTTGGCCCAGTTAGGAGCTATGCTGATAGTTGGTACCAGGAAGCAGGAAGATTTATAATTTTTGAAATACAAACCAAAGGAAAAGGACCTTGAGGACAGAAAGTATTTAAAAAGGCTTCTTATTATTTCTCAAGATCAAGGGTATTGGTCACTAATTAATAGTGTTGATTGTCCTCCTAAATGTGGTGATTGGACCTGACTGCTCTAAGTAGAAGATTAGAAAAAGTTGTGGAAGCTGATTGAGTGAAGCCTGGATTCTTACCTTGAGTTTGTGGTCAACTCTGTTTTGAACTTAAGAATCAAAATAAGCTTCTTCATTTGTATTTATAGACATGAAAGAAATTATATTTTCTTGCTTTGTCCTATCCAAAGAGTTTTTGAGGGAAAATGAGGTGACGTATATCAACGGTTTTCAGTTACTCAGATGTTACAAAATAAATCAATTCCCAATTCTCTCTACCTTTTCTGGGAAGAAACTTAGTAATATTTTCCCAAGGTCATTCAATGTAAATATAACATTATTCATTACTTGCTCCAAGAAATACATACCTTAGATTCTGTGGTATTGTTGCATCATTATATTTTCCTTGTGAGTTATCATTTCCAATCCACGAAAGTTGGCCTCTATTTTCTCAAAACCAAACTCTATCAGTTTGAAAGACCTGACATTGTGTCTGAGGCTTGTTATAGCTTGTTTTAGCTTTCAGCTAATCTCAGTGAAATTCTCTCACAATACACACACCAAAAAAGTATCAAATTTTCATCAGAATAAAGGAGGGGACCAAGCTCAGGCGTGTCTACATGAACTTACTTAGGAAATGGAAGTGATACTAAAAATACTTGTGTTTGACCTCCGACCTTAATAAAGTCATTCTTATATACATACTGCTGCTAAGTCGCTTCAGTCATGTCCGACTCTATGCGACCCCAGACACGGCAGCCCACCAGGCTCTGCCGTCCCTGGGATTCTCCAGGCAAGAACACTGGAATGGGTTGCCATTTCCTTCTCCAATGCATGAAAGTGAAAAGTCAAAGTGAAGTCGCTCAGTCGTGTCCGACCCTTAGCGACCCCATGAACTGCAGCCTACCAGGCTCCTCCGTCCATGGGAGTTTCCAGGCAAGAGTACTGGAGTGGGGTGCCATTGCCTTCTCCGTCTTATATACATACATACATACATACAAAAAAAAAAAAACACCAAAACATTATTTTCAGATGTTGAAGTGTTGTGGAAGTGGATGAAGTGACTTACAAATTCAGACTATATGTTTGTAATGTGTATTTTAGCCTGTGGTATGCTCCAAAATATGACAAATAAAATTTCAGACAGGATAAATCTAATTATCCCAGGTAAATCTTAACCTCTTCAGTAAACTATAAAAAATAAAGATATTCAATACAAATAAAAATTGGGGATTAGAAGTTTGACAATGCAGTACGTTTTTCTTAGTGCCCATTCTAGGTAGATAGCAGGTGAGCACTTTACAAAGGATCTCATTTTGTTATCACAATAGTCAATTGTAGAAATAAGGAAGCCAGGGCTCAGGACAACTATACAGCTAACAGCTGACAAAAATGTATTTAGGTTCAGGACACCACCAACACACAGCCTCATTCCAGTTCATGCCATTCTAACCCTGTTTGAGCACTTATTCTTTTGACATGAGAGATCACTCCAGTTTTTTCTTTTAAATGCAGCTTAGTTAGAAAAACACAATGCACTTTCTAGCTATCCAACATTTCCTCTTCTTCTTTTTTTAGATTGATTATTTATTTATCTGGCTGTGACAGGTCTTAGCTGTGGCACAGGTCTTCCCTGTGGCGCATGAAATCTCTACATGTGGCGCACAGGTTTAGTTGCTCCATGGCATGTGGGATCTCAGTTCCCCGACCAGGGATCAAACCCACATCCCCTTCATTGCAGAGAGGATTCTTAATCATTGGACCACCAAGGAAGTCCCAACATTTATCTTCCTATGGCACTGTATCTGAAGAACAAAACTGAGTCATGCAGCCTAGCTTGTCTCACTGAAGAAAGGTAAGCACAGCACAGTGCTGTGCTGTGCTTAGTTGCTCAGTCATGTCCGACTCTTTGCAACCCTATGGACTGTAGCCTGCCAGGCTCCTCTGTCCACGGGCTTTCTCCAGGCCAGAATACTGGAATGGGTTGCCATGCCCTCCTCCAGGGGATCTTCCCAACCAGGGATCAAACCCAAGTCTCCCTCATTACAGGCAGGTTCTTTACCATCTGAGCCATGAGGGAAGCCCAAGAATACTGGAGTGGGTAGCCTATCCCTTCTCCAGGGGAACTTCCTGACCCAAGAATCGAACTGGGGTCTGGGGTCTCCTGCATTGCAGGTGGATTCTTTACCAGCTGAGCTACCCACAAGTTACTGAAAATAAAATAGCAATAAAGACAGCTTTCTCCCCCTTGGATTCTAGCAAGGGAGATACACGTTATATAAATAAAGTATTGCTAATATTTATCACAAGCCAGGCCCAGTTCCAGGCTCTGTATGTTATCTCATTTAATTTTCATATTAACCCTACTTCATGGGTGTTTCTGTTTCCTGATTTTTTGATTAGGAAAGCTGGGGCACGAAAGGTTAAGTAGCTGTCTGAGGAACTTAGGAAAGGCTACACAGCTAGGAAAGGCCATAATTTGAACCCAGGCCTCTAGAACACATGCTCTCAATGATTCCTCAGTGCTTCCTTATGGAGTAAAAAGCCCTACAAATGAGAAATACCACCATGTTTGACAGTGTAAACCACAAACATGGTACTTTCTATTTAATTTATATTTTATACTGATTTTATTTGTAGCAACATAATAAGAAATTACTATTATAGCAAAGCACGTGGACACTTAGAAACATCTACATGCACAGCACTGTTTTGGAAAACTGGACATTTGAATTGGTTGATTCTTAGTTTCATTTTTGTTCTTGTTTGAATCCTTCAGGAATTTCAGTTGTTTGACTATTACTTTTAACCTCTACCTACAGGAACCAATGGGCTTCTCCAATGGCTCAGCAGTAAAGGATCTGCCTGCAATTGCAGGAGACATGGGTTCAATCCCTGGGTCGGGATAATGCCCTGGAGGAGGGCATGGCAACCCACTCCAGTATTCTTGCCTGGAGAATCCCATGGACAGAGAAACCTGGCATGGAACAGTCCCTGGGGTTGAAAAGAGTTAGACACGACTGAATCGACTTAGCACACACTCGTATATTGCTAGGTTCCTCTATTCGGTGGAACTGAAGTAGTCCTTTGATTTGTTGTTGTTTAGTCACTAAGTCATGTCCAACTCTTTTGTGACCCCCATGGACTGTAGCCCGCTAGGCTCCTCTGCCCGTGGGATTTCCCAGGCAAGAATATGAGAGCCGGTTGCTATTTCCTACATGAGGGTATCTTCCCGACCCAGGGATCCAATTCAAGTCTCTTGCATTTCCTGCATTTGCAGATGGATTCTTTACCACTGCACCCCACCAGGAAAGCTAGACCTTTCATTAGGCATTGCCACAAAGAATCTTTCTTTATCAAAGTAACTATGCGAAGATAAGTACAATTGAATGATTTTATCTATATGTCCAACAATGATAAAAATTCTGTGTTGTGGAAGCTTTCATGTTATTCTTCTGTAAATATTTTCCCCAAGGGAAATGATAGAAGCCCCTTTATTTAAGCCATTAAGATCTTGACTAGACAAAACAACTTAAACCACATTGTGAGAAATATTTAGCAAGATGTTTTAACCTTTCATGTTTCGACTTTCTCCCAACAGCCAAGTTAAGGAAACCATTAGGGAGAAAACAACGAAATAGTCTTCACCCTGACGGACTCTGGAAGGAAGAATGGTGTGTTCTTAGGCAGATGAGCCCACAAAAGTATTTTCTTATGCTGGATAAATTAACTCACACATTGATTTCCTCACCACAGTGATAACTCAAAAGGAAACTTGTAAGCATATGAAAACTGGGTGTCTCTCACAAAATGGCTGTGCTGTGATATCAATGATATGCTTCCTCACTAGACTGATTTTTTTCTTTTTTTAAATTTTTTGGCTGTACTGCACAGCCTGTGAGATCTCAGTTCCCCAACAAGGGATGGAAACCACGCCCCCTGCACTGAAAGTGTGGAGTCTCAACCACTGGACCACCGGAGAAGTCCCACTAGAGCTTTAAAGCAAAGCTTTAAACAACTTGACCCCTTTTCTTCCTCATTCTTTACAGATAACAATTGTTATTGAATAACTTTGAGAACATTTTAACTCTGAATAAATAAGTATTTTATTGATCACTTAGTTGGTGTCAGGTGCCAAGCAGATACTTTCTCTTTAATCTCATGGGAGAGGAAAGCCTTATCAGAAAAGGAAGCTGATCCTTAAAAAAGTAAAATACCTTATCCCCCGAAATGATGTGAACAGGATCTGGACTCAGATCTCCTAATATTCCATCTTCTCCTAACACTTCTGCTCTCCTTCATTCCTTAATCAATTTGATATTAATTGATCTAGAACAGGAAGAGGATCAAAATCATAGAAAACAATGAAAGAGGGAATTCCCTGGCAGTCTAGTGATTAGGAGGCAGTGCTTTCACTGCTGTGGGCCCGGGTTCTGTCCCTGACTGGCCAACTAAGATCTCACAAGCCCTGTGGTGCAGCCAAAACACAAAAGAATTTCTGTGGAAATCAGGAAATTCCACACAGAAACAGCTCGGTCCCAGCTCCTTAGCTCCGTGCCAGCAACCTCTGGGCTCACTCTTCCTCACCTTTGCAGTCATTGTCACCCACACTGTTGTTCAGGGTTCCTCTCTCTCTGGCCAGGACTCTGAATAGGGAAGCACAAAGCTGATCCCCACTTCAGGTCCAGGTAAGGAGGGCTGTCTTTGAAGACAGCACAAAAGTCCTTTCATTGGAAAGTATCATTGTTAATCACTATGGGGGAAAGTGAAATAAGATTGGAGCATTGGCAAATTATAAAAAATTTATAAACTTCAAACAAGGTGGCTCCTCACTTGAAATGGAAATTGATCTTACTGAAGGTGGCCTTTCCTTGTCACTTACCTGCCTTTCAGAAATATAGATGTTTCTCTGTGGAATGAATGAACAAATCATGACTGAACATTTCATTCAGGAAAATCTGTAGGTACCTTCTAGTTCCAGATAGACAATTTATATCTTTAAGAACTTTCAACTGAATTATATTTAAAAGGTTTGTGCCCTGCCCATTAATGATCCTCTGTAGCTATTTCCTTACAATTCAATAAATTCTACACCCTTGACAAACAAATATCCCTTGCATGCAGAGAAATAAAATTTCCTTTTATTCATTTAAAAAGATCTCCAATGCTCCCTTGGAAGGCTGATTGTTTTTGAACTAACAGGTCCAATTCTGGACACAAATAGGGGGAAAAAAAAAATACAAGGGAAACTCCAAAACAAAATATGTAACTTTTTGCCTAAAACAATAAAATCAACTTTAGTTGGTTTATGTTTACAAATTATGACCAGTTTAACTAGCAGAAAATTCAAGACCACATCGTTTTATCTGTCATTATCTTTATAAAAGGTCAACCACAGATTATATCCTGACTTTCCTGGTAGTGATTTTTGGCTACTTCATGGTATGATACCCAGTACATCTGTGAGAACAGACTGTATGAGCAATAAATAACTACAGTTTCTTTCTATGGCTTAGCCCTCAGAGGGCTCCCACATAGTTCATTTAATTGTACAGTTGCCCTACATCTTGTATCAAGTTTCAAAGTCCTCTAGTATATAATAAAAGGAAATACTGAGACTGTAGAAAAGTGAGTAGGGTACGTGGCAGTACAAAACTACTCAGTATATCCCTTAGAAGTTGAAGTAAATAACACTTAAAACAATAGACTTAGAGGTCATTTTTAAGGTATAAACTAGTCCTCAATTTTTATCCTCTATAAGAATAGAGAATTAGACCAGATGATCAATAATGCCCTACATGCTATAATTTTTTGATAGGACGGAGATTTGATTCAATTGCTTGTGAACTGAAGTCACGAAGGGTGAATAAAACAAAACTGCCGCTTTGCTAGATCAGATTTAATGTTCATTCAAACATGATGCTGAAGCACTCATAAGATTTTGACTTTCAAAGGAAAAATCTTCAGTAACTTGACTTATTCAAGTTAGTTCTCCATATTCTTTGCACTGTTCTCCCTTTGATCAGTAGTCACAGGTTCTAGAGCCAAGCTTTCCTAGTAATTATGTCATTAAAATAGCTATTGGAGTTTCATTGAATTATCTATTAATTCTTTTCTGGTCTAGATATTGTTCTCATATTGTAAGTCCTGCTTCAGATTAAGGTTAGTAATAACATAATAAGAACTTCTATTTTGTTGATGTCTTTAGTAATACAGCACAGTTTTGGCAAAGATAATCAAAAAGTTAATGTCACTACTACTCATCACACATAAAACAAACCTAAAGATTAGCCTGGTCGTTGTTTAGAACCTGCACTTCCACTGCCGGATGCGTGGGTTTGATCCCTGGTTGGGCAGCTAAGATCCCATGTGCATGTACAGCATAGCTAAAAATTTAGAAAACTCCTAAGTTTCTCACATGATGGTTAGATTCATACTCCATCACAAGTAATTGCTGATTCTACTCCACCCCCTCTCTGGAAAGGAAGACAAGAAATTTTGGATAACATAGAAGGCAAGGGGGAAGAAAAAAGATTAGCCTGATGAACATGTGGACTATAAATTTCTTTATGCTGGACAGACCATTATTTTTTTTAAATTGATGGGTCCCTTTAGAATAGTCAATTTAATACAAGGCCAAATGACATCGTATAGAGAATAATAACTGTTTTGGCCTTGTCTTCCATTCAGTTTGTCCTTACATATTTGATTTAACTCTATGGAAAGCAAACAACCTTGTGCACTTCATCAACCTACGCTAGGTCTTGGGCTTGCTGCTTTCATGTGTCTTCCCCCCACCCCCATTATATACAATAAACCTTTCCCAATTTTGATGAAAAATATTAATCATTGTCTTTTGAAGGACTAATGCTAATATTTTTCAACTCTTTAAACTACTTCATTGCTATACATCTGGTTGATTTTGATAGGAGTAAAAATAAAAGGAAGAAGGAGTAAAAGATAAATCAGAAAGGTGAGGCTTAGGTGCTAAAGCTCTCAGAGTCTTGGGATAAAGAAAGTAGAGACAAAATGCCATCAAGTCCTGGGTCCAGCAGACTGTAGCAGAGATGAGGAATGCCACACAAAGGCACAAAGTCCGTGGATGATAGTAATTCTTTAAGCCACTCTCCATAAAGATCTACAGAGCAGGTCACCAATGTGACTGTCAACTCTGACATCACTGCATCAGCACCAAGGCGCTGATCAATTAATGTGCCTGAAGGCTTTCCTGATCTCTTCCTGAAAATTATCCCTGTGTATTGTTAGCTTCAGAGGTGTGTTACCTTTCCTCAAAGTTATGCCTCTTCCAGACTTCTGCAATTAAATTAGAACATACTACTAAGATGTAAGGGCTTCCCAGGTGACTCGGTGGTAATGAATCCACCGGCCAATGCAGGAGACACAAGTTCGATCCCTGGGTCAGGAAGATCTACTGGAGGAGGAAATGGCAACTCACTCCAGTATTCTTGCCAAGGAAATCCCATGAACAGTGGACCCTGATGGGCTACAGTCTTCGGGGTCGCAAAAGAGTTGGTCACGACTGAGCACGCACTCAATACTGCTGCTGCTGCTGCTAAGTCCCTTCAGTTGTGTCCGACTCCGTGTGACCCCATAGATGGCAGCCCACCAGGCTCCCCCGTCCCTGGGGTTCTCCAGGCAAGAACACTGGAGTGGGTTGCCATTTCCTCCTCCAATGCATGAAAGTGAAAAGTGAAAGTGAAGTCGCTCGGTCGTGTCCGACCCTCAGCGACCCCATGGACTGCAGCCCACCAGGCTCCTCTGTCCATGGGATTTTCCAGGCAAGAGTGCTGGAGTGGGGTGCCATTGTCTTCTCCATGCACTCACTAAAATGTATCCAAAAAGAATCACTTTTAGACATGAAGTCAACTGCTATTATTTGTTCGTTCAGTCTTATGTTTTAGGTCAGTTTTCTCTTTATGCAACTGATGCTCTGATTCCTCCCTCTTTTTAACATACATCTGTAAAAAGTCTAGTTCACAAAGGAGAGAGAAGATGAGAATCTTTAAGATTGTCCGTAAACTACTCGGTCTTAATTTGTGTGATTCATTTAAAAACACTATTATACATCTTATAATTACTTCCTCTTATGACATCATTATTCTGCTGCCAATACAAACTAGTCTTAAAAGGCTGTTAGCTTGGGCAAGTATTTCCAGCATACAAAGTTATCATTCTTGTGAGATATTCTATATTTACATTAAACTGTAAAGAGCTTACTTGTGGTAACTAACAACATATCGGATTGTATCACTTTTCAGTATACATAACTCTTAATGCAAACTATTAAAGAAGTTGCGATTTTATACTTCTGGTCCAGTCCAGCCTCTTACCTGTACTTCGGGGGCCCAAAGCCTCCCATCTGGACTCAAATAAGTGAGAATCCACGCTCCACCTCCCATCCTAACTCTGCACTACAGAGTGACCCCTGCCACCTTCTCTTCTCTCCTTGTTATTTGTTCTTATAATTCTGAAATTCTTGACCTCCAGAGATCAAAAGGCTGAATGCTTGGGAGTATTGTTTGTCAGTCTCCTTCACCTTTTTTATTTCTGTCAGCATGATAATAACCATATGTCATTTTAGAAATATTTGTTTTATTAAACAGTATTTTTTTTCCCTACTGTGGAGGTGTACATGGTGAGCAGGATCAATTTTATTGTTCACTGGTTCCAAGTGGCTGCTTCGAGGTCAAGTCACTGAAGAATAGTTGCTGTGCAGTGGATTGTAAGGTTAAAAGCTGTTGTTTTGCAAACTACTACATTTAATACATAATTATCTTGGTGTTTCTAGTCCTTTTATCACTGAAATAAAAGTGGCTTGAGAGTCTCGTCAAAAAAAAAAAAAAGTTAGGGACATTTATACAATGGGCTACTCAGCAGCAATTAAAGTCTTTTATGAAAAAAGTGGAATAATATGGAAACACCTTTATGCTATGCTGAGCAAAAAATAAACAACATACTAAGTATGATCTTAACTAGGTAAAGAAAATGATTCATGCAAAAAAAGACAGGATATGAATCTATTATTTTTATCAACTCATTATGGTGAAGAATTTGTTTCTCTGCTTCTTTAGATATCTATGAATATTACCAGTCTTCTATAATAAGCATGAATTCCTTTGATTATGAACAAAAAAAAGCTTCATTAAAGGAAAATAAGCTATAAGTGATGAGAATTAGTGATCATCGTCATATCTCTATATTTTAAATGCCTGTCAAGTGTCATTTAAGCTACATGTATCAGCACAATTCTTTATATAACAAAAATTGCAAGGAAAATCATCTCCATTTTATAGAAGGTAAAATTGACATTCAGAAAGACCAAATAAGTTTTGTAAGACAACACAGGAAGAAATTAGCAAAGCTAGTGGAGGTGATGGAATTCCAGTTGAGCTATTTTAAATCCTGAAAGATGATGCCATGAAAGTGCTGCACTCAATATGCCAGCAAATTTGGAAAACTCAGCAGTGGCCACAGGACTGGAAAAGGTCAGTTTTCATTCCAATCCCAAAGAAAGGCAAGGCCAAAGAATGCTCAAACTACCGCACAATTGCACTCATCTCACATGCTAGTAAAGTAATGCTCAAAATTCTCCAAGCCAGGCTTCAGCAGTACGTGAACCGTGAACTTCCGGATGTTCAAGCTGGTTTTAGAAAAGGCAGAGGAACCAGTGATCAAATTGCCAACATCCACTGGATCATGGAAAAAGCAAGAGAGTTCCAGAAAAACATCTATTTCTGCTTTATTGACTAGGCCAAAGCCTTTGACTGTGTGGATCACAATAAACTGTGGAAAATTCTGAAAGAGATGGGAATAACAGACCACCTGACCTGCCTCTTGAGAAACCTATATGCAGGTCAGAAAGCAACAGTTAAAACTGGACATGGAACAACAGACTGGTTCCAAATAGGAAAAGGAGTACGTCAAGGCTATATATTGTCACCCTGCTTATTTAACTTATATGCAGAGTACATCATGAGAAACACTGGACTGGAAGAAGCACAAGCTGGAATCAAGATTGCCAGGAGAAATATCAATAACCTGAGACATGCAGATGACACCACCCTTATGGCAGAAAGTGAAGAGGAACTAAAAAGCCTGCTGATGAAAGTGAAAGAGGAGAGTGAAAAAGTTGGCTTAAAGCTCAACATTCAGAAAATGAAGATCATGGCATCTGGTCCCATCACTTCATGGGAAATAGATGGGAAAACAGTGGAAACAGTGTCAGACTTTATTTTTTGGGGCTCCAAAATCACTGCAGATGGTGACTGCAGCCATGAAATTAAAAGACAGTTACTCCTTGGAAGGAAAGTTATGACCAACCTAGATAGCATATTGAAAAGCAGAGACATTCCTTTGTCAACAGAGGTCCGTCTAGTCAAGGCTATGGTTTTTCCAGTGGTCATGTATGGATGTGAGAGTTGGACTGTGAAGAAAGCTGAGCGCTGAAGAATTGATGCTTTTGAACTGTGGTGTTGGAGAAGACTCTTGAGAGTCCCTTGGACTGCAAGGAGATCCAACCAGTCCATTCTGAAGGAGATCAGCCCTGGGATTTCTTTGGAAGGAATGATGCTAACGCTGAAACTCCAGTATTTTGGCCACCTCATGGGAAGAGTTGACTCATTGGAAAAGACTCTGATGCTGGGAGGGATTGGGGGCAGGAGGAGAAGGGGACGACAGAGGATGAGATGGCTGGATGGCATCACTGACTCGATGTACGTGAGTCTGAGTGAACTCCGGGAGTTGGTGATGGACAGGGAGGCCTGGCGTGATGCGATTCCTAGGGTCGCAAAGAGTAGGACATGACTGAGCGACTGAACTGAAGTGAAGATTCAAATAAAAGTTTGTCCTTTTTCAAGGACTATTTTCTTTCTATTCTATTACTGAAGGAAGGAATAAACCATGAAGTTTCCACCTCTATGTCTTGAAAGAAATACAGAGAAAGAAAAATTCAAATTAGTCAGTTTAGATGAAAAAGGATAGCATGAATATACAATTGGAAACAAAGTCAGAGAAAGTTTCATGGGTCCAACATACAATGAGAAACTTGATTCTAGCAAATAGTAATAATAATTCCTATAAGACTCTCCATAGGTGAACTGTCATAATTTCTGATTAGGTAACTTTTTTTAACTTTAAGGGAAAAAGAATCAACTGTATTTTAAAAAAAAATCATTTTTCTGCATAAATTGGTTGAGCATATCATTCAGATAAATGTATTTATTTCAGAAGAAGTTTCTTCTGACAGGTCCAGAATCAGGTCATTTCTGGGAAAAATCTTTTCCTTCAGTTAAAGAAAAAATACTTTGTCAAGCACAGAATAGAGAAACGTATTTGTCACTGATTTGTGAGGTACTGAGTAAATTTTAGCCTCGAGCTATTATTCTTTCTAGAGTAGTCTGGTCTTTATCAGTGGTATGAGACTTCCCAGATATAGGGCACACTAGTTTTGCAAGCAACTGCATTTTTCTTCTACCCTATTATTTTAGTATTTTTAAGAAAGTGTATATATAGTAATATTTTTTAATATTAACATATTTCTTAGCATATTAATTAAGATCCTTCTGGGTTCAAGCTTGATGTTATTTAAAACAATTGGAAGATGGTGGTTGAAAAAGAGACTTGCAGGACTGCCCTGGTGGTCAGATTCTGCACTTCCAATGTAGAAGGCATGGGTTCAACCCCTGGTCTGGGAAATAAGATCCCACATGCTAGGGGGTGCATCAAAAAAAATGAGAGAGAAAGTGGCCAGAATTATTGAGCTTGTGCATGAACAGGAACAAAACAAAGAAAGCACAAAAATTAATCTATTTTGAGGGAATTTCCTGGCAGTCCACTGGGTAGGACTCGATGCTTCCAATGCCAGGGGCCCAGCCTCTCCCTGCCAAAAAAATTTAACCTATTTTCTTAATACTGGCCAGATATTGTATTCTAAACAATTGGGTGAAAAGTAGGACTGAAGGTAGGAAACTTTGAGATTGATTTATTGGAGAAGCAATTGGTAATGTAGCCCTAATCTCACCTATAACTATTTAATTTCTAGTCTTCAGAATATACAATATATTCAGTTAGAACACTTATTTACCAAGTCATTCAGTCAGCATAGACTTGTTGAAATCCTATTATGTCCTAGCAGAAACAGCTTCAGAAACAGTTTCAGCTCTATAGAGTTGTACAGAGCTCCATCATTGGAAGGGTCCTACCCTTGTTTTAATGCTCTGCTGTTATTATCTTGAAATTCTGAATAATTTTTACAAGCTTTAATTTGTCCCTGAGCCCTATACATTTTGTGCTAGATACTGGGGAGATTAAAAGCATCATACAATTAATTAACAAAATACTATTAGTTATACATTAAGAAAAGTACAGAGCAAATATTGTAAAGATTGATAGTGTTCAGAAGACCTATTGCTATTTTGCTGCTTAGAAAAAAAGTGAAACACAAAATCTACTATCAAATTGGTAAGGGACATATACTTCTATTTTTTTCCTATTGCTTCAATCTTGTTATGATGAGAGTTGAAGTCCGGTAATTCTGTGGTTCATCTCTTCAATTCTGCTGATATTTATCTTGCAATGGTTAATATACTTAAGGAAAACCTAGGACATCTAAGCCAGAACCATATTTGTGGCTTTTTCTGTCCTTGCCTCTGCAATTCCTATTCACATTACTTGATCTTGTGGCAAAATAAGGTTGTAATCTGGGGTTGCAGTTTTGGTAAAGTTCAAAAGATGAGTCAAAAAAAGCGCACTATCATTAGCCCTTGTCAAGTGAAGTTAAAAAATACCTTGTCCTGCAGTAGCTCAGGGGAAATTCTGAGCATATTCTGCATTCAGCATTTTAAGCAGTTAGATTCTTAGTGTGTTGGGTCTTTTCAGGTTACTAAGGGAAAAGAGAGACTCTTAGCTTGACAGAGACTGTGATCCTTTGCCACAAGAATAAACAGGAAAGGAAGAACAAGAAATCTCAGAATCCTTGCCTTTCAGTGCCCTGAAACAGCACTGAAGACACAGTATCCCATGCGGAGAATCTCATGACTCAACCTTCTCTAAAGTTTCCCCTCTAAAGCTACTTAACTACATTTACAGTTCCAAGCTATCGCTAGGACCTAGTCTAACCTAACGGAGAAGGCAATGGCAACCCATTGCCAGTGTTCTTGCTTGGAGAATCTCAGGAACGGGGGAGCCTGGTGGGCTGCCGTCTATGGGGTTGCACAGAGTCAGACACGACTGAAGCGACTTACCAGCAGCAGCAGCAGCAGTCTAGCCTAATGATATCTTTGTGTTTCAGTACCACTGTGCTCTCTTTGAGGATTTTTGTGTGTCTTACATTCAGATTCACCAGGAGAGAATAAATCTGATTAGAAAACACTCATCAGAAAAGAAAGTCTATTTTTTCACTATCTGATATGAGCACAGCTTCTAGAAGAAATCTCACAACAGATCATCTCATAGACTGCTGGCCATGACACAGGAAGCTGTCCTTCATTCAAATTCCAATCTATAGTTCAAACTAGGGTTTTAGGATCAATTGGCCAAATGTGGCAATTTGTACACTTGGCTCAAAAGAAGCTTGGGAATGACAGCCCTCAAAATACTACCTTAAAAAAAAAAAAAAAAAGAATAGGTTAGCTTGATTATCCTAGGTGAGTTTGGGGAGGGCAGGAACACTTTCATGTTTGAAAGTTCTGTAGTAAAGAGCCATCTCTCTCCCTACCGTTCAATGTATGAACATATGTGCACATACATTACCAAAATCTCGGCCTTTCTGTGTACTGGTCCTGAATCAAACCCCAGAAGCAGAGTTTTGGGTGGAGCAGAAAAGGATAGCTTTATTACTTTGAGGCAAAGGGAGACACACCAGGCTTCTGTCTCAAAAAACTATGTGTCTCAACCCCAGTGAACTTGATAAGGGTTTACAGCAGTGGGTCAAAAGTGTGGTCTCTAACAAGATTAGGGTATAAGCGGGTCTTGCACTCCCCTAGTCTCTTCTCAGGTGGGCAGTCTCCTAATCTTAATGAGCTTCTCTCGCCCCTTTCATCTTTTCATCAGGTGATTTCTTGGCTGCTCCTCTCTTGATTAGTAACCGTTCAAATCTGCCCTTTGGAACTCAGGGAAAAGTCACAATGGCTGGAATCTTACATACAAGAAATGGGGGACAGCAAGGCCTCCATGCCTCTGTGGAGCCCCACAGAGCCCCTCTCAGTTTCACAAATATGAGTGTATAAATGGGGTGCAGGAAGTGAGGAGAGACTGCTGCTGCTAAGTCACTTCAGTCGCGTCCGACTCTGTGAGACCCCATAGACAGCAGCCCACCAGGCTCCCTTGTCCCTGGGATTCTCCAGGCAAAAACACTGGAGTGGGTTGCCATTTCTTTCTCCAATGCATGAAAGTGAAAAGTGAAAGTGAAGTCGCTCAGTCGTGTCTGCCTCTTAGCGACCTCATGGACTGCAGCCTACCAGGCTCCTCTGTCCATGGGGTTTTCCAGGCAAGAGTACTAGAGTGGGGTGCCATTGCCTTCTCCAGAGGAGAGACTGGAGCACATGAATTCCAGGAGAAGGAATAAGCAATGTATTATTTCAAATCTACAAACTGCCATAATGTCTTTCCTATTTCCTCCATACATTTAAATCTTCTGATTTGCTGACTTGAGAATCAAGCTGTTAACATGATAAGCATTCCCACATTTGCAAAGAAAATGATTGGTAACAGAGAAGAAATCATATGGACAAATCCCCGAAATCAACCATGAGCTGTTGTAACTACAAGGAGCAGGTTTTCAGGTCACCTGAGGGAATGTTATGACCCAACTGAGACAGTACTGTCTGTGCCTGTGGTACTTGATAAAGGCAAAATGAATAAAGGGAGCTTTCTAAGTGGTTCTCATTACTGAAGGCTTACATTCCAGAATCTAACTGGAATCTTCTGTCAGCTGTAGATTCTTGAGGTTAAAAGGAGTCATACATGAGATATTTAACTCCCTATGACCATTTCTTCATAGATATTCTTCCACTTCGGTACACACCACAGCTCCAGCTACTCTTTAGTATGCTTTGAACAAACACTGCCTTCGGCTGCCTAGGTGGCTCAGTGGTAAAGAATCCGCCTGCCAACACAGGAGATGAAGGTTCTATCTCTGGGTCAGGAAGATCCCCTGAAGAAGGGAATGGCAACCCACTCCAGTGTTCTTGCTTGGGAAATCTCATGGACAGAGAAGTCCGGTGGGCTACAGTCCATGGGGTCACAAAAAAGTCAGACGCGTCTTAGCGACTAAACAACAATCAACACTGCCTTACATGTTCAGCTTTCACTTCCCTTGATTCAGAAACCAGATGCGACCTGATGAAGGTAGGAGGAAGAAATGTCTGTCCAATATGGTGACATATTTGGCTCCTTTTCCAAACTAGCTTTTGAAGCACTTATCTGTAGCCAGGCGCATCTGCAGTGGCAATTTAGGGAGCATGATAAGAAAACTGGATTGGGGGGAGGGCTCTTGATTTTGAAGGTCAGAAAAGCCTTAAGATAACAGCAATTTTCTGGATCTGTGCTTTGTTGAAAACAGTAAATCCATGAGAATCAAAGAATGGGAATGGGAACCCAGAGGTTATCCATGGGGATTATCTGCAGTCTTGAAAGAGATCTAAATTACACTATTCATTGTACCTGATCAAAAATAAACAGACAAAAAAAAAAAAAAAAACTGCAAGCCATTGAGTATGTAGATAGAAAACAAAGGATTTAAGCTAAATATTTACATTTCTATACTGACAAAGTTACTTAGCTTCTCTGAGCTTTATTTTCTTTTTTTTTTAATATAAATTTATTTTATTTTGTTTCTCCATGTTTTATCTATTCAAAAGTTCCTTTCAGCTCATAATTCTGTATATCTCATAAAAAAATAGCATTGTCTATAGTACAGGATTTACTTCCAAACAGGATTCACTGATGAAACTTTTAGGAGCCAACTGCAACTCCCTAATTATCTTTGTGAACTTTTGTAATTTCCGGTTGGAAATCCCAATTACTCTCCTGGGAACCAAGTCAGTAAATGCCTCATATTCTTTAGAAATACTAGGAAGGGTAAGTAAAGCAAATACTGGAAATGGTCTTATGCACTCCACAGGCTCTCTGCTAAGACATGACTGAAACCACTGTATTTGCATAGGGACACCATTTCCTCCTCCTCTAACACCACAGTCTGTGAATCATTCCCAAGGGAATAGGCCCACTTTGTATTTAGCAATCAAATATTCTCAGTTTCCACAGGTAGAATTTTCACCAGAGAAAATATAGAAAGGTAAAGTAGTTCATTACTACAGTTTCCTAAGACATAAAGAAAGCAAATAAAGAGCACTTTGTATTCAATAGAAGAAAAAATAAAACATCACTTACATAGTTCTAGGCAAAAGGTAAGGATATATTATATAAATAGGTGCAAACATAATAAAATAGAAAGCTCAGGCAGTATTTGGGGTTTTCCAGGTGGCATGGCACCCCACTCCAGTACTCTTGCCTGGAAAATCCCATGGACGGAGGAGCCTGGTAGGCTGCAGTCCATGGGGTCGCTAGGAGTCGGACACGACTGAGCGACTTCACTTTCACTTTTCACTTTCATCATTGGAGAAGGAAATGGCAACCCACTCTGGTGTTCTTGCCTGGAGAATCCCAGGGACGGGAGAGCCTGGTGGGCTGCCGTCTATGGGGTCGAGCAGAGTTGGACACGACTGAATCGATTTAGCAGCAGCAGCAGGTGGCATAGTGGTAAAGAATCCACCTGCCAAAGTTGGAGACACAAGAAATTCGAGTTCGATCCCCGGGTTGGGAAGATCCCCTGGAGGAGGAAATGGCAACCCACTTCAGTATTCTTGCCTAGAGAATCCCATGGACAGAGGAGCAGGCTACAGTCATTGGGGTCACAAAGAGTGGGACCCGACTAAGTGCAGGCACAAACGAACCACAACAAAAGGCAATGTTTGAGTCATTCATGTTACCAAGAACCTCTTTTCCCCCTCTCAAAGCACATGGCTTGTAGAAAGCAGATTTTGTTATTTTTGAACTGTCCATATCCTTAGTTGTCTCCCCTCCTCACTTCGTGTTTGTAACCTTCATTCCTAGTTCTCTCAGAGTCTGTCTTATTTCTTCCCAACAAGATCATCATCAAAGTTTAAAAGATAAACTTCCTGGCAGACAGTCTGAAGTTTTAACCACACAAACAGCATTTCCACCCAAACCATAATGTTATCAGTTAAGCTAAAATATGGTGACAATTCTATTTAAATAAAAGTTCCTGCCTCAAATGTCAACAAATTCAGCGTCGGGTTAGAGCAATATCCTGTTGTCAGAGTTTGTCTCTGTTAGATAAACTATGACTCTTCAGCTTGTTCACGAGACAGCGGATTTCAATAGCGAGTTGACGCAGAAGAAACTAAGTGGAAGGACATTATTTTTCATTCAGCCCGACCTCACAGGCTTTGGGGAAAACCAGGTACCAACCATCCACTTTCTCTCAGGCTTACTCATTTCCCAACTACCAGATTCATTCCCAGAATATTAACTCCTTTGCTTCTCTCTAAAGTATACATGAAACCCTAATGTGAAGGTATAGCATTGTGCAGGCATGGAAAGTTGGTCGCCTCGCTGAGTGTAGGGTCATGTTTAAGGGCAGGCAAAAGCCTGACTTCTGCACACACCCAGACACACAGAGACTTGGATGTCCTTAGTCGACGGTTGCCTAGGTGGAACTGAACATACTTAAGAGCTATTGCTGACTCATGGCAAGAGTGGCTAATGATTGTAAATCAGAGGTTTTCTACTTGTGCTATGCTGTGCTTAGTTGCTCAGTCATGTCGACTCTGTGATCCTGTGGACTGTAGCCCACCAGGCTCCTCTGTCCATGGGGATTCTCCAGGCAAGAATACTAGAGTGGGTTGCCATGCCCTTCTCCAGGGGATCTTCCTACTTGAGCAGGCAATGGGCTTGGCAAGAGTCAAATTGTAGAAATCATTTGAAATATGGAGTGTTTCTTACATGTATAGTCGTACAAATTCTGTTGTTTTGCATTAGCAAGTCCTAAAGGAGAGGTAAGGGGACAACTCTGAAGAGGTACAAGAGGTACTTTTTGAGAGTTTGAGGAAATATCAAACTCGAAATTAATATATTAGTGGTTCTGTCACCTACTATAAAATTAAGTTTTGTTTTGTTTTTTAATTTTTCAGCCCTGCCTCACAGCATGTGGGCTCTTAGTTCCCAGCCACGGATCAAACCCATGTCCCCTATACTGGAACCACAGAGCCTTAACCACTGAATTGCAGGGAAGTCCCAAAATTAAGTTTTAAGGTCTGTGTTTTAAATATCTATTTGTGTATAATAAATTGTAGGTATACACTGATAAGTTACTTTATAGCTAGTAAAATTGACTTTATGTTTGAATAGTCTATATGTTTATTTTTTAAGGCCACTATACTCCTATGATTCAAAATTCAATAGGCAAAGAAGATAAAAGTAAAGTTTTCCTCCCCCATTTATGCCCTATCCACTTAGTACTCCACCCACTCACTGCCTTCTCCCACCAACAACCAGTGTTGTCCCATTTTTGCCTGCCCTTTCCTAGGTCTTTGATGCAAATACACTCATATATCATTTTCTTCCCTCTGCTTGACCAAATGGTGGCACCTTATATAAACTATTCTGTCTCTTGCTTTTTTCCCCTTTTAATATAGTTGAGAGATTTTTAAATAGAAGTTCATAGAGACTGTCCTCATTATTTTTTTATGGTTGCATAGCATTATATTGCAGGAAAATACAATGTAATTAATAAATTCTCTGTTTCGAATATTTGTGTTTTTCCCCAGTCTTTGCTACTATGTTGTATCATATGAAACGCTATAAATGCTAACCTTGTATGTGTTATCATTTTGCAGCTGTACAACTATATCTATAGGATGAACTCCTAGAAGTTTGTTAGAACAAGAAATGTGAATTTGTAACTTTAATAGATCTCAGCAATTTATTCATCAAGCAGTCTGGCCAATTATATCCTCTAACTTGACCTCTAAATCTGACAGGTAAATACATACATATACAGGTATGTATATGTATATTTCAGTATTATTTTAACTTCATTTATTTTATCGTGACTGAATTTAAGTATCTTTTCTTATGCAGAAGAGGCATTTTGATTTATTTTTGTTCAATGTAAGACTGTTTTTAGAGTGTCCATTTTTTGGAATAGCTTTATCAAAATATACAATGTTTAACAATAAGATTTACCTTTTATTAGTTGAAGAAAACCTCAGGAAATGGTCATCTTCTCTGTCATAGCATGATTTCTATTGTACATTTAAAATTAAGTTGATAAATTCATAGAAGTCTACAGGATTAATTTTTCTAATCATAAATTCTACAAAACTGAAAATATTCTTTAAAATGACTCTTCCTAATTCACTTTCTTTTACCAATAATAATGCTTCATTTCCATCACCAAGTATCCTTTTTTTTTTTTTGCTAGCAATATTGCTTACAACTGTCTACTTTCTCTCAAAAGTATCATAAATTGTATTTTTTTCTTTTTGAGCATTCTTTAGCCTTGAATTGTAGAATATCTAGGGGTTGCAAATGAAGTTCGGGGCTTGAAACAAGGTCATTATTACATGAGTTTGATATATAGGAGATTTGCAAAGTTCTTAAGGCAATGGCACCCCACTCCAGTACTCTTGCCTGGAAAATCCCATGGACGGAGGAGCCTGGTGGGCTGCAGTCCATGGGGTCGCTGGGAGTCGGACGTGACTGAGAGACTTCATTTTGACTTTTCACTTTCATGCTTTGGAGAAGGAAATGGCAACCCACTCCGGTGTTCTTGCCTGGAGAACCCCAGGGATGGGGGAGCCTGGTGGACTGCCATCTATGGGGTTGCACAGAGTCGGACACGACTGAAGCGACTTAAGCAGCAGCAGCAGCAGCAGTAGGAGAACATTCTGCCATTGCTGAGCTTTTCCAATGGGCAGTGAATTTGCATGGCTACTGAAAAAATGCATAAAAGGGTGTGGAGTTGGGAAGAATGGGCAAAGGTTAGTTGAAAGAAAGAGGCCAAAGAGGAAGAGTGAAGAGAAGAATTGAGGTGATTCTCTTCAGTAATCCATGTGTGTTCATGGCAGTTCATTTCTGTGGTTGAATCAGTGAGTAAAGTGAAGTCGCTCAGTCGTGTCCGACTCTTTGCCACCCCATGAACTGTAGGCCTACCAGGCTCCCCCATCCATGGGATTTTCCAGGCAAGGGTACTGGAGTGGGTTGCCATTTCCTTCTCCAGGGGATCTTCCCAACCCAAGGATCGAACCGGGTCTACCCGCACTGTGGGCAGATGCTTTACCGTCTGAGCCATTAGGGAAACCCTAAGGGGTTGAATTGGGCTTCCCTGGTATCTCAGAGGTTAAAGCATCTGCCTGCAATGCAGAAGAGCCGGGTTCGATCCCTGGGTTGGGAAGATTCCCTGGATGAAGGAAATGGCAACCCACTCCAGTATTCTTGCCTGGAAAATCCCATGGACAGAGGAGCCTGGTGGGCTATATAGTCCACTGGGTAGCAAAGAGTCAATGCTCCTATAAACTTAAATGTGCTGAAGGTTACTTAGAGTGTTTAACATTACTATCCTTACCTTTACTTTACTTTACTTTACTTTACCTCCAAAAGAAATTAGTGTGCCTTGTTAAAAAAACCAATTGGTAAAGTTAGTTAAATTATAAGCAAATATTTTTGAGGGCTTACCATGGCAGACTTTTCTCTAGGCTATGCACAGACAGCATTGAATAAGAGAAATGTCTTGCCCTCAGGAAGTTGACATTCTTGTAGCCCCAGACAGAAATTTTAAAATATGAAAACAAAAATTAAAGAATATAAAAGAAACAGAGACAAAAAAGGTAAGCCTTATAGTTAATAATTGACAAAGCAAAGCATTCTATGTTTACACTTGTGTTCCTAAGGCTTATTGAACTAATTTTCAAACAACTTTTCTGTGTATCCCAAATGAGTTCATTAGTCATGATGTTAGTAAAATAACTCAATTGGAAACAGCCTTCAAAGTACAATCAACTAAATTTCTGATCCTTTGTGGTTTATTAACTACTTGCCAGAATTCTTACCTAACATGTATCTCTAAGAGTGTAATAAAAAATATGCATGAAAACGTTTGATAAGAATCCTTCTTTGGTCAAGAAATACATTAAGTGATCTAGCGAAACATGCTTTTGGCATCTTGAACAATGGTCCAAACTAGACTAATGGGGAAAAGAAATAGGGATGTAGAAACTTCAATACAAATATAAAATTTAAATAATTATGAGATGGGAGTGGAAATGGGGGAAAGGCTTAGAGAAAACTTTCAAGGGCATGAATTTGGCAATGCTTTAATTGTAAAATGTGATTAATGAATATGACAGAATTTGGAGAACTTAAAAGTACAAATTGTTTACAGTCCTGGTCCAGGCATAACTGCTGGCTAAATCTGTAACTGTTGAAGATTTCTCCACTGTTTCCTTACTTAATCTTCAGCCAAGTATCCATTTCCTTTTGCTCTTAAAACCAGATTAATGACGTTTTAATTTTTACATTATCTCTTTTCTCTCCTACCTACAGTTTTAGAAGCAGGTTTATCTAGCCAACAAACTAAAATGGAAAACAGTCAGGGAAAATAGCAATAAATCAGAGAAGAAGCTTTGCAATGTGACTTCAGATGCCCACAGTGTTCTCAGTATTGAAACACTGTTCATCAATCTGTTTATCTCTTTATCCTCCTCCTTTTAGAATGTAAACCCCATAAGAGTAGTGTCCTGTCCTATTTTGATCAACACCTTATCCCGGAATACATTTCAGATGGCTGAGCATAAATATTTGCTCAACCAACAAATCCAAAAATGCACTTCAATTCCAGTTTAAATTCCTTCTTTGCTACAGCTTAAAATGATTTTCTCTCGTTTAACCTCCATATGAAAAAGAAGCAGTTTATCATAATAAAATAAATAATTTCCTATTATTTTGATAATGGTCTTAAAACCCACTTTGAAGAAATGGGTTAGTGTATGTTTGGTTTTAGTTTAATGTTACTCATCCTAGAGATCCTTGATGACCAAATCCTTTTTGGAGATATTATAGGTCATAATGGACAGGGGTCCTTATTTGTTGTGTTATACTTTTTCTTTGTTTCCATCCACCACATGTTTTTTTTTATTTTTAACTTATTTTTAATCTGAGGATAATAATTTTACAATGTTGTGTTGCTTTCTGCCATACAACAACTTTTATCAGCCATGAGTATACATTTATCACCTCCCTCTTTCAGCCTCCCTCCCACCCTCTACCACGTGTTTTGAAAGGATTTCAGGCAGTTTTGAGGGTCCACTGATATGTTTGTTCTTATTAAAGTTATTACATTCTCAAATTACATAACTGTTGCTAGGCACAAGAAAGGTGCTTAATACACCAGTGATATTGGATTGTTTACTCAGAAAAATTCCTGATCTGATTAATAAGATACATAGAGAATAGTAAAACAACTCCTAGAGTTTAATTTTTTTCTCTGGTACTTACATCGACTTTATACTTTCCAAACTCTCTCACATACAAGTTGCTTATCAGTCATTAACTGTCTAGGGGGTCCTGTGTTACCTATTGCTTAATCCTAGCTAACTGACATCAGGCACTGGAGGGAATAAACTCATCCTTCGAAAATGTTGCATTGTTTCTAAAGTTCTGCAAGAGGGATTACATTTTGTGAAGCACAGAATGTACAACCAGGGCGTGACTTGGTCATTTGAGCTCATCAAGTATCTTGTATCTGCAATTTGAGGTTACATTATTTGTAGAAACAAAAACAGACTTTAACTTTGGGAGCTTTCATGAATCTCCCATTGTCAGTCTTTCAGTGTTGCCTGGCCTCTGTTATGCTCAACAATTTACAAAAAAATATTATAAGGTTGCTACATTGGAAATCAACATGACTTTAGCTACACAGACAGGTCTTTAGGTGAAAATCTGCAAAAATGATTGTACTGTAGAACATTACAGAAAGTAAGAGTTCTAAAGCAGAACACTCATGTGGCAGTCATAAAAAAGGAACTAGAGACTTTTTCTATACAGAGCCTGTATTTTAAAGATGTCGACAGCCAGGGTATCAAAACAAACCATTTGTGTTATGTCTCCTGTGTCTATTCAAAATGAGAAGGTCAAGGAAATTTGCCAGGTATTTTAAATAAACACTCCTGGTTAATGTCCTATACTAGAACAAGCAAAAGCTCAAGAGACTCTATTTCTGGTAAGTAGAAAATGCTTTTTATATTCAAAGAGGTAAATTCTCTTACATAAATTATAAATTTTCTCATTAAAATACTTGAGTTTAAAAAAAAACCCTCAAAAAAGTACAATATATGAGTGGCCATTTAAAAGACAAAAAGAAATTTTGTGTGTGTGCTAAGACACTATAAGTTATGCAGTGCTCCAAAAGTTAAACAAAATGTCAAGCCACAGTGTATCGTGGCCCATAAATGTGAACAAGAGGACATCTCTGATAAAGATATCATGTCCTTACTGAACTCCAAGCACCAAGACAAAATGACATATGAATATTATTTCACTTAAACATTGCAACTGTGCCCGAACATCACTCCCTCTTTTATAGATCAAGTAGCTAAGACTTAAGAGAGGTCACTCATGAAACTAGTAAGAGGTGATATGTAAGATTTGAGCCTACTGCCATGTGACTCCAAAGAATGCTCTTACCCTCTCTGCGACCTGACCCTTCCTGAGGTGGTATGAGGTTTATCACTGGGCTACATTTTGTACATGTCTTTCTTAATGCATTTTGGGACACTAAATTGTTCCTCATTATTTACCTCTTGATCTCTTCTAAAACTTGAATTCCCTAAGGGCAATTCTGCATCTATATACATCCACAGTCCCAGTACCACTCACAGCCTTGTCCCTCTTGAAGCAGGTATTCAGTGACAGCTGAAATGAACTGAAAGGACCTATTGATCTCAGATCATATGAGAGTTTGCTAAATCCAAAAGCAGACCTAGTTAATACTTGGCTAAGTAACTTTATGTAACTTCCATATTATACTCTTTAAAATTAAGCAAAATAATGAGCTGCTCAAGAGGAGCAGAATAATGAAAATGAACAAGTAATGCACAGAAACACACACAAACACGTGCACATGGAAATATGCACACACACCCTGAGAGAAATTTTCCCTTTGATAACAATGGAATGGTTTTAGTTGGTTGCTAATTTCATAGAATTATTTTCCCTAAAAGGTACAATTTAAAGCTCTTTGGAGAATAATATAATATGTTGATAGGTAGGCAGCTATGTAGCCAAGTATGCAAACTTGTACTCATTCCTAGTAAGCTGGGCTTCCCAGTCACAACTCAGTCAGTAAATCATCTGCCTGCAATGCAGGAGACCCAGGTTCGGTTCCTAGGTTGGGAGGATCCCCTGGAGAAGGAAATGGCAACCCACTCCAGTATTCTTGCCTGAAGAATCCCATGGACAGAGGAGCCTGGTGGGCTACTATCCATGGTGTCACAAGAGTCGGACGTGACTTAGCAACTAAACCACCATCACCACCACCACCACCACCCAAGTACAGATGATGAGACAAAGAGAAAGGGAAAGTCACTCACTCATGTCCGACACTTTGTGATCCCATTGACTGTACAGTCCATGGAATTCTCTAAGCCAGAATACTGGAGTGGGTAGCCTTTCCCTTCTCCAGGGGGTCTTCCCAACCCAGGGATTGAACCCAAGTCTCCCACTTTGCAGGCAGATTTTTAGCAGCTGAGCCACCACGGAAGCCCAAGAATACTGGAGTGGGTAGCCTATCCCTTCTCCAGCAGATCTTCCTGACAAAGGAATTGAACAGGGATCTCCTGCATTGGCAGATTCTTTACCAGCTGAGTTACCAGGTAAGCCCCATGATGAGATAAACTGGCTACTAATCAGAGGTGAACTTTGCCACTCCTGATTAAGCCAGAGGCCTCTTTTGAAGCAGTAATTCTGCTTCCACAGGAGAATATCTCCTAAAATTTAAATCAGAGTTTAATAAATGTGGCCCTTGTCATTACTTGGCTTGCTTTTTAAATAGGTTGATTCTTGGGCTTCTCCTCAGATTTGGTGAATCAGAATCTTTGAAGATCATGCTCTAAAATCTGCATATTTGACAAACTCCCTCAGTGATTCTGATGCCCTGGAAAATTTGAGAACCACCATGGTCCAACTGATCAAATCTTCTCCTCCAGCCAGGGAGTCCTCTGTTCTTTGGGGTCTACATTCTTAAATCTGCTGCAGAGGATCTGAATTCTAACAACCTAAATATAGTTTCAAATTACAGCTTAAGGGGAAGGCTTTCAAATTGCTTCAGGCTGCTGTTGTTTCCTTTGGAATGTTTGACTCTTTGGAGTCAGTTACTTCCATCCCCAGATACTTGAGTGAAATTCTTACAGAATAACTTTCCACTAACACTGTCTCTGGAACCTGCAAGAATCCCTACCAACTTCTGCCTTCTCAGGTCCCTTGTTGTTCTTAAGTCACTAAGTCATGTCCGACTCTTTGCAACCCCATGGACTGCAGCAGGCCAGGCTTCCCTGTCCTTCACTATCTCCCAAAGTTTGCTCAAACTCATGTCCATTGAGTCAGTGATACCACCCCATCATCTAATCCTCTGTCACCCCCTTCTCCTCCTGCCCTCAATCTTTCCCAGCATCAAGGTCTTTTGCAAAGAGTTGGCCCTTCATGTCAGGTGACCAAAACGTTGGGGCTTTGATTCAGCATCAGTCCTTCCAATGAATATTCAGTACTGATTTCCTTTAGGACTGACTGGTTTTATCTCCTTGCTTGAGATAGTCCAAAGGACTCTCAAGAGTCTTCTCCAGCACCACAGTTGGAAAGCATCAATTCTTCGGTGCTAGTCCCCTTTCACTGCCTAGATTCTCAGCCAGTACTAGCCCCAGCTAGCTAGAGCTGAAGCTGCTGAATGCTACCACTCTGCTCTTCCCTGTCATCAAAGCATCCTGACGTGAGATATCATTTCTTGCCCACTAACCTCACTGCAAATGTCCATTCATTGGTGTCTCATTCATAGATCTTTCTGGCTACCTTCCTGCCTTCACTGAAATGTTTTTCCCCTGATGACATTCCTCCCTCTATGGGCTTCCTGGAGCAGAGACAGCTCCTCCCACCACATTACACTTCCCATATAATCTACAGATAATATTGACCTTCCCCTCACTTCTCTGTACTTTGGGGTTCATGTTATCTGGCTCATGAATGAATCCCTCTTGAGATGCCTCTTGCCAATAAGTGGCTTCATTCATATATATCATTATTTTATCCATCCACTCAATAAAATTTATTGAATGTTTAATATGCACCAAGCTCAGGGGGTACAAGATGAATGGTAGACTAGTAAGGAAGATGGATTGTAGTAAATGATCAAATTATATGGCAACATTATTATAGTAATATATAATACATTGAAGGAGTGATTATACCCATGCATTCAACTAGCACCTTAGAATTCAAAATCTTACCTCCAGTTCAGATGTCTCTTCTGCCTTTCTGCTACAATTGTCAATTTGAGAAACAGCTAAAACCAAAGCTGTCAGGACTCCTCTGGTGGTCCAGTGGCTAAGACTCTGAGCTCCTAAAGCAAGGGTGTATATTTAATCCCTGGTCAGGGAACTAGATCCCACATGTAAGAACTAAAGATCTGGTCTGATGAAACTAAGACCTGGCACAGCCAAATAAAGAAATATTTTCTAAAATAAAAAAACCAAAACTATTGATATTTTCCCCTCCCTTCTCCAGGCTTCTGTATACCTCATCATCGCCATACATGCAGATCCTTAAATTAGAAACCACAGTGCAAGGACAGAAAACTCAAATGGTTACAGAGGATTTTCCCTGATGATGGCTCAGTGGTAAAGAATCCACCTGATCCCTGGTCCAGGAAGATCCGTCTTGCGGCGGGACACCTAAGCCTGTGCTCCACAAATATTGCGCCTGTACCCTAGAGTCTGGAAACCACAACTGCTGAGCCCTCACCCTTCAACTACTGAAGCATGCGTGCCCTAGAGCCCGGGCTCAGCAGCAAGAGAAGCCACCACAGTGAGAAGCTCGCCCACCGCAACTAGAGAAAAGCCCACTCAGCAATGAAGACTCAGCACAGCCAATAAATAAATAAAAACAATTATGCAAAAATAAATGATAAAAGAGGAGAAATAGAATCCCTAAGTTAGTAAAGTAGGACAGTGGTAAACAACTGGGAAAGGTGGAAACTGAAAACCACAGCCTCATTGGCAGGAGACAGTGACCCATTCCTAGCAATTACTGCAGCTCAGGAATATGTGTCCAGTGCTGCTACATCTTCCAATTTTTAACAAGAACCTAGGGATACATTTTTTGTGAGCAATTTCCTAATTTGTCTAACATTATACAGCCAGTTAAGGATCAGCCATGTAAGCAAAAAGCATTGAGTAAAAAGTTGTGAATGAGCAGTCTAGACATAAGCATGTTAATGCACCACCCCACAGAGAACTTACTACAAAAGGGAGAGGATGTCTGCACAATGGGGAAGTCGAGTGCAGGCCATTTGGAGCAAGTGCTCAAACTTCACAACACCAATAACAATAACACAAACTGACTTATGCGCCCCTGCTAAAATTCAGTGGGAATTCCATACATGACGGCTGCCAAAAGTTTTAACCTGAATCTAATCACGAGCAAACAATCAGGCAAATCAAAATTAAGGGCCATTCTCCAAAACAACTGACCTGAACTCATCATAAATGCCACAAATTGTCACAAAAGACAACAGCGGGACCCTGCTTTACAGGAGGGTTTCCCCAGTGGCTCAGCTGGTAAAGAATCCACGTGCAATACAGGAGACACAGGAGACAAAGTTTCAATCCCCAGGTGGGGAATATCCCCTGGAAGAGGAAATGGCAACCCACTCCAGTATTGTTGCCTGGAGAATCCCATGGATAGAGGAGCCTGGCTGGCTACAGTCCAAAGGGACACAAAGAGTTGGACATGACTGAGCACTAGCACAGAGACAAAGAGACAAGACAACTAAATGCAGTATGTGATTATTAAATGGATCTTGGATTGACAATATATACACACATACACAGTATAGTTGGGGCAACTGGGAAATGTGAATAATTATTGGGAAATGTATGGTAAAGAAGCTAATAATATTGCATCATGTTAAACTTCTTGAGTTTGATAATGATATGGAGATTTTTTTAGGAGGTTATCCTTTTTCTTAGGATATATATGCTTGAGTATTTAGGAGTGAAGTGACTTGATGTTTGAAACGTGCTTTCAGTTGACTCAGAAAAAGAAAAGGGGGTGGGCAGGCTGAGGTGAAAGAGAGAAAGAAAAAAAGTGAAAAATAAAAGTAGCAAAATTAACTGATGAATATAATAATGTGGTGATTGCATGTGAAAGTGAAGTGAAAGTGTTACTCAGTCGTGTCCAACTCTGTGTGACCCCAAGGACTGTAGCCCACCAGGCTCCTCTGTCCATGGGATTCTCCAGGCAAGAATACTGGAGTGGGTTGCCATGCCCTCCTCCAGGGGATCTTCCTGACCCAGGGATCACACCTGTGTCTCTTAGGTCTCCTGCAATGGCAGACAGGTTCTTTAGCACTAACACCACCTGAGAAGCCGGCAAAACTGCTTGCTGCTGCTGCTGCTGCTAAGTCGCTTCAGTTGTGTACAACTCTGTGCAACCCCATAGACAGCAGCCCACCAGGCTCCCCCGTCCCTGGGATTCTCCAGGCAAGAACACTGGAGTGGGTTGCCATTTCCTTCTCCAATGCATGAAAGTGAAAAGTGAAAGTGAAGTCACTCAGTCGTGTCCGACCCTCAGCAACCCCATGGACTGCAGCCTTCCAGGCTCCTCTACCCATGGGATTTTCCAGGCAAGAGTACTGGAGTGGGGTGTCATTGCCTCCTCTGGGCAAAACTGCTTACCAGTCCTCAAACACACCACACAAGTTTATTCTCTTGCTCAAGTGTGTCTCTCTGCTACAGGGACTTTCCTTCACTTTCAGGTCTAGCAAATTCCTATCCAGCGTTCAAAACCCCAGTCCAGAGGGCTTCCCTGGTGGCCTAAAGTGGTTAGGATTCGGGCTTTCACTGCCGTGACCCGGGTCAGGGAACTGAGATCCCACAAGCCGCACAACACAACCAAAAAAACAAAAACAAACAAACAGAAAGAAATCCCAGTCAAACCATCAACTTCGATGAATATCACATCTCTCCTCTGAAAGAACGAAGCGGTTCTTCCTGTGTTCCCTTCCATGGGCCCACTGTACTCTGATCTTCTATTGTACTGTGTCTGCATCACCTCCTTCCAATTGTATTTCATATGTTCCTTGAAAGCAGGAACCTGTCCACACTGTGGACATTGCACACAGGTACAGGATTATTTTAACAAATGATTCTTTAGTTATCACAGCCAATATGCCACTATAAACTAGAAGGATGCATCTTGCTCGGGAAACTAAAGTATTTGATGCGTTGATGGTCTTTAAAATTGCTTTATTCAATCTGTTTCTATTTTAGCGCTTTCTTAGAAAAGCTATTCTATTCAGGAGAGGTCTGAGGTGGGTACCTGTAAGAGATAACTAAGCATCAGAAGGTAATCAAAAACAAACTGACAAAGTATTGGGGAGGATTACTTGCTTCAAAAGCAAAATTTAAGTTTCGGGGCCTATCTTCAATGAGGAGAAAATAAATCCCACAGCCAAGGCCTTCAAAGCCAAACAGAAGAGTTTTGCTGCTGTGAGGTGTTAAAGGCTTAACTTCTCCTTTTCCAAATGTCTGGGCTCTCAAGACCTTTTTCTCTTTCTTGGGAAATTCTAAACATATTACCATGGCCTTTTCAGTGTGGGGGTCTGTTTCCTGTAACTCCGTGTCTCCTTTCAATTAAGATCAAATGGAATTTAACATTAAGCGGAGACACGACTCTTTCTCAAGCTAATGTTAATTATAACTTTGGTGGATGCGTTGCAGCTTGTTCTCAGCCTATCTGATTTTATGAACAGACAGGGGCAAAGCTTCAAGGAGACTGAGCATTCTGCCTCTATTATTATCGTGTTTGCCTGAAATAATATATAGGAATTTTTTCTTCCCAGAAAATCTTCATATAATTATTTCTTATATTGAAAACACTAATCTTCCCTAGAAGCTAACAATAAAATTGTCTATTTGCTTTTGCTATATCTTTTAGGGAATTTTTTAAAACTTGGATATTTTGTTCCAACATATTTAAGGTGATATTTTCTACCTTAAAAATTGAGCTCAATGTTGTCAAATCTTCCTATTAAAAAAAAAAGATAACAGTATATTTACTAAATAAAACCAGCCTACATTTAGAGTTGCCAGGTCTAGCAAACAAAAATGTAGGACTTCCCATTAATTGTGAACTTGTTTCTCTGTTTATCTGTATTTTACAAACCTAATGGTAAGTCA
Source organism: Bos taurus (assembly GCF_002263795.3). Taxonomy (NCBI): domain Eukaryota; kingdom Metazoa; phylum Chordata; class Mammalia; order Artiodactyla; family Bovidae; genus Bos; species Bos taurus. The sequence goes on from NC_037336.1 coordinate 29,717,486, forward strand.
TGTATCTTTGCAAACTCTTGTTTAAGGAATTTTTCAAAATTAATTTTGAACAATTTACTGTTGTGTAAAAGGATAATAGCCATTTCTGAACCAAAAAGTCTTGAAAATAATATGTGACATCTAAGTGAAGGCCATTGACACTCAGTGGTGGATGTAGATCATAATCATCAACATACCTACTGTTTCCTTAAACGAGAGTTTGCAAAGATGAGGGTGACTTTCCATTAGGTTTGTCAGATAAAATACAGATAAACAGATAAATTCAAATTTAATGGGAAGTCCTGTATTTTTATTTGCTAGATCTGGCAACACTAAATGCAAGCTGGTTTTATTTAGTAAATATGCTGTTACCTTTTTTTTTTAATAGTAAGATTTGACATTATTGGGCTCACAATCTTGCATTATATCAGCTGGAGCTGAGTAAGCATTGTCCATTCCATAAGTTATCCTTGGCTCTCTAGCCCAATGCAGACATCACCTGGTCCCCTCCTGATTCTTGGGTCCTGCAGGCATGAGTTTCTGACCCTGATCTGATCCACCCTCTATGTTTACAAACTATCTAGTTGCATACACCTACCAGCTCCCTAGACAACATAGTAAGAAGCAGAGTTATCACTTTGCCGACAAAGGTCCACATAGTGAAACCTATAGTTTTTCCAGTAGTCATGTACAGATGTGAGAGTTGGACCATAAAGAAGGCTGAGCACTGAAAAATTGATGCTTTTGAACTGTGGTGCTGGAGAAGACTCTTGAGAGTCCCTTGGACAACAAGGAAATCAAGCCAGTCAATCCTAAAGGAAATCAACCCTGAATATTCATTGGAAGGACTGATGCTGAAGCTGAGACTCCAGTACTTTGGCCACCTGATGTGAAGAGCTAACTCATTGGAAAAGACCCTGATGCTGGGAAAGATTGAGGGCAGGAGGAGAAGGGAGTGACAGAGGATAAGATGGTTGGATGGCATCACCGACTCAATGGACATGAATTTGGGCAAACTTCAGGAGATAGTGAAGGACAGGGAAGCCTGGTGTGCTGCAGTCCTTGGGGTCTCAAATAGTCCTACACGACTGAGTGACTGAACAAGAGCAACAACCAGTTCCACCCTGGCTGTGCCCAAATTCCAATTAAGAAGCAGATAACTTTACTAGAATGGTTCATATTTGTACTGACTCTGCATTGTTATATCCCACCATATATATGCCTCAAATATGCAAGTAATTTTTTGGTACTCTATAGTTCTTGCTTTCTTTTCCAGTCCACTGGTCAGTTCAGCCTCAGTCCTAAGCATTTTAGGTGAGATACAATGCCAAAATGAATTTTAAATAAGAATAGTGAGTATGTCAGTCCTTGCTCAATACTTAAAATAATCATGTGACTTTAAAAGTTTAATCTTGTAACATTTCAAATTTCCTACCTGAAAAAAATATAGAGGTTGGACAAAATGACTATTGCTTTAAGGATATATTACTGTTAATAATTGATGACTCTATGAAGTCAGTTTAGAGTCAAGGCTTTCCGAAATTCTAGAATCAGAACATCAACTCCTGAGGCAAACAGTTAAGCAACTTTCCAGTATTACTGTAAAGTTTTACAACATTGGAAAACATTTATCTGTTGTCAGACTTGCATAGCATCACTGCAGATTGCTAGGAGACAGTAAATGTTTTTATAAGCATAAAGCCTTCACTTTTTCCTACTGCTATCTACTGCAAAAAAAGTTCACATAGCTGCTGGTCCAAACAATCCCTCTCAGAGGAATAGATATACCATTTAAAGATTTAAGTTGGAGAAAAGAAAAAACTGCTTATTATCACTTAATCCACTTAGCGGCTCTCTGAAAGGTGGGATGGGGCAGTATAAACCAGAGTCAAATTTCAGTAATGTCCTTGAAGAGCTATTCCTAGCAGAGCTTTTGTTGATGTAGATCTACTGGGCATACTGGGCTTTAAAAAGCAGGGAAGTGCAACTATCCTCCAAATTGTAGAGACAAGACCACACCTGAATACACCCACTCTCTCTGAAAGAATTAAACATCTACCTCATCGTAAAAGCCTCTCTTTATGCAAACTAACCAGATTGCCTCAACCTTAAATGAGCACAATTAACACTTTCTCAATAGTTGCCCTTACCTCCCCAACAGCTTTTTTCCAGGTTCCTGTAATTACAGAGCATTGCTTCTCAAAAAAGCCAACATGACTCCTACCTTTATTCCCACAATTAACTTCCAAATTTAAATTATTCTGTAGTAAAAACTGAAGAATGAGCCAAATAGCATCCTAGAGAGTGAACTGGTTAGCCAGGGCACCTGCAAAATTCTTCTAAAGTGTATTAAATTGCTATCCTTAAAAATTATAATAATTTGTTGTTATAGTTAGTAATTACATAGAATTAAAAAGAACCAAGCAATTAAAGTAAAATGAAAGAGTACAATAGGAAGATGTGATGAAATTTTGAGGAAAAAAAAAAGAAATCCAAGATTTTCCAATGACTCTACTTATTCTTCTTATTATTTAGTTTTAAAAATGCATCAGAAAACATAAAATATCTTAGTTATGTGGTTCTTCAAATAGATTATACGTGCAACATTAAGTATTACCCATATCTCTACAAAGCTGTATGGATACAATTTTAGTTATGATGCTATTTTGAAGCAAAGAAAAAAAGACATTAATGTAGAATGCTACTGGAAATAATATAAAATTATTCAGAAACAAAGCATTCTAAACTTAATCTACTTCATCTCTATTTAATAAATGTTTGACCACTCACTGATGAAGTATAAAATAGAAAAGCAAATGAAAATCTATCATTTCAATGGAATAAAGATGCCATGTCAATGCACTACTATTACATGGTTAGTGTATTAACATCAGTAAAAGTTAACAATACTTTGTCTTATATTTTTATATCTAGTGGTAGACCCAGAAATACCTTACAAAGATAGTAAAAGTACTAATTAATAAAGGTTAGGGAAAAAAATGTTGGAATTGGTTAGAGCAACCCAAGTAAGAAGATAATTTAACACAGATGCTAGAAGTTCTATATATCTTATATGCTATATAGCCTCATAACAATGATAGGATTTTTTTAAAAAGCCTTTGCGTGATGCTTAGCAAAGAACTTTTTTTGACCTTTTTTCTCTTTAAAAAAAAAAAGAATAAAAATTGTGGTTGTTTTGAAATTAAATATGTTTAAATATAAATTGTTTAATTAATGAAATATTAAATATAAGTTGTTATTCAGTCACTCAGTTGTGTCTGACTCTTTGTGACCACATGGACCCCATAGATATAAATATATAATTGAAATTAAATATTTATCTATGTCTATATACAGACAAACACAGAACACTCTTAGAACAGTACATGACATAGAGCAAAAAATTTAAAAATACTACCAGTAACTATTATAATTTTGGTTTGTGGGAGGTCATGGCAGGAAGAAAAAGGTAGATGAGAAAATCCTATTTCAATAAAAATCACTTTTATTGAAAGCACACAAAATATTCTATGCTTTATGGAAATAATATTGTTTTTTGGACCACCTCAATGGCAAATGAGGATTCTGGCCTTTTTTAAGCTTGATGGAGAAAATGAGATGAGGCAGTAAAAGAGTACAAAGGTGAGTAACTAATACACTAATGGATTTGCCGTTAGGCAAATCTTCATAGGATATGCCACATACACCCGTACTCTTTTTTGTTAAATGTAAAAGTAGACAAAAATTTAAATATAGAAATATTTAGTTGTGTGGCTCATTCTTATGTAATTGTCTACTTTTTAACACCATTCAAGTCATATAATTGCAGATTTCACATATGACTGGGAAGTAAAATGTCTAAGTTTGTCAGCTTTTCTTTATGACATGCATGTGAGAAAATGAAGGATTTTATACCTGAGTGAAAATATTTACCACTGGATAACACTTTGCTTTGTAAATAGTGTGCAAAGCACTGAAAATTCAAATAAACAAGTACTTATCCTTAATTAAACTTTTTAATTTATGGAGAACTAATATGTCTTTTTAAAAACTTATTTATGTATTTCATTTTTTATTTTTTGGCTGCACTGGATCTTCGTTGCTATGCGTGGGCTTTTCTCTAGTTGTGGCAAGCAAGGGCTACGCTCTAGTCATGAGGCACGAGCTTTTCTTTGTGGTGGCTTCTCTTGTCGTACAGCACGGGCTCTAGGCACGTGAGCTCTGTAGCTGTGATATATGGGTTTAGTTGCCCCACAGCATGTGGCATCATCTCGGACCAGGGACTGAACCTGTGTCCCCTGATTTGGCAGATAAAGTCTTTACCCTTGGATCACCAGGGAAGTCCTAACTTGTCTTTATGTATTGAAGAACACTATAGAATTGCATCTTCAGCAACTGTAATGACATTCTTTATGTTGAATATTGGAGATAACTCAGAAGAAAATCAAAAAAAGAAAAGAAAAGAGTAAAGAGAAAGAAAGAAAAGAATGTAAAACTATAGTTTACTAGGAGAGGAAAAAAGAAACAACAACAACAACAAAAACCAGGAATCCAAGCTGACAAGTATATTGAGACTTAGGAATAATATAAAAGAGAAAACAATTATGTTTTTGATAATCATGCTTATTGGACATCGGTGTGTTTAAAAAGAAAAATTAAAATCTCAGTTTCTAATGTTGGAAAATAAATAATGAGAAATACAAGATGAAATATCCAGAGAAGTCAAGAGATTAGAATCAGACCAAAGGATGTGTTCTGAAATAGCATACTTAGGCTTCACTCTCTCCCAGTAATTCATGTTGAATAGTGGAATGAAATGAGATCATCTTGGTAATTAACAATAGTGGGGCGGAAGAATAGGCATAGTTCCCATATGAGTAACAAATGTGAAGTGTGTGAATATAGTTACCAGTCTGTGACATAATAAGAAAAATTGTAAAGTTCAAAACTAATTAAAGTTATTGTTAAAAGTTTCTCCTCCTGAACATCTCCTGAAGAAGAAGGAAATGGCAACCTACTCCAGTATTCTTGCCTGGAAAATCCCATGGACGGAGGAACCTGGTAGGCTACAGTCTATTGGGTTGCAAAGAGTCGGACACAACTGAGCAACTTCACTTTCTTTCTTAAAAGTACTCTTAAAGGTAGAAGCGTCAAAGGAGAAAGTCAATTAAGTAACATTTAATAATATATATTTATTTTTAGAGTTTCAACGGTAAAACACTGGTTAAAGATTGATGAAGTACACAATGTATGAGGATTTGGGGAGTACAGTAGTCTTCTCCCCACACTTATCCACAAGGAACATATTCCAAGACCCCCAGTGGTTGCCTGAAACTGAGAATAGTACCGAATCTTATATATACCACTTTTTTCCTATACATACATATCTATGATAAAGTTTAACTTATAAATTAAGAACAGCAAGAGATTAACAAAAATAAGTCACAATAAAATAGAATAATTATAATAACATTCTATAATCAAAGTTACATGAATATGGCCTTTCTAAAAATATCATATTGTACAGTACTTATAATTCTTGTGATGAGATGATATGAGATGATAAAAATGCCCACCTGATGAGGTGAGATGAAGGATGAAGGCATTGTGACGTAGCACTGGACATACTGACCTTCTGAGGATCATTAACTTCAGGTGATCCTGGATCATTAAGATCAATGATGTAAATAGTTGAATGTTGGGAGCAGATGATATGATGCCTAGGGATCCTGGGAAGCACAGAGCAGGAGGGCAAGAGATATCATGCTACTCAGAACAATTTAAAACCTATGAACAGTTTACTTCTGGAATTTTCTATTAAATATTTTGGGACTGCAGCTGACCTAAGGTCCCAATCTGAAACCAAAGGAAGTAAAACAGCAAGGAAGATCAGACTACTACAAGGAAGGAGTAAAACTACAAGGAAGGAGTAAAATTTGTCTCCCTGAAAGCAGGTTGTGTTACTTTCACTGATGTTGTTCAGTCATTAGGTTGTGTCCAACTCTTTGTGATCCCACGGATTGCAGCACTCCAGGCTTCCTTGTAGTTCACTGTCTCCTGGAGTTTGTTCACACTCATGTTCATTGAATCACTGATGCCATCCAACCATCTCATCCTCTGTCACCCTCTTTTTTCTGCTTTCAATCTTTCCCTGCATTACGATCTCTTCCAACAAGTCAGCTCCTCACATCAGGGGGCCAAAGTATTGGACTTCAGCTTCAGGATCAGTCTTTCCAATGAATGTTAAGGGTTCATTTCCTTTAGGGTTGACTGGTTTTATCTCCTTCCTGTCCAAGGGACTCCCAAGAGTATTCTCCAGCACCATAATTCAAAAGCATCAATTCTTCAATGCTCAGCCTTCTTTATGGTCTAACTCTTACATCCATACATGACTACTGGGAAAACCATAGTTTGACCAAATGGATCTTTGCTGGCAAAGTAATGTCTCTGATTTTTAGTATGCTGTCTAGATTTGTCACTGAAAGATGAACTCCCCAGGTTGGTAGGTGCCCAATATACTACTGGAGATCAGTGGAGAAATAACTCCAGAAAGAATGCAGACATGGAGCCAAAACAAAAACAATACCCAGTTGTGGATGTGACTGGAAACAAGACCCAAGGCTGTAAAGAGCAATATTGCGTAGGAACCTGAAAGTTAGGTCCGTGAATCAGGGCAAATTGGAAGTGGTCCAACAGGAGATGGGTGAGTGCTGACATTTTAGGAATCAGCAAACTAAAATGGACTGGAATGGGTGACTTTAACTCAGATGACCATTATATCTACTACTGTGGGCAGGAATCCCTTAGAAGAAATGAAGTAGAACTCATAGTCAACAAAAGATTCTGAAATGCAGTACTTGGATACAATCTCAAAAATGACAGAATGATCTCTGTTCGATTCCAAGGCAAGCCATTCAATATCACAGTAATCCAAGTCTATGCCCCAATCAGTAATGCTGTAGAAGTTGAAGTTGAACGGTTCTATGAAGACCTACAAGACCTTCTAGAACTAACACACAAAAAAGATGTCCTTTTCATTGTAGGGGACTAGAATGCAAAAGTAAGAAGTCAAGAAACACCTGGAGTAAAGATCAAATTTGGCCTTGGAGTACAGAATGAAGCAGGGCAGAGGCTAATAGAGTTTTGCCAAGAGAATGCACTGGTCATAGCAAACACCCTCTTCCAATAACACAAGAGAAGACTCTATACATGGACATCACCAGATGGTCAACACTGAAATCAGATTGATTATATTTTTGCAGCCAAAGATGGAGAAGCTCTATATAGTCAGCAAAAACAAGACCAGGAGCTGACTGTGCCTCAGATCATGAACTCCTTCTTGCCAAATTCAAACTTAAATTGAAGAAAGTGGGGAAAACCACTAGACCATTCAGGTACAACCTAAGTCAAATTCCTTATGATTATACAGTGGAAGTGATAAATAGATTTAAGGGACTAGATCTGATAGAGTGCCTGATGAACTATGAAATGAGGTTCATGACATTGTACAGGTGATAGGGATCAAGACCATCCCCGAGAAAAGGAAATGCAAAAAAGCAAAATGGTTGTCTGAGGAGGCCTTACAAATAGCTGCGAAAAGAAGAGAAGCAAAAAGCAAAGGAGAAAAGGAAAGATATCTCCATTTGAATTCAGAGTTCCAAAGAATAGCAAGGAGATATAAGAAAGCCTTCCTCAGTGATCAATGTAAAGAAAGAGAGGAAAACAATAGAATGGGACAGACTAGAGACCTCTTCAAGAAAATTAGAGATACTGAGGGAACATCTCATGCAAAGATAGGCTCAATAAAGGACAGAAATGGTATGGACCTAACAGAAACAGAGATATTAAGAAGAGGTGGCAAGAATACACAGAACAACTACACAAAAAAAGATCTTCATGACACAGATGATCTCGATGGTATGATCACCCACGTAGAGCCAGAAATCATGGAATGCAAAATTAAGTGGGCCATAGGAAGCATCACTACAAACAAAGATAGTGGAGGTGATGAAATTCTAGTTGAGCTATTTCAAATCCTAAAAGATGATGCTGTGAAAGTGCTGCACTCAATATGCCAGCAAATCTGGAAAACTCAGCAGTGGCCACAAGACTGGAAAAGGTCAGTTTTCATTCCAATCCCAAAGAAAGGCAATGCCAAAGAATGCCCAAACTACCACACAATTGCACTCATCTCACACACTAGTAAAGTAATGCTCAAAATTCTCCAAGCCAGGCTTCAGCAATACATGAACCACGAACTTCCAGATGTTCAAGCTGGTTTTAGAAAAGGCAGAGCAACCAGGGATCAAATTGCCAACATCCGCTGCCTCATCGAAAAAACAAGAGAGTTTCAGAAGAACACCTATTTCTGCTTTATTGACTATGCCAAAGCCTTTGACTGTGTGGATTACCACAAACTGTGGAAAATTCTTCAAGAGACGGGAATACCAGACCACCTGACCTGACTCTTGAGAAACCTGTATGCAGGTCAGGAAGCAACAGTTAGAACTGGACGTGGAACAACAGACTGGTTCCAAATAGGAAAAGGAGTATGTCAAGGCTGTATATTGTCACCCTGCTTATTTAACTTATATGTAGAGTACATCATGAGAAATGCTGGGCTGGATAAAGCATAATCTGGAATCAAGATTGCCGGGAGAAATATCAATAACCTCAGATAAACAGATGACACCATCCTTATGGCAGAAAGTGAAGAGGAACTAATGAGCCTCTTGATGAAAGTGAAAGAGGACAGTGAAAAAGTTGGCTTAAAGCTCAACATTCAGAAGACTAAGATCATGGCATCTTGTCCTATCACTTCAAGGCAAATAGATGGGGAAACAGTGGAAACAGTAGCTGACTTTATTTTTCTGGGCTCCAAAATCACTGCAGATGGTGACTGCAACCATGAAATTAAAAGACATTCACTCCTTGGCAGGAAAGTTATGACCAACCCAAACAGCATATTGAAAAGCAGCGACACTACTTTGCCAACAAAGGTCCATCTAGTGAAGGCTTTACCAGTTGTCATGTATGGATGTGAGAGTTGGACTATAAAGAAAGCTGAGCACCAAAGAACTGATACTTTTGAACTGTGGTGTTGGAAAAGACTCTTAGGCTGCAAGGAGATCCAACCAGTATATTCTAAAGGAAATAAATCCTGAATATTTATTGGAAGGACTGATGTTAAAGCTGAAACTCCAATACTTTGGCTGCCTGATGCGAAGAACTGACTCATTTGAAAGGACTCTGATGCTGGGAAAGATTGAAGGCGGGAGGAGAAGGGGACAACAGAGGATGAGATGGTTGGATGGCATCACCGACTCAATGGACATTAGTTTGAGTAAACCCCTGGAATTGGTGATGAACAGGGAGGCCTGGCGTGCTGAGTCAGTGGGTTGCAAAGAGTCGGACATGACTGAGTGACTGAACTGAACTGAACTGAGGTTTGTCATAGCTTTCCTTCCAAGGACCAAGTGTCTTTTCATTTCATGACTGCAGTCACTGTGCACAGTGATTTTGGAGCCCAGGAAAATAAAAGTTGTCTCTGTTTACACTTTTTCCCCATCTTTTTCCATGAAGTGATGGGACCAGATGCCATGATCTTAGTTTTCTGAATGTTGAACTTTAAGCCAGCTTTTTCAGTCTCCTCTTTCACCTTCATCAAGAGGCTCTTTAGTTCCTCTCCCATTAACGTGGTACCATCTGCCTATCTGAGGTTGTTGATATTTCGTATTGAATCAGTGCAGATTTTACTGGTTTAACTCTTAGATGCCATCTTCTTCCCTAATTTCCAAGTGCTTGGAGTAGCACACATTCCAGGTTCTACTTAAAAACTTTACTTTTGGTTGCATAACAAGGTCTCAGGTAGATTGTGATTGGGACAAAAGGGAATACATTTTTCTTATTTAGTTAGTAATTTTGCATTCTACTTCACGAAATATCATTGTGTCCCCCAAATCAATATATCAACATACTGTGAAGTAGTGAAAATGTAAATATTAATGACCGAAGTTATACCCACTCATGGAATAGATAGTGGTACCATTTCTGACCTACAGAATTCCAGTTAAGGAACAGTTTTGGGGAATGAGATTAAATTTTTCTTGAACATGTTGTGTTTTGCTTTCCTTTGAGACATCCAAGTATTTTCCAGAAGACAGTTCTGAGCCCAAAGGCGGGAACTGTTAATAGTGACATATGAGTCCTAAGGACTGAGCAAGGATAGAAAACTATCCCTTTGTTTTGACAATTTATGTCATGGAATACCACATGAGAATGACTTTTCTTGGACATGCAGCAGAAATAAGATTTCAGTGGGTAGAAGCATAAATGGGACATGTTTAAATAGAATAGAGAAGAGATTCTTTCAAGAAGTTTGACTGTGAAGGGTCAGGAAAAAAGCAGGTTTTTGCTTGACACATGCTGACATGGGAAAAGTTACTTTTGTTGTATTGGTTTTGTTTTGTGTTCTTTGTGGGAAAGACTTGGGCATGTTCAAATGCTGAATGAAAGCCTAGAGAAAAGATGTTAAAGATACTGCAGGCAATATCTTGAAATATTAATATTTCAAATATTTATGCAGAGACTAAACAAATTGATGGCATTTTATGTGTTACCCAAATCTAAGGCAACGTCATGTGATGCTTTCTAAACAGGATTTTTTTTTTTTTTAAGACAAAACCAAACCAAACCAGAGCAATAAGCATGGTGAATTCAGAAGGGCCACTCAAGGGCTCCAGGTGTCATGGTTTGGGCTGTCTTATCGTGTCAGGGTGGGTCTACACTGACCGTGGAAGTAGACTGAGCTTCAGTTTGATCTATGTGCCCAGCTAATTTTCATTTACCTTGGTAGTCATCCAAAGAAGCCTCTGATAATCAACACTGCTATATGTTACACATGAAAATTGTCAAGAAAGTAAATCTGAAGAGTTCTCATCACAAGGAAAAACTTTTTTTCAATTTCTTTAAATATAAATCTTTATGAGATGATGGATATTCACTATATTTATTGTTATAATCATGTCAAGAAGTGTTATAAGTCAATCATTGTGCTGTGTATACCTTAAACAGTGCTGTATATCAATTTATCTTTAAAAAATGGGAGAAAAAAGAAAAAGATAGTTAAGGGAGTAAGTGACTGAAATAAAAAAAAAAAAACAACAAGAAACCTTTTACTTTGACTTTATTCCTTCCGTTTTCTAAAGAACAGAACCCATATTTAAAGTTTGGAATCCAGCTATATGAAGACACATAAGGCAGCCAAATTCAAGAAGAGCTAACGCCAAGTCAGACTATATCTTTAGAAAAAGAAATCATGCAAAAACTTAAAAAAAAATCATTAATAAAAGACCCTGGAGGAGGAAATGGCAACCCACTCCAGTATTCTTACCTGAAAAATCCCATTGACAGAAAAGCCTATTGGGCCATGAGGTTGCAAAGAGTCAGACACAACTGAAGCAACTGAGCATTAACAAAAGAGTGATGAGAGAGTTAATAATATATAGGAAACCAAAAAGACCTTGCTCTGTTTATAAAATTTTGGTTTGAAATCTTTCTAAAAGCTAAGAATGGTTCATATAGGTAAAGCTGATGACTATAAATTTAATTTAATTAAGTTAATAAATTTAATTAAAACTGAAATCTGTCCACTAAAAGAGCCTAAAGCAATGATATCCCCAGGAACCCTTGAATAAATGACTGATTCTGGGGCTGGTATAGGCAGAGTTAAATATGACCCTTAAATATCTTTTGATGCCAGAAAGTAAGGAAGTACTCAGAAAAGATAAGAGATACTCAAGGACACAGAAGGCAGTTTGAAGGAAAACTACAGGCCAAATTTGAAACAATCTGCTTATCAAATTCAGATTGTAACAAATGAATTGAACTGCATTATAAATATAGGACATGACCTCTCTGAAGTAGGTGCAGTAGAAGGAACTGACCCAAGTAACTTTGGAAAACCATATTTTGACCAGAAATTGTAAGGCTAAAGACAAAATAAACATTGTACTCTGGTTTTCAAATTTGTTTTAACTGGAGTATGTTTTAACAATTCTGAAAAAATATCTATATTAAGGATGAATAAATAGGTAAATTAATGTTAGATTATGAGAGCCAGCTTTCTTCTCACTATCATAGAAAGAAATTAAAGTCAACTAGAAAAGTCTAGAACAAACCATGTGATAACAGTTGAGACATCAATATGAACTCCTGTTTAGTTTTACAGATACATTGATCATAGACAGATAAATGATTATAGGTTTTGTGAATACATTACTTAATGTATATTCCCCAGTACTCCTCACTAAAAGCAAGGCTATGCAAATAGCACCCAGGACTCTGACACCCAGTTCTTATTTCTAATATAGTAAACAAAAAGAGAAATGGCTTTTCTAGCACTGTGGCAGAGGTAAGCCTCATACAGGATGGACCTGCAGCATCTTTAACAGAAGAAAGTAAATAAATGCTCAAAACACAAGAGGGCAGAGGCATGTGAAAGGTACACAGGAGTCATTCTGAAAGATCTCACACTGGCCAAACCTAGAACAATTGGAACAATACAATAAATACCAAGCTATTGGATCATAATCCAAAGCGTAAAATAGACAGGAGTTCATACTAATACAAATAAATAATTGAGGGAATAAATAAAAGAGGGAGTGGACTAATCCTCCTCAAAGGAGAATTAAAAATAAAATGTAGATATTCTCCTCTAGGAAATGAAGGTTAATTCCCTCTCTCCTTGAGTGTGGGCTGGATATAATGACTCACTGCCAAGCAACAGAGTATGGATAGTTACTTTACAGTGGAGAAACCTGTTGTTATTCAGTCCCTAAGTCACGTCTTACTATTTGTGACCCCATGGACTGCAGCACTCCAGGATCTTCTGTCCTCCACTGGCTCCCCCTGTTTGCTCAAATTCACGTCCATTGAATCGGTGATGCTATCTAATCATCTCTGCTGCCCACTTCTCCTTCCACTTTCAATCTTTTCCAGAATCAAGGTCTTTTCCAATGAGTCTGCTCTTCACTGTAAGTGGCCAAAGTACTGGAGCTTCAGTTTCAACTTCAGTCCTTCCAATGAATATTCAGGGTTCATTTCCTTTAGGATTGACTGGTTTGATCTCCTTTCTGTCCAAGGGACTCTCAAGAGTCTTCTCCAGCACCATAATTCAAAAGCATTAGTTCTTCAGTGCTCAGCCTTCTTTATTGTCCAGCTCTCATATCAATACATGACTAGTGAAGAAACCATTGCTTAGACTATATGGACCTTTGTTGGCAAAGTAATGTCTATGCTTTTCAAAAAGTTGTCTAAGTTTGTCATACCTTTCCTTCCAAGGAGCAAGTGCCTTTTAATTTCATGGCTGCAGTCACCATCTGCAGAGATTTTGGATCCCAAGAAAGTCAAATCTGCCACTGCTTCCACTTTTTGCCCTTCTGTTTGCCGTGAAGTGATAGAGCTAGATGCCATGATCTTAGTTTTTTGAATGATGAGCTTTAAGTCACCTTTTTCACTCTCCTTTTTCACCTTCATCAAGAGTCTCTTTAGTTCCTCTTTACTTTCTACCATTAGAGTGGTATCATCTGCATATCAGAGGCTGTTGATATTTCTCCCAGCAATCTTAACTCAAGTTTGTGATTCATCCAGCCCAGGATTTTTCATGATATACCCTGCATAGAACTTAAATAAGCAGGGTGATAATATACAGCCTTGATATACGTTCTTCTTTCCTCATTTTGAAGCAGTCGGTTGTTCAATGTCTGGTTCTAACTGTTGCTTCTTGACCCGCATACATACTTCTGGGGTAAGGAGAAGTAGGGTGGCCTGGTACTTCCATCACTTGAAGAATTTTCCACAGTTTGTTATGATTCACACAGTCAAAGGCTTTCACATAATCAATGAACCAGAAATAGATGTTGTTCTGGAACTCCCTTGCTTTCTCTATGATCCAATGAACATTGGCAATTTTATCTCTGTATCTTCTGCCTTTCCTAAACCCTCTTTGTGCATCTGGAAGTTCTTGGTTCATGGACTACTGAAGTCTAGCTTTAGGATTTTGAGCATTATCTTGCTAGCATGTGAAATGAGTGCAATTGTACAGTAGTTTGCACGTTCTGTGGCATTGCCCTCTTCGAGATTGGAATGAAAACTGACCTTTTCCAGTCCTGTGGCCACTGCTGAGTTTTCCAAATTTGCTGACATATTAAGTGCGGTACTTTAACATCTAAATCTTTTAGGATTTTAAATGGCTCAGCTGAATTCCATCACCCACTAGCTTTATTCATGGTAATGTTTCCTAAGGCCTACTTGACTTCACATTCCAAAATGTCTGGCTTGAGGTGAATGACCACACCATCATGGTTATCTGAGTTTTAAGAGCTTTCTTGTATAGTTCTGTGTATTCTTGCCATCTCTTCTTAGTCTCTTCTGCTTCTGTTGTTATGTCCTTACTGTTTTTGCACTTTATCGTTTCCATCCTTACATGAAATACTCTTGATATTTACAATTTTCTTGAAGAGATCTCTAGTCTTTCCCGTTCTATTATTTTCCTCTATTTCTTTACATTATTCATTTAAGAAAGTCTTCTTATCTCTCCTTGCTATTCTTTGGACCTCTGCATTCAGTTTGATATATCTTTCCCTTTCTCCCTTGCCTTTCACTTCTCCTCTTTCCTCAACTGTTTGTAAAGCCTCCTCAGACAACAACTTTGCCTTCTTGCATTTCTTTTGCATTTCCTCATAGTCAATAAAAGAATCCAAAATTCAGTACTTAGTTTCCACCTCAAAAATGACAGAATGATCTCGGTTCATTTCCAAGGCAAACCATTCAACATTACAGAAATCCAAGTCTATGCCCCAACCACTGATGCTGAAGAAGCTGAAGTTGACTGGTACAATGAATACCTACCACAACTCTAGAACTAACACCAAGAAAGATGCTCTATTCAGCATAGAGTATTGGAATGCAAAAGTAGAAAGTCAAATTATACCTAGAATAACAGGCAAGTTTGGCCTTGGAGTACAAAATGAAGCAGGGCAAAGGCTCACAGAGTTTTCTCAAGAGAACATGTTGGTCATAGCAAATATCCTTTTCCAATAACCCAAGAGACAACTTTATATGTTACATCACTACGTGGTCAATACCAAGATCAGATTGATTATGTTCTTTGCAGCTGAAGGTGAAGAAGTTCTATAGTCAACACCGGGAGCTGACTGTGACTCAGATCATGAGCTCTTTATTGCAAAATTCAGGCTTAAATTGAAAAAAGTAAGGAAAACTACTAAGCCAATAGGTTATGACCTAAATCAAATGGTTATACAGTGAAGGTGATGAATAGATTCAAGGGATTAGATGTAGACAGAGTGCCTGAAGAACTATGGACAGAGGTTCCTAATATTGTCGAGGTGGCAGTGATCAAAACCATCCCAAAGGAAAAGAAATTCAGGAAGGTAAAATGGTTCTCTGAGGAGGAAAGACCTGATAGACATGGTATTAATCAAGTAATTCAAGGTTATTATCATCAATGACAAATTATGCCGATAGCATATACTCCCTGACAGAATGTCATGTTGTTGCTCTTTAAGAAATATTCTGGCTTTTTAGGTGGGAAATTAACTTTTTTCTTAAAATATCTGTGTATCATTTCACTTACTATCATTAGTGTGAACTAGAATAGAATTTTTAAAAATTATGATTAACTACTAATCTACTATTACATGGTTCATAAAAAATATACAAATACCATATAAATGTGTTTGTATGTGTATATGTCCTGGAGAAGGAAATGGCAACCTGCTCCAGTATTCTTGCCTGGGAAGTCCCATGGACAGAGTAGCCTGGCGAGCTACAGTCCATGGTGTTGAAAGAGTCAGACATAACTAGTAGCTAAACCACCACCACCACCACCACCATGTGTATATATAAACACAGAGAAAATGATAAGCCCGGTTCCTGCCATCAGTAAGTTAACATTCCACTAGAAAAGGTAGGGAACAAAAAAAGATAGTTACAATATAATATAATCAATGCTATGACAGAGAGGAGTATATGACCATAGAAGCACAGGGTAGAAGTCCTTAACCTAGACTGGAGGGGCTGTCTAGAAAAGATATGATGATCAAGACAGTTTGTGAAAGATGGGAAAGGGTTAGTTAGGTGAAGAAACACTCTGCAGACAATGTGAATCCCATATGCAGAAACATGGAATTAGGAGAAAGCCTGACATTTTCAGGGCTGTGCTGGTACTCTTAGGATAATTTATTTTCCAGAAGACTCCTTGCTCCCTTTTACCATGTGATCTGTGTCTGGACCTGCGTGTTAATCCACCAGACATTAAGGGACGTTTCTTAAACTGAGGGTTAATAGTTAAAATGCACAATGGAATCATGTCTGAGTAAAAATTAATCACATTGTTTAAAAGAGAATATGAAAAGTAAAATAAGGAGAAGAAAAGAGATAAAATCTAACTTCCTTGCCTCACAAAATGTCAGGAGTTACCATATTCCTGACATTTGGTTGGTTCTGGGCCAACAAGTAGAGTGGGGAGATAGTTTACCATCCATCATGCCAGGTAGAAGAAATTTGCACTAGTGTGTTTGTGATTTGTGAGAGACCCCAGTCACTGTCAAATTAAAATATGAGAAAACACAGCTTTTGGCAGCAACTGACTGAAATGGCATGTGCTAGCTTTCCTAATCGGAGAAGGCAATGGCACCCCACTCCAGTACTCTTGCCTGGAAAATCCCATGGATGGAGGACCCTGGTGGGCCGCAGTCCATGGGGTCGCTAAGAGTCAGACACAACTGAGCGACTTCACTTTCACTTTTCACTTTTATGCACCGGAGAAGGAAATGGCAACCCACTCCAGTGTTTTTGTCTAGAGAATCCCAGGGACGGGGGAGCCTGGTGGGCTGCTGTCTCTGGGGTCGCACAGAGTCGGACACAACTGAAGCGACTTAGCAGCAGCAGCAGCAGCAGCAGCTTTCCTAATGTGAGCCAATCCATTGAATTGTCTTTCTTTGAGGCAAAAACAACCCAGAAAATATCTGACGATCACATGTCTCAGGTTGGTCGTCCTGCTGGCCTAATAAGCAGAATGTTTGCCAGGAGTAAAACGGTCAGTTGTATTTTTGAGGCCCATATTTTGGGATCCTACATTTTGGTACCCTCAGAAAATATACCTAATTTATCTTTAATTGACTTTTCACCTAGATACACAGTGTCTTAGTATAAGTTGAAAAATCAGCCAGTTATCCCTAAGCAATTTTGGATGTCAAAATCTAACCGATTTCATCCTACAAACAAGTTAAACAGGTTGCAAAAGCTTGAGATTTAATCCTCACAATATTTACATATAGCAGTAGACTGTGGACTTAGCACACCAAGATAGAGGGTAAAATGAAAATAATTGGTCATCTAAAGTTCTGTTTGCAGTGGGGTTGGATCTCAAAGAAAATTATTTTTTAGAGTATGAATGAAAAGTCATATGCTTAACCCCTTGCCTTTCATTCTTAATTCTACTCCTTCTTGATCAAGACTATTAAATCAGTCAAATGTTTTTAAACTCTTACCTTGATTTCATAAACATTATCTCTAGCTTCTCACCTTTTCACTTTTACCCTGGACTCAATTCAGCAGAGAAAAATGTTTTCATCTGTTGCTTAAACCGCGGCAAACCAAGTTCTCCCCTGTGGCATTTCTTTTCTTTTGCATTAAGTCCAGTTGGTTTACCAGAAAATAATTTCTTGACTCAATATTACTTTTTGAACTAAATTAAGGTATTGAACAGACATGGTTTCTAGATTTTGTTTCAGAAAATATTTATGCAGAGAAAAATTGAAAATAGATAACTCCAGAAATTAATGGTTTGTGTAAGTCTTTTAGGTAAGAGCCTGTCACCCAAATCTCTGGATTTAGAAATCCATTTTTTGTTTTCAGAAAGTTTAAGGATCTAGGGTAACGTTTGGAAGAAAAAATAGGTAAGAACATTTAAGAAAAATAGATTGTGAAATAGTAGATTGAGCTCTAAAACGTTCTTCTAAATAATAAAACCTATCTGAAATTAAAATAACTTTTATGGTATCATTATAACATAAGACTAGATACAGTTCAGTAAAACAGATTAATGGACCAGAACTGATTCTATTATATATAAATTATAATATAATACAGGAAGCATCAAATCAATCAGAAACAGATGGACAATTTAAAAATTGTTTGGCAAAAATTTCAATGTCATAGAAAGTTAGGAAGAGACAGAGACTTAAGAAACACACAAAATGCAACATATGGACTTTGTCTCACGTGCAAAGAAATCAATTGTAAAAAGACAACCCTGAGCTCTAGATTATTAGCTGATATTAAGAAATTACTGTTAGTTTTGTTACATATAATAAAGGCATGGTAATTATATTTGGAAAATAAGTGTCTTTCTTGAGTAGAGAAACACACTAGATTATTTACAGATGAAATGATCGGATATCTGGGATCTGTCTTAAAATGTTCAAGATGAAAAAAGAAAAATGGAGTGAAGGAAAGATGAAATAAGAAAGGCAAAATAATTATTAGGAAAAGTATGGGCATTCATTATATTATTTTTGCTAATTCAAGTAGTTTTGAAAATTTCTGTAACAAAAAGTTACTTAAAAAAAAACACTGGACTCATTTCTTCAAAGATATCTCACATTTAAACAAGAAAAAGAGCAGAGCTTTGCTGAAGATAGAGAAGAGAGCTACAAACTCCGAGTTCTTTACCCTTTTCCAGGAGAGTCCCTGGAATGTCTTTGTGGAGCCTGGTGGCAGTAGCCTTCAACTCCTTCAGCTGATGGATGGCAAGCACCACGGGTCCAAGGTGACTCTTCCCATCCCACAGCTAACCTGTCTGCGCTGGTGTTAGCTGCAACACGCAAGATTTGGTTCCATGACCAGGGATTGAACCCTGACCCCCTGCATTAGGAGCGCAAAGCCTTAACCACTGGATCCCAGGGAAATTCCCCACAGCTGACCTTTTTATAGGAGTACTCACCTCCAGGCACAACCCCCTTCTCACCTGCCCAGGTAGGGATCTCCCTTGTATACACTCTGACATCAACCCTTTCCTTGCTCTTGGTGCCTGAGAATTTGGTACATGTGTTAATCATCTTTTGATTTGTTGTTTTTATATGTAGAATATTTTTTATCATAGGAATAACCTTAGTTTTCATCTTAATAAAGGATGCTTTTTAAAAAGAAAATGACATAGAGGCAATCAATTGACTATTCAGGAAAAAAGCAAAGGATGCCTTAAAATACATTCTACTCCAAAAATAGAAGTACTAAAAAATCATTTGTAAAATAAAAAGTGTAAAATGACCAGCTAAAGTAAAATTGTGATTGACCATGGGGTTGCTAAGTCGGACATGACTGAACGACTTCACTTTCACCTTTCGCTTTCCTGAATTGGAGAAGGAAATGGCAACCCACTCCAGTGTTCTTGCCTGGAAAATCCCAGGGACGGGGGAGCCTGGTGGGCTGCTGTCTATGGGGTCACATAGAGTCGGACACGACTGAAGTGACTTAGCAACAACAATCAAGGTAAAAGATATCTGGCGAAAGATAGGGTTTTCTAACCTTAAAAGTAAAGATCAAAATTTTCACTACACAAAATCTAAGAAATTTCATTCCCAAAACAGACAAGTATTTTAAAGACTAAAATCACATAATAAGCTAGAAAAAGAGCCATTGCATAAAAAGACAAGTGGTTAGACGTTTTATTATCAAAAAAACTCTTAAAAGTGCTAAGATCACAAAAGAGCAAAAGGCGAAGTTCATAAATATTCATTTCATATGAGAAAAAATACCATAGGCATCTCTATATAAAATCTATATTATTCTTGTCACCATTAACTAATATAATATAAATTGAAATAAAAAAGAGAGTTTTGACCTATCGAAACAGCAATAAAAATGTATCAAATATAATTTTCACTCAGTTCAAAAGTCTTTAAAATATTCTAATTTTTGTAATAAACATATCTTATTTAAAAAATAAATTTGTTCATTAAATGTTACTTAGAGTAAAAAGTTGAAAACAACTTAAATGTTCAACAATAGAATGATTAGCTAAACAATGGTTCAAATGTTTCAGTTCAGTTCAGTTCAGTTGCTCAGTTGTGTCTGACTCTTTGCGACCCCACGAATCGCAGTATGCCAGGCCTCCCTGTCCATCACCAACTCCCAGAGTTCACCCAAACTCATGTCCATCGAGTCGGTGATGCCATCCAGCCATCTCATCCTCTGTCGTCCCCTTCTCCTCCTGCCCCCAATCCCTCCCAGCATCAGGGTCTTTCCAATGAGTCAACCCTTCACATCAGGTGGCCAAAGTATTGGAGTTTCAGCTTTAGCATCAGTCCTTCCAAAGAACACCCAGGACTGATCTCCATTAGGATGGACTGGTTGGATCTCCTTGCAGTCCAAGGGACTCTCAAGAGTCTTCTCCAACACCACAGTTTAAAAACATCAATTCTTTGGCACTCCACTTTCTTCACAGTCCAACTCTCACATCCATACATGACCACTGGAAAAACCATAGCCTTGATTAGATGGACCTTTATTGGCAAAGTAATGTCTCTGCTTTTCAATATGCTATCTAGGTTGGTCATAACTTTTCTTCCAAGGAGTAAGCGTCTTTTAATTTCATGGCTGCAGTCACCATCTGCTGTGATTTTGGAGCCCCCCAAAATAAAGTCTGTCACTGTTTCCACTGTTTCGCCATCTATTTGCCATGAAATGATGGGACCAGATGCCATGATCTTCGTTTTCTGAATGTTGAGCTTTAAGCCAACTTTTTCACTCTCCACTTTCACTTTCATAAAGAGGCTTTTTAGTTCCTGTTCAATTTCTGCCATAAGGGTGGTGTCATCTGCATATCTGAGGTTATTGATATTTCTCCTGGCATTCTTGATTCCAGCTTGTGCTTCTTCCAGTCCAGCATTTCTCATGATGTACTCTGCATATAAGTTAAATAAGCAGGGTGACAACATACAGCCTTAACGTACTCCTTTTCCTATTTGGAACCAGTCTGTTGTTCCATGTCCAGTTCTAACTGTTGCTTCCTGACCCGCATATAGGTTTCTCAAGAGGCCAGTCAGGTGGTCTGGTATTCCCATCTCTTTCAGAATTTCCCAGTTTATTGTGATCCACACAGTCAAAGGCTTTGGCATAGTCAATAAAGCAGAAATAGATGTTTTTCTGGAACTTTCTTGCCGTTTCGATGATCCAGCAGATGTTGGTAATTTGATCTCTGGTAAAAGATTTGTTAATGCAAACATGTTTACATTTTAAGTTTAAGTCTAAAAAAATTGAAGGTTGTAGATTTAATATAAAAACTATCACAAATATTTTCAAAATAAAGGCTAACTTTTTCATGCTGCTGCTACAGTTGCTAAGTCCTTCAGTCGTGTACAACTCTGTGCGACCCCATAGACGGCAGCCCACTAGGCTCTGCTGTCCCTGGGATTCTCCAGGCAAGAACACTGGAGTAGGTTGCCATTTCCTTCTCCAATGCATGAAAGTGAAAAGTGAAAGTGAAGTCGCTCAGTTGTTCCCGACTCTTTAGCAACCCCATGGACTGTAGCCTACCGGGCTCCTCCATCCATGGGATTTTCCAGGCAAGAGTACTGGAGTGGGTGCCATTGCCTTCTCTGAACTTTGTCAGAGTCAGAATAAAATCTCCATGTTTAGTCATTCTTTCCTTTGGATGTTGAAATTAAATAATTCTTTTCTTTCTTGTTTTTTTTTTTTGTTGTTGTTGTTGTTGTTGTTGTTAACTTTTAAATTTCTCTCAAATTTTCTCTAATAAATACCCATTACTTTTGTAAGCTTGTTGAATATTATTTGGAAAAGATGTGTGCTCTATTTGCAACATAAATAACTGGTGTTTATTAGGAAAGAATGACATAGAAGTTTGGCAGTCTGAGCTGTTCCTTGATTTTCACAGTGGTATAGTATGTCATACTGAAATTTATCTTGTCCTTTAATTATAGATCTTTGTATCAAAGCAGCTAGCTAGGCAGAAAGTGAAAAGAAATTGCTGAGCACAGATGAAATAAAGGTCTCTGGCAGAGTTCTTGATCTTCCCTTAGCAAAATTCTTGGACATTATGAAAGATAATGCTTCATATTATACTAAACCAAAAATTGCCATCATGATCAAGACATTTTCTATCATTAGCCAAACACATGTCAATAATGTTAATAACCATACACTGGCTATGGAGCACAGTGAAATATTTGACATATGCCATTGAGGGAAAAAAGAACATTTTTCCCTACTAAAGTGTCTTCTTTTAATTTTAAAAACATGTCTAGGATATGAATACAAGTATTGTAGTAATATCTGTAAAAATTACATATTGGGAAAACACTGAAATGCTCAACAATACAGGGATAATTACAGTATTGACTAGTCATCCTTATGGAATATTATAAGGCCATTAAAAAGATGTAGGTCCACATGGAAGTTATAAAAATATAAAAATAAATAATTCACAAGTTGTATGTATATCTGTGTGTAGTTTGCTTCTCTTTAGGGAATAGGTTGGAAGGGGCCTTCATTTTTTTACATACTTCTGCTTTGTTAGCATTTGTGATGAGAATTTATAGTCGCTTCTATAAGTAAAAAAAGAAGGAGGGGTAAGAAGAGGAGGAAGAGAGGAAGATTCAACAGTAACAGGAGCAGTAGCAAGAAAGGAAGGAAAAAAAAAGGAAAATTTGCAACTGATGCCACCAGTTAGATGTAGAGCCATTCTCTAGAGTTGATCTTAACTATTCACAGAGGGTGTCACACAACAGCAGGGTCTTAGTGAAATCCCAGTAATCTAGGGTATGGTTCTACATTTTTTTCAGCTCAAATGTCAGTTTACCAAGAGCTGATCTATTTCCTGAATGGAGGCCTAAGTTTTTCCGAAAATATGAGGCAGTTGTAAAAATTAGGAAACCACTGTACACATTTATAATTAAAAATAAATGTAAATATTGGACCAGAGCCTCACATTCTCTGATCAGCCTGATCCTCTCACTAATAAGGGCATTTAGGAGAGCAGAGTGGGTGAAGATGCAGACATGGTTACAGAACTTAATTGGGTCACTTGCTGCTACTGACTTTGGTCAAGTTTCTTAGCCTCAGTTTATACTTCCGTAAGATGAAGATAATAATTCTGTCTCAGGTTTGTTGTGCAGAAGAGGGTATATGAATTTACTGAGGAGGTAGTTTGATGAACATAGAAAATGGGGGAAGAATTTGATGTGGATGGCTAGTTTCATTGTATGTATCTATTTCCCTAATGGAAATATATTTGACTTAGAGCCAGAGAATTCAGTCTGCTACAATTGCATATATTAATTAGCGGTCAATATATTGCTTTGCCAGACAAAACACTAGGCATTATTGATACAGCAGAGAAAAAGAAAAAACGCTCCTGTTTTCATAGTGAGTCCCTGACTTACAATGGTTGGAGTTATTTTTTTACTTCATGAAATTCATTTAGTAGAAACTATACTTCAAATTTTGAATTTTGAACTTTTCCTCAGTGAGTGATATACAGTACAAAATTCCCTCATGATAATGGGCAGCTGCAGTCAGCCCTGCAATCATGAGAATAAAGAGCCAATACACTTAAAAACATTTTATACCTGTACAGATGTTCTGTTTTTCACTTTCAATACAGTATTCAATAAATTACATGAAGTATTCAACACTCTATCTTAAATTGGCTTTGTGTAAAGATGATTTTGCCCAACTCTGGGCTAACATAAGTGTTCTGAGTATGTTTAAGTTAGGTTAGGTTAAGCTATGATTTTCGGTAGGTTAAGCCTATTAAATACATTTTTTACTTACAATGTGTTTATCAAGACATAATCCAATCTTAAGCCAAGGAAGATCTGTATTAGGGAAGTCAAACACTAAACCATTCAGTCCATGTTGCAAAGAAGAGAGCAAGGTGCCATGGGAGTATAAAATGGGCAGCCCCAGAAAATTAGAGAGGTCCCAGGAAGGCTCAAGTTTTCAGCTGAGAACTGAAGGGTGAGTAGGAGTTAGTAAAAGATGTAAAAAATTAATAAACAGAAGCCTTAATTAAATGGAGTCAGAAGAAGACTCTCACACCAACTCCAATAGCAAAGCCCAATAGGAAGAAGAAAGATTCCTCTTCTTTCCTGACAACAACTCAGCCAAGGAAAAGCCATGGACTCTGTTTACTTCAGCCCTCCCAACTTCCTTTTCCCCTCTATGAAAGCATCCTCCTTTCCTTGCTATGTGGGCCTTGCCTGTGGCTTGCTGTGGTTGCAGACTCTAAATTGCGATTCTCTGCTGATCCCAAATAAACTCATTTTTGCTGGAGAAATAACTGGCAGTCCAGGTCAGCAAAGAGAAAGAAGAATGTGACTCACAGGGAACCATTTGTGCAAGGGTCACAGGTGATAGAAACTGAGAGCTTTGGAGGTACTAGGAAAGTTAAGAACAGTGTGACTCAGAAGGCTACGAAGAGCGATGAGATTGTAGAAAAGTCAGATCCGGCTGATGTCATGTCTTAGAGACAGGCTAAAGGATTGCAGCCATTATTTCCAGACAAAAGGAGTCATTAAAGATTTCTAAACTGGAAATTCATTCTTTCTCTCTTCTCCACTCATTTCCTTGATATTAATAATACTCCTAGCTGTCATATAGGGCTTCCCTGGTGTCTCAGACGGTAAAGTGTCTGTCTACAATGCGTGGGGACACATTCTGACCCTTATTCCTTATAAGCTTAATATTTATTCATAAGATTCTCAGAGTTCTGCAAGGGATTATGTGCTCCAATCTACTGTAGGAACCAAATTTATTTGAAGTATTCTCACCTTGTGTTCTTTTCGTATTTATAATGGTCTTTTCTAGTCCTCCTGTGTATTACTAAATGTGGTGTTGGACACTAAGGTTTATTTCTCAATAGCTTTGTGATCACACCAATTGTCCCATCACTGTTTTACTTATTACAGTTTTTACAGAAGTAGAAAACACAGAGGTACATTTTGACACTCAGAATTTCACTATACTGGATTTTTTTTTCCTGACAGCATTACTTTTCCCTTTGCTCATTTCCCTTGGGAGAGATCATAGCCATTAGTTAATGCCACCAATTTATCAAGGACTGTCCTACACAGTTCACTGACATCTCATTTAATCATCACAATACACTTGAAGGAATGAATTTCTATTTTCTTTAGAGCTGGAGAACTGAGACTCAGAGGTTATATATCTCGTTCAGGGTCACGTGGAGAAGAGATGACAAGTACTTCCCCAGATAGTTCCAGTTTACCTGTACTTCTGCCAACCTCAAAAACTCCTAGAACCATAAATGTAGAAACATTTTTTTCTTCTAAAGTATACCTAGATAGACTCTCAAATAATTCATGTTTGAATTTATGGGCACTGAAGAGTGTGAGAGGAAGCGTATTCTACTCCTCAAACCTTTAGTCCACAAACAACTAAAAATATGCAAAATCTGATCATTGATGGAAAATACACATTACTTGCTATAAATGGAACTTAATGGTAAAAATAAAAGTAAGTACTCCACATCCAAACCATCAATACAGCTTTGCCCCAACATATGGTTGTGTTTATGGTTCGGGGAGATACTAAAAATAACAAGAAAGGGCATGAGTCTTGTTTAAAGCACCATCTTTTAAAAATGTGTAATGTGTAAGGATGAACACAAGACCAAATCTTATTTAACATGGCAAGAATTTTTTCAGATACCCTTTTCCTGCAAATCTCTCATCTAGTTCCACTTACATTATTTTTGCTTGACATATTATTTCAGCACAGAGCACTGTTTTATTGATTATCTGAGTTTTGTGCACACTTTTTAAGAGGCAACAGAGTTTCTATCTCACAGATATTGGAAATTCCCCAGAAGTCCTGGGATTTTTGGAAAATCTTAAAACGTGCATGTTTCTAATTCTTGAAAACATTTGCAGCTTTATCGTAATGTGGCTTTTAAAAACAATGCCTGCTTTTTAAAGGTCATCTTGCATTTAACCGCAAATTGAGACAACTGTTAAAAATATCTTTTAAATGAAAAACAAAACCCTGTCTAAATACCTGAATCAATCAGCTTATCTTTGTCATCACAAACTATGGGATTAGCTCTTTGGTAGACTGACTCATAACAAATTTAAAGAGTGAATTTTTGTTTGTTTCCATGCTTTATTTCCAAAGCTTAAGTGCTGCTGTGAACAAATAAGAAAAGCTGTAAATTTCTTAACTAACTAGCTAACTACACTTTTTTTTCCTATTAGAGTTACTGTTCTTTATCTTATAAGGTTAGAGTACTTTTATATGGATATGTTCCCACTCTGAAACCTTTCTTTAATTTGATGTTACTTATGATACATTATGGAGAAGGAAGTGGCAACCCACTCCAGTACTATTGCCTGGAAAATCCCATGGACAGAGGAGCCTGGTAGGCTACAGTCTATGGGGTTGCAAACAGTCGGACACGACTAAGCAACTTCACTTTCACTTTATGATACATTATAGCTTCTTTAGCTCTTTTTCTCTCACGCATAATAGCTAATCATCATGTAGAATCATCAGGATAGAGGCAGAGCTTGGTTATAATGCTGACCAAAGAGACTGGCCAAATGCCAAATGATTCCATGATTCCCACATTTGCCATGTTTGGAGTTTTGGGTAACCATCAGCTACAGCATTGACCCTCTTTAATCACAAAGTGCTTCAAGTCCTCCAGACAAGTGAGGACCAGAGTAAAGATGAAAATTAAATAATTCTTTTGATCATTTTTGATGATACTCTTTAATTACAAATGTTAAATCCTGCTAGATTATTCCAGAGTTACTATCGAAATGTTTAACTTGGTACTGGCTTGTTAAAAGGTAAATATTTAGGGGAGCAAGATATAAGGTATATATGAGAAAAAAGAAATGTTTGATACCACAAATCGACAAACAGAACCCAATAACAAAACTGGTCTAAATGTGTGTAAGGAAAAGAAGAAAAGGAATTTGTGAAACTGGGGAAGAAATATGATTGAAAGTTCTAAACTGAAAGAAATAACTTTAATCACATTATAATTGCTTGTACCTGTCATTTTTTATTTAAAAATTATAAATCATAAATAAAAATTATATGATATAATATTTCAAGTATACAGAAATAATGTAACAGGCAAATCTATTATAGTTTTATATTTACTTTGAATTACAGATGATACGATGCTGGATATAGTTACATTTAACTTCCAAATTACTTCAGTCACTGAAGTTTGAAACTCATAAAGTTAAAGTGGTTCCCCCCAAATATTTTTAAATTACCTGCCCAAGAAAAGGCAGTCATTGACAACCTTGGCCAACATATGGAAAATTGTTTCAGAGTAAACATTTTCTTTAACTAGCTCTTTGGTTGTGTCTATCTTTGACTATAGTGAGTAGTTTGAATGATTAGAAACTAATATGCTAGTAAATTATAAATGTCGATTTAATTCCAGTTGCTCTGAGTTGAGAAAAACTTGAATACGAGCCACAGTCACATCAAAAGCAATGTCCGATTTATACCCTAGGACTCTGGGTGGAGTTGAGGCTTCAAGTAATGTTTTAAAGAATCTCAACCTTTTACTCTTTACCCTCCAGAGTTCTTTTAATTAACCTCAATTTAAGCTTTTTTCTCACAGTTTAAGCTTAGGGTTAGTTTACATTTTTGCAGGGAAGGGTTTCTAAATTAGTTAACTGTATTCAAAATTAATAAATATACCTGAATATATGAAATGAAGAACTCTGACCCATTCTGTTCAAAGCAGAAGGCAGTCTTAGATTTCTCTCGATTTACTTTCAAAATAAAATAACCCTCATGGTTTCTGCTTTCATAGCAACTAAAATCTCTATTACTGTCTATACTAATTCTGATGAACAGTTTTGTAAAAAGCAACTGGCTAAGAGATTCCAGCACAAATGTTCCCCCTCCCCGCACAGGCTGTGTTTCATTCCATATCTCATAGGGACAGATGGCTCGTTGTATTAAATAAGACTTGAGCCCAGGGTTTGCTTTCTAAAGTGGGTGCCTCTTGAGACAGTTTTTATATTCAACAGGAAAGTGTGTGGGCATTGAAATTACTCTACACGTCACAGCCCAAATAAGCATTTGGTCGTTGGAGAGAAACATCCGGAGACCAGAAGAAATCATCTGACTTAAAATTTCAACACTTTTGAAGACCAGGAAACAAACGCAAACTTTTTCCTCCAAGTTTGCTTTCTTCTTTACGTGATATTCTTCTTACTCTCTTCTTGAAGCAAAGTTCCACGTCTGTTCTTGAGATCTGAAAATTGCCAGCTGCAAATTCTGACCTGCCAAGGGCTCAGCTATATTTGCCCAACTGAGAAAAGGTAAAAACAGAATCTTGGAGCCAGTAAAGATTATAAACATGTTTCTGCACTGTTGGTGCACTGTTTATAAAAATAACTCACTTGAAGACTTTAATAAGCCCCCAAACTTCATTATTTTTCTCTCCCTCCAAGTACAAAGCACAGATGTCTTGGCATGTTGGAATTTGAAGTTTGGAATTTTTAGGAGAGGCAGTGTGTGGGCAGGGAACTAACAATCTGGGCAGGTAGAGCTTCAACAAGTCTCTTAAAATAAGGTGAAAGAACAATCCGTGGCCTAGAAGCTTCGTGAAGACACACAGGAGCTAGGGTGCGAATGTACTGAACCAAAAAAGGGCACTGAACTTCGATATTCAAAGACTTTAGACAATCCTACCACTTTTAAAAATAAGCAGCACAAATTTGTGTATGAAATTCTGAAGTAAAACAGTGGTAATATAAAATACATGACTATCTAACAAGACTAGAAAATTTCATGTAACAATAGAGGCTTTGCTTAACATAAGAGTTTTTTCTATGTTTACAGAGTAAGACATACTATTATAAGACTATTAAAAGGACCCTGAAATTTCTCTTTCCTGTTTTTATAACATGACCATCCTCTCCCCCATTTTGACCCAATATTTTTTTTTCTTCTAGCAGACTTTAGACTGTACTGCCCAATTTGATAGCCATTAGCCAGATCAGCTATTTAAAATTAAAATAATCCTTTTCCTCAGACTCACTAGCTATTCGAGTGCTTCAGTAGCCACATGTGGCTAGTGGCTACCATAGAGCACAAAATAGAACATTTCCACATAGAAAGTTCTGCTATTCTTAGAAGATTTGAAATTTTCCAACTTTGTAAACATGGAATTTTATGCCAAAAGTGAGTATCTAGAAAATATTCGTAGAATGAAATTTCAGCTTTTTCATAATTTTAAAACAGCTCAATTTTTGTTGTGGAAAATAAGTCACCAATTAAGATATGTAAAACAGCATTTACATTGAAAGGATTTATATTGTAAGTTTCACAGGGCATGGAACTATGGGGTCATTCTAATAATCTCCACTACTTAACAAAGTATCTGATATATGGTTGATGTCTGAAACTTTAACAGTGCTTTCCAGTGGAATTAGAACTTCCATGATGTCTGTGTTGGAGAATGAGGAGAGGTGAGATTTGATTTTCCATTTCATATACTTTTGCAGTTTAAAACTGTGTATTTATAATATGCCTGGATTTTTTTTAAAATAGTGACAAGCTTTAAGATTTGGGGAAAGTTTAAAATGGACTATTTTTTAAAAGCATAACTTGCCCTCTCACTTCCACACACATGCATCAGAAATCTACACTCAGTAGTCTATGTGTCCATTTTTCTCTCTCTCTCTCTCTCTCTATATATATATACATACCCTATAAGCCATTTGTATTTGAATACACACACACATTCAAATACACCATGTTTGTCTCTTTTCCACAGTAAATGCAGACACATACACGCACAGAGAAAATTTGCCTCTCCCTTCAGAGTCTCAGCCAGCTGAATGTTAACACTTGAAGAAACGTTGATGCTACCAATTATATTGACTCTGAGACTGATTAGATAATCCTTTGACTTTAGGCACATCTAGCCACCAAATTTAACCAGGTTATTTCTAAACTAGTAATATTTTTATGCTCAGAAATCTACTAGTTTGCTTTGCAGTGAGTATTCACGTAAACAATTTTAGAAAGAAGCTTTTGGGACTTCCCTGGTGGTCCAGTGGTTAAGACTATACTTCCATGGTAGGGGACACAGGTTCAATAACTGTCAGGGAACTAAGATCACACATGCTGTGTGGTGTGGCCAAAAAATAAAAATAACTTTCTTGAAATGTGACTTAAAAGTGCTAACACATTTTATATTTTAAATTACAGCAATACTTTCAGTTGCCTGGAATTGATCTTGTACCTCTGAATGGTTTAATTTTCCTTGGGTGTTAAGAATTTTTAAAATCAATTTTTCTGTGTTTTCACAATGTTTTGGGATAATAGAATCTGTTTCACTCTTTTGTCACAGAGCATAACCATACTCAAACCAACCCTGCTCTAATTCTTTTTTACCTGTAAGACCCTATAGTTTTAAAATTTCAGCACCCTCTTTCTAGTCTTACTTCTGTCATATATAGACCTACTGAATTACTCACTATTATCTTATTTTAAATACATCTCATTAATTTTGGGGGGCTTCCCTGATAGCTCAGTGAAGAATCTGCCTGCAATGCAGGAGACCCTGGTTCAATTCCTGGGTTGGGAAGATCTGCTGGAGACAGGATAGACTACCCACTCCAGTATTCCTGGGGTATCCCTTGTGGCTCAGCTGGTAAAGAATCTGCCTGCAATGAGGGAGACCTGGGTTCAATCCCTGGGTTGGAAAGATCCCCATGGAGAAGGGAAAGGCTACCCACTCCAGTATTCTGGCCTAGAGAATTCCATGGACTATATAGCCCATGGGTCACAAAGAGTCAGACATGACTTTCACTTTCATTAATTTTATATTCGAAATTCTTCATTCTTATCCATTATCTTCTCTGTTGAATAAATACTCAAAAATGTTAATCAATGTTGCACTGAATCTAGTTAACAATAAAAACTATTCTTTTAAAGGGGCTTCCCTGGTGGCTTACACAAGAAGATTCTGGAATCTTGTGAATCTTTTTTGTCCAACTCCTCATAATCCATGGAACTGTCTTTGATAATTGTGAATAGATGCAATAGAAGTTTTAAAAATCACACGGGCTATAAAGGCTATCTTTATACTAAATTAAAACTTTATTGAATAAAGAACACTCTCCAGAACACATGATCGATGGACTAGGTCTACATTACATGCAATGAAGCTGAACATGGCAGCAGTTTAACATGGAATGTCAAACAAATTAGTATTTCTCATTGTACAAAACTCTTTATGTAGCTGACATGCAACAAGAAAAGTATGATATTTTGTATTTTCACTAATCATCTGTGATGAATTTTTAAACAGCATTTGAAGAAACTGGTAGATTTCTTTAGGATAAATTTCAAATAAATTAGTTACATGTGCACTACTGAAACCTCTTTCAACCTCTCTTGCATTCCAGATAAAATCTTAGTGCAAACATCAAAGTTGCTGGTTACTCCAAAAGACTGTCAAACTCAAAATAGAATACAAATTCTGAATGAATGTGTATTAAGTAGGACAAAACCAAGAATACCAGTTACTGCAAAATTCATTTAGGCACACTTCAGAGTCCACTCTAAGCATTTCTTCTAAGTCTCTCACATTAATTACTAAAGCCTGTTTACAGTACTAAAATTCTATCATTCAAGCATCAATGATTATATTTCAGAAAAAGAAAATCATTCCTTTCAGCAATAGCATTACTGCTATATTCTAAAAAAAAAAAAAAAAAAGAAAGAAAAGAGAAAAAGAATCTAAATTAAAAAAAACCCAGTATCCTTAATAGGATACATGGAGAAAAAATATCTTAGGGAAAAAAAATGTGCTTTATTTGCACAGCAGGAATTATATAATGTAAACACCATATTGGCCCACACCATAAAATCCATGAGAAAGGTTCAAATTTG
The DNA here is from genome assembly GCF_002263795.3 of Bos taurus. Lineage (NCBI taxonomy): Eukaryota > Metazoa > Chordata > Mammalia > Artiodactyla > Bovidae > Bos > Bos taurus. Next base: position 29,749,469 of record NC_037336.1, read on the forward strand.
AACACCATGTGTGCATTATTTTCAAATCTGTGTTTGTGAGTTTATACTGCATCTACTTGTACCAATACATGACAAATAAAACACTCTTCCACACACATTCACAGACAAGTGACTGTTAAATATTGAGCATGGCTTGCTTCCCTGACTCTAACTCAAAAAATGTTAAGTGATATCCCAACTGTCTTTAAAATGTTTATAGAAATCATTAAACGAATATGAATAGTAGTTGAGGAATGATGCAAAGTGATGGTAATACTATATGCAAGTGAATGTAAAAAAAGAATGTAAAGATAACTGGCTGAGATTTGCAAATGCATGGAAAGTCTTCTTTTGTGGGCCTTGTCTGAACTCTTAACTGATACCACGAATAAAAAAATCTAGTAGCGAAGTTCATTGACACCTGGAGGGTCAGGCCTACAAAGCTTACCTTCAAAGTGCAAATTTTAACAATGGAATGTTTTTAGCAGGGACATAAAGACAATCCTCTGTCTTTTTCTTGATAAAGATAAGTAAAATGTTCAGAAAGGATTTTCTCCTGGTCAAACTTATTTCAGTTTCTTGGTAGAACAAAAAAATATTTAACCAAAAATATCACTGACTCTTTCACATACACAGAACTATTCTTAGGGGTGTGTGGGAAAGAAAAAGCCCTTACCTATGGATCACCTAATGCAACTTTTACTTAGAACTTAAGCTGTTTGAATCACCTACATTAAATACCAACATGTACCTCCCTCATCCCCTCCCTCTCCACTCGCCTATCCCTAACACCCCCAATGAACCAGGTATTCTAATGTCTTTGTGTTTTCTAAGCCTCATGGCAAGGCTGTTGAGTACCACCTCCAATGAAACAAAATGAACACCTAAGGTGCATTTTTTATAGCACCTGTTTCTTCTCCACAACTGAGTGGGATCTCAACTGGACCTAGATCTCTAGGTCATCAGGCCGGGGTCGGCTGCTGGCGCGACTGCTGGCTCTGCTGGAAGGCCGCTGGTCCACAATGGCGAGAGGCTGTAGTTCGTGGCCAGCATCAAGCTTTTTAGAATTCTGGTGGTCGTCTGGGAAATCAAAAGGCTGTGCGTGGGAGTTAGAGATGGTGCTGCCTGCCTGCCCCATTCGATTTTGTTCTGCGCTGTAATTGGCCCAGTTTTGCTCACTTGCTTGTTTGTTGTAATTGCGGCAGGAAGAATTGTTTCTGTCTCCGGTGACCAGCTTGTACCCGGGAGGAGACATGGGCGAGAGAGGAGCGGTTGGGGAGGAGCAGCCATTGAAATAAGCATATTTTGGAGATCCACAGTCTTTGGAGGGGCTCAGTGGGCCAGTGGTAGTGTGGTAAGGATCGCTCTTTCCCTTCACACGATCCTTAACACCCTTGAAGAAGACATAGAAGAGTTCGATGATGTTCAAGGCAAGAGACACCAATGACACGACAAGCATGAAGATGATGAAGATGGTTTTCTCCGTGGGCCGAGAAAGGAAACAGTCCACCTGATGTGGGCAGGGATCTCTTTTGCAAGTGTAAACGGCACTCAAGCTGAACCCATAGATGTACCACTGGATCAGCAAGAAGGCCACCTCGAAGACAGACTTGAAGAGGATACTGATGATGTAGGTTCTCAGCAAGCCCCCTCGCATCTTCACCTTGCCGTGCTCTTCAATGCCATACTTGAACTTCTTAATTTCAATCTGCTTCAAGTGCATGTCCACGTTGGCACCATCAGTTTGGGCAACAACTTTGAGTTCCTCCTCCTTCTTGTTCAGCTTCTCTTCCTTTCGCATCACGTAGAACACATGAGCCAGGTACAGGAGTGTGGGAACAGACACAAATATGATCTGCAGGACCCAGAAGCGCACATGAGAGATTGGGAAGGATTTGTCATAGCAGACATTTTCACAACCAGGTTGTTGAGTGTTACAACGAAAGGCAGACTGCTCATCACCCCAGGCTGACTCAACCGCTGTCCCCAGTAGCAGGATTCGGAAAATGAAAAGGACTGACAGCCACACCTTCCCTCCAGCCGTGGAGTAGGCTTGAACCTTGTCAAGGAGTTTGCCTAAGGCACTCCAGTCACCCATGTTGCCTGGGTACTGCCTGAAAAGAAAGCAAAAGACAACTAAATAATCACAGATCCAAATTATTAGCTTAATATGCAGTTTCTTTCAGCCAACAGTCAAAATATTACAAAATATTTCCTTCCAAAAACAAAAAAAAACAGCCCACAAGTGCAAATGATTCCATTTTCCCCTGAAAAGAGGTCTCAGATTTTCTTGATATATGCTAAGTTTTAGAAAGAGCACAGCCTATGTGCCAAGTAAAGTGAGATCTTAACCTTGTGAAGAGGTATTACTTGCTCAGCCACTGTCTCACCCTGTCGCTTGAGAAGCTGTCAGTGCTAAATGTCTCTGCTTATTTTATTGTCTGAAAAATGAGGCTCATTCTTGTCTGATAGGCCTGTATCTGCATGCCTACCTAAGCGAAATGCTGATGTGTAGTATTCAAAACCTATGGGTACCTAAGCCTTGAGGTAAAAACTCCCATACCCATGCACATGCACATGATCTGTTTTCAAACCTCAATCCTATTACATATAGCACATTATTCCCAATTGTAAACTGAAATGTTTCTCCTTGGTATTTCAAGTGTCTTTGTGCATACTCTGTACTGTGGTCATTTATACTTCTGTTTTTTCTTAAGCACTGACTTATGTGGTTTGGACGTCTGTCTTCCACCCAGAGGCAAATATGCTGTGCTCAAAGGTACCATCGTGACACGCTGTATCCCTAGATGCAGGAACCTACTTTCAAAAACAAATACTAAATGCACGTAACATTTCAAGTAAGAGTTCAGTTGGCCTCAATGCTAATTATAGCCTGCAAAATAAAAAGTAATCTGTTATCTGTAGTAAAAATGGTTGTTTTTCATCTTTGGATTCCTGTATACTTTCGAGTTCCTTTACTGGATTTTGGACCCTCAGCCCACACACTCTTCTTAACTTCCTATCACTACCTTGATATCTTAAGCCTAGGACTTCCCCATTACTGGGGATGAGAAATAGCCTCAAGTGTATAGAGATGACAGGAATCCCCAAAGTTATTAGTTCAATTTATACTTTTAATTGCCAGTAGTCCATTCAATTGATGAAAACTGAGGTCCTTAAAAGTGTTAAGTGACTCAGTCATATCTGACTCTTTGTGACCCCATGGCCCGTAGCCGGCCAGGCTTCTCTGTCCATGGAATTCTCCAGGAAAGAATACTGGAGTGAATAGCCATTCTCTTTTCCATGGGATTTTCTCAATTTAGGGATTGGACCCAGGTCTCCTATACTGCAGGCAGGTTCTTTACCATCTGGGCCGCCAGGGAAGTTTTGAAAATATTCACCTATCAGTAAGGCCAGAAAAAGACTTTCAATCCCAAGACCAAGGCTTTCCAATGCACAACACTCATCTTAAAATTGAAGTTAAGCTGAGTAAAAGTTAGAAATGTTCTCATGCTTTGATATATAAAATCTTATCAGGGGCTGAAATCTGGGAAGAAATGAATAATATTGCATGAGGCAGTCATAGAGAATACAGTCTAATTTTCAGCAGAGAGTTATTGGAGGGTTCATAACAGGATGAAACAGTCAAAAATTAGTTAATAATTAAAAACAAGCAAAGCAAAGACTTCCCAGGCAGGAACTCACTGAATTTTAAAGAGTATAACTAAAAGTAGGATTAAATAGGTTTCTGACAAATAAGTTTGCTGTCTTAATATATAGAAGTTTTTCAGCTGGAATTAAACTATGAGCCTGTTCTCCTTATGTGAAGTAAATGAAATCCAGGGGAATCTTCTTCTCCACTAAGCAATATTACACTTCTGCCTACTCCTTGTACCTCCTGGCTATAGAGGCCAGAAAAAATGAATTGGAAACCCGGCCTGGGATTTCCTGGATGGAACAAAGAGGAGATGGCTGATCCATAAAGTGAAACTGTTATCAGCTATCTAAATTAGCAGTCAGTGTGTATTTTTTGATGACAATCCAGAGACTGGTGCCAGAGACTGACTGGGGAGGTGAGAGGGTATAATGAGTGGAGATGAGCGGGCAGGTTATAGGAATTAACGCCCTTCTGTCAGTGGTCATAAAGAACAGGAGCTTCCCCACTAGGAAGGGCCATTTTAGATGGTAAAGTGCCAGTGAAACTGATGTATGGAATGAGCAGTCAAGCAAGAAAAAAGGCTAGGAGGATTGACAAAGAGTTAAATAGCCAGGGAAAGGCTTGAAGTGAGAGGGAGTAATTTAGCTTTGACAGACAGTTTGATGTGAGAGAATGTCAAAGAAAAAACCTACAATTTAGCAGAAGACACTGCACTGGGAATGAAGAAATACAGTCCATGAGGGTCAAACAAATAGAGCAGAATTTCTGGAGCTCTATCAATAGACAGTTTCGATGTGATGATGTGTAAATTGGCCCTGATTCTGTTTGTAGAGAATTTCACTATTTTGCCAGTGTCATCTGCTTTTGCTCAATACTCCAGTTGTGGGGGGTAGGGAAGATGAGCCACAAAAACAATCAAGTATAAAATGATAAACTACACAATCTCATCACATTCACACGATTGAGCTTAAGGAAAAAAAAAAAGTTTCAGGCACAATGAGATTTTAGTCAATGTTCCATTATTATTTCAAACAAAATATACTGATGTTTGTGACAAATAATTACTAAGTTTCTTTATACTCTATGGAAAATAAAACCTGACTACCATATAGTTCTGAGATTCCACAAAAATAACCTATACTGCCACCAGTGTGTGAACTGGTTACTGGGCAGCTCTCCAGGTAGTAGCAAAGTTGTCTTTTCTTTAAGGAGCCATACAGTTGTCATTTGCATTAATTAATGAAGTTACACTGGTTCATCTGTCGATATGAATTATCCAGTTGGAAAACTTGTATCCTGTAACATGTAGATACCTGTTATTAGCACTATCATAGAGACGGTCAGTGGTTAATGTAATGGCTTATAATGCTTGTGATTTTCAAAGAGAGGTAGCAAAACCTTTTTGGGAGTCATTCACTTTGCTGTGAATTAGAAATTCTACTAACTGTTTGTCCCCTCATCCCCATTATTGGTTTAATTTTTCCAAGTCAGGGTTGAAAAATTAATGCCTTTTTATAAGGAGCAGTCATGATGATGTTTACAGAATCCCCCAGCATTGATTTATAGACTATACACCTCACTCACATTCAACAGTATGAGATAAGTATTCTCTTTGATACTTTAGAAAATCATGGCAGTTGAGCATATATCATGTATACTCATTTCTTCACTGCTATGTTCCCAAGGTGGAAGTTTATATATAGATTAAGGTCTAGGCTAAGGAGCTGTACAAAGTTCTTGTTAGTAGCAAATGCTTGACAGCAGTTGGACCATGTCCTCTCCGTACCATGTTAGATCACATTTTTCATGGCTCTTCATGGCCCTCTAGACTAGAAGCCAAAACCTCAGTCACCCTAAGGGTGACCTGCCCAAGCACCTTCTGGACTCTCTGCAATGTGGGGAGGGTTCAGGGTGAGGAGCAGAACTCTCTGGGCACCTGGGAACAGAGCTTACCTGTTACTGTACAGCCCCTGACCCTCTACCTCCATTGGCTGCTCCCCGCGAACACAAAGACTCAAATACTTTATTCAAAGTGGAAAATAAACCTTCAATTTTAAGTTACTTTTGACTGTCTCCTTTTTCAGAGATATAGTAACATATCACTGTGCCAAAGCTATAATCAAGACACTATGTCATAAATGTCCCAATAATGATTAAGAGAATTAGAATATATTTTACTTTCAATTTTAAAGATTTTTCGTAAGAAGAGATACTATAATCTGTTGAGTGAGTGAAAAAAAAAAAAAGGTAAACAGGATTGCTTCCTGACAAAATCATTTAATGGATTTGGAGGTGGGCAGTCGGGGAGGAGGAAGTGCCATGTGTGTTTCTAATATCCTAAGCCAAAAATTATAAGCCTCTTGGGACTTCCCTGGTGCTTCCACTGCAGCAGGGGCCAGGGGTTCCATCCCTGGTTGGGGAACTAGGATCTGGCATGCCGGCTTGCCATGCAGTGTGGACCCCCTCCCCCAAATTATAAACTTCAAAACTGAGCAGTAAATTCTAATGTTTTTCTTTAATTTTTGTAAGACCCCCTCTCCCCTGTGGTGAATGACTTTGAGTGGGCTCAGTTGTGACCATTCCTCTTATAGTTACAACAGCTAGATGTGCTTTGGGTAGTATTCACACCCACATTCAATTAACATAACCCATGTTCAATCTGTCAGCAAATGCTATAGGTTTTGTGTTCCCCCCAAAACAGACTAGGAGTCTCACCACCACCCCAGCTCTTAGCCTGATCTCAGCCATCACCAGGTTACACGTCACCTCTCTTCAGGTTACACATTGACAGCCTGTTACCCTGCTTGCCAATCTACTCCCCTCAAACAATCTGAAAAAAACTAACAAGCTGATCTGCCTTGATCAACTCTGTCCCATCCCCATGGCTGGCTCTGGTCTCATCTCTTCAGCCAGTACTCCAGGCCTGTCACTGGCTACTCCCCCTGTTCTTTTTTTGTTTTTTAATGGTCCATATAATGACATATTATATGTACTTATCTGTTTATTGTTTGTCTGCCTCCATGACAAGGACTTCTATCTGCTTTTCTCAACTAGAATGTGACTTCTATATGGGAGTTTCTTGTGTCCACTGCTGTATCTCCAGTGCTTAAAAGAGTTGAGAGATACCGAGTATCTATTGAGTGAATTGAAAGGGGCCTGTAACAAAAAAGGTACCAGGTTTCACCAGTTTTGTTTGTTTGTTTATTACCTCCTTGGGACTCTCTTAATTATAGTTACCTATCCCAAACTTCTGAAGTTTCAAATTAATTAAAAAGGGACTTACACAGTTAAAAAAAGTATTGTCAACATCTCATATGATAAAAACTATTCAATCTTTCAAGTGATAATTGCTGTAACAGAGAACTGTCTGTTGTAGCAATATATTTTAATGATTCCTGAGCAAGTAGTATGATTAAATTAAGAAAACAGGCTCTTTAACAAAGAATTTGTTAAACAAGGTCTTGAATTTATTAGACAAGGTCATAGTGATTTGGAATTCTTGCAAAATGTATCTGGTATCATAGATATTTATGCAGTTTCACTATTATGCTGTTTTACAGGTTAAGATTTCAAAGAAACAACAAAAAAACTTGGTTTTTTTTTTTGTCCAATTCCGCAGGATTTGAATTCTGACTGGACTACACAATTCAACTGTTGCTGAGAGAGATCCCACGGTATCTTGCAGTGCAAGAAATAACCTGTTAAAACTTGTGTTTATTTCAAGAATGATAAATCTTGGGGTAAGATTGGGGCTCTTAGAAGAGTAACAGCTGGTATCAATCCCAGTTAATGTAACATCTCTACATAGGTTGAGGGTGTGTTAGGCAGTTCAGTGACTTGAATCAGGTACTATGAAAAATATATATTCATCAGATAATAAACAACCTTTGCTTCCTTATATGTGGGTAGTCAGCCTAACTCTGTGGTGTGCTAGTTGCTCAGTCGCGTCTAACTCTTTGCAACCCCATAGACTGTAGCCCTCCAGGCTCCTCTTGTCCATGGAATTCTCCAGGCAAGAATACTGCAGCCTTAGCCACTCCCTTTGCCAGGGAAATCTTTCCAACCCAGGGATCAGACGCGGGTTTCCTGCATTGCAGGCAGATTTTTTTTTACTGTCTGAGCCACCAGGGAAGCCCTGGTGTATCAAACCTATTTCGTGTAAACATCTACTCTATTTAAAATTCTGCCCATGGCTCCATGATTAGCCTTAGATTCTTTTGTAAAGAATGCAATGCTGCTACATTTCTTCTGACGTGTACCTGATGTGTGGCATTGATTTTTTGCGGGTGGGATGGGGAACACACGTGCCTTTTCACCTTGGCTCTCACCTCTTTTCATCACATAGTCAATCTACATCAGCCTCCACAGAACAATGATGTGAGATGGGAGTGGAGGAGTGAGGAACTCCATCCAAAGAGAAGATGACACCTACAAAAATAGATAATCCTCTCCCTAGTCCAACAGCTATCACTCAACTCCCCACTAGCAGAAGTTTCTCATGGTCACTGATGGTGATACAAGAAAGAGCCTAAGTCAGAAGCTGCAGGCTAAAAGCTGTGTTCTTAGATTGCCATTGGATGGAGGCAAAAGCCCTCACAAGTGTATTAAATCTTCTTTCCTTAATGAACACTGAATGAGTAACTCATGAACATGAAGCTCTTAGTAAAAGCTCAATAAAGTTTCATTCCTCTTTAAATGATTTTTAGATATAGATATAGCCCTTTTATTTTCTAACTTTGGTATTCTTTCCTTTAGCAAAATAATACCTAAGAAGTGATTAACATTTTCCTAATGGTAACCAAAAGCTCCTGAAATGAGTACAATAGCAACCTCAAAGAGATTGAAACAAATTTACCCTTTATCAATTATTGAAGAGAAAAGACCATGAAAAAGGTCTGCCTGTATTTGTGTTTCTATTTGGAGACATCTTCTCTAAATCATGGAAAAAGTCATACACTAGAGAATGCATCTGCCTTACAGAAATTGCTAAAAAAAACCCACTATGTATTTTTTATATTACTGTGAATTTTAGACATTCCATAAAACACTTTCTTTTTTTGACGGTGCCACGTGGCATGAGGGATCTTAGTTCCCCCACCAGGGATTGAACTTGCACTCCCTACAGTGGAAGAAAGGCATTTTCACCACTGGACCACCAGGGACGTCCCAAAACACGTCTGTTAAATAAAGTATTTAGACAGCTAGGAAAACTTGGATGCGAAGGTTACTGAAAATTAAGAAACTCTTATGGAAAAATTTATATATATAAAACTTCTATATAAATGGCTCAGCATGGTCTGTGTTTTACCTTTGGCAAAAGACAGTGTGTACATACACAGGCAAATGGGGAACCTAGACAGGCAATGTGGAGACAAAGTAGAGAATTTAGGTGCTTATCTGAAGAGGGGGAGGAGGGAGAACTCCCACTGAACTCCAGGGATTTTTTTGAAATCTGACTTATCTATATTGAATACTGACATTAATGGTAAACACCAGATAATAACTTGTCTCTCCAGAACTGAACTAACGTGTGTAGATACGCTTCAACAATTTCAACAACTGAGAATCTTGAAGGGAAGTCAGAACCGGAAAGGTGGAGTAGGAGGTATTAATCACTGGTGACTTTCCTATCATTCCCTTCCCTCGGGTATCATATATAGAGAGGCGCTGAGGCTCATACCCAGCTGCATCTCTGCACATCACCAGAGAAAGGAAGGAATGCAGTTTATTGTGAGGTTCCCACTCTCCTCTAGGTAGGAATTGAAGACATGTAAGTAACAAAACAACTCTCAATATCTGAAAACACACCCTTTCAGATGCTTGCTTTGACACTGTGTTTCCAGGAAGGGTGAGCAATGTAAGAATTACACTGTAAAGGGCCAGGAATTGAGTGGATAGGGCAGCAGTGATAAACCATAAAAGGTAGTAGAAAAATATGGAACATAGTGGGATCAAAGCCACTGCAGTAGGATCAACGCATTACCACTGCATTTTGCAGGCAAAGGACAGGTGAAAACTGTACTGACTTCGGAAACTAAAAAGCACTCCACGTACACGTTGCCAGGACAGAGGCAATTTCAGGCAACCTGGCCTACATAGAGGAATTAATTACTCTTTTCCATGAAGTGTTTTTTTCCCTGGATTTTTTTCATTCTCTGAGACGGAGTTAATTTAATGAGATCTCTGTATTACTAGAGGCTTTTATTCTCAGCAATTCCTGGACAAGTTAGGCCTTTAAAAATTTTTTTCATCATCTATTCTTCAAAGTGCCCAAGGCATTTTAGACTAACTTCATATGTGTCCAGTTTTCAGAGGGGGAAATTAAGCATCTTTTCATTACCAACTTGGTTTGGGAAGCAAAAGAAATTAAACCCACCTCCAAGTAAAGCCATGTCTGTTTTTCCAACAGTTTATAGCTCTCCTCTTCCCAACCCCACTTTGTACTCCTAGAGAGAAAAATAGGCACGCCCTAGGGTGAGGATGCGGTTGGTTAAGGAGAACTTTTGATAGGCTTTATCAGAGATGCTCTGTAAATATTTGGATGACTAGCGAAAAGGATGGGGTGGGCGAGCCGCTGCTAGGAACCGGGGAAGATCTGAGTTCCCGAATTCTGGAACTGATTTGCCTCCGGACACGTCATTAGCACTTTACTCATCTCATGATGGGGCTTCCTCCGCTCTCCCCACTCCACCCTCATTCTTGAGAAGTTTCGAGAACTTACAGAAGAGTTAGAAGTGCCAGTTAGGTACGGTAGGTAATTCCCAAGGCGCTCAGGTTTCCTTACAGTTTATACAGTAGGATTCAGCAAGTTCCAAAAAAAAAAAAAAAAACCACTGCGGGAGTGGGTGTTGGAGGGGAAATTAGATTGATACAGTTAATTCAATTAATCATTTGCTCTTCTTTTTACTATTTGGCACACAGTCCATCTCCCCCACCCCCCGTCCCCCGCCCCCTGCCGCTCTCCCCCTCCCGCTTCCTTCCCAGTGGCGGAACTCGGACCTGCTCAGGGTTAGACTAGAGAGGATCGGAAGGACTCCTTTGAGCAAACCTTTGCAAATCGCCAGGGCTCAGACAGCGCAGGAGCCCCGGGCGAGCCGGGCGGATGCTAAGATGGCAGGAGGCACCCCGCTCCCGCCGGGCCCCAGGCCCCCGTCCTCCTTCCGAAAGCTTTCATTTTTCTTTGCTTTTCAACCTTCTCTGGTGCAAATACTTCAAACTGCAGGGTCACACCAAAAATTTAAACTTAATAGTCTGTGGAGTTATATCAGACAAAACCCCTACCGGACACGAAAACGCAAGGTTGTATTTCTAGCTAACAGAATGTGTGTTACCCATAAGAGCATGTGAGAAATTGAACCCTTTTAAATAACAAATCCGCGTTATCTTTGCCTACTGGCAGCACCCAGCGACTCAAAAAAGTTGCCCCAGAGGTCTGAAGTTTGTTACAGGATCGGACAAGCGGAAGATGGGGTGGCGTGGGGTGGGGGGAGCTCCCTCTAAGGGGCTGTTTTAAGACATTTAGATTCCTATTCTTTCTAGGAGCCCCTGCCTTACGAGACCTTTTGGAAAAACACCCAGGCATACACTCTTTCCGAGACTTCTGTTCTCCCTCTGTTCATGCTTTGTAAGTAACCATCACCCATTCAAGGGATTTCACCTCCTGAATTGCCAGCGTGGTCGAGTCAATGGTGGCTCTCTTGCGAGTCTCAAGATTTTTCCATAGTGCTGCTAACATAAAGTAACCCTTTACTGTGGCTTTAAGAACCTCAATATCACAACTCTGATTTTTATACCTTTTGTTTACTGGGTAAAATTCTAGGAAGGAACCACGTGGAAGTCAAGTAACCGCAAGATCTTAACAAAGCACTTTGTTAGGAAGTTTGCTTTGCAAGGCTATAGAACATCAGTCAAGATTTCCATATGAAAAAGAACAAAGCGTAGAATTCTATAGCAAGCACGTTAAGCAAATTTGCACTTTGATTTTTGTATTGTCAGTCAAACCCCCAACGTAGGCCCCTAACCTCGCCCTCCCCCCCCCCAAAAAGTTACAAAGCACCTAGACTGTTACTGATCACCCCCAAAAGTAAAATTACAGTCTAAAATGGAAAACGAAATATCCAGTAAATTAGTTCTTTATCCTCATCAGAAAGATGTGAATCTTATTTACCTGTTGCATTATTAAAAGAAAAACTTTTCAGCAGTCAAAAAGTAAATACCGTAAGTTTAATTTTAACTTTAAAACTACAGACATCTTCAAGTTCATCATTCCCTTTATTGTGTCATATGAAAGCTACATTTAACATATTTAAAAACTTTAGAAAAGTTTCACTGCTAGAAAAAGACACGGTTAGGTAAAGTTCTTTTAAAAACTTACTCTTTCTCTTAAAAGAAGTGAAGTAGGCAAGCCAAGTGATTGAACTCCTCAGAGGATGAAGAAAGATGAAAAAGCAAGCCCAGGCACTCAGACCTGTCTATTTAAAGTTTAAAAGTCTGCTGCTGTTTGGTACTTTCCTCACTCCTTCCCCCTAATGAAAGAAAAGTGCTGATACCTCGTAAAAGCTTTTTTCTTACTTGGAGCACAGAGCTTTTAAAAGTTTCAAGCCACTGACTCAACAGGGAGGGAGGGGCTAGAAGAAAGGGGAGGAGAAGAGGAAAGGCGGGCAGGGGGGTGGAGAGCGGGCCGGAGAACGTGGACGGGTTGGGGAAAGAAGGAGTAGCCAGGTCCAGACAAAATTGTGCTGTAAATGTGCTGACGAGACGAAGTAGCAGTAGAGACGTGAGTGCCACTGCTTAAGTCACTGCTTACAAATACAATTATGGGTTTCAGTTAGTGCTTTTCTCACCAAAAGTTCGGGGATTAAAAAAAAAAAAAGTAATGTGTTTTAGAATAATACAACCTTTTCTAAAAGTTTACTTACTGTAATATATATGTGTGCTGTAGTAAGTTAAAGTGGTGGAAAAGAATATAGCCAGCACAGACTTTGTTTCCTACTGGACAAAGGTGTGTGAAGTTAAAGGTGGGTGGATGTGAGTGAGTTCTTTCACCAGCGAATTCCTTTCTTCTTAGTTTAAGTAGGGACAACGAACAAAGGAAATGGAGATGGGAGAGAAATTTCAAAAAGGAACATTTCATGGTGATATACCCATCCCAAATCCACCCTCCAACCTCATGACAGCTTTGAATTTTATTCTTTACTGCAGCTTATTGTTTTATAAAACAATAGATATAACTACTTTATATGTAATACATTTTGACTATGAAGATCTAGATGTCTGACCCCTACCAGATCTCCAGGGAACTGAAAATTTATACTATCTCAGCCGCATTCGTGCCAACTCACAAAAAATGAAATCTCTTTTGTAGTGAAATAGCAGGTTATTTTTTTGTGAAATACACATGTTAAGTTGACATTGAGTGGGTCCCGAAACTATCAACTTTTCTTGAGACCATCTGCCTTTTTAAAGCCCACTGGATAGTTTTCTGCCTGATGCCCCCAGAGCTCCACATACAGTTTTTATGTGCTTTCCCACCACTTCCAGGGTCCTCCCTCTTCAGCCCTCTGGCTTAGGATTTATAATAGCCTGAGTCATGTGGCCTCAATCTTAGAGTGGACAGATTCTTTGAGGACACTCCAGATGCCATGCTAGAGGCTGTGGCAGGACACTTCCCATAAACTGGCTTCAGTGATGCTCCTGAGGCTGGGCAGGGAATTCTCTGGAAATTATTGGCCATTATTATCTGGAAACAAGGCAAACTGATCCAGCTTTAATACTCTTTACTCTTTTGTCACTAGTACAAATATTAGAATAAAAGATGATCGCAAGTGTTTTCTGATAGATATCCTCCCCTAAATTTCATTTCATTAAAATAAAACACCTTAATAGGTGTTACTAAAACATCTTCTGAAATGTTGTAGCATTAAGACACAGTTTTGCTCTCTTATTTGCTGACCATGCTATTTCTAAGGGTACGTTTTTCTTTATGTTAAATAAAGGGAACAAAGAAGTAGAAATAATAATCTGATTTTCAAGTCTTCAAGATCAGTAGTCCATGACTATTGCTTCAGTCTTATATTCGTATTGTCCTTTCCTTCAGATGAGTCTGTTTGGTCCTAACTAAAAATTACTTTCCTTGATTCAGAACACATTCATGAAAATATGATTTACTCTTTTTATTTTAAGAAAATATGCTTTCCCTCCCTCTTAAAAAAAGGGAAGAAATCTGTGCTTCTTTTAATTTATGTAACTATTTGGCTTATTTTTGTAAAAGGATTTATCAAGTACACTTATTACTGAAATCATCCACTTTATGTTTTAAAATTTCCTAAAATGCTAATTCAGAATTAGTTACATTAAGGAAAAGTTGGAATTGGCTATTTTACAGCAGGGTTTTTTTTTTTAATGAAAAATTATGTTTATTTCTGATTCTGTTTTGTTAGATGTATAAAAAGATATTGTTATCTAAATGTTTTGGTTCCTTTTCTTTTCAGTCTGTTGCTTATGTGACCAACTGCAAAGAGAAAGAAAGAACCTCTTTGTACCAAATTAAGTTACTCATGAGAATCACTTGAACCATTTTCTAAGCCCAAGAGATTAGTTATAGCATTAGCCAGTAATTAAATAAGTTCTCTTAACATATGGACTGTATTATATCTTTTATTTCTAGAGTGATTGCCACAAAAATCATTCATGAAAGAGATGAAGACATCCTATGTGATCCTCTCTTCTTTTGAAATAATACCACCAAGATTTGATCCTATGAGTAATAGAGCTCAGAAAGAGCTAGGCCACTGAGCCTTGACCACAGTTATCTTTCATGGACACCTGAAGCTTCTCCAAATGTCTAGTAGCAATTCCTATTATATTTCATACTGTAGCAGTGCTGGTGAGTTATATTTTGACCAATAATATATTTTCTATAAAGTATCCCATTTATCTGACCTTAGAAGTTTATCTCCATTGGCATCTTTTGCAAAAATTGTGGATAGATTTTTTAAACGTGTTTTCCTCAGATTCTCAAAAATACCATTTCATTAATATAAACACTGACTTTACAGAACTATATATTCTCTGATTTTCAGGCCTTGTCAATGCATAAGAAATGGATGTGGCCCGATTTGCTAGGCTATACTGCCCTATGAGGGATGAGAGGCAGGCATTGAGAATTCTGTCATCTGCAGAGTTCTTTAGGCGCCACGATGAGCCAGGCTTTGGACTCTGTTTTACCCATGTTGCACAGTGATGAGCACGATATTTTTCAGAATCATGAGAAGTATTTCTTAATGTGAAAACCAACTGCATTTTTCTAATTTTTACCTTTGTTTCGAAATAGCAATTTTTGAAATTTTAAGAGATGAACGGATTAATTTTTAAGGCTTTTAAGTGCTTATCTCACACCAACTCTCCCACTTCAGTGAGTAGCGTGAACATTAAAAAACAATTGATTGCCATAGATTGAAGACTAGTAAGGAGAATATTGTAATGGTACAGGAGTGAATTATAAGAACCCGAGGAACCTGAATTAGGGGACTAGGAGTCAAAAAGGACCAGAAGGTACTCGTCCTTTCCAGCCCTAGAACTTGATGACAGATTGAATTGGGAGGACAAGGGAGAGGAATGTGAAAACTGATTTTGGAGTTTTGATTGGGAAAATATTACTAACACAAAAAAGTAAGTTGGTAGGAAGAACTGATTTGCTGAAAGAGATTTAATGATTTCAGTTTGGAAAATTTAGTTTGAAGAACTGAAACATCTTGGTGAAGATACCTGACTGGCAGTTTAAAACATGGGTTGTGAAGTTCAGGTTAAAAGTGTTGTGAATTTGGGATTATATTCATAGAATTGATATTTGAAACCACAGGTACAGGTAATATAACTAAGAGGTAGGCTATAGGCAGTGGACCAAAAAGCACGCACAGACTCAGCGGATTTCCTCCTTTAGTGTAGGCAAAGAAAAAGAATGAAAGAAGAGGCAAGGTGGAATCAGGTAAAGGAGAGTGGGCTTATTTGTGAGGAAAATATCACCCTGGTACTTGGGGCAGCCTTAATTTTGCAAAGGGAGTGGGTTTAGTTGCTAAGTCATGTCCAACTATTGCGACCTCATGGACTGTAGCCCGTCAGGCTCCTCTGTCCATGGAATTCTCCAGGCAAGAGTACTGGAGTGGGTTGCCATTTCCTTCTCCAGGGGATGAAACCCTGGTCTCCTGCATTGCAGGCAGATCCTTTACTGACTGAGCTACCAGGGACTGCTTGAAAAGGGCAATTACTCCTTTAAATTGAGAGTGAATGCAGACCATAAAGGGAAAAAAAAAAAAAAGTTTTAAAGTGGAGAGTGTGTGCTTTAGGAAGCTAGAGTTTGAAGATAACTTCTCAAATAAGGTAGATGAGGTTATCAGCTGCCTCCGAATAGAACAGATTGATCAGAGTTGAAGTTTGCAGTACCTCTGCAGGAATACGAAGTCAGCTTTAGAAGAATAAAAGGATTATCTAAAACTGGGCCAGGGCTGGGGGCAATGTCTGGGATGATTTTGTATTGGATTAAGATAGCATTGTCAGATGGATTTCCTTTCTTTAACATCAGTAATTCTATCCAGGCACCAAATTTCTGTTTTATCTAATATTTATTGGACTGAAAGGAAGAAGTTAATTTGCAACCTCAAAAGTATGCATATTCAGAAATACTCTACCTAAACTGATAAATCTAGCTAGAAAATGTGTTCTTAAAGTGACAGGTGGTCAATCATATTTTCCTTGGAATAGTGTAGATTTCCCAGCATTTTACTGACTTGTGCTAGCATCCTTTTTCAATAGATAAATATTTCTGGGGTCTGACAATGTACTTCAGAACTCCAGAGTATTCACTTAACTGAAACTTGGTTACCATTTACTTATCTGTCATCCATGTGAGTGATTTAAAGATAAAAGATTGTCTCAACCTGGGTAAAATCTGAACTTATTCTGTAGCCTACACCTGTTTCCAAGTCAATCTTACTGTGAGGCCGCACAAAGAAAAAGTATTTGTCAAAAAAAAAAAAAAAGACTTGTTTGTTTTGTTTAACAGGAAAGAATCCCAGCCAGTAGATAAATATGTCTTTGGCTCCACCTTCTGTACAGAGTGAAAATCAGCGTCTAATTCTTTGACTTTAAATTTCTTCACCCTTTTTTATTAAGCTTGGCTAATTTTTATGATCATTTCTCAATGTTTACATTCATTTATTCAGCAAATATTTATTTTGTCTCAGGAAGCATTCTGGTGAGGGTATTTTAGTTATGCAAGAAAGACAAAAACAGTATCAGGTTGAACTTTATTCAACCTGAGGCTCTGGCTTTTCTTTAACTGAACTTTGAAAAAGTAAGCACATAATGGTAAGAAAAATAATATTAGTTTGAGACCTTTTTTCAAAAAAACCTGTTCTTTTTCTCTATGTTGACCATGAAAGGAGCTTGCATTTTTTAGCACCCTATTAATGGTGTGCCCACTTTAAAAAAAATGAAAAACAAACAACAAAAATATTACCAGAAGCAAAGCTGGAGGTTTTGGATCTGAAACTCTTGATTTTGCACATAGGTTAGTTCTGATTATATTAGAAAAGACAATGTGGCTTTTGAATGGACTGACAATTAATTGTTTGCTCTAACAGTTTAAGTCAGCTAAATATCATCTTCCAAATATTATAATATTTTAGGATGAATAGAATAAACATTTATTTTAGGACAAAGTAGAATAAAAATTGCAAATCATTCAATAAAGGAGTTACCTCATTAGCATAATCATTCGCCATGACCTTATGTTTGGCTTTGTAGTAGATGCGGTAGAAATTTGGAGAACATAGAGACCATTTTTAAGTCCACGTGATTTCTTTATGTGCAAAAAGTTTGCAAACAATCAAGAACATGAACAAACATATAATTATAATAACAAATGTATGAACATACGTAGTTGTTGAATTGATGCCAAGAAAAAGAAAAGACTTAACGTTGCTTCAAAAGTCAGCCAAGATTAAAATTCCCAAATAAAAAAAAATATTTATATGCTTGGTTAAAGCACCACTTACCAAAGTCGTTAAAATGCCTTTCTGTTGTATGTCTAAGTCTCCTTGGTGCACAGGAAAAGGTACCTATGGACAGCTTTATACATCTCCTTTTAGCCGTCACAAAATTTCATAGAATTTTATTTAGAATAGCATGAAGCAACACAGTTATCTTTAAGGCATCATGCTTCCTAGTAATTATAAATTTTATATGTATTGAAAAGTAATTTAGAACACATAGCTCTAAGAATGACAAAATTTAAAAACCCCAGTTGATTTTTAAGAGAGACTCCTATTTTCTTAATAATTATTTGCTACTGGAAATGAGTAGTAGGTCTCAAGTGGTTACTGATATAAAAACAAGATCCAAATCTGTCATAGCAGACTTAATATGTTTGGAAGGTTTATGTGACTTTTTTAATTCTTGGAGATTCATGTGGTCACCTATAACAAAACCCTTGAGGTCAAGGTCAGCCCAATATAAAGTCAGAATATTATCACCCAGTGAAGTATAGGTTGCTGCTGCTGCTGCTAAGTTGCTTCAGTCGTGTCCGACTCTGTGCGACCCCATAGACAGCAGCCCACCAGGCTCCGCCGTCCCTGGGATTCTCTAGGCAAGATCACTGGAGTGGATTGCCATTTCCTTCTCCAATGCATGAAAGTGAAAAGTGAAAGTGAAGTCGCTCAGTCGTGTCTGACCCTCAGCGACCCTATGGACTGCAGCCCACCAGGCTCCTCCATCCATGGGGTTTTCCGGGCAAGAGTACTGGAGTGGGGTGCCATCGCTTTCTCCGGAAGTATAGGTTAAGGACATCCAAACTTCTTTCAGATCTATAGCATCTGACTTAGTCATTCTGTTTGGAGGCTGGATTTTCCATCATTAAGTTTGATTTTTGGACTAAGACACTAGAGTTTTTAAGAAGGTGAAAATGGAAGTGAAAGTATTTTTTGGAGAAGGTAAAACAAAAATGAACAAAAATTAGTTTACCATTGTGACTTACAAAGATAGTTTTAGAAGACTGAAGATATAAATTTTTACAGGAATATGCAGAAATAAAGGGCCTAGGAACTCACCTAAATTTGATCTAACTGACTTTTAGTTCTTTTTGGCGTATATTAGTGATCATCGCAAAAACCTGAGGGGTGTATTAAAGTTATTCCCTCATGACACTAGTACCAGCTCAAAGTAAAACAAGCCTTAGATCAAGTTTGACTTCATATTTAAATATTTATTTAATAAACACTTATTAGTAAGCAGACCCTAAACATTTCATACAGCTTGCTTTGCATTCTCTACAAAGTCCCAACTCTCTGTTCTTTGTAGGTGCTGAGACCACCACCTTGCATGAAAAGTTCTCTTAAAGCAGAAGTGACAATATTCCAGAAACTGCACTTGATTGTTATAGAAAGACTCAGCCACCGGATATCCTCCCAGCCAGTGACTGGGTACAGGGCCATTTGAGAGTCAAGTGACTAGTTTCTTAAACCCTATTCACACCAATCTTAAATTATAGCCAACCTACGAAAATTGAATACCACTCATTTCACCAAGGAGAGCCTGTTTCTACCATTAATTATGCTAATTAACAAATCATTAATTTTGTCAGTAAAAATCTGTATCTGACATTCAGGATGCAAATTAGAAAATAACTGGTGTTTTTCAAAGACATGAATACAGAAGCACTTGTAGTCTCCGAGGTTGCCTTTTTGGTGTATGTTTGCCACCCATGCCAAACCATGAATTCTTTATTTATTTATTATTTTAAATTTATTTTAATTGGAGACTAATTACTTTACAATACTGTGGTGGTTTTTGCCATACCTTCACATGAATCCACCATGGGTGTACATGTGTTCCCCAGCCTGAACCCCCCTCCCACCTCGCCTCCCCATCCCATCCCTCAGGGTCATCCCAGTGCACCAGCCCTGAGCACCCTGTCTCATGCATCGAACCTGGACTGGCAATCTGTTTCACATATGGTAATATACATGTTTCAATGCTATTCTCTCAGATCATCCCACCCTCACCTTCTCCCACCGAGTCCAAAAGACTGTTCTATACATCTGTGTCTTTTTTGCTGTCTCGCATATAGGGTCATCGTCCATCTTTCTAAATTCCATACATATGCATTAATATATTGTATTGGTGTTTTTCTTTCCGACTTACTTCACTCTGTATAATAGGCTCCAGTTTCATCCACCCCATTAGAACTGATTCAAATGTATTCTTTTTAATGGCTGAGTAAGGGAGATGGTGATGGACAGGGAGGCCTGGCGTGCTGCAATTCATGGGGTCGCAAAGAGTCGGACACGACTGAGCGACTGAAGTGAATTGAACTGAATACTCCATTGTGTATATGCACCCCAGCTTTCTTATCCATTTGTCTGCTGATGGACATCTAGGTTGCTTCCATGTCTTGGCTATTGTAAACAGTGCTGCGATGAACATTGGGGTACACGTGTCTCTTTCAATTCTGGTTTCCTCGGTGTGTATGTCCAGCAGTGGGATTGCTGGGTCGTATGGCAGTTCTATTTTCAGTTTTTTAAGGAATCGCCACACTCTTCTCCATAGTGGCTGTACAAGTTTGCATTCCCACCAACAGCATAAGAGGGTTCCCTTTTCTCCACACCCTCTCCAGCATTTATTGTTTGTAGACATTTTGATAGCAGCCATTCTGACCAGTATGAGATGGTACCTCATTGTGGTTTTCATTTGCATTTCTCTGATAATGAGTGATGTTGAGCATCTTTTCATGTGTTCTTGATTAAGTAGCCAGACTCTATATGTAACTCTATATGTAACAACCAACCAACACACACATTTATGGTACTGCATCTTTGGTAAAATTTTTAAAAGTAAATTACAGACATAAAACAGGGAAACTGTGTACTGTTTATGTAGTGCAATTTAGTACATTGGAAAATGGAATTAGCTCCTGGATTCCTGATGTTAAGAAATGGAAGCAAAAGCCGTGAGATGAAAGAAGATGCCGGAAGAATTGGAGCATTTTAAGAATGTATAGGGATATGAAATTTAACAATTTTACGTTTAAATGGCCCCATCTCAAGTTATGTGCATGCATGCTAAGTCACTTCAGTAGCGTCTGACTCTTTGTGACCCTATGGACCGTAGCCACCAGGCTCCTCTGTCCATGGGATTCTCCAGGCAAGAATACTGGAGTGGGTTGCCATGCCTTCCTCCAGAAGATCATCCAGACACAGGGATCAAACCCACATCTCTGGCGCCTTCTGCATTAGCAGGCAGGTTCTTTACCACTAGTGCCATCTGGGAAGCCTTCAAGTTATGTATCTGCCCCTAAATATGGCAAGAATATTTTAAATGCTTTTAGTATGAAGTTAATATGTGTTCTTAATGCTTCATAATGCTTTCTAAATATTTGCTTCATAAGTAACTTGAATCCTACATCATGTGAAGTTCAAATTTATTCATATTCAGTGGGATTTCCTTTATGTTTTACAGTGACCCTCTTCAGCCCACCCTGGCAACCCTGTCAATTTCCTGGCCCTGGGCCACTCATGTTGAAATACTGGTAGGAGGTTGTTATCACCCAACATGTGATCTGGCAAGCAGCAGCAACTAGGTGTGTTCAGTATTCTCCTGGCAGTCCTGTTTTATAAAATTTCCAGTCACAACAGCAACCTTGATATGTTTGGGAGGTTCAGGTGACTTTTTTAATCTATTGGAGATTCATGTAGTGTTAGATGGATTCATTCCAATTACCAATTTCCCTTCAATAATTTTAATAGTTCTTTTATTTTCATTCTTGAATAAAGTACAAATGGATTTTAACTATTAAAGTTCAAAATATTAACATGTGGAAAGTGAAAGAAATCATTATGATTATTATAGACAATAGAAATTTCTTAAATCTAAGACATTAATAGAAACAATGGATTTACACAGATGTGATTCTCCTTATATGAATACTTTTTATAAAGAGTTTCAATAATTTTGTTGGCTTTTTATGAAACAGTTTATCCATTGGGGAAAAGATTACCAAGGTTGTCAATCAGACTTTTTGATTATACCCATCTATAAGAAAATAGCATATTGTGTATTTAGACTAAATTCTAAAATATTGTCAGCTTTAGTAGACATTTTCAATGAATTGACCACTAAACCAGGTAGGACATAAAATCAGTCTTTATTTTAGACCTTAATTAGGCATTGAAAACTAATTTTAGATCAAGAAACATTTATGGAAAGCCTATTATTTCTTTAGTAGTTCTTTGTAATTCTAATTCTAATTAAATGTTTAGAGATATTTAATTCTCCTTTAATTAGAGGTAATTCTAAGATAAGCCCTTTGTTTGGGAGGTTTTCAATGTCCTTAACAATGAAGACATGCCAAAACCATATTACAAAGTGCTTGATAAACTTTAAAATTTAAATTAGTTAATAATTTTAATATAAGTCTCCATAAAGATATATAACTGTGCTATTCATATCATAAATTATAGGATCTACTAAAACAATATAAAATTGTCCAATAGTTTTATCATGAGGCAGGATGAGCTGGCAATGTTTAAAGATTTTTGATGAACATACTCTTCAAACTGTCAGTTTATCTCCTATCTGTATGTATAATCTTATTTGGAAATGATATAAAAAAATTCTCATTTGAGACCCTTCCTGAATAGGAGACCCTTCATAATAATGGCCTTTTTGTCCAGCCCTCACTGTGTCCTCAGCCTCTGAGTGAATGAGTCTGAATTCCAGGCTAGAAGTTAGAACTCTTCCTTTGCCACTTACTTGCTATTTAATTTTGCTTTGGATAATTCTTTCTGTCTCTTGTTTTATTCCAACTTCTTAATATGTAACATACTTAAAGAAGAAGGAACATATACCAAATGTGCAGTTTGAAAGATTTTTGCAAATAAAATACACCTGTTTAACCAGTGTTTATCAAGAAATAAAAAATTACATCAATAGCATCCCCATAGCTTTCCTTGATGGAGTGGCACCCCACTCCAGTACTCTTGCCTGGAAAATCCCATGGACGGAGGAGCCTGGTAGGCTGCAGTCCATGGGGTCACTAAGAGTCGGGCATGACTGAATGACTTCACTTTCACTTTTCACTTTCATGCATTGGAGAAGGAAATGGCAACCCACTCCAGTATTCTTGCCTGGAGAATCCCAGGGACGGGGGAGCCTGGTGGGCTGTCATCTATGGGGTCGCACAGAGTCGGACACGACTGACGAGACTTAGCAGCAGTAGCAGCAGCTTTCCTTGAAGACACTTCCTTTCATTAATACATGCCCCATAAGAGTACTCACTGTTCATTCTTTCCTATTTTTCTCCTGTCTTTAAATTCAATCTTAAAGAATGTACTTTTTTGTGTGTCTGGCTTCTTTCATTTTCATCCATATTCTTGCAGGCAGCCATAAATCATTCATCATTATTGTGTAATATTCCTCTGTATGTCACAATTTCTTTTCTACTGTTAATGGACCTTTGGGTAGTTTCTACTTTGATGATCCTCTGAACATGCTAGTACAGGTCTTTTGGGTTGTCTGTCATTTTGTTGGAGTTCTTTATTCTATGAGTCCTTTGTTAGATAAGTGTATTGTAAATAGCTTTTCTTTTTCTGGGTTGCCTATTCACTTGCTTAGTTGTTTCTTTTGATTACAAAAATATAGACGTAATATAGTCTAAATTATCCATTTTTCTCTATAATTAGCACTTTTTTAAGAAATGTTTGCCTACCTAACCAAAATCAAGAAGCTATTCTCTCCTGTTTCCTTCTAAAAGTTTTACTTACTTTTAGTTTTACTTTTACCTTCTAAAACTTTTGTCCACACAAAACCCTGAAAATCATTATTTATAGTATCCTTATTTATAATTGCCCCAAACCTGAGACAACCAAGATGCCCTTCAATAGGTGAATCAACATATGTACACAGTGATTCACCCATACAATTGAATATTAATTAGTGATAAAAGAAATGAGCTATCAGGTCACCCCAAGAAATACAGAAACCTTAAATGACTATTACTAAATGAAAGAAGACATCTGAAAAGGCTACATCTTTGTGATTCCAGCCACATCACATTCTGGAAAAGGCAAAACCGTAAAGATATTAAGGAGATCAGTGGTTTCCAGGGATTTGGGGGAGGGAAGAAGGATGATTAGGTGAAGCACAGGGCATTTTTAAGGCAGTGAAACTATTATACGTGAAACTGTAAAGTTAGATAAAGGATATTATGTCTTCTTTGAAATCTATAGAGCTATACTATGCAAAGAATTAATCTAGATTTAAATTATGTCTTTTAGCTAATAATACTGAATCAATATTGGTTCATTCGTTGTAACAAATTTACCATACTAGAGTGATGTTGATAGTAGGGGGAACTATGTGAGGGAGTTAGGAGTACACGGTGATGCTCTGTACTACTCTTTAATTTTCATGTAAATTTTTATCAAAATGTTCTAAAATAAATGTTTATTCATTAAAAAATTTTATTGGGTGGACATGGCTCTGCACTTTCATATGATTTTTAAAAATCATCATCTCCATTTTCATGTATACACAAAAGATTAATAATAAAAAAAGAACTGTTAGGATTTTGAGATGGCATTGTGATAGATCTATAGATTTTATTCTTTGTTTTGCCTTTATTTTCAAGAATATCTTTTACTGGATGTAGAATCTAGAGTTGACAATTTTTTTCTTTAAGCATTTTCTTTTTTTAATTTTCCAAAAGCCATATATATATATATAATTTTATTTATTTATTTTTGGCTATGCTGGATCTTCGTTGCTGCTCAGAGGCTACATTTTGGTGGCTTCTGTTGTTGAAGAGCCCAGGCTCTAGGTGCATGGGCTTCAGCAGTTGTGGTTCTTGGGCTCTAGAGCACAGGCTCAGAAGTTGTGGCGCACAGACTTAGTTGCTCCATGGAACGTGGGACCTTCCCAGAACAGGGATAAAACACTTGTCTCCTGTGTTGTATCTCAGAATTGCTCATAATTGATTTTCTTTTCTATTGGCAATGTGTTCCATTTATCTGGTTTCTCATATGTCAGGCAAATTTTAATTATACTCTAGGAATTATAAATGGTAAGTTGTTGAGATTCTGGATTCTATTACTTTCCCCTGATGTGTGCTATTTGTTTTGTTTTAGAAGGCAATTATCTCATTGGGATTTGTGAGGATAAAATTGTTTTAGAGCTGGACTAGACCAGCTCTATGTTTATCTCCAGGGACATCTGGCAGTCTGGCACCTTATCTTGGCCAAGAAAAGGTCAGTGAGCTAACTAATGATTTATAATATTCTAAGTTCAAAGCTTCCCTGGAGACACCCAAGACTGGCTTGTTTATTGATAAATTACACCTGCCATGACTAGTTAAACTTTTGAGATTGGCTTTATACCCAGAAGAGCAGAAAAGGACTTTCTGGAAACTTTTGGGCAGCTCTCCTGAAACTAAGATTTATCAGAGAAATCTTGGCAATTCAACCCCAAGGTGAAATACGTATTCATTTGTGGATATAACAGACCCTGAGGAGCTGTGCCTAGAGGTTTCAAACACCCTCAGTGCTCGCTCTCTCTCTTTTTCTTTTTTTACCTTTCTTCTCTTGCTGTACAATAGCTTTTGCCTTTAATAAAATTGTATATGAGTACATTCATCCTTTAGTATCCTTGGAGTATTGGCCCAGCAGATACCAAAATCCAATGCTACTCATGGACTTTATATAAAGTGACATAGTATTTGCACATAACTTACTTATATCCTCCCCTATACTTTAAATCATTTGTACATTATTCTAATACTTGATATAATGTAAACACTATGTAAATAGTTTTAAATACAATGTAAATGTTATGCAGATAGTTGCTAGCGCAAGACAAATTCAAGTTTTGCTATTTGGAACTCACTGGAATTTCTCTTTTTCTGAATATTTTTGATCCATGATTGGTTGATTCCAAACATGTGGAGCTCACAGATATAGAGGCCAACTGTGACCTCTGTGGAGTCTTGTAAATCCTTTCAATTATCAATCTATGCAAAATTGAATTGCAAACTTTGTTTCTTGGGTGGCAGCTTTAGTCTCCTTTCAGATGGATTACTATTGGCCAAGATGCTTTCTGTTTCACACATGTGTAATTAATGGGTCAAAGATATGTGTGGGAACAATTTCAGAGTCCCCTTTCTGATTTTTTTTTCCCCAAAATTTACCTGTTCTCTTTCATGAGCAGACGGAAGAGCTTCAGTTTTATGACCTTCAGTTTTCTGGTTTACCTGACTATTTTCAATCGTGTCTTCACTGTTTTCAGCACCATTTGCACTTGGCCTCAGGATGAAAGTTTCAGAAAATGAGAACTCCACTTTTCTAGAGGAGTATGCTCCATCATAATCTATCTCTTTCTCTTTACTTTCTAGTGCTTTTGTTGTTGTTCAGTTGTGTCCAACTCTTTGCAACCCCATGGACTGCAGCACACCAGGCTTCACCACCTCCCACAGCTTGCTCAAGCTCATGTTTATTGAGTTGGTGATGCCATCCAACCATCTCATCCTCTGTCGACCTCTTCTCTTCCTGCCTTCTATCTTTTCCAGCATCAGGATCTTTTCCTATGAGTTGGCTCTTTGCATCAGGCAGTCAAAGTACTGGAGCTTCAGCTTCAGCATCAGTCCTTCCAGTGAATATTCAGGATTGATTCCCTTTAGTTAGGATTGACTGGTTTGATCTCCTTGCAGTCCAAGGTACTCTTAAGAGTCTTTTCCAACACTACAGTTTGAAAGCATCAATTCTTTGGTGCTCAGCTTTCTTTATGGTCCAATTCTCACATGCATACATGACTACTAGAAAAACCATAGCTTTGATTAGACGGACCTTTGTCAGCAAAGTAATGTCTCTGCTATTTACTATGCTGTCTAGGTTTGTCATAGCTTTTCTTCCAAGGAGCAGGCATCTTTTAATTTCCTTGCTAGTTACTATTGTAGTAGGTTCAGATTTTATTATTGTTTTCTGTGGAGGATTCAGTCTTGTTTGACCTTTTCCCATCATCATTAGAAGCAGAACTTCTCCCATGAAATTTTAAAAATATTGCCTTTTCCCGTAAAAAGGTGTTTTAAAACTAAAAATGTTACGTTTGTTTGTTTGGTATATAAGATCTATTATATATCTTGAGCTAATGAAATGTTTAGAACCAGAGCATTAAAAAGAGAGGCTGTCTCATGTTAAGAATAATCATGAATTTTTTTTTTAAGACCAGGATGGTCAGAAAAATTATCAAAAAAATAAATAAAAGTTTCCCGTCACCACCCCAAATCTTTATCAGTTGATTGTTAATTATAACTCAGTGGTCTGATCATGTATTTGACGCTCTCACTGAAGTCCTGGCATTATTGAACAATGACAGGTTGATGTCAGTGAAATCTAGAAAGAAAGATTGCTGTGTAATACATGAACATGATCCCTTTTTCCTTTCACCATGTTAATATGCTGTCTTATTTAATCATATTAATTCAGTTTGGCAAGCATTATATATCTATTAGTGCACCCCAACTATGGATTTCCCCAGGGGCTCAAGTAGTAAGGAATTTGCCTGCCAGTGCAGCAGACACAGGTTCCATCTTTAGTTTGGGAAGACCCCACATGCAACTAAGCCTGTGCACCAGTACTTCTGAGCCTGTGTTCTCAGAGCCCAGGAGTTGTGACGACTGAGCCCATGTGCCACAACTGCTGGAGCCCGTGCACCTAGAGCCTGAGCTCTGCAACAAGAGAAGCCACTGCAATGAGAAGCCCGCGCACTGCAACTAGAGAGGAGCTCCTGCTCACCACAACTAGGGAAAACCTGAAGAGCAATGAAGACCCAGCACAGACAAAAATAAACAAAATTACATAAAAAAGAAATAAAAGATGCAAATTTGCATTAGTGTTCATTACAGCTATTCAGTTCAGTTCAGTTCAGTCGCTCAGTCGTGTCTGACTCTTTGAGACCCCATGAATTGCAGCACGCCAGGCCTCCCTGTCCATCATCAATTCCTGGAGTTCACTCAGACTCACGTCCATCGAGTCAGTGATGCCATCCAGCCATCTCATCCTCTGTCGTCCCCTTCTCCTCCTGCCCCCAATCCCTCCCAGCATCAGCGTCTTTTCCAATGAGTCCGCTCTTCGCATGAGGTGGCCAAAGTACTGGAGTTTCAGCTTTAGCATCATTCTGTCCATAGAAATCCCAGGGCTGATTTCCTTCAGAATGGACTGGTTGGATCTCCTTGCAGTCCAAGTTATATATAAAAAAAGCTGAGTGCCAAAGAATTGATTCTTTTGAACCGTGG
The DNA here is from genome assembly GCF_002263795.3 of Bos taurus. Lineage (NCBI taxonomy): Eukaryota > Metazoa > Chordata > Mammalia > Artiodactyla > Bovidae > Bos > Bos taurus. Next base: position 29,777,440 of record NC_037336.1, read on the forward strand.
TGTTGGAGAAGACTCTTGAGAGTCCCTTGGACCGCAAGGAGATCAAACCAGTCAATCCTAAAGGAAATCAACCCTGAATATTCATTGGAAGGACTGATGCTGAAGCTGAAGCTCCAGTACTTTGGCCACCTGATGCAAAGAATGGACTCATTGGAAAAGACCCTAATTCTGGGAAAGACTGAAAGCAGGAGAAGGGAATGATTGAGGATAAGATGGTTTGGCCACCTGATGCAAAGAGTCGACTCATTAGAAAATACTTTGATGCTGGGAAAGGTTGAGGGCAGGAAACAAGTGGGCAACAGAGGGTAAGATGATTGGATGGCATCACCGAATCAATGGACATGAGTTTGAGCAAACTCTGGAAGAGAGTGAAGAACATGGAAGTCTGGCCTGCTGCAGTCCATGATGTCGCAAAGAGTTGGACACGACTTAGTGACTGAACAACAACACCACGTTTACTTATGAATAATTTTCATTCCACCTGCTGGCTCAAGGGGAACAAAAGTTACAAAGTTGTCTGACTAAAGGCCCTTCTGGTTGGATTTTACGGCTTGCACACCCTGAAATTTCAGATCGTGAAAGGACGTTATTTGGGGAGGCAGTGCATCCGCACCTCCAAGGAGACTGCTGTGGCAGCTCTCACAAGAAGGCTGTGGGCAGAGGCTTCCAGCTTGAAACCTCCAATGGGATTGTTAACAGTAACCGTGGGATGTTTCTATGATGTCACAAAGCAGGCACCTTTGTGTGGCAATAGCCTGGGGTAGTTTTTGAGCAGGCCAGAGGGGAGGCACTGTACGCGTCTTATTTTTCCCATATAATGCAAAGCAAGAAAGTGACAAATGCTGCCTGTCCAAATAACTTAATGTGCATTATATCTGCCATTTATTGAATGCCAAAGACCATTCTTAGTGATTCACACACAACAGTTCACTTACTTGTAACTAAACCATATAGGATAGGTACTATTACACAGGAAAAGGAACATTTTTCTTTTCTTTTCTTTTTAACAAATGAAGAAACTGAGGCTTTGAAAAGTTACTTGACCTAGATCATACAGTTACTAAACGTCTGAGCTCATATTTGTACTCTGAATCCAAGGGGTTCATCATAAAAAATGAACAATTTTTACACTGTAACTGAATAAATAAATTTTTTTCAAGCTGGTCTCATGGTGGCTTTTTTTTTTAAGTTCTGGTGTGTTTTTAACATATATATTCTTGGGATTTCCCTGTCAGTCCAGTGGTTAAGATTCCATGTTCCCAATGCAGGGGGCACAGGTTGGATCCCTGATTGGGGAACTTAACATCTCTCATGCTACTCAGCAAGGCTTAAAAAAATATGTTTGTTTTTGGAAGTTGAAGGCACGGGGATACTCTATTAAGTGTGCATGCTAAGTCGCTTTAGTTGTGTCCGACTCTTCACAACACTATGGACTGAAGTCCGCCAGGCTTCTCTGTCCATGGGGCTCTCCAGACAAAGAATACTGGAGTGGGTTGCTATGCCCTCCTCCAGGAAATCTTCACAACCCAGGGGTCGAACCCACGTCTCTTTGTCTCCAGCATTGGCAGGCAGGTTCTTTACCACTAGCGCCACGATCTATTAAAATATCTTAAACTAATTCCCAATACCACTCTCCTTGCATTGATGCCAGCAGTTGGGGAATTCTGTCCTTCTAGCTAAACAAAAGTTATGACCTACCTAGACAACATATTAAAAAGCAGAGACATTACTTTGCCAGCAAAGGTCCATCTAGTCAAAGCTATGGTTTTTCCAGTAGTCATGTATGCATTTGAGAGTTGGACCATAAAAAAAGCTGAGCACCGAAGAATTGATGCTTTTGAACTGTGGTGTTGGAGAGGACTCTTGAGAGTTCCTTGGACTGCAAGGAGATCCAAGCAATCCATCCTAAAGGAGATCAGTCCTGAGTGTTCATTGGAAGGACAGATGCTGAAACTGAAACTCCAGTACTTTGGCCACCTGATGTGAAGAGCTGACTCATTTGAAAAGACCCTGATGCTGGGAAAGATTGAAGGTGGGAGAAGGGGACGACAGAGGATGAGATAGTTGTATGGCGTCACTGACTCAATGTACATTCGTTGGAGTAAACTCTGGGAGTTGGTGATGTACAGGAAGGCCTGGTGTGCTGCAGTCTATGGGGTCGCAGAGTCCGCCCGACACGACTGGGGGACTGAACTGAACTGAGCTGCATTTTCAATGCTTACCACTAGAGGGAGTGATCAGACCATGGAGACCAGCGGCAAGTCCACTAAGGAATTCCTTGGTCACCTCCTGCATTGGCAGCTGAAGTAGCCTGAGCAAGAGATTGGGGGGCCCTTTGTTAATAAAAACAGATGTCTTTTTGTTATCTGCAGGAGATGATTTTGCAATTCCAGTAAAGAGAAGAGCCAAGTTGTGGAGCCTTGACGTGAGAGAGGCTAATACGCTTAGTATTCTAGATTTGATCTTCTGCACTGTTCAAATTTTAGACTAGACAATTCTTCATTCTTAGGGGTTGTCCTGTGCATCATAAGATACTTCGCAGCATCCCTGGCCTCTTCCTGCTGTTGTTTAGTCGCTAAGTCGTTTCCGACTCTTTTGCAACCCCAGGGACTGTAGCTCACCAGTCTCCTCTGTTCAAGGGATTTGCCAGGCATTTATTATTTCCTTCTCCAGGGGATCATCGTGACCCAGGGATTGAACTTGTGTCTTCTGCATTGCATGTAGATTCTTTACTGCTGAATCACCAGGGAAACCCCAGCCTCTACCTACTGCTGCTGCTACTACTGCTGCTAAGTCGCTTCAGTCGTGTCCGACTCTGTGCGACCCCATAGACGGCAGCCCACCAGGCTCCCCCATCCCTGGGATTCTCCAAGCAAGAACACTGGAGTGGGTTGCCATTTTCTCCTCCAATGCATGAAAGTGAAAAGTCAAAGTGAAGTTGCTCAGTCGTGTCCGACTCTTAGCGACCCCATGGACTGCAGCCCACCAGGCTCCTCCGTCCATGCGATTTTCCAGGCAAGAGTACTGGAGTGGGGTGCCATTGCCCTCTACCTACTAGACATCAGTAGCACTCTTTTCCCTACTGTGAAAATCAAAAATGTACAGACATTGCCAGACGTCCCTGGGGCAAAATTGCCCCTAACTGAGAACCACTGTCTTAGAGATCCAAACTTTCCTGAAGACTTGAGTCCTCAAAGATAAATAAAATATTTCTTTTCCCTGGTGACTGGGAAATCTGGGCTGCTTCTTGGTTTGGGTTCCTCAATTCAAGGCTATGCATGGAAAAATGAGGTTAGTCCCTGTTTATAAAAGACATATGGATAAAGGACAGCATATATTGTAATACCTATCAAAGTGGCTAAGAATGCAAGAAACAGTTTGAAACTTTGCAATTAGGGAGAAAAGAGTAAGAGTTGAATCCAGAGGGGTTACAGAGATGATGTTAGGCAAGAAGGAGTTATCAGATTCAAGAAGCAAAGCCCAAGCAAGCAACAACAAAAAGGATGCAAAGCATTCCACAAGGGAGAACTCTTAAGAGACATCTGTGTGCACAGTAGAGGACTAAGTTCTTTGAAGAAATTCAAATGCTTGTCCTACAAGCTTGCTTTTCCAGTATTTTCTGTCTTACTTGCTAGTACTATTCTCCAGGGCTAGAAGCCCTGGAGTCATCTTTTGCAGTCTCTCTCTTTCAGGAAGGAAGTGATTTAAATAGGACTTTGCCTATCTATTAGACACATTCTTGACGCACAGAACCTAGCTTATATTGAGAGTTGTAGTGAACACTCTGCACAACCCAGTAGGCTGGCAATAACTTACTTACTTGCAGCATGAAAGTGAAAGTCACTCATTCATGTCCAACTCTTTGTGACCTCATGGACTGTACAGTCCATGGAATTCTCCAGTCCAAAAATAACCCAAAAAGTTTAGTCAAGAGGAAAAATACATACACAAGAGGAAGCACCAAACTTGTAGAGCAAATTAATCCAAAGCCCCATGTGTTATATAGAGGTTTGTAAACTGTCAAGAGCTCTGTTTTTATCAAAAGTATTATCCATGGGTCCTGGGTCTTGACATCCACAGGCCAGTTATTGTTTCTCCTGGTAGGCTCAGGTCTTCCCTTTGGTGGACAGCTATCCATTCAGTTCTCCCTTTGCAGAAAGGATAGCTTAGACTTAAAGGAATTTAATCATAGGATGGTGCCTGTGCTTGCCTAGATTACTTTTGTTAGATGAAGTACCCATCTACAGGGGCTCAGAATGTTAACTACTAACAAGTAAAAAATATGGCCCCCCCCCCACCACCTTCTGAGAACATTGCTCCAACAAGTCATTTGAACAAGAATCTCCATTTCTGGCTCTTCTAGAGAACATGATCTAAGGTTCATTGATTGCATACTCAGAGCTATCAAGACCACATATTGCATTGATATCTTTCCCACATTTTTCAGAAAAATAATGTCCCAGCATCCTAATCACAGATAACTCTTCTTTTTTGGCTGCACCATGATCTTAATTCCCTGGCCAGGGATGAAACCTGTGCCCCCTGCAGTGGAAGGAGTTTTAACCACTAGACTGCCAAGAAGTCCCACAGATAAGTATTGTCCAGTTGTTTTGAAGTCACCACCCTTATCTTATTTTAAACTTTTATTTAAATTCAGTGTTATCAATAAGTCCTTGGGATAAAGAAATGTAATAGAAAGACCTCAGGACTGGTATTTGTAGAATGGTAGAATATGACAGCTGGACAGGATCTTAGAAATCATCTAGCTGAGCTTTTTACTTTACAAATGAATTGCTTGTGGCCCAAAGACATGATCTTCTCAGGGCGATACAGTTAGTGAGTGGCAAAGCGGGAACAGAACCAGGTTAACCGGGTTTCCAATCTTCCATTGCAGTGCTCTCTCCACACATCTCTGTTTCTTGTTAGTGACTTTGCTTACATGAGGGAATCTCAAAAAGTGGGTGCTATGCAGGCAAAATGGAATAAATATCTTTTAAGCACTCAACATCCAAAAAATATCATTTGAATAAATTTAAGAACAATATGACTATAAGATGCCTACTATAATACATAGATTTTTACTTTTTATTCTTCTATAAAAATTAACTGAATTTCCTTGCCAAGGATAAATACATTAATAAGACAAGATCCCATCTTCAGGAGGTGTTGGGTCTAATGTTATAGGCAAGCTGTGGAACCAGAGAGAAGTGGTAATTAATCTCACCTGGCATCACCTGGGAACGGTTCCCAGAGGTAACATTTGAGATAATTCTGGAAGAGCGAGCAGAATTTTGATAGGTAGAGAAGAGAGACCAAAAGTACAGAGACTGGAAAGTCTGGGGCATGGAAAGCCTTCCAGCATGGCTGAAGTAGGTACATCTCAAGAAGAGAGTCCCGGAGCTTGACAGTTTGGAAGCGACTGCCATGAAGGCTCTGGGATACTGGAAATAATGTTTTGTCGCTTGATTATAATGCCTCTCCATCCCAATTTTCATCTCCCCATAAATTGTTCTAGTCTTCTTTAGTTCTCATAGGATATGGCACCATGCTGAATGCCTTGTAATATACACTTAGAGAAGGGAAAAAGGAGAAGAAACGGGTACCTATCATCTTCTCTCTCTTGAAAACCTTTTTATTTTGTATTAGAGTATAGCCAATTAACAATGTCGTGATAGTTGCAGATGCACAGGAGAGTGACTCAGTCATACATATATACACTTACCCATCTCTAAACTCCCCTCCCACCTGCTGCTGTCATCTTGATCTCCTTTCTTGGGTGTTAATGAAGAGAAATGAGACCAAATCAGGAGATAAAACTGTTGCTTCGACAAAAAGGCTAAACTGTCAGTTCCTTAATTAATGAGGAAAAGAAACTGACATAGTGACCTTGTACGATTACTATTAATTATTGCTATTGCTACTAAGTATGTAAGCACTTTGTGCTCAGATGCTCAGTCATGTCTGACTTGTTGTGATCCTGTGGACTGTAGCCTGCCAGGCTCCTCTGTTCCTGGATTTCCCAGGCAAGAATACTGGAGTCGTTTGCCATTTTCTCCTCCAGGGAACCCAGGGATCGAACCTGTGTCTCTTGCATCTCCTTCAGCTACAGGAGGATCCTTTACCACTAGCTCCCCCTGGGAAACCCCACGTAAGCACCTTGCTGCTGCTGTTGCTGCTAAGTCGCTTCAGTTGTGTCCGACTCTGTGCGACCCCAGAGATGGCAGCCCACCAGGCTTCCCGTCCTTGGGATTCTCCAGGCAAGAACACTGGAGTGGGTTGCCATTTCCTTCTCCAATGCATGAAAGTGAAAAGTGAAAGTGAAGTTGCTCAGTTGTGTCCGACTCTAGCGACCCCATGGGCTGCAGCCTACCAGGCTCCTCCGTCCATGGGATTTTCTAGGCAAAAGTACTGGAGTGGGGTGCTATTGCCTTCTTCGGTAAGCACCTTGGAATTGCCTTATTTAATTCTCACAAATCACTCCAAGAGATATGTGACTGTAATTATCTCAGGTATAAAAATAAGAAACCTCAGGTATAGGAATCCAGTCACATGTCCACGGTCACAGAACTACCTTGACATGGAGCACTCTGAACAGTTTCATCTTTGACAGTAGGCTTCCCAGGAAGCGGCTGCTGAGAGTTAAGTGCTGGAATCCTGAGGGTTCCTTTTCTTCCTTCCTTCCTACCTTTCTTCCTTCCTTTCTTTCTTTCTAAAAATTTTGGCTGCCCTGGGTCTTCCCTGCTGCACACAGGCTTTTTCTAGTTGCAACCAGAGGGGTCTACTCTTCATTGTGGTGCATGGGCTTCTCATTGCCATAGCTTGGTTTTGTTTTTGTAGAGAACAGACTCTAGGGTACTGGCTTCAGAAGTTGCGACTCTCAGGCTTAATTGGTCCAAGACATGTGGAATCTTCCTGACAAGTGATTGAACTATGTCCCCTGCATCTGCAAGCAGGTTCTTATCCACTGTATCATCAGGGAAGTCCCTTTCTTTCTTCTTCTTCTTTTTTAACTGAAGCCTGTAGCTCAAATGGTAAAGAATCTGCCTGTGATGCAGGAGACCAGGTTTCAATCCCTGGGTTGGGAAGATCCTCTGGAGAAGGTAATGGCAACTCACTCCAGTATTCTTACCTGGAGAATTTGATGGACAGAGAAGCCTGGCGAGCTACAGTTCATGGGGTCGAAAAGAGTTGGACACGACTGAGCGACTGACTAACAGACACACACACAGGCATAGTGGATTTATAATGTGTTAGTTTCAGGCATATAGCACAGTGATTCAGTTATACAAACACATGCACACATCAGATCAGATCAGATCAGTTGCTCAGTCGTGTCCGACTCTTTGCGACCCCATGAATCGCAGCACGCCAGGCCTCCCTGTCCATCACCAACTCCCTGAGTTCACCCAGACTCACGTCCATCGAGTCAGCAATGCCATCCAGCCATCTCATCCTCTGTCATCCCCTTCTCCTCCCACCCCCAATCTCTCCCAGCATCAGAGTCTTTTCCAGTGAGTCAACTCTTCGCATGAGGTGGCCAAAGTGCTGGAGTTTCAGATTTAGCATCATTCCTTCCAAAGAAATCCCAGGGCTGATCTCCTTCAGAATGGACTGGTTAGATCTCCTTGCAGTCCAAGGGACTCTCAAGAGTCTTCTCCAACACCAGAGTTCAAAAGCATCAATTCTTTGGCGCTCAGCCTTCTTCACAGTCCAACTCTCACATCCATACATGACCACAGGAAAAACCATAGCCTTGACTAGACGGACCTTTGTTGGCAAAGTAATGTCTCTGCTTTTCAATATGCTATCTAGGTTGGTCATAACTTTCCTTCCAAGGAGTAAGCGTCTTTTAATTTCATGGCTGCAGTCACCATCTGTAGTGATTTTGGAGCCCAGAAAAATAAAGTCTGACACTGTTTCCACTGTTTCCCCATCTATTTTCCATGAAGTGATGGGACCAGATGCCATGATCTTCGTTTTCTGAATGTTGAGCTTTAAGCCAACTTTTTCACTCTCCTCTTTCACTTTCATCAAGAGGCTTTTGAGTTCCTCTTCACTTTCTGCCATAAGGGTGGTGTCATCTGCATATCTGAGGTTATTGATATTTCTCCTGGCAATCTTGATTCCAGTTTGTGTTTCTTCCAGTCCAGCGTTTCTCATGATGTACTCTGCATACAAGTTAAATAAACAGGGTGACAATATACAGACTTGACGAACTCCTTTTCCTATTTGGAACCAGTCTATTGTTCCATGTCCAGTTCTAACTGTTGCTTCCTGACCTGCATACAATACACACACACAAAGTTTATCTCAGATTCTTTTCCCTTATAGGTTATTACAAAATATCGAGTATAGTTCCCTGTGTTATGAAGTAGATCTTTGTTGGTTACCCACTTTATATATAGTAGTGTATATATGTTAATTCCAACCTTCTCATTTATCCCTCCATTCTTCACCTTTGGTAACCATAAGTTTGTTTTCTATGTCTGTGTGTCCATTTCTGTCATGTACATAAGTTCACTTGTATCTTTTCTTTTTTTCTTTTTAGATTCCACATATGAACCATATATATATATTTTCCTCCGTCTGGCTTATTTCACTTAGTATGATAATCTCTAGGTCCATCCATGTTACGGGAGTATTTCCAAACAGAAGCTCAGTTCATGTGCCAAATGTACAGTGAGACGAAACAACCAAAACATCAGAGTTTGGAGCAAAGAAAGGTTTATTACAGGGAAAAGCAGGGAGAACAGGTGGCTCATGCTCAAAACCCCCAAACTCCCCAGTGGTTCATGGGGAGAAGAAGTGTTTTGTTGTTGTTGTTGTGCTGGGCCTTCCGTTGCGTTCTCCAGCAGGGGTGGTCAGGGGAGGGATGCTCTTGAACTGTGATATGTGGGCCGATTGCGGTGGCTTCTCTTGTTGCAGAGCACAGGCTCTAGGTGCACAGGCTTCAGTAGTTGAGGCAAACAGGCTCAGTAGTTTCGGCTCATGGGCTCTAGAGCTTGGACTCAATAGTTGTAGCACATGAACTTAATTGCTTTGTGGCATGTGGAATCTTCCTGGACTGGGGATCGAACTCATGTCTCCCGTGTCCCAGGAATGCTGTGCTCAGCCTGAAGCTACCATTCTCCACCTGGATGGGGGCCTTAGTTCCTACAGAAGAACTCAAAGATATTGTAACACATATTTCCTGTTACATATATTCCTGTATTTCTTGGGCTCTAATATTACTGCAGATGCTGACTGCAGCCATGAAATAAAATGACACTTGCTCCTTGGAAGAAAAGCTATGACCAACCTAGACAGCCTGCTAAAAAGCAGAGACATTACTTTGCCGACAAAGGTCCATCTAGTCAAAGCTATGGTTTTTCCAGTAGTCATGCATGGATGTGAGAGTTGGACTATAAAGAAAGCTGAGCACCGAAGAATTGATGCTTTTGAACTGTGGTGTTGGAGAAGACTCTTAAGAGACCCTTGGACTGCAAGGAGATCAAACCAGTCAATCCTAAAGGAAATCAATCCTGAATATTTGTTGGAAGGATTGATATGAAGTTGAAGCTCCAATACTTTGGCCATACTTTCTGATTTGAAGAACTGACTCATTAGAAAAGACCCTGATGCTGGGAAAGATTGAAGGCAGGAGGAGAAGCGAATGACAGAGGATGAGATGGGTGGATGGCATCAGTGACTCGATGGACATGAGTTTGAGCAAGCTCCGGGAGTTGGACAGTGAAATCTTGTGTGCTGCAGTCCATAAAGAGTCAGACACAACTGAGTGACTGAAGTGACTGACTGATATTCCTTGAGGAGGAAGCAAGATCCTGCCCCAAGCTTGCACTATTATTCTTGATGGCTCCTCCTTTCTTTCTGCATTCCCTCCCTTCCCTGATTAGAAACCATTTCAACCTGCCTTTTGGAACTCAGGGAAGGTCAAGCAGGCTAAATGAAGCCTATTTCCTACAAACAAGGAATGGGGGATACACAAAGATGTTTGTGCCTGGGAGCCCCACAGGGTCCTGAGCAGTTTCATGGCTTCTCTTTGTAAAAGAAAGCATGGGGAGCGGGGAGAGGAAGAGAGAAAAGCTAGATAGAAAAAGAAATGGAGATAAGAAGGAGAGAAACATTAAAAAGGGGCCCTGTTACCTCACCACCAAGCAGAAAAAGTCATGTACCCTGCAGTCTTCACCCCACATCTTGCCTATAAAAACCTCCCCTCAAACCATCGGGAAATTCAGGGGTTTTGAGCATGACTCACTTGTTCTCCTTTCTTGGTCCTCGTGATAAACCTTATTCTGCTCCAAACTCTGATGTTTTGATTTATTTGGCCTCACTGTGTATTGGACGGGATTCCCAGGTGGCTCAGTGGTAAACAATCCACCTGCCAAGCAGGAGATGCAGGTTTGATCCTTGGGGCAGGAAGATCCATTAGCAGAGGAAATGTCAACTCCAGAATTCTTGTCTGGAAAATCCCATGGACAGAGGAGCCTGGCGGGCTTTAGTCCATAGAGTTTCAAAGAGTCAGACATGACTGAGCAACTGAGCATACACAAGCACATGTATCAGATACATTAACTTACGTTCAGTAACAAAGATAGTAAAGATATGCTTTAAAAGCATTGGGTTAATTATAAATTATTATTCTACCAAGGTATACAAATATACAAATGTTACATCTCTCAATACATAATGAAAAAAGAAACTCTGAAGAACACACTTCGCAGTTTATTTTGATCTTTGTTTTACATAGACTTAAATTATAAAGTAAAACTCAAGACTGCCCTGTCAGTCCAGTGGTTAAGACTCCAAGTTTCCACTGCAGAGGGCACAGGTTGAATCCCTGATTGGGGTGGTATGATCCCACATACTGCAAAATAGCTAAAAAAAAAGATTATAAAGTAAAACTAAACAAAAAGATGACCTTCAAAGGAATGATCACAACCTTTGGTAACAGTGTAAACAACTTTTAAGAATTCATCATCTAAAATGATGCAAGAATATTTGTGATAAAATATCATTTACATTTCAAATCTATTAAAATTATTTTTCTGAAAGTAATATATTGAATTATTTTGAAATTCTCTCATCCATATGTATAATAATAATAATAATAAATTACTTCCAAAAACAATATGTTTTCCCCTGTGGATTAGCACTGGTAAGTTAAACTTGGCTTGGGAATGAAATGGGAAATACTAGATTTCAGGCAGAGGAAATTCTCTGCCTACACAGAGTGGATAAACACACATTACATTATTTACATATATTGTGTTTCTTCTCTCTCCAACTTGGGAAAACAAAGGCTATAAACTGTCTTTACTCTGTTAACAGGGAGTCTTCGTTCAGTGAACCTTACAGAGCACCAGGTGTTTTTCTCCTTGGGTCCTTAGACTGAAACTTAATTGTGCCACGTCACATCTGTTCATATTAATCACACTGCATTATTTTCTTTACAATGTGTTCTTCAAGATGATATGATTGATGTAACTCAATGTGATGGATCAAAAAGGTCTATCAGACATTACAGAAAATTTCAGAATCTCAGGCCTATAGGCCATGGGAGCTCTGTCTGAATAATTTGGTATGGAGTGAAATTTAGGAGGACAATATAGTTCACCAGATTAAGAATTTTTGACAGTGATTCTTGACAAACTACTTTCTGGTGATGAAGAAAAAGTATGAATAATTTGCTAGGTCAGAGTTAAGGTTAGGGAGTCCCTGTCCTGTTGGAAATCAGATAAATTTGGAAAGAAATACAAGTGGAAAAGAATTTTCAGTTGGAAGACTCAGCTTTGAATTCCTGCTCCTTATGTTACAGTTACACGATCTTAGAGAAATAACTTTAATTCTTTGAACCACAGTTCCTTGTCTGTATCATCTATCACACAGATCATTGTGAGAATGATAAAGAATATACCTAATAGGTTATAAACTACAAAGTATTAATAACAAGACCCTACAGCTTTGTTGACAGCTTGCACTGAATAGGAATCAAATCACCTCAAAGTACACAGCGAGAATAATGGTTAAAATAATTAGCTTTTTCTTTTTTTGCAATTAAAATTTTATTTATTAATTTTTGGCTCTGCTAGGTCTTCGTTGCTGCATTTGGGCTTTCTCTAGTTGTAGTGCATGAGTTTCTCACTGTGGGGGCTTCTCTTATTGCAGAGCATGGGCGGGGGTCATGGGCTTCAATAGTTGTGGTGCATAGGCTCAGTAGTTGAGTTTCTGGGCTCAGTAGTTGTGGCTATGGGCTTAGTTGCTCTGTGGCATGTGGGATATTTTTGGACCAGGGATCAAACTAGTGCTCCTTGTATTGGCAAGTGGATTTTTAGCCACCAGACCACCAGGGAAGTCCTCCCCCATTATTAACATCTTTCCATTAGTATGGTGCATTTATTAGAATTAATAAAACAGTATTGACATATTACTATTTAAAAAGTCTATGCTGTACTATGCTTAGTCACTCAGTCCTGTCTGACTCTTTGTGACCTCAAGGACTGTAGCCCGCTAGGCTCCTCTGTCCATGGGGATTCTCCAGGCAAGAATACTGGAGTGGGTTGCCATGCCCTCCTCCAGAGGATGTTACCAACCCAGAGCTTTAACCCAGGTCTCCTGCATTGCAGGCAGATTTTTACTAGCTAAAAGCCTATACATACATGTAAAATCTTCATTCAAATTTTCTTTGTTTTCACCAAATTTCGCTCTATTGTTCCAGAGTCTCACTCAGGATACCACATTATATTTAGTTGTCAGATTTAATTAAGCTCTTCTTGGCTGTGGCATTTTCTCAGACTTGCTTTTGATGATGGCACTTTTTAAAGAGTATTGTTTAGGTATTTTGTAGAATGTTCCTCAATTATGGCCTCTCTCATATTTTTCTCACTATTAGACAGACAAATATGTAGTTTTTGAGAGGAAGACCACAGAGTTAAAGTGCTGTTTTCATAACAGCGTATCAAGAGTACATACCGTCAACATGACAAACTATGGATGTTGACTTGATTACCCAGCTGAGTCAGTGTCTGCCAGGTTTCTACACAGTAAAGTCACTCTTTTCTTTCTCTTTCCACACTATAATTTTTGGAAGCATGTCACTATGCACAGTCACACTTGAGTGGCAGTCATGTTCTCCCTCCTTGAGAGTAGAGGATCTATATGAATTATTTGGAATTCTGCCGGAGAGATTTGTGTTTTGTCCACCACTTATTTATTTATTCAATCATTAATTTATATTATTATGGACTCACAAACATTTATTTATTTTACATTGGATTATAATCAGTTATTTTATGTTTTTGTTCAAATTGTGTCAGTTTTGACCATTAGGATCTCTTATAGTTGGCTTCTGTGTTCCTTTGACATACCCCCATTATTGCAGATTTTTGTTTCATTTTGAGCACTTCCTTACTTTCTGACACTACAAGAAATCCCCTCCATGTTGTATATTGCCTGAGCCAGTCCTAGAATTAGCCATTTCTCCAACAATCTGTTGTTACTTTGACTGGAGAATGGTCTTAGAAACCAGATCTGAGCACTAGTTGTGCTCTTTACTTTTGAGGTGTCATTGCCTCCAGGCCTTCTAAGCCGATAGAGCAAGGAAATATCTGTGTGTATATTGACCTGTAAACAGACACATATCTATAAATATTTTCCTGGAGAATCCCATGGACAGAGGAACCTGATGGGCTACAGTCCATGGAGTCGCAAAGAGTTGGACACGACTGAGCAACAGAGCACACACACACGCACACACACACGCACACGCACACACGCACACACGCACACACACACACGCGCACAAATATTTCTGTATGTAACCATCTGTATCTATATTAAGCTTAAGCTAAACATGAGTTCATACTGGTATCTCCAGCTTTATAATCCACTACCACATGGCTCATTCTGGCCCCTCTACTTGTTTATCCGTAAAGTCTCACTCCTGCAGTGAGATACCTGGCTCCTACCACCTGCCATCTATTTACTTAAATTTTCAATTCCAACATACATACATGAATAGCAGTATTAAAATTGTCACCCTAAACCATTGTGGAGAAAAAAATATTACCACCTAAAGTGCTTCCCTTGTAGCTCAGTCGGTAGAGAATTTGCCTGCAGTGCAGGAGACCTGGGTTCGATCCCAGGGTTGGGAAGATCCCCTGGAGAAGGAAATGGCAACCCACTCCAGTATCCTTGCCTAGAAAAGCTCATGGACAGAAGAGCCTGGTGGGCTGCAGTCCATGGGGTCGCAAAGAGTCGGGCACGACTGAGTGACTAACACTTACTTACTTAAAGTACTTATGCACAGTTTTTGTGGGTTGTTTTTTTTTTTTGCCTTTAGTCTTAAAAATTCCACACACTTCCAAAGTTATCAGGTTAGCACATTTTCCCCTCATCCACTATATTTGTTTCTAAAAATTTTTAATATTTGTTTGTCACCTTATTTCAGATCTGCATGTACATGGGATCAATATTTGAAGAAATTCAGTCAAAAATTGGGTGGCTTCTGTACAGTTCTTTGTTGCTGTTCAGTCGCTAAGCCATTTCTGACTCTTTGCAGCCCCACGGACGGCAGCACACCAGGCTTCCCTGTCCTTTACTGTCTTTTGGAGTTCTCAGATTCATGTCCATTGAGTCGGTGATGCTATCTAACCATCTTATCCTCTGCCACCCTCTTCTTTTGCCTTCAGTCTTTCCCAGCATCAGACAAAGTGGTTGTCTGAGGAGGCTTTACATATAACAGAGGAGAGAAGAGAAGCAAAAAACAAGGGAGAAAGGGACAGATACACCCGACTGAATTCAGAGTTCCAGCGAATAGCAAGGAGAGGTAAGAAGGCCTTGTTAAATGAAAAATGCAAAGTAAAGGAAACCAATAGAATGGAAAAGACTAGAGATCTCTTCAAGAAAACTGGAGATAGCAAGGGAACATAGTTCTAGGGCTTGTCAAAAATAGAGATACTTCCCATTTGGGGTTAGTCTGCTTGTTGAAACTGCTAATCACAAACAGAAAAATAGTAAGTCCTCAAGACATAAATGTCAGCCAAAAGTTTCATTGTCCCTTTATTCCATCTCAACCACAGTGACAAGCAATATCCAGATATCACCTGTACTGTCCTGCCCTCTGCTGGAAGTGGGATTCTTTAATCTTCCAGATGGTTTTGGAGTCCCAGAAGTAAGTGGTAGTGAATGGCAAACGACTTGCTGAATACGTACAGCAGAGTTTTCTACCAGCAGGACTGGGTTAATGTCAGAAGGAATTAAGATGTTCCAACCCCTTTTATTACTTACCTTAGGGAAAAAATTGAGGGCCCATGATTAGACCCACTCACAAGCCTCACACCTCATTTGGGGCACTGAGGGCAAGTTTCTCCTTATCCCTTCACAGAAACACAAAAAAACAAGACTGATACCTAAACCAAGCTGCTATGAGCTAAGGATTTACACATCACAAGAAATTCTCTTTCCCAGAGAATTTTCCACAGAGGTAGCAGCATATTTTTTAGGAAAGTATCTTGATACTTCTTTAAGTAAGAACAATAGGAAAAAATCATGGCCCATCAATTTCACCTTTTCCCACGTGCAGGAAAAAACCATTACAAGGTGGCAGTGGATATTTCAAATTTCCCAAATGAGATTTTTTTGAGGTCCTCCTATAAGGCATTCACCTCTCTGCACCAATAAGATCACTCATACACACACACACATATATGATAAAATATTTTCAGAATCAACTAAATATTCTTGTGAATGGACGCATCCTCAGTTTGAGAAGTTTCTGGGTTTTAAATCCCTCATTTATAGAGTCCTGTGGAACAACACAAAAGGATGGTTTGGAACTCAGCCTAGTCTAAGTGATTCTGGGAACACTCGCTTAGAATGCTAGTAATGCTCTCACCATTCTCAAAACAGTCCCTTATGTACTATATTTTGAAGTGACTCAGGTGGTGGTTCTATGAGAAAGTCGTTTTCTAGGCAATTTCCTATGGAAGTGGCAATTTTCTTTCAACTACAGAGGTGATCCTGTTAAAGCCTCAATATAGGTCATCCTCAGGAAAATTATCTATTGAGATGGTGAAGGAAATGTTTTTCCATAGCTACCCCGTCACGATTGTTACCATGGTGATCATTAGATATATTTGTTCAAAGATTGACCGTTTTAGTGCCTTTCTCCGACTATTTCCACATTTCTGTTATATACATTACTTTTTAAGGTGACCCTGAATTTTAACTGATATGTCTGTGCCCCCTATTATGCCCCTAGAACAACAATAGATTCAACAATAGGATTTTTATCTATTAGTTTTGCCAGTTACATATTGTATAAATGAAATAAATTATAGCATATAACATTATTATCAATCTCATTCAACAATATGATTTATCTCTATTAGTGTTGCCAAATGTATATGCTGCTGCTGCTACTGCTGCTTCTGTCGCCAAGTTGCTTCTGACTCTTTTACTACCCGCGCCCCCCGTAACCCACCAGGCTCCACTGTCCATGGCGTTTTCCAGGCAAGAACACTGGAGTGGGTTGCCATTTCGTTCTCTAGGAGATCTTCCTGACCCAGGATCGAATGCACATCTCCTGCATTGCAGGTGGATTCTTTACCGCTGAGCCACTGGGGAAGCCCAAGGTATATATATGATATACATTAAATAATTTACAATATATAGTTATTTATCTATCAATCTATTTATCATCACTCTCTGCAGACAGCCTCCATTCTTTTGTAACATACATGAGTAGAAATTATGTGTTCTTAGACGCCCTTAGTCAAATTTTCCCTTTATATGTCTGAGACAACCTGACACATGTACTTTTCCTTACTTAAAAGAAAATACGGAAAAAAATGACTTTGCTACTTTTTTCTCAAATAAATTGCACGAAGATTGATGTGTGCATTACTCAGTAGTTGTAATAATGACAGGTCTATCCAGAAAGCAAGGTGAATAGATGGATTAGGTAGAACATAAACAGAATATAGTACAAAGATACTATTTGTATTATTGAGAATAAGATTGTTTTGAAATCCATACTGTGAAAATAGATCTCCCTATATATATATGCTTTGTTATTAATTATGAAATGTTATTATATGTTTTTCTATTTGTGTAAGTACCAGTAATATAATGTTTTATACTTTAGAGATTAAATATAAGCCTTGATTAAAGAGATGGTATAATCTGGAAGACAGGCTCTGCAACCTGACTATGCTGTTGCTGCTAAGTTGCTTCAGTCATGTCTGACTCTCTGCAACCCCAGAGACGGCAGCCCACCAGGCTCCCCCGTCTCTGGGATTCTCCCGGCAAGAACACTGGAGTGGGTTGCCATTTCCTTCTCCAATGCATGAAAGTGAAAAGTGAAAGTGAAGTCGCTCAGTCGTGTCCGACTCCTAGCGACCCCATGGACTGTAGCCCACCAGGTTCCTCCATCCATGGGATTTTCCAGGCAAGAGTACTGGAGTGGGGTGCCATTGCCTTCTCCATAACCTGACTATATTGCTGCTCAGTTTCCTCTTTGGAAACAGTTCTACATCATGGTGAGCATATCAAATTAATTACTGCATAGAATAAAACAGGTAAAAAATAAGCATTCAATAAATGTTAATTATGCAATATTTTGGTCTTATAATGCCACAACCTTTTTTTAAAAAAAAATATTTTAGCACTTCCCTGATGGTCCAGTGATTAAGACTCTGAGCTTCCAATGCAAAGTGTGGGTTCAATCCCTGGTTAGGGAATTAAGATCCCACATGTTGAGGGAGACCAAATAAATAAACCCCTTGCTTCACTGAACCTTTAAAAAAAAGATAATCCAGGAAATTTTAATTATATTGGAATACAGCTGATTTGCGATGTTGTGTTAGTTTCAGGTATACAGCAAAGTGATTCAGTTATGCATATACATATATTTATTCTTTTTAAGATTCATTTCTCATACAAGTCATCACAGAATATTGGGTAGAGTTCCCTGTGCTATACAGTAGGTCCTCATCTGTCATCTATCTTATATATTTTAGTGTGTGAGTGTTCATCCCAAGTTCCTGATTTATCCCTCCTGCCACGTTTCCCTATTGGTAACCATAAGTTTGTTTTTAATATCTATAATTCTAGTCCTGTTTTGCAAATAAGTTCTTTTGTATATTTTAAAAAATAGATTTCACATATGAGTTATATCATGTATTTGTTTTTCTCTGTCTGACTTATTTCACTTAGTATAATAATCTCCAGGTCCATCCATGTTGCTGCAAATGGCATTATTTTATTCTTTTTTATGGCTAAGTAACATTCCATTGTATATATATATATATACAATGATGTCTTTATCCATTCTTCTTTTGATGGACATGTCTTGGCTATTGTAAATAGTATTACAATGAACCTTGGGGGTATATATCCTTTTGAATTACAGTTTTCTCAAGAGTAGGATTGATGGATCATATGATAGTTCTATTTTAAGTTCTTTAGGGAACCTCCTTACTGTTCTCCATAGTGATTGTACCAATTTACATTCCAACCAACAGTGTAGGAGGGTTCCCTTTTCTCCACATCTTCTCCAGCATTTATTGTCTGTAGACTTTTTCGGTGATGGCCATTCTGACCACTGTGAAGTGATACCTCACTGTAGTTTTGATTTGCATTTCTCTGATAATTAGTGATGTTGAGCATCTTTTCATGTGCTTTTTCCCCCCATCTAAATGTCTTCTTTGGAGAACTGTTTATTTACATTTTATGCTCATTTTTTGATTGGATTGTTTGAGTTTTTTTTTTTTTAATATAGAGGTGCATGAGCTCTTTATATATTAATTCTTTGTCAGTTGCATCATTTACAAATATTTTCTCTCATTCTGTGGGTTTCCTAACTGTGCAGATGCTTTTAACTTTAATTAGGTCCCATTTGTTTATTTTTGCTTTTGTTTCCTTTACTCTAGGAGGTGCATCGAAAAAGATATTGCTGCATTTTATGTCAAAGAGTGTTCTGCCTATGTTTTCCCTCTAATAAGAATTTTATAGTGTCTGGAACAATCTGTTTTAATTTATGTGAATCATTAAATACTTGTAAACTAATACTTGCTACTAAATATACCAGTTTCTCAATCATCTGGATTGTTATGTTATAGCTTACAACAAAATTTGGAAGAAATTGAAAAATAAGACTAATTTTCTTAGAAGTTATAGATCAAATATCTATCACCTCATGGAACAATAATCCTTAATCTATATTATCATCTGGATAAAGCTGGACCTCATTCTCACTGTGAAATCAACCTGAATATGGTATGTAATTGGAAAACAAATATACAAATGGAAAACATACTACAACTTTGCTAAAAATTTAGAAAGCAATTTACCAATGTATTCCTCCAAAAGCCACCAAAGAGAAGTTTCATTCATAATATACAACAAAATTCTTTGAATCCTCTTTTTCACCTATCTTCTTAGAGTCCTGCCCCACATAGTAGAGCAAATCACCCTAAACTCTCATCCCCAGTGCTTCAAACATCCCCTAAAGTCATCCTGGATTGATCTTTATCTTGCTTGCCCTCCTTTTCTTTGTTTTTTCTTTTTTTTTTCCCCTAATTTTCTTTGGCAACTCTTTGTCATCTCCAATTTAAAGCAATTCAACTGGCTCAACTGGCTTGAACTCTGTTCAGTTTTTTTCTGGTACTCTGACTGCAGAAGTTCCAGGAAATTAAGAGGCAAAAGAGAAACCTTTTTAGTGGGCAGGGAAAGGAAGAGGATATGAAAATATCTTACTATTTTTTTCTGAAGCAAATTGAGTTGTAATACAGGGGGGAAATCAGAATATATGATAATTAATATAGACGTGTGTGTGTGTGTGTGTGTGTGTGCTCAGTCACTTCAGTCATGTCTCACTCTTTGTGACCCTATGAATTGTACTCTGCCAGGCTCCTCTGTCCATGGGATTCTCCAGGCAAGAATACTGAAGTGGTTTGCCATGTCTTCCTCCAGGGAATCTTTCTGACCCAGGGATTGAACCCACATCTCCTGTATCTCCTGCATCGTAGGTGGGTTCTTTATCCAACTGAGCCACCTGAGAAGCCCAATATAAACATATACTTATATAAATATGTATTATTTATCATTCAGTTATTATTCAATTATGTTTACTACTCAACTGGTAAAATAAATATAAAAAATAACTAATTACAAAATCATGACTTCTTTAGACATATGACAGGCTTACTAACACTTAGGCCTGTTTTAACAAATAAAATGAAGAACAACTGATCCTAGTCAAAAAGTAATGCTATTTTATATCTTAAAGTAGTTCCATAAGTATAAGCATGTGTTTTGGCTAGTGTCCTTTAGTTCCAAAAGTTGATAAAAATAATGCTAAAATTCTGCTTTATCAGAATATTTAGTTGAGCTACCCTTTTGAATTGTTAAGCCATTTTTTGAATCTCTGATCATTTTTTCCCTTATTTTGTTTAAACAAAAGAACTTAATGCCTTATCAGTCAGATGATCTTTTAAATTCAGTAAGAAAGAATTTCTGCTAATTTGAAACATTCTTTTGGAACATGAATGAGAAAGGGAGGGTCAGAATAACAGTACTGACTAGCACCCAGTTCAGTAAATCTAACTTTTCAGTTTCTCTGACTCAGCTTATTGCTGATATGTCATTTCATCATGAGAAAGTAGAATCAGGAGTGTATAATTTGATATAATGTTATTACTAAGTGATAAAACATTTGATTGCTTTATACTACTGCCTAAACACATCCCAAAATAAGTTTTGAGATTAGTAGTAAGTTTTGGTGTTTCCCCGGTGGCACAGTGGCAAAGAATCTGCCTGCCAATGCAGGAGACTCAAGAGACTTCAGTTCTATCCCTGGGGTGGGAAGATCCCCTGGAGGAGGAAATGGCAACCTGCTCCAGTATTCTTGTCTGGGAAGTCCCATGGACAGAGGATCCTGGCAGGCTACAGTCCATGGGGCCACAAAGAGTCGGGCATGACTGATGAGTGAGTGACTGAGAATGCAGGACTAAGTTTTGAGGTATTATGTTACAGACTGTGTGATCATTTGAAAAATGTTTGAGGTTTAAATGAAGATGAATCAATAGTTGAAAATATTCTTCATGTAAAAAAGCTAGGAATTTCATCCTAGGGATGAGAATGACACTTCTTTTGGTTCATATTTACAAGCAACTTATTGAGTAAAATATAGGTTTCTCTGAGAATTCCTTTGAATATTTACAAGAGAGTTATGAGCTATGTTGTTACTCTCTACCAAAAGGAAGCATTTTTCTGAAATACACTTAACTTCTAAAATAAAAATGATTACAACCAATAGCAAGAGTTTCTGAGCCTCAGTTTAGTGTCTGACTCTTTGCTCTAAAATCACTCTTTTATATAAAGCCTTACCAGCTAGGTAACAAATTATTTGTCTTGACTTTTTGCCTTAGACAAGAGTTTAAGGTATATCTAAGGTATAGACCTTTGGGAAAGAAAAATAAATCATTCAGTTCTTCCATGTATAATTTTTTGTCTCCATCACAACTGCATATTAACAGTTTTTCACAGTGAATATAAGTAGTGTTTTATGCTTGTGGGAAAATTAGCCCAGAAGACAAAACAAAACTATTGCTGTGTGAGAGGATGAGTTCTCGTTTAAGTACTGTTGTAAAATCTGAGCTATTTAGAGAAAATTCTGTCACCTTTAGCCAAGCTGTCAGATAATGCTTGAAGACTTATTCCACAGGGTTATTCTTTATTTCTGTTAGTTATGTTTAGTAACTTCTGAAGACATGTGCAGATTATAAAGTTGTGTCATAAACTAGTCATTACCACAGAAATGACAGTACACTGTATACAAATCAATAGTGATTTTTTTATGCCTTTCTTTTATTGGGTGCTTTTTACACCCATATGAAATTATTCTTCTGTAATATTTAAAGCAAAGGGAAGCAAAGAGTTCAACATAAGGTAGAGAGAGGTAATTGCAGGTCCTCAACTGCCTAGCCTAATTATGAGTTTTGTTTCTGCAGAAAACCAAACAGCAAACAGTAAGATACTGAATTAATGGGCAGAATTTCGGTTGTCATTGTTGTTTACCCACAGTGCCCCTGAGCTGTCTGCTGTGTTCTGAAATGTGAAGAAGCTAATGGCAGGGTATTTTCTTCACCAGTATTCTAACTCTTCAAGTCTAGTATTACTGAGAAAGAAATCTCAAGCCCTAACAAATTTGCCTTGAGACAGCTCTGTCTTGATATCAGAAAGTACAGACTGGATTGTTGGTAGGCATGGGTTAATTAGCAAGCAAAAGGAAAAACATATAAAATCTGCCTTTTTTTTTTTTTTCTCATTGGTTCCAGATCACTAACTATTTGACAAGGTAGGGGCATTAGCAAAGATTTTATGAACTATTGTAACATATTTTCCCAACTTGTCAGGCTAAGAAAAATAATGAGACATTGATAGAATAAATTAGTTATGTGACATTGGGTAGAACACTGTAAGTCTGCATTTACTGATTAAATTTGAGGGAATACATTTTCTGTTACCTTATGTTTTTTTCTTTATTTTTCTTCTTTTATTCTAATACTTAAACCCAGTGAGTTCATTTTTTTTTTAACTGCCTCTCCAGGATTCTTAATTCTTCATTTAGTAATTGTATAATATTGCACCTTATGTGTCTTAAAAGCACTTTTTTCTACCCACATGCCATGGCTTGTAGCTAGTACTTGAATGCAAGTACTTACAGTACTGTGTTATTCTTTTCCTTATGTCTACTGCAAGCAATTGAAGTGGTGATGAGTATTGATAACGATTGTTTTATTCTATGTCTTGACAGTTGAAGTTAGGTCTAAACATGTTTCAGATGAAACTACACAGGAAGCCAATGTGAAATCTATTACATATATTAAAGATATTGGGATTTTAGATTCTATCACTGTCTTTATTATCTGTAAAATACAAAAATGCTATGTTAATAATTTTATTCATATCACTCCCATAGCCTTCTTGCTATCATTTCTTGGATTAAAAAAAAAATTGAGGAAGCAAAACTCAGTGACAACATTTCATATTTTACCATTAATTAAAATCTTCAGGACACATGATTTTCTTTTTACAAGTAAATATTTTACCGTAGATGTCTTCTTGGAGATAATTTGTTTGAATAAGCAAATCTATGAATAGTATTGAGTTAAAGAAGTTTAGTAGGGGTAGTGACATTATGGATACAAAAGTGGAGTTCTTGGTTCCTTATTTTAGTGACTGTTTTCCTCTTCTGAATATGTGAGTCAAGATTGGTAACTTGAGTTATGCTGGATGCAGTAAAATGGGACTCAAAATCCCTGTCATTTTGTTGGGCAAACATTGAATTAAATAGCAAAACAAACAACTAAAGGTCACACCCATAGAATAAACAAAGTGAGTTAGACATAAAATTTTATGAATGCCCTTTTGTCATTCTAAGAAAATAGTAAATGTCTTTAAGATTAACACTACTTTATCTGAGTAATCTCCACTATGTGTACTTGGCACAAATTCTGAAGGCATTATGGGTTTCTGTCTGGCATTTTGGAACCATACATCAAATGACTATAAAAGAATACTATGATCTCTCATGAATCCTGGAACATTACTGTTTTATTTCTGAGAAGTGAGAGTCAGTCATGAAGATCTTTGTGTGGGTGTTTAGAGTTCAAAAGTTGGTGTGTAACTGACTGGCATAATACGTGTTGGCATGGAGATAGTTTTTCAGAATAAAAATGTAAAAGTGTGTTCACTGAGAGAAATGACATCAGGGTGAAATGACTACATTTCTCCTGATATTTTTATCTACTGTCAGATATGTAGTATAGGGCTTTTACTGGAAAAGGAAAAAAATTTTGGCATTGTTATTACATTTTGAGAAAGGATTTCAAAATTGTTTAGAAAACTGGCCTTACTTTAAAGGGTATGCTTAAACTAGTTCTTGCGTCTTGTCTGAAGAATCAGCAACCTAGTTTGTTTTCACAGTTCTTCCACTCACCTGGTTTTTTTCTGGAAATATGGCTGGATGCCTGGACTGACTTGCCAATAAAAATAACTAAATATTTCTCATAAAATATATTTATAAAACTTTCTTAAATGTATCAGTGAACTGGTAATAATGTAAGAAAATTTCAGGTCAATTATCTAAGTTAAGTCAAGAGCTCAGAAAGGTAAATTGAGAAATAGAACTGGCTTATGTTTCTAACCATGTTTCTCCATGGCCTCACAGGATATTACAACAGGAACCACAGCCCAAGACTTGTTCAAGATAAGGAGTCTAATAGAAAAACATGCCTCCCCCCTAAAACTAGGATGTCAAATGGATGGTGAGCCAGGATTAAACCTTCCCTCTCTTATTTCACACCCCAGAACATAACAAGGAAAATCAACTTTCTTGAACATAAATGCTGTGCTGAGAAGAATAAAAAGCTGTAACTGAGAATTTGAACCACAGTCTGATTGGTAGACTCAATATGTACTACAGGTCCAGTATAGTAAGAAAGAAAAATAAAGGATATGTGGACTGTAAAAAAAAGCAAAGATGTCATTATTTGTGGATTTTATAAATAAACATAGAACAGTAAAAAATTAAAGACAAATTAACCGAAAAAGACATTTTAATAAGGTTGTTGGCTACAAAATTAATATGTAAATACAATTCTATATGATTTGATAGTTTTATTTGTAATGGCAAAAATAATGGAAATAACGCACACAGTGAGAATAGTTTGAACAAAATAATGTGGCACAGAGAAAAAAACAAATAGTATACAGTGACACGGAGAAGGCAATGGCACCCCACTCCAGTACTCTTGCCTGGAAAATCCCATGGACAGAGGAGCCTGGTGGGCTGCAGTCCATGGGGTCGCTAAGAGTCGGACACGACTGAGCGACTTCACTTTCACTTTTCACTTTCATGCGTTGGAGAAGGAAATGGCGACCCACTCCAGTGTTCTTGCCTGGAGAATCCCAGGGATGGGGAAGCCTGGTGGGCTGTCGTCTATGGGGTCACACAGAGTTGGACAAGACTGAAGTGACTTAGCAGCAGCAGCAGCATACAGTGACAAAAAATTACTGGCAGCAACATACTTTCTTGGGTTGATCTTGGTTGATTTGTATGTTACACATACACAAATATGTGTATGAGAAAATTGGAGCAATTTTTGATTTTTTAAATAACTCTGGGTAGCTTACAAATAGCTGTGAAGAGAAGCAAAAAGCAAAGGAGAAAAGGAAAGATATAAGCATCTGAATGCAGAGTTCCAAAGAATAGCAAGAAGAGATAAGAAAGCCTTCCTCAGCGATCAATGCAAAGAGATAGAGGAGAACAACAGAATGGGAAAGACTAGAGGTCTCTTCAAGAAAGTTAGAGATACCAAGGGAACATTTCATGCAAAGATGGGCTCGATAAAGGACAGAAATGGTATGGACCTAACAGAAGCAGAAGATATTAAGAAGAGGTGGCAAGAATACACAGAAGAACTGTACAAAAAAGATCTTCACGACCCAGATACTCACGATGGTGTGATCACCAACCTAGAGCCAGACATCCTGGAATGTGAAGTCAAGTGGGCCTTAGAAAGCATCACTATGAACAAAGCTAGTGGAGGTGATGGAATTCCAGTTGAGCTATTTCAAATCCTGAAAGATGATGCTATGAAAGTACTGCACTCAATATGCCAGCAAATTTGGAAAACTCAGCAGTGGCCACAGGACTGAAAAAGGTCAGTTTCCATTGCAATCCCAAAGAAAGGCAATGCCAAAGAATGCTCAAACTACCGCACAATTGCACTCATCTCACATGCCAGTAAAGTAATGCTCAAAATTCTCCAAGCCAGGCTTCAGCAATACATGAACTGTGAACTTCCAGTTGTTCAAGCTGGTTTTAGAAAAGGCAGAGGAACCAGAGATCAAATTGCCAACATCCACTGGATCATGGAAAAAGCAAGAGAGTTCCAGAAAAACATCTATTTCTGCTTTATTGACTATGCCAAAGCCTTTGCCTGTGTGGCTCACAATAAACTGTGGAAAATTCTGAAAGAGATGGGAATACCAGACCACCTGACCTGCCTCTTGAGAAATCTGTATGCAGGTCAGGAAGCAACAGTTAGAACTGGACATGGAACAACAGACTGGTTCCAAATAGAAAAAGGAGTATGTCAAGGCTGTATACTGTCACCTTGCTTATTTAACTTATATGCAGAGTACATCATGAGAAACGCTGGACTGGAAGAAGCACAAGCTGGAATCAAGATTTCCAGGAGAAATATCAACCACCTCAGATATGCAGATGACACCACCCTTATGGCAGAAAGTGAAGAGGAACTAAAAAGCCTCTTGATGAAGGTGAAAGAGGAGAGTGAAAAAGTCGGCTTAAAGCTCAACATTCAGGAAACTAAGATCATGGCATCTGGTCCCATCACTTCATGGGAAATAGATGGGGAAACAGTGGAAACAGTGTCAGACTTTATTTTTCTGGGCTCCAAAATCACTGCAGATGGTGACTGCAGCCATGAAATTAAAAGACGCTTACTCCTTGGAAGAAAAGTTATGACCAATCTAGATAGCATATTGAAAAGCAGAGACATTACTTTGCCAACAAAGGTCTGTCTAGTCAAGGCTATGATTTTTCCAGTGGTCATGCATGGATGTGAGAGTTGGACTGTGAAGAAGGCTGAGCACTGAAGAATTGATGCTTTTGAACTGTGGTGTTGGAGAAGACTTGAGAGTCCCTTGGACTGCTAGGAGATCCAACCAGTCCATTGTGAAGGAGATCAGCCCTGGGATTTCTTTGGAAAGAATGATGCTAAATCTGAAACTCCAGCACTTTGGCCACCTCATGCGAAGAGTTGACTCATTGGAAAAGACTCTGATGCTGGGAGGCATTGGGGGCAGGAGGAGAAGGGGACGACAGAGGATGAGATGGCTGGATGGCATCACTGACTTGATGGATGTGAGTCTGAGTGAACTCCGGGAGTTGGTGATGGACAGGGAGGCCTGGCATGCTGTGATTCATGGGGTCGCAAAGAGTTGGACACGACTGAGAGACTGAACTGGACTGATGGGTTACATTGTTTAAGAGACTATTTTTAACATGTGGTGACTGGGTTAGGTTGATCTTTCATAATGGTAATTTTTTTTTTAATTTATTTTTGACTATGCTGGGTCTTCATTGCTTTGCTCAGGCCTCCAGCTTTCTCTAGCTGTGGCGAGTAGGGGGCCACTCTTGATTGTGGTGTGTGAGCTTCCCATTGAGGTGGCTTCTCTGGTGAAACGCAGGCTCTAGGCAGGGTAGTTGTGGCATGCAGGCTAAGTAGTTGAGGCTCCGGTTCCGTTCAGTTCAGTTCTAGAATGCAAGTTGAGTAGTTGTGACACATGGGCTCAGTTGCTCTTTCGTACATGGAATCTTCCTGGACAAGGTATTGAATCCATGTACCCTGCATTGTCAGATGGATTCTTACCCACTGCACTACCAAGGAAGTCCAATTTTTGATTTTTTGAGGAATTTCCATACTGCTTTCTATAGTGGATGAACCAATTTATACATGGCCATCAACAGTGCACGAAGGTTCCCTTTCTCCACATATTTACCAGTGCTTTTTATCTCTTGTCATTTTGATGACTGCGATTTTAAGAGGTGTGAGATAATATCTCACTGTGGTTCTGACTTGTATGTACATAGTGACTACTACTACTACTAAGTCACTTCAGTCTTGTCTGACTCTGTGCGACCCCATAGACGGCAGCCCACCAGGCTCCCCCGTCTCTGGGATTCTCCAGGCAAGAACACTGGAGTGGGTTGCCATTTCCTTCTCCAATGCATGAAAGTGAAAAGTGAAAATGAAGTCGCTCAGTCGTGTCCAACCCTCAGCGACCCCATAGACTGCAGTCTTCCAGGCTCCTCCGTCCATGGGATTTTCCAGGCAAGATTACTGGAGTGGGGTGCCATTGCCTTCTCGGACATAGTGACTAGTGATGATCAACTTTTCATGTATCTATTGGCCACTTGTATGTCTTCTTTGGAAAAATGTCTAATTAGTTCCTCTGCTCCGTTTTTAACTGGATGGTTTGCTTTTGAGTTGTATGAATTTTTTTTAATGTATTTTGGATATTAGCCCTTTATGAGATATAATTTGTAAATGTTTACTCCCATTTGGTAGGCCAACTTTTCACTTTCTTGTTTCTTTTTCTGTGCTGTTTAGTTTTATTTGCTCCTACTTATTTATTTTTGCTTTTGGTGTCATACACAAAAGACAATTTGCCAAAGTTTTGTCAAGAAGCTTTTCACCTATTTTTTTTTAATTTTTTTAAAATTTTATTTTATTTTTAAAATTTATATAATTGTATTAGTTTTGCCAAATATCAAAATGAATCCGCCACAGGTATACATGTGTTCCCCATCCTGAACCCTCCTCCCTCCTCCCTCCCCATACCATCCCTCTGGGTCATCCCAGTGCACCAGCCCCAAGCATCCAGTATCGTGCATCGAACCTGGACTGGCAACTCGTTTCTTACATGATATTTTACATGTTTCAATGCCATTCTCCCGAATCTTCCCACCCTCTCCCTCTCCCACAGACTCCATAAGACTGTTCTATACATCACTGTCTCTTTTGCTGTCTCGTACACTGGGTTATTGTTACCATCTTTCTAAATTCCATATATATGTGTTAGTATACTGTATTGGTGTTTTTCCTTCTAGCTTACTTCACTCTGTATAATAGGCTCCAGTTTCATCCACCTCATTAGAACTGATTCAAATGTATTCTTTTTAAGGGCTGAGTAATACTCCATTGTGTATATGTACCACAGCTTTTCTTATCCATTCATCTGCTGATGGACATCTAGGTTGCTTCCATGTCCTGGCTATTATAAACAGTGCTGCAATGAACATTGGGGTACACGTGTCTCTTTCCCTTCTGGTTTCCTCAGTGTGTATGCCCAGCAGTGGGATTGCTGGATCATAAGGCAGTTCTATTTCCAGTTTTTTAAGGAATCTCCACACTGTTCTCCATAGTGGCTGTACTAGTTTGCATTCCCACCAACAGTGTAAGAGGGTTTCCTTTTCTCCACACCCTCTCCAGCATTTATTATTTGTAGACTTTTGGATCGCAGCCATTCTGACTGGTGTGAAATGGTACCTCATTGTGGTTTCGATTTGCATTTCTCTGATAATGAGTGATGTTGAGCATCTTTTCATGTGTTTGTTAGCCATCTGTATGTCTTCTTTGGAGAAATGTCTATTTAGGTCTTTGGCCCATTTTTTGATTGGGTCATTTATTTTTCTGGAGTTGAGCTGTAGGAGTTGCTTGTATATTTTTGAGATTAGTTGTTTGTCAGTTGCTTCATTTGCTATTATTTTCTCCCATTCTGAAGGCTGTCTTTTCACCTTGCTAATAGTTTCCTTTGATGTGCAGAAGCTTTTAAGGTTAATTAGGTCCCATTTGTTTATTTTTGCTTTTATTTCCAATATTCTGGGAGGTGGGTCATAGAGGATCCTGCTGTGATGTATGTCAGAGAGTGTTTTGCCTATGTTCTCCTCTAGGAGTTTTATAGTTTCTGGTCTTATGTTTAGAACTTTAATCCATTTTGAGTTTATTTTTGTGTATGGTGTTAGAAAGTGTTCTAGTTTCATTCTTTTACAAGTGGTTGACCAGATTTCCCAGCACCCCTTGTTAAAGAGATTGTCTTTAATCTATTGTATATTCTTGCCTTCTTTGTCAAAGATAAGGTGTCCATATGTGTGTGGATTTATCTCTGGGCTTTCTATTTTGTTCCATTGATCTATATTTCTGTCTTTGTGCCAGTACCATACTGTCTTGATGACTGTGGCTTTGTAGTAGAGCCTGAAGTCAGGTAGGTTGATTCCTCCAGTTCCATTCTTCTTTCTCAAGATCGCTTTGGCTATTCGAGTTTTTTTGTATTTCCATAAAAATTGTGAAATTATTTGTTCTAGCTCTGTGAAGAATACAGTTGGTAGCTTGATAGGGATTGCATTGAATCTATAAATTGTTTTGGGTAGTATACTTATTTTCACTATATTGTTTCCTCCAATCCATGAACATGGTATATTTCTCCATCTATTAGTGTCCTCTTTGATTTCTTTCACCAGTGTTTTATAGTTTTCTATATATAGGTCTTTAGTTTCTTTAGGTAGATATATTCCTAAGTATTTTATTCTTTCTGTTGCAATGGTGAATGGAATTGTTTCCTTAATTTCTCTTTCTGTTTTCTCATTATTAGTGTATAGGAATGCAAGGGATTTCTGTGTGTTGATTTTATATCCTGCAACTTTACTATAGTCATTGATTAGTTCTAGTGATTTTCTGGTGGAGTCTTTAGGGTTTTCTATGTAGAGGATCATGTCATCTGCAAATAGTGAGAGTTTTACTTCTTCTTTTCCAATTTGGATTCCTTTTATTTCTTTTTCTGCTCTGATTGCTGTGGCCAAAACTTCCAAAACTATGTTGAATAGTAATGGTGAAAGTGGGCACCCTTGTCTTGTTCCTGACTTTAGAGGAAATGCTTTCAATTTTTCACCATTGAGGATAATGTTTGCTGTGGGTTTGTCATATATAGCTTTTATTATGTTGAGGTATGTTCCTAAAAATATGGAATGCTTCACGAATTTGCATGTCATCCTTGAACGGGGGCCATGCTAATCTTCTCTGTATCGTTCCAATTTTAGTATATGTGCTGCCAAAGCGAGCACACACCTGTGTTTTTTATAAGAGTTTTGTGGTTTCAGTTTTTATGTTTAAGTCCTGGACTTTTCAGTTAGTTTTTGTGAGTGGTGTAAGATAGACATCAGTGTTATCATTTTGCATGTATTTATATATTTCCCAACACTATTTATTGAAGAGATCTCTTGTTAAATATTAGTTGACTGTATTGTGAGGACTTATTTCTGGGCTCTTAGATTCTCTTCCATTGGTCTATACTGTTTATTTTTATGTCAGTACCATATTGTTTTGATTTCTATAGTTTTATAGTATGATTTTGAATCAGGAGTCTGATACCTCCAGCTTTGTTCCTCTTTCTCAGGACTGCTTTGGCTATTTGGGGTCTTTTATGGTTCCATATAATTTTTAGAACTGCTTTTTCTATTTCTGTGAAAATGTATTAGAATTTTGATAGATACTGTATTGAATCTATAGATGACTTTGGAGAGTATAAACATTTAACAATATTAATTCTTGACCCATAAACCATGGGATATCTTTCCATTTGGTTGTGTTTTTCAGTTTCTTTCTTTGAAGTCTTATTGTTTTAGTGTATAGATCTTTTACTTCCTTGGTTAAATTTATTCCTAAGTATTTTATTGTTTTTTGATGCTACTGTGAATAAGAATTTTTTAAAAATTTACTTTTTTGAAATATTGCAGTTAGAGTATAGAAAAACAACTATTATAATTTCTATATGTTGATTTTGTATCCTACAAGTTCACAATATTTGTTTATTAGTTCCAACAGTCTTTTGGTGGAGGCTTCAGGATTTTCTGTATTTAAGATTATATTACCTGCAAACAAAGACAATTTTACTTTGTTCATTTCCAAATAAGACACCTTTTATTTCTTTTTCTTGCCCGATTTCTCTGGTTAGGATTTCCAGTACTTTGTTGAATAGTAGTGGTGAGAGTAGGCCCTGGAGCACAATTTTGCAGACCAGTGACAGAAGAGAAAACCTGATCCAGGTCCCAAAGCAGCTGTGGGGCCCTGGCTATTGGCATGCTCTCCCATGTCTGCAGATATGTGCACTGCAGTGGATGTTAATGATAAATATCAGGTTGGCAGTGTGCAAGTGCACAGCTGGGGGAGGTAACCCCAGGTGTGCATATAGTGGTAGGAGTCAGCTGCAGGGATCCAGTCTGTCATCCTGAGTAGAGCATCACTGCTGGGAGGTTTGCCACAGCTGTGCTGTCTGGTTTTTTTGTTGTTGTTGTTGTTGTTGTTGTTTTATTTTTTAAGTAGTAAAATCTTCATTTGTCTGCAACATGGGTCACTATATACCACAGTCTCTCTCACTGCATGACTGCAATTGGTAACCTGTGGTTTTCTTCCATGTCCCTAGCCATCTCTGTAGTCTCTATATATGTCTCAGCTTTGCTGAATCTAGGTGGGGTAAAATCAAAAAGGGAATTTCATGTGGTGCCCTAAAGGCTGGGGAAGCTTACTTTTCCTTTCCTGGTAAGAAGAACTCTTCTTATCTGGGAAGTTCCCTCTTGGTGCTGAGTAATGGATGATGCAGACAAAATGAAGCTGTCTTCCTTCTCTTGATGTGCAGTGATTCTCAGGTTTTCTTCTTTGTTTCACTGTGTTGCTAAAGTTGGACTCCAGAGCTCTTTTTGTGTGGGGATAGCTGGAGTCTCACTCCACTCTATCAGGTCTGCCATTCTGACATTTGTCTTTGCCATCATCCAGATCATTTCCTGACTTCTCTTCTATGTTCATTTATTCATCCATCCATTCAACAAATACTCTAGAAAGCTATATACCAGGCAGAATTATGGATACTAGAGTTGTTCAGATGCTAAGTCATGTCTGACTCTTGTGACCCCAAAGACTGCAGCATGACCAATTTCCCTGTCCTTCACTATCTCCCAGAGTTTGCTCAAACTCATGTCCATTGAGTCAGTGATGCCATCCAACCATCTCATCCTCTGTTGCCCCCTTCCCCTCCTGCCCTCAGTTTTTTCCAGCATCAGGGTCTTTTCAAATGAGTCAGTTCTTCACATCAGGCAGCCAAAATATTGGAGCTTCAGCTTCAGCATAAGTCCTTCCAAATTTGGAAGGGTTGATTTCCTTTCGGGTTGACTGGTTTGATTTCCTTTCTGTCCAAGGGATTGTCAAGAGTCTTCTCCAGCACCACAGTTTGAGAGCATAAATTCTTCAGTACTCAGCCTTATTTATGGGCCAACCCTCACATTTTTAAATGACTACTGAAAAAAACCTTAGCTTTGACTAGATGGATCTTTGTCAGCAAAGTGATGTCTCTGTTTTTTAATATGCTGTCTAGGTTGATCATAACTTTTCTTCCAAGGAGTAAGTGTCTTTTAATTTCATGACTGCAGTCACCATCCACAATGATTTTTGAGCCCAAGAAAATAAAATTTGCCACTGTTTCCACTTTTTCCCCTTCTATTTGCCATGAAGTGATGGGACCAGATGCCATGATCTTAGTTTTATGAATACTGAGTTTTAGGCCAGCTTTTTCACTCTCCTCTTTCATCCTCATCAAGAGGTTCTTTGGTTACTCTTTGCTTTCTGGCATTAGAGTGGTATCATCTGCATATCTGAGGTTGTTAATATTTCTCCTGGCAATCTTAATTTTAGCTTGTGCTTCATCCAGCCTTGCATTTCGCATGGTGTACTTTGTATAGAAGTTAAATAAGGAGGGTGACAATATAGAGCTATGTTGTACTCCTTTCCCAATTTTGAACCAGTCCACTGTTTCATATCCAGTTCTAACTGTTGTTTCTTGAACTGTATACAGGTTTCTTAGGAGGCAGGTAAGAATTCTGGTGTTCCCATGTCTTGAAGAATTTTCCACAGTTTGTTGTGATCCACACAGTCAAAGGCTTCAGCATAGACAATGAAGCAGATGTTTTTCTGGAATTCCCTTGCTTTCTCTATGATCTAACAGATGTTGGCAATTTGATCTCTGGTTCCTGTGCCTTTTCTAAATCTATCTTGTACATCTGGAGATACATGGAATGCTGAAGCCTAGCTTGAATGATTTGGAGCAATTACTTTTGCACCAACCTAATAGAAAAACAATAACTCAGATTTTATGGAAAACCTCAAGTTACCAAATTCTATTAAACTGATTACTTATTGCAATTCAATATTATTTTAGTTCCTTTCTATCTTTAAAATGCATTATCCTAATGAAAGGATATGCAACTACAAATGTTAACTATTATAGAACACAAAGGCTATTTTAAATCTCTATATGAAAGAAAACTGGCCTAGAAAATAATTTCAAAAATAATAAGGGGATAAACACAGGCAACTGAAGATTTTCAATTAAACTATTACAGCTTCACTTAGGTAATGCAAGTATTGCAAGCCAAGGTTAAGGAAAATCAATAAAACTACTACGGACAACTAATTGATAAACTGAACAGACTCTCCAAACACAGATGCTTAGAACTGGAGGGAATCATTCAAGATGATACACAGCATCTTGTCTAATTATTTGTAAATAAGTCTCCCTTACATGTAACATGTCTATCAGACTGTGAGCTATTGAGGACAGCAGACTTGTCTTACATATCTTATTCACTGATGCAAGCATAGCATATAGCAAAGTACCTAGCACATGGAAGATAAATGTGTTTGAGTAAGAGATAGGCTGTGAGTAATTTTATAGAGATGATCAGTGACTCTGGGAAAAGAAACAGAGTACGTCTGCTGAATTCTTTCTTTCTTTTTTTTTTTCTTAGTCTCAGGTTATGTGCAGAGATCAAATTGCCAATATCCACTGGATCATGGAAAAAGCAAGAGAGTTCCAGAAAAACATCTATTTCTGCTTTATTGACTATGCCAAAGCCTTTGACTGTGTGGATCACAATAAACTGTGGACAATTCTGAAAGAGATGGGAATACCAGACCACCTGACCTGCCTCTTGAGAAACCTATATGCAGGTCAGGAAGCAACAGAACTGGACATGGAACAACAGACTGGTTCCAAATAGGAAAAGGAGTACGTCAAGGCTGTATATGGTCAGCCCGCTATTTAACTTATATGCAGAGTACATCATGGGAAACGCTGGGCTGGAAGAAGCACAAGCTGGACTCAAGATTGTCGGGAGAATTATCAATAACCTCAGATATGCAGATGACACCACCCTTATGGCAGAAAGTGAAGAGGAACTAAAAAGCCTCTTGATGAAAATGAAAGAGGAGAGTGAAAAAGTTGGCTTAAAGCTGAACATTCAGAAAACGAAGATCATGGCATCTGGTCCCATCACTTCATGGGAAATAGATGGGGAAACTGGAAACAGTGTCAGACTTTTTTTTTGGACTCCAAAATCACTGCAGATGGTGACTGCAGCCATGAAATTAAAAGACGCTTACTCCTTGGAAGGAAAGTTATGACCAACCTAGATAGCATATTCAAAAGCAGAGACACACACACACACAAAAAGAAAAGCAGAGACACTACTTTGCCAACAAAGGTCTGTCTAGTCAAGGTTATGGTTTTTCCAGTGGTCATGTATGGATGTGAGAGTTGGGTTGTGAAGACAGCTAAGTGCCAAAGAATTGATGCTTTTGAACTGTGGTGTTGGAGAAGACTCTTGAGAGTCCCATGGACTGCAAGGAGATCCAACCAGTCCATTCTAAAGGAGATCAATCC
Organism: Bos taurus; assembly: GCF_002263795.3. Taxonomy (NCBI): domain Eukaryota; kingdom Metazoa; phylum Chordata; class Mammalia; order Artiodactyla; family Bovidae; genus Bos; species Bos taurus. The sequence continues at coordinate 29,812,801 of NC_037336.1, forward strand.
TGAGTGTTCTTTGGAAAGAATGATGCTAAAGCTGAAACTCCAGTACTTTGGCCACCTCATGCGAAGATTTGACCCATTGGCAAAGACTCTGATGCTGGGAGGGATTGTGGGCAGGAGGAGAAGGGGACGACAGAGGATGAGATGGCTGGATGGCATCACCAACTCGATGGACATGAGTTTGAGTGAACTCCAGGAGATGGTGATGGACAGGGAGGCCTGGCGTGCTGCAATTTATAGGGTCGCAAAGAGTTGGACATGACTGAGCGACTGAACTGAACTGATGTGCAGGTTACAGGCAGTGTTTTCTGCTTTCCATCTGCCTCAGTAGGGGTGGCCTATTATTTTATAGTTATACATGTGGCTGGGTGGGTAAATGCTAATTTAGTGGTGAAACATCAGCAAGCCTGTTGTGCCACATACATCAGTCACATTTTTGAATTAAACTTGTAATGTTATTTTATCTCCAGCTGTTGGCGTCTTATGTTTGCCTATCAGTTCTTACCTTGGTTGGGAAAGAATAGTGCCATTTATCGTATCTCCATGTACTACCAACTCTAAAAGGGCATTCTGTTTTTAAAATGGAAGTAAAAATATGCATTAATAAAAGTCAGTGTAGCAGGACTTATAACAAAAAGCAAGTGCCTCTGCCTCATTGCTGCCCCAACTCCATTGCTGTTCCAACCTCTCAGAGGCAACCATACTCAAATGTTTGTTTTTATTAATACTTGTCTTGATAATTTTCTCATTAATTCAATAGAATTCAACTATGCCTTTATTTAGCAATTTACCGACTTTAGACTTAATCTATAAAGAAAGCTGAACACCAAAGAATTGATGCTTTTGAACTGTGGTGTTGGAGAAGATTCCTGAGAGTCCCTTGGACAGCAAGGAGATCCAACCAATCCATCCTAAAGGAGATCAGTCCTGAGTGTTCATTGGAAGGACTGATGCTGAAACTGAAACTCCAGTACTTTGGCGACCTGATGTGAAGAGCTGACTCATTTGAAAAGATCCTCATGCTGGGAAAGATTGAAGGTGGGAGGAGAAGAGGATGACAGAGAATGAGATGGCTGGATGGCATCACCGACTCAATGGACATGAGTTTCAGTAAACTCTGGGAGTTTATGATGGACAGGGAGGTCTGGCATGCTGTAGTCCATGGGGTCACAGAGTCAGACACGACTAAGTGACTGAACTGAACTGAACTGAATTGACTTTCTTCCACAGTGGAGGAGAATTTAGTGCATTTATTCTATCCTTGGACTAAGAATTTGTTAGGCATAGCATTATATATACTAATATCACAATTATGGCAAAGATGTTTTCATCCGAGATTGTAAGGTGTGTGTGTGTGTGTGTGTGTTCAAGTCTGACTCTTTGCGACCCTTTGGACTATAGCCTACCAGTCTCCTCTATCCATGGAATTTTCTAGGCCAGAATACTGGAGTGGTTGCCATGTCCTCCTCCAGGGGATCTTCCTGAAGCAGGGGTTGAATCGCAACTCTGTCTCCTGGGTCTCTTGCAATGGCAGGAGGATTCTTTACCACTGAGCCACCAGGAAGCCCAAGATATGTGTATTGCCTAGTATATAATCATGCATTGCACATTACAGACACTCAGTAAATAGAGGAATGTATACAATTTTAGGTTCAAACTTTTCCACTTAAAATGTGAATAATTCCTTCTTATTAAACATTCATAGGAAACGTTTTTTTAGAATGACTGATACTAACAGCATATGCCTATGCCATAATTTATTTAACCTTCAACATATTCTGAAATACTTAGGAGGTTTTCCAGTTTTTTTAAAGTTACAAATAACCTATTAGTAAACATTCTCATAATAAACTATATCTCTGATCCTTGGAGTAGATTCTTAGAAATAAAATTACTGAGTCAAAAGTTCTCAATATACATTTCCAGGTTCATTTCCAAGATTTCGCCTATGTATACTCATAATAACACAATAAAGGAGTAATTATTTCACTTCATACTGTTCAACCCTAAATGTATATATGCTCTAATACCGCTAATTTTGTAAATTTAAAATGGCTACCTTGCTTTAGCTTTTTAAAAACTTGTTTTGCAAACTTTTTATTTTGTATTAAGATATAGCCAATTAACAATATTGTGGTAGTTTCAGGTGAACAGCGTAGGACTCAGCCATACATATACATGTATCCATTCCCCCCAGACCAATCCCCTCTCCCATCCAGGTTGGCACATAACACTGAGCACAGTGCCATATGCTATACAATAGGTCATGTCGGACTCTTAGAAGAAAATCAATTCAGTTCAGTTCAGTTCAGTCACTCAGTCGAGTCTGACTCTTTGCGACCCCATGGACTGCAGTATGCCAGACCTCCCTGTCCATCACCAACTCCCGGAGCCTACTCAAACTCATGTCAATCGAGTTGGTGATGCCACCCAACCATCTTATCATCTGTTGTCCTCTTCCCCTCCCGCCTTCAATCTTTCCAAGGATCAGGCTCGTTCCCAATGAGTCAGTTCTTCTCATCAGGTGGCCCAACTATTGGAGCTTCAGCGTCAGCATCAGTCCTTCCTTTGTCTATTCAGGACTGATTTCCTTTAGGATGGACTCGTTGGATCTCCAATCCCTTGAATGTGCCAAATATGACCCTTTCTTATGTGGCCCTTTTACTTCTATAGACTTCTCACCTCCTCTTTCTAATTCTACAAATTCCAGTACTGGAATAGGCTACACTTCCTCAGGCCCCTACCCTCTGCACGTCCAGTTTATGTTCTCTTTAGTTCTTTCCTTAACTCTTCTTTGGGTTAATAGGTGATTTGGGTTTTTTTTCCGGCACCTACCTGGTGCATTTCTCTAGCGTAACACTTAATTACACTGTGTTGCAGTCGCTGACTCCTTATCTGTTAAGACTGTGAAGTGTCCTCTTCTCCATAGTTCCTAGCAAGATGATTGGTAAGGAGTCAACGGATGTTAGCTGTTTGAAGGAGAAAGCATTGCAACACTTCAATACCATTCACTCGATTAAAACTTTTCAAGCTGCTTTCAGTTTCACTTCAATTACTTTCTTTTATTGACCCCTTTCTCTTCGCACTCTCTTTTCCCGCCCACCTACAACCTTTTCAAGGAGCGCACCTAAAACTTCCTGTAGGTGCCGGGGCAGGTTGTCAAGCCTCACTCACTCCCGTAGGGATTCGTCACGGCAACGCGATGACGTCACGCGTAGCGCTGACGTGCCGCCGTCAGGTCCACCCGCAGAGATTTTGGAATCTCTTTTTTGCCGTTAATCGGGGCAGCTTGAATTCTGTTGGTAAAAAAAGCGACGAGTGCCAAAGGTGGGACGTCAAGGATTCTTGTTTCCCCAACGCAAGGTAATTTGCTTTCCTGAACGACGCTCCGGCAGCTGAGGGCCCGCCCCTGAGCGCCGGCCGCGGTCTCCCGGGGAACGGCGCTGTACGCCGGCTGCTGGGTGGGAACGCGCGTGCGCGGGGCGCGGCGTTCGCCGGGACCCTCGGTAACGGGCGTGGACGTTGATTTTGACAGAGAATGGCTCACTTCTCTGGTGAGGACGAAGCGATGCTGCAGGCGATGTTGAGGCAGTTGTTCCAGAGCGTGAAGGAGAAAATCACGGGTGCTCCCTCCCTGGAGTGCGCCGAGGAGATCCTCTTACATCTGGAGGAAACGGATGAAAATTTTCACAAGTAAAATTCCTTTTGATGTCTTAAGCAAACAAATCAGCTGATCCAAAATGCAGTTGGATAAAGACGGTTATATGATTGTTGTCAAAACAGCATCCAAGTTGGAGGTTTACGTTTTCTTTTATTTATTTAGATACCGAATTTATTTTTTATCTCTTATTTAACAAACTTTCTGCTTCCCCTGTGTTTTTAATGACGTGACCGACATATTCTAATTATATATTTTTTTCTCCTGGGCAACATAGTAAATTATTGTAAATTATTCTTGTTCGCTTAAGAATAGTTCTATTACAAGTGATTTCTGTCACTATACCTCTAAAGCTTTGAGTTCACAAGATCCTTGTTTCATTGCTGATCTGATATTTCAGTGGCTGCACCAATTTTGACTTCTGAGCACTGCAGGAATACAGGAGAGATTAATTTCTTGTGGAATAGCTTTGTTGTTGTTTGTTTACTCTTTGTGACCCCATACAGTGTAGCCCACAAGGCTCTCCTGTCCATGGTTTCCCAGGCAAGACTACTGGAGTTGGTTGCCATTTCCTTCTCCACGGGATCTTCCCAACCAGGGAAGTTCATGGGATATTGAAAGTGCCTACCAAGGGAGAAGGCGCCTACTCAGAAGTCTGTGATACATGTCAGGGATATGCGGGATTTAGATAAGGTACAGCGTGCTCTAGGTTGGAAGCAGTAGGTAGGAAGTTTAATGAGAGAGAGGTCATTTGAGATAAATCTTGACAGGTGTATTTCTTTAGAGATAAGTATTTTTTCTTTTGATTTGATTCATATGTATCATTTAAGCCTCTCCAATGAAAATTTACCTCCAGGTGCCTCAATTTATTATTAGTAGTGATATTTTTAATTCAATTTGCTCTCAAAGGATGGCGTTTAACATTTTTCTTGTTATGTTAGCTTTACTGACTTTTGGGTGCTCTGAAATTCTTATCTGGAATTCCTACCTGCTTTTATGTGGGCATCAGGGGATCCTTGAGCCCTTTTAATATTCTGTGCAAAAGTTTGTGTTTATTTGCAGTTTTTTGGAGGAGAACATTACAGTTTTCTCCCGATTCTCAGGAAAGTTTTAAGAAGTGTGGGAGGAGTTTTTTCTTAATTAGTATTTCTGGTTATACATATGGTTTCTTTTGTATTTCCATGATTTTTTATTTTTTCATTAAATCCACTACTGATAGTTGATATTGCATGATAATATTCTTTATTTTGGAGATACCAGCTACTGCTGCTACTAAGTTGCTTCAGTCATGTCCGACTCTGTGCGACCCCATAGACTGCAGCCCACTAGGCTGTGCCATCCCTGGGATTTTCCAGGCAAGAGTACTGGAGTGGGTTGCTATTGCCCTCTCCGGGAGATACCAGAGACCAGCTTTTATTGTTTAGCTATTGATTCATTACTTAAACAGACAAATATAAGAAAATTTCAACTTTCTCAAATTCAGATTTGAGAAATGTCTTTTATGTCATTAATGTCTTTTATAATCATGTAATACTAATTTGCCTCAAACAGAGCCACATCAAGCATTAAATTTGGGGTTAAATTCTGTTTTTTAGTTCACATGCAAATACTTCTTTAAAATATTTTTAAATTATTGAGTTTTTGTTAGGATCATATTCTGGGAATTTGTCTATTTAATCTATATTTTCAAACTTATCTGTATAAAAGTTTTTGTTACTATTCTAATGTTGTTGTTTAGTTGCTAAGTCATGTCTGACTCTTCTGCGACCCCATGTACTGTAGCCCACCAGACTCCTTTGTCTGTGGAATTTCCTAGGCAAGAATACTGGAGTGGATTGCCATTTCCTTTTCCAGGGGATCTTCCCAACCAGGGATGGAACCCATGTCTCCTGCATTGCAGGTGAATTCTTTACCATTGAGCCACCAGGGAAGCCCTTAATATCCTATTACTTTTTTGAAACATAGTTGTCCCATTTTTTATTCTTTTTTAAAAATTTGTGTCTTTCCTCCTTTGTTCTTCATCTATTCTGCTAGAGGTTTATCAACTTTATCAGTCTTTTCAAAGAACTGGCTGTTAGCTTTGATTTTCCTTTCTATTATGTATTTATTTTATAGTTCGTAAAATTTCTGCTCTGTTTTCCCTTCCTGGGAAACTTTAAAATTTGTGATGAATGCTTATTTATCTCTTTTATTTGCAGCTTTTCTTCTTCTTCTTTTTTTAATATAAGTATTTAAGGCTACACATTTGTCTGTAAGTATTGCTTTAGCTGTGTCAGTTTTTAAATGCTTTTCAAGTTAAAATTGAATCATTATGGTTCTTGTCAGCAGTGCAGTTACTATTGTAATAATGTCAAATCATCTTCAGCAGTTTATTAGATAGATTAAATGCCTGCTGATTAACTTGCATCATTGCTGCTAAGTCACTTCAGTCGTGTCTGACTCTATGCGACCCTGTAGACGGCAGGCTCCCCTGTCCCTGGGACTCTCCAGGCAAGAACACTGGAGTGGGTTGCCATTTCCTTCTCTGAACTTGCATCATTAAGGTTTACTATTTGATTGGAAAAACCCAGACACAATCAAATTATAATAAGTTCGTAGTCTTAAAAGTACAATTTATAATTCTAAAAGTAGTTTGAGTCATTTGTAGTCTTAAAAGTACAGATAACAAAATTCATGTGTTAGCTGCACTAGCCTAAGATCTTTGTCTTAGGAGGAAGGAAGTCCTTATGAAGAAGCAAAGAGGAGATGCTTGTGTTTGGTGTTTTCATAGCATCTTACAATCTTAGAGTTTGATGAGATCCTGTCAGTCCAGGTACTCATATCTTGATTTGTCTTTCTACTCACTAAAAAACTCTCCTCGAACTTTAAATGTCCTTGAGTCACTTAGGTATATGTTGCCACCCAAAGTGTTTCATATTATATATCAGAATTATGTCATCCCATCTCCACTATCAGAACAGTAGTTCCTTATATCTGCCTGATGTTGTCCTGATGTATTAGCAAGAAAAATGATTAACAGGGAAAAGCAGTATCTCTAGGCTATTGGCATTTTTGTAAGATGATGATTGTTTAGAGAATTGAGTCCATGGATGATGGAATTTCAGGTAGTATAATAAAGTGACAAGGGGAAAATGCAGTCATTTGAGAAGTCATTGTATAGGCAGAACAGCCTTACTGAGGATTTGTTCCACATGCAGCTGCCCTAATCTATGCTTTCCATAGCCTTTAAAAAACTTTTCTTTTACCCTAAACTGTACATGTCCTCTAAAAGACCCAGGCTTTCTTTCTTTTCTTTGAAACTGGCAGCTAGGATTTGAGCCTTGCAGGAGAGGAGAATGGCAGGGAAGAAGGCATTGCTTTCATTATGCGTGTATGTATTATATAAATTTTTACACTCAGATTGACCTCCTATTAAAAAAAAAATTCCCTGGTTTTCGGTCTTGACTATAGTAGGATTGATTGGAGTTCATTTAAAAAAGCACTGATGATGAACCTTAACCTTAAATGTATCAAAATTTCCGGGGAGTTTGGTAGAGGGGGAATGGCAGAGGCCTGGACTAGGTATTTTTGATAAAAGCTCTCTCAGTTCATTTCAGTTGCTCAGTCATGTCAGACTCTTTGTGACCCCATGGAGTGCAGCATGCCAGGCCTCCCTATCCATCATCAACTCCCAGAGTTCACTCAAACTCATGTCCATTGAGTCGGTGATGCCATCCAACCATCTCACCCTCTGTCATCCCCTTCTCTTCCCCACTTCAGTCTTTCCCAGCATCAGGGTCTTTTCAGATGAGTTCAGTTCAGTTCAGTCGCTTAGTCGTGTCCGACTCTTTGCAACTCCATGAACCGTAGCATGCCAGGCCTCCCTGTCCATCACCAACTCCCGGAGTTCACCCAGACCCACGTCCATTGAGTTGGTGATGCCATCCAACCATCTCGTCCTCTGTCGTCCCCTTCTCCTCCTGCCCTCAATCTTTCCCAGCATCAGGGTCTTTTCAAATGAGTCTGCTCTTTGCATCAGGTGGCCAAAGTATTGGAGTTTCAGCTTCAACATCAATCCCTCTAATGAACACCCAGGACTGATCTCCTTTAGGATGGACTGGTTGGATCGCCTTGCTGTCCAAGGGACTCTCAAGAGTCTTCTCCAACACCACAGTTCAAAAGCATCAATTCTTTGGTGCTCAGCTTTCTTTATAGTCCTTCTCACATCCATACATGACCACTGGAAAAACCATAGCCTTGACTAGACGGACCTTTGTTGGCAAAGTGATGTCTCTGCTTTTTAATATACTGTCTGCTGCTGCTGCTAAGTCACTTCAGTCGTGTCCGACTCTGTGCGACTCCATAGTCAGCAGCCCACCAGGCTCCTCCATCTCTGGGATTCTCCAGGCAAGGATACTGGAGTGGGTTGCCATTGCCTTCTCCGAATATGCTGTCTAGGTTGGTCATAACTTTCCTTCCAAGGAGTACGTGCTTTTAATTTCATGGCTGCAGTCACCATCTGCAGTGATTTTGGAGCCCAAAAAAATAAAGTCTGACACTGTTTCCACTGTTTCCCCATCTGTTTCCCATGAAGTGATGGGACTGGATGCCATGATCTTAGTTTTCTGAATGTTGAGCTTTAAGCCAACTTTTTCACTCTCCTCTTTCACTTTCATCAAGAGGTTCTTTAGTTCTTCTTCACCTTCTGCCGTAAGGGTGGTGTCATCTACATATCTGAGGTTATTGATATTTCTCCCAGCAGTCTTGATTCCAGCTTGTGCTTTATGAAACCCAGCATTTATCATGATGTACTCTGCATATATGTTAAATAAGCAGGGTGATAATATACAGCCTTGACGTACTCTTTACTGATGTGGAACCAGTCTGTTGTTCCATGTCCAGTTCTAACTGTTGTTTCCTGACCTGCATACAGATTTCTCAGGAGGCAGGTCATGTGGCCTAGTATTCCCATCTCTTTAAAAACTCTCTAGGTGATTCTAATATACAGCCAGGGTTGGGAACCTCAGAGTTAGAGCATGCATGTATATTGAGTTGCTTTGGCTGTGTCCAACTCTTTGCGACCCTCTGGGCTATAAGCCCATCAGGCTCCAATGTCCATGGGATTCTCCATGCAAGAATACTTGAGTGGGTTTCCATGCCCTCCTCCAGAGGATCTTCCCAACCCAGAGATCGAACCCACACCTCTTATGTCTCCTGCATTGGCAAGTGGATTATTTACTCCTAGTGCCACCTGGGAAGCCTGAGTTAGAGCTTACTTACTTGGATTTCAGTGAGAATTGCTCATTAGTTAGCTCTCTATAAAATACTTGGCAACCCTAATGATTGTAGCAGTCTCTAATGTAGGTGTTCATCTTTGTGGTCCTCTAATCCGGTATATTTTTAGTGTGATAGAGAAGGAACACAATATTTATTGAATTGACTTTATTTTTGGTTTTACAGAAGAATCTACCAATGACTTTCTAAATTAGTGAACTCTAGTGTGTTTAAGTGCTTACTTCAGGAAAACATCCATTGTGTAGAGTGTTATCCCTGCATAGAGAAATCATTAAGAATTATATGTGTGCTTCAGTAATTAATTATGCATTTAGTAACGTTCATCATGATTCAGGCAAAGCCCAGGTAGCCCAGTGTTAAAGAATCAGCTTGCTAATGAAGGAGATGCAGGAGTTTGATGCCTGGGTTGGGAAGATCCCCTGGAGGAGAAAATAGCAGCCCACTCCAGTATTCTTGCCTGAAAAATCCCACTGACAGAGGAGACTGGTGCGCTACAGTCCATGGTGTTGCAAAGAGTTGGACACGACTGAGTGAGCACTCACATCATGATTCAGAGGCTTATTCTTTGGCCTAAAAGGTTGTAGGTAGTGTAAAATATTCATTCTTTTTTTCAGCATATAATCTTTTATATACTAATATGTAAGGTTGTTTATCATATAATAAATCCTATAATTCTGGAATATAACCTGTTTTAAGAATTTCACATATCAGTATTATAATTCATAACTTATCTTTTTAAAATAAATCATTACTGATACTTTTTCTAATCTGATCAAAAAATTTCTTGTTTATAATAGCTAAGAGGATGATTTCCTGGAACAAACTTGGTACTACATGTTTTATGTATTTTTTTCCTTATAGTAATACAATTGTGTATATTTTGAAATAGAAATTTGAACATGTCAGAAATTCGCTTCACTGTACTAAAGGGGTGAGTTCCCAGGTGGCACTAGTGGTAAAGAACCCGCCTACCATTGCAGGAGAAACAAGAGACATGGGTTCGATCCCTGGGTGGGGAAGATCCCCTGGAGAAGGGCATGGCAACCCACTCCAGTATTCTTGCCTGGAGAATCCCATGGACAGAGGAACCTAGCAGGCTACAGTCCCTGGGGTCACAAAGAGTCGGACATAATTTAAGCGACTTAGCATGCAGCAGGTACACCAGAAACAACACAACATTGTAGGAATTTGCTGATAGAAGCTCCCAGAAATTTATGCTAGTTTAAAAGTCACCTGAGCACAGAATCTGTCTAGATCAGTGATTCTCAAATATCGGTCCTAGGACCAGCAGCTTTGGCATCTGCATCAGACTCACCTGGGAACTCGTTAGAAATGTGAAATCCTGTGCCCACATTGGACCTGAATTGAGGCTCTGAGAGTGGGCCCCAACAATTTGTAGTTTAATAAGCCCTTCAGGTGATTCTTATTCATGTTATACTTTAAGAACCACTGATTTATAGGATGACTTACTAGAGGGCCATTGCTAGAGGGTATTTGTTTAGCTACAGTTACAAAAATATGCACATTAATCTGGTGGCAGTGGGAAAGGAAAGTTATAGAGGAAGAATTTACATAATTATAGCATTTGCTAACTAGTTAGATCTGAGATGTAATGGAGAAGATTGTTTGAGGCTATACACAGGTATCCGATTGAAGAATGGTACCATTAACAAAGATATGTCAGAGGAGAACATGGCTTGCAGTCGGTGGATAGGATGAAAGATTTGGTATAGGTTGTGCTGATTGGTGGACAAGGCAATGGCACCCAACTCCAGTACTCTTGCCTGGAAAATCCCATGGATGGAGGAGCCTGGTGGGCTGAAGTCCATGGAGTCGCTGGGAGTCCGACACGACTGAGCGACTTCACTTTCACTTTCACTTTCATGCATTGGAGAAGGAAATGGCAACCCACTCCAGTGTTATTGCCTGGAGAATCCCAGGGACGGGGGAGCCTGGTGGGCTGCCATCCATGGGGTTGCACAGAGTTGGATACGACTAAAGCAACTAGGCAGCAGCAGCAGCAGCAGCAGCAGTGCTGATTCATATGGTGATAAAACAAAGTAGCCTTGTCCAATGGGCAGTTAATATATTGGTTTACCTTAAAGATACTGTATGTTTTGTTCCAGACCACTGAAATGAAGCAAGTATTATAGTAAAGCGAGTCATATGGTTTTTTGGGGTGTTTCCTTTTTTCACATAAAAGTTATGTTTACACCTCACTGTAGCCTATTAACTGTGCAGTAAAGTTGTGTAAAAAAAGTAGATCAGATCAGATCAGATCAGTCGATCAGTCGTGTCCGACTCTTTGCGACCTCATGAATCACAGCACGCCAGACCTCCCTGTTCATTGCCAACTCCCGGAGTTCACCCAGACTCACGTCCATCGAGTCAGTGATGCCATCCAGCCATCTCATCCTCTGTCGTCCCCTTCTCCTCCTGCCCCCAATCCCTCCCAGCATCAGAGTCTTTTCCAGTGAGTCAACTCTTTGCATGAGGTGGCCAAAGTACTGGAGTTTCAGCTTTAGCATCATTCCTTCCAAAGAAATCCCAGGGCTGATCTCCTTCAGAATGGACTGGTTGGATCTCCTTGCAGTCCAAGGGACTCTCAAGAGTCTTCTCCAACACCACAGTTCAAAAGCATCAATTCTTCGGCGCTCAGCTTTCTTCACAGTCCAACTCTAATATCCATACATGACCACAGGAAAAACCATAGCCTTGACTAGATGAACCTTTGTTGGCAAAGTAATGTCTCTGCTTTTGAATATGCTATCTAGGTTGGTCATAACTTTCCTTCCAAGGAGTAAGTGTCTTTTAATTTCATGGCTGCAGTCACCATCTGCAGTGATTTTGGAGCCCCAAAAAATAAAGTCTGACACTGTTTCCACTGTTTCCCCATCTATTTCCCATGAAGTGATGGGACCGGATGCTGTGATCTTCGTTTTCTGAATGTTGAGCTTTAGGCCAACTTTTTCACTCTCCACTTTCACTTTCATCAAGAGGATTTTTAGTTCCTCTTCACTTTCTGTCATAAGGGTGGTGTCATCTGCATATCTGAAGTTATTGATATTTCTCCCTGCAATCTTGATTCCAGCTGTGTTTCTTCCAGTCCAGCGTTTCTCATGATGTACTCTGCATATAAATACATACCTTAATTTAAAAATATGTTATTGCTAGAAGTACTGTCATCTGAGCCTTTAGCAAGTTGTAGTAGTAAAATCAAAGGTCACTGTTGAAAGATTGCCGTAACAAATATAATAATAATGAAAAAGTTTGAAATACTGTGAGAGTTACCAAAATGTGACAGACACACAAAGTGAATAAATGCTCTTGCTGCTGATAGACTTGCTCTGACACAGGGTTGCCACAGAACTTCAGTCTGTTGAAAACTCAAATATCTGTGAGGTGCAATAAGGTGCAATAAAATGGGGTGTACTTGTATAGTAACAAGTGTGCCTTTATTCTGGGAGACATTTTGGCTGAAGGAAGAGCTTAAGAAATCACTTGTTTGCGTTGAATCTGAAATTGAAGCTACGGGAGTGAAGAATATCCTTTTTATTTCTTGTCTAGGAATGAAGTAGACATTGTTTCCAAATTTCAGATGGGAAAACAGATTTCTTCCAGGCCACTCCAGCTAGAGTTTATTAGCTGGAGCTGGCATTCAGGCTGTTTTGACTCTGAGCTTGTACTTTTGCTGTAATACTACATGTTTCATAATAAATATCTCTACTTGGCTTTTGGGGCCTGAAATGTCTATGGCAGACTTGGAGATTCCAGGAAGCAGTAGTGTGTTCAGAGCTGAGGGAAAATGGGCAGGGCAGGAAATCTCAGTTAAAATTGAGAATGAGATCCCTTGGCTACCTGGGTAAGATGGCTGTTCCTTAGTGGACATACAATCCCTTTATAAATATTAAACTGAAGACTGTATGCTGGATAGTATGATGGACTTATGTTGAAGAAAATTATTCAGGCTCTCCTTGAGCTTCTGTGCTACATATTATATGCAAGGCTCTTAGTACAGGTATATATACAAGCTATAAGTCTTGAACATAGTGGCATTTACAAAGATGACCTGTCCTAAATTATCTTTGTCATTTAAAAGACCAAAAAAACTTATTAAATCATTTAAAATCATAATATTAATTAACAACTATTGCTCTTTACTTTTACTAAATGTGTTTCATAAAGAATTACCCACTTTTGGAACTCTTGCCCTCTCATGTTTGCTGTATTGTTGTGCGTTAGCAAATGGGTTTTAATTTTGGCATCAACCTAAGAGTATGAAGGAAAATGTCCAATGTGTTGGATTTTCTGAGATACTTCTTTTTGTGAACATAATCAGGCAAAAGCTGATTAGGTGAAATTTAGGGCAGTTCAAAATGTACACAGTTTCCAAATGTACAAAAAACTTCTGATGATTGGAGCTTAACCTTTTCCTATTTAATTCTTTTATAATTACTGTTGTTCTAATGTGGTTTTCTTCATCAACTTGAACAATTATAAAAGTCTTTAACAACTGCTTTCCCTATGCTTAAGCATCACATGCAAACCATAACAAAGTATAGAAAGGTCCTAACCCGTTAAAGTTTGTGTTGGTCCCGAAGTTTGCTATCCACTACTGTCATTTTTAAATGTGAATTTTGCCAATTTTCTCAGGAAAAAAAAAAAAAAACAAACAACAAAATTTTAGATTAGCTGAATGATTTGGGATGAATAACTCATTTAATCCTAGAGTAAGGTAAGAAATCTAATTATGTTACAGGTCTTTTCTGTGCTAACGTTTTTTTGGGTACAGTTGATAGATGAATTCATGATATTTACTGCATTTTTCAAATATTTGTTTCAGCTATGAATTTGTGAAGTACCTTAGACAGTATATATGCAACACTTTGGGGTCTATGATTGAAGAAGAAATGGAAAAATGGACATCTGAGCAGAATCAGGGTGAGGAATTTGGCTATGACACAGTTGTACAGCATGTTACTAAAAGAACTCAGGAATCTAAAGAGTGAGTATGCCCCCAATAATATTTTAAAGTAGTTTTTCTTTCAATAGGGTTCCTTGAAAGTACCCTTAACCCATGTCTCCTGCAGTCTCTTTTTCTCTTAAGAGCCAGAATGAGTCTTTAAACCAATGAGTCAGATCATGCCACTCTTCCACTCAGCTTTAAGTAAAATAAGGATGACTTGACCAGTCGATCTGATAGGCTAAATGGCTACTAAGTGGCTACCAGGCAGGGCTGGATAAAGGGATGGTTCACATGCTGGGCAGGACTGAGAGATTTCATCGCCTATTCAGAGTGCACACAATTTGAAACTCACTGTTTATTTCTGGCATGTTCCATTTAATAACTGAAACTGTGGAAAGTGAAACCACAGGTAAGGGAAACCCTCTTCATTATAATTCCTAATAGTCTATTTCTGGCAATATCATTAAATATTCTAAAAGGAGGACTAAAGGTCTTAGTCAGAAAATGAAAACTTTTTAATGCTAAAAGCAAAGTTTTACATGAGATATTTAGGCTATCTAAATATTACTAAAAATGTATTTAGTGATTACTTTTTATCTCTGGTTAAGACATTTAATTTTCTTGCATTTTAGTTCACTCATGTGTAAAATTAATATAATAATAATTACCTCACAAAGATTTTAAATGTCTTAATGGATGTGTTCTTTGTGAACCATGGATGAAAGATTTTATGTTGAACAGAATATTTTTCTTTTTGTGTGTGTGTGTGTGTGTGTTTCTTCAGAAACTACTTAGGGCTAATGTAATAGTATAGTTATTAAAAACATTTTTACTGTAATAATTCAAATTGCTTTCTTAATTAAACATTTTGATGTCTATTTTTTAAATAGAGGTATTTGCACATGAAACAATTCATTTGTAAGATCTATCATGTTAATATAATCTTGTATATATAAGTGGAAGTACTCACAGTGTTTATTTTCATTGTTAATTGATTTGGTTTTTTCACTACCTCTTAGAGCATTTTCTTTTTTAACTTCTTGGACTATGAAGGAATCTTCTCAGTGGTGTCCATATTCTGTCCTAGGCTTTTTCAAACCTACAGTTGCTACTGAGTTCCAGTTTGTTTAGCTGTTGATATTGAGGGTCTTATTCTCTAGTTTTGTTTTTTGTTTTATTCTGTCTTCCTTTGGTTAGTTTGCTGATATGTCTTGTAGAAGAATTCATGTTTGTGTGTTTTCAAGAAATTTATATTTTCTGGAGAAAATATGTCTAAAATGAAACTCTATGGGTTTTAATTACCCTTACCCTGTAAGTTATTGAGATTTACTTTATTTTCCTTTATTAAATCAGTATGTTGTAGGCTTTTTAAAAAAACACTTTAATTTATTTTTGACTACATAGGATCTTTGCTGCACTCAAGCTTTCTAGTTGCAGGAAGCCAGGGCTGCTCTTTGTTGTGGTGCATGGACTTCTCCTTGCAGTGGCTTCTCTTGTTGCAAATAGACTTCGGTAGTTGCAGCACGTGGGCTCAGTCGTTGCTGCTCGTGGACTCTACAGCACAGGCTTAGTAATTGTGGCACACAGGCTTAGTTGCTGTGTGGCATCTTCCTGAACCAGGGATTGAACCCATGTTCCCTGCATTAGCAAGCAGACCTTATCAACTGTGCCACCAGGAAAGTCCCACTCTATTGTTAGTTTTAAGGAGACAGGAGTTTATGTTGGTCACATGGCTATACCTAACTGGAATGGAGTCTGGGGAGTGTAGTTCACTCCTACGCTCAGCTATACAGTCCAGTTACTGTGGAAAGGGAGCGCAGCTGTGGTGGATAGCTATTGATTGCTACCGGGACATTGTTATACTTCCCTGTTTCCTGGTGCTTGGAATGTGTTAAAGAGGAAGCTGGGGCCTCCTAACTCAGTTCCTATATGTACTTCACCAGTTAGTCTAAAGAGTGTCTTAGAATTCAATTTCTTCTTGCCTTTTTTTAAAAAAATAATTTTATATTGGATTATAGTTGATTAACGGTGTTGTGTTATCCTTCTTACTCTTTATAAACTTCTAAACTTGAATTTTCCCTGGGCTGCTTCTCACTTCTATAGTAGTTCTTTTCTGTATGTGTTTTCCCTCTGTATTGTTCCTAATCTGTTCTTATTTTCTTACAGTATTTTTGTATTTTCTCATAATTTATGAGACTGTAAAAATATACACATTTATAGCTATATGTATATTCTATTTATAGTTATATAATATGTAAATTATACATTATTAAATAACATGATTAAGTATATAATGTATAAGTTATATATAGAAATAATGTATTTGGTGCTGTATAATGTATATAATATATAATTTAAAATATATTTTAAAATTTCTTTAAACTTTAAAATCTCAGTCTACTATTTTTATCCAAATCCCCCCGCATGATTTTATTACTTTTATGGGAGAGTACCTTACCTATCCTTTCTTAGATTTATGTAGTTAAAATGATCCACTAACCAGGATATAAAAAAGGGAAGTTTCTGTGTTTATTTTCTAATGTATTTCCATTATTATAATGATAAGCAATGGACATATGTTTTATCATGCTTTATATTTACAAGGAACTTTCAGATATATACTCTTATTTATTTCTTGCTATGACCATGCGAACTAGATCAGCTTGATTGTGTGTTGTTTTTTTTTAATTTAAAGCTCTAAGTGCCTTTATTCAATGATTCATGAATTGGACAGCATCCCATCTAGTAAATAGAAGAGTGCTCCTAGATTGTATTTTTTATTTTTATTTTTTGCTTGCATCGAGTCTTTGTTGCTGCACCTGGGCTTTCTTTAGTTGCGGTGAGTGGGGGCTCCTCTTTGTTGCAGTGTGCAGGCTTCCCATTGAGGTTGCTTCTGTTGTTGTGGAGTACAGGCTCTAGGCTCCTGGGCTTCAGTAGTTGGTGGCTTGGGGCCTTAGAACGTGCAGCCTCCAGTAGTACATGGGTTCAGTAGTTGCAGCTTGCAGGCTCGAAGTTGTGGTGCATGGTCTTAGTTGCTCCGCAGCATTTGGAAGCCTCCGGGACCGGTGATTGAACCCGTGTCTCCTGCATTGGGAGGAGGATTCCTATCCACTCTGCCACTAGGGAAGTCCTAGATTGTTTTCTTTTTCTCATGTATAGTTAAGAAAAAAGAGACTTATTTATAATGATAGAGCTTGTAGGTAAAGTAGTGAGGACTCCAATCCAAGTTTTCTGATTTCAAATTTAGTATTTTATTTACTTTAACATCTGAGCCACCAGGGAAGCCCATTTTATTCATTATCTTTATTTAAATCTTTATACCTTGTTGCTTTTAATTTTTGCCTTTTTAAGTATAGAAATTTCAGTAGTACACATCTCATATTCCTCATTTGTAAAATAAAGGGTAGACTAGATTATTTTTATATTTCCATCTAGCTCTAAAATTCTACCTGTAGGGTTTTGGAGGATCTTAGTTTAATGTTAGTATGGGTGCTTGAGAGTTTGCACTTAATAAATGGATAAATTTATTACAAGTTTTTAAAAAATAGATAGATAGACCCAGAGAGCTAAAATGGACCTTAGAAATTATCCATTTCAAAATTTTACTAATTTCAGGAATCCTTTTCCTAACATCTCTGATAGTGGTTTCTCTATTTGAAAGGATCCACTGATATTTTAATTCCTATTTGGTTCTCAGTTGTAGTGATGGATGCCTATAGATACAAATTATAGGCAGGTGAGAAGGGAAGGAAAAAATAGAGGAAGGGAGAATAGAGAAAGAGAAATTTTAAAAAGGAGTGAAAGTGTCCTGTAATATAGGCTGGGTTTTGGTAGTTGTATATTAGCAGTTGACTTTGTTGCTAATTACTGGAGTCTGCCTTTGGAACATCTTGCCTTGAGTTCTGTTAATTTTACTGCCTTGGTTCATGTAACCAGATGCAAAAACTTGGGAAATAACATATTTTAGATTTCCTATTAATTATTTTCCTGTTGTGTGAATTCTGTTGTGTCATTTGGTGTTTCAGAAAAACTAACTTTTGTCTTTAGGATTATATTCTTAGAGGGACTTTACAGAAAAAAATAATAAGTTTAATTTAGTTGAATGTTTTAATTTGTGCTAATAGTCTTTCTCTTACAAAGCTTGCTTTGAATTTAAAGGTATAAAGAGATGATTCATTCTCTGAAGAACATCATGAAGATAGTGGTGGAATCTATGATTAACAAGTTTGAAGAAGATGAAATACGAAGTCAAGAGAGGCAGAAAAAAATCCAAAAGGAGAAAAGCAGTAGTTATTGCACAGACAATTGCTCTGATAGTGATTCGTCCTTCAATCAGGTGTGTTGTTTAATTCTGCCTTTATGTCTTGAAATGGTGTTTAATAATCATTAGCTTCAATTCAGTCTTTATTAGCCAGATTTTTTTGTCTACTTTCTAGTTTTAAGATTCAGAAGAATAAGCAATAACATAATCTGATATTAAACATTTAGTTCATGAAATAATATCTTCTAGAATTATATGTACAGCAAATTATATCTGAACAATTGTTAATGAGATTAGGAAATAAACTGGTAGATTTTGGATAAAGAAAAAATGAAGCAATCTGCTTAGTCTTTAGTTAAACAAAAGATCTTATTCCCAGTTAATCCTTATTAATCAAATATTAACTACACTGTAGATGAGACATGGAGATAAAATATTTCCTTTATCTTCTGGAGATGAAAGTTGCTATGAATTGTTAGTTTTAAAAGATAAGCTTTTTTTTAATGTTCAAAGATTTGAAGCTTTATATTTTATCCTTCCCATTTATTGGAATCCTTGTCATTTAGCTACAACAGAGCTAAGAGTCCAGTGTCTAGATTAGTCCTAACAGAAAACAAAGGAAACTAGTTGGAGTAGAGCCCATGAATGCACCATAAATTTCCATACAGAAACTTTCAGGCCATTTGGAGTCTGTTTGACCTTCATATGAATCCCACCTGATATTTTTAGTGAAACATTTTCACCTAATTAGTTCTAACATAGGGACATAACTGTAACATAGATCCTAAATGCATACCAAAAAGGAATATGGAAAGTTTGGGTGAGACATGAAATATATATGTATATTAATCGACTACACTTTTGAAGGGAAAATGGCTTTGGAATTAGTCAAGGCAGAATATAAAAGTTATCACTGCATTATTTACCAGGAGATAACTGTGCTGAGTTTTAATTTTTATAAGTCCAGTTAATTATCTGATGTGATGGAGGAAGTGACAAAGGTTGTGAATTTTCTTCATGTTGTGGCTATAAATCATCCCTTGTTGATGTACTCTTTGGAAGAAGAGTAGGCTATAGAGATTTTAGTTCAGTTTAATGTAATCAGATGGCTTATTCAATAGGTTTACTGAAATGCTACTTTTCAAGGACATTCTGGAAAGGAAAGGCACAGAAACACCTAACTTTAGAACTCTGAGGACTCATAAGATTATACTTTCTTAGTTATCCAGTTCAGTTCAGTCGCTCAGTCTTGTCCAACTCTGTGACCCCATGAACCGCAGCACACCCAGGGCTTCCTGTCCATCACCAACTCCTGGAGTTCACCCAAACTCATGTCCATTGAGTAGGTGATGCCATCCAACCATCTCACCCTCTGTCATCCCCTTCTCCTCCTGCCCTCAATCTTTCCCAGCATCAGGGTCTTTTCAAATGAGTCAGTTCTTTGCATCAGGGGGCAAAAGTATTGGAGTTTCAGCTTCAACATCAGTGCTTCCAATGAACACCCACGACTGATCTCCTTTAGGATGGACTGGTTGGATCTCCTTGCAGTCCAAGGGACTCGCAAGAGTCTTCTCCAACACCACAGTTCAAAAGCATCAATTCTTCAGTGCTCAGCTTTCTTTATAGTCCAACTCTCACATCCATGCATGACCACTGGAAAAACCATAGCCTTGGCTAGACGGACCTTTGTTGACAAAGTAATGTCTCTGCTTTTTAATATGCTGTCTAGGTTGGTCATAACATTCCTTCCAAGGAGTAAGCATCTTTTAATTTCATGGCTGCAACCACCATCTGCAGTGATTTTGGACCCCCCAAAAATAGTCAGCCTCTGTTTCCACTGTTTGCCCATCTATTTGCCATGAAGTGATGGGACCGGATGCCATGATCTTAGTTTTCTGAATGTTGAGCTTTAAGCCAACTTTTTCACTCTCCTCTTTTACTTTCATCAAGAGGCTCTTTAGTTCTTCTTCACTTTCTGCCAGAAGGGTGGTGTCATCTGCATATCTGAGGTTATTGATATTTCTCCCGGCAATCTTGATTCCAGCTTGTGCTTCTTCCAGCCCAGTGTTTCTCATGATGTACTCTGCATGAAAGTTATATAAACAGGGTGACAATATACAGCCTTGATGTACTCCTTTTCCTATTTGGGACCAGTCTGTTGTTCCATGTCCCCTTCGAACTGTTGCTTCCTGACTGCATACAGGTTTCTCAAGATGCAGGTCAGGTGGTCTTGTATTCCCATCTCTTGCAGAATTTTCCACAGTTTGTGGTGATCCACAGAGTCAAAGGCTTTGGCATAGTCAATAAAGCAGAAATAGATGTTTTTCTGGAACTCTCTTGCTTTTTCCATGATCCAGTGGATGTTGGCTATTTGATCTCTGGTTCCTCTGCCTTTTCTAAAACCAGCTTGAACATCTGGCAGTTCCCAGTTCACATACTGCTGAAGCCTGGCTTGGAGAGTTTTATGTATTACTTTACTAGAGTGTGAGATAAGTGCAATTGTGTGGTAGTTTGAGCATTTTGGCATTGCCTTTTTTTGGGATTGCAGTGAAAACTGACCTTTTCCAGTCCTGTGGCCACTTCTGAGTTTTCCAAATTTGCTGACATATTGAGTGCAGCACTTTCACAGCATAATCTTTTAGGATTTGAAATAGCTCAACTGGAATTCCATCACCTTTGCTAGCTTTGTTGGTAGTGATTTTTCCTAAGGCCCACTTGACTTCTCATTCCAGGATGTCTGGCTCTAGGTGAGTGATCACACCATCGTGATTATCTTGGTCATAAAGATTTTTTTGTACAGTTCTTCTGTGTATTCTTGCCACCTCTTCTTAATATCTTGTGCTTCTGTTAGGTCCATACCATTTCTGTCCTTAATTGTGTCCATCTTTGCATGAAATGTTCCTTTGGTATCTCTAATTTTCTTTTTTATTATTATTATTATATTTTAAATATAAATTTGTTTATTTTAATTGGAGGCTAATTACTTTACAATATTGTTTTGGTTTTGCCATACATCAACATGAATCCGCCACGAGTGTACACGTGCTCCCCATCCCAAAACCCCCTCTCTCCTCCCTCCCCATACCATCCCTTTGGGTCATCCCAGTGCACCAGCCCGAAGGATCCTATATCCTGCATCGAACCTGAACTGGCGACTCATTTCATATATGATATTATACATGTTTCAGTGCCATTCTCCCAAATCATCCCACCCTCTCCTTCTCGCACAGAGTCCAAAAGACTGTTCTATACATCTGTGTCTCTCTTGCTGTCTCGCGTACAGGGTTATCGTTACCATCTTTCTAAATTCCATATATATGTGTTAGTATACTGTATTGGTGTTTTTCTTTCTGGCTTACTTCACTCTGTATAATAGGCTCCAGTTTCATCTACCTCATTAGACTTGATTCAATTATGTATTCTTTTTAATGGCTGAGTAATACTCTATTGTGTATATGTACCACAGCTTTCTTATCCATTCATCTGCTGATGGACATCTAGGTTGCTTCCATGTCCTGGCTATTATAAACAGTGCTGCGATGAACTCTCTAATTTTCTTGAAGAGATCTCTAGTATTTACCATTCTATTGTTTTCCTCTATTTCTTTACATTGATCTTTGCATTCTTAGTTATTAGATAAACCATATGTCTACACTGAAATTGTTTTCCAGGTTGGGCAGTGGTAAAGAATCCACCTGCAATGC
This sequence comes from Bos taurus, assembly GCF_002263795.3. Lineage (NCBI taxonomy): Eukaryota > Metazoa > Chordata > Mammalia > Artiodactyla > Bovidae > Bos > Bos taurus. Next base: position 29,834,661 of record NC_037336.1, read on the forward strand.
AGGAGACGCATGAGTCCGTTTCGATCCCTGGGTTGGGAAGATCTCTTGAGGGAGGAAATGGCAATCCACTCCAGGATTCTTGCCTTGAAACTTGCATGGATAGAGGAGCCTGGTGGGCTATGGTCTATGGGGTCACAGAGTCAGTCGTGACTGAGCACATATACACTGAAATTAAACCAGAAGAGAGAAAAATGGAGCATGTTATTTTGTTGTAAGAAGTACAAATATTTAGATCTAAATAGGATTGATTAACTGGCAGTTAAGCGTGTTAATCTCAAATGCCAAGTTATTTCCCATCATAGAATCATAGATTTTTGAAGAAATTCAAAGCTTTGGTAGAAATGGAATCATACTTTCAGAAGATATTTTTGTTTTTTGTTTTGATTCTTGAGAAGGGTCTTGCTTTAAGTATATGGCTTCCTTTGGAATGTCCACAGAGTATATCTGCATGTTAAAGTGCCTGCCTTATGAATATGACTTTGTTTTAGAAGGGACTAATTGAATTGAATTTGAACTGGGCCCACCACCACCAAGGCCTTTGGATCCTTGGACCTTTGGGGAAAAAAATCACATAAATGCCAGAACTGTCCTGAAAGGTCTGTTAGTGTGGCTGAGATGTTTGGGTATGTTTTTGTTTAGTGAAAAAAAGATTCTTTTGCTTTAACTGACCAAAGAGAGGCTGAATTAATATGCTCAGAAGTGAAAGAGTCTCTGAAGATATATCAATCATTCATTCCATTAAATATTGATGTTATTATTGATGCCTTCAAAATTGATGTTACTTGCACTGGGCTTTAAAAAAACTGAATTATTCTGTGAATAATATTTAGTCAACAATTTTGATGCTGCTGTTTTGATATTAGTAGAACATTTGTATTTTATGAATAGAGTAGGCTTTATTTCCTTGTTATTTTAAATATTGAATCCTGATTGTATATTGATCCATTATTAAAAAACTTTGAACATGACTTCCTTGGAGACTATTTGTGTACGTTTGAGCATATTAAAGAATAAAGTTGGCTGGTTTTTACTATAGTTGTGAGCAGAGAATTCTCAAAGGATTGATACTGTGATTAAACATGGAAGAGTCTGCAAAATAATGCTGAAAAGATAAATGTACACTTTGTATGGAGAAGGTGAGTTTAGTATAACAGTCCACTGCTGTTCTTTTGTAATGTGAACCTATATAAGGCATTTCTTTGCTTTCATGGCTACCTCTCCTTGAAGCCCATCCTTTGGTCTCTATGGCAGGCAGAATAATAGCCCTTTCAAAAACATCCATGTCTTAATTCCCAGAATTTGTAACCTGTTACCTTACATAGCCCAAGGGACTTGTAAATATGATTAAATTAAGATGGGGAGATTATTCTGGATTATTCAGGTAAGCCAAATGTAATCACAGGCGTCCATATGAGAGAGACTCAGGAAGGTCAGAGGCAGAGAAAGTGCTGGGCAGGCTGAAGTAGATGTCCGAGTGGTTGTTGGCTTTGAAGAGGGAAGGTGGCCCATGATCCCAGGATGCAGGCAGTCCCTAGAAGCTAGAAAAGGCAAGGAAATATATTCTCCCCAGAAGGCAGAAGGAACAGAGCTCTGTGGATGTATTCTGGACTCTAGAACTGTAAATTGGTGTTGAGAACTTCCCTGGTGGTCCAGTAGTTAAGAATCCGCCTGCCAAGGCAGGGGACACGGGTTCAGTCACTGGTCCAGGAAGATTCTACATACAGTAGGGCAGCTAAACTCTTGTGCTACAGCTGCTGAAGCTCACTAGCTCTAGGGTCTGTGCTCTGCAGCAAGAGAAGCCATTGCACCCCACCGAAACTAGAGTAAGCCCACGTGTAGGAGTGAAGACCCAGCATAGTCAAAATATAAATAAATAAAAATCTGTGGCTATAGAAGGGGAAAAATGGGTCACTGGGAACAACTAACAGTTAAAAAAATAAATAAATTGATGTTTTTTTATGTCATGAAGTTTATGGTAACTTGTTACAGTAGCAATGCTGAAACTAGTATCTTCCCATTGTTACTTGTTCACCTAAAGGCCAGGTTTGTTGTTTCTGCTTTTTACTTCCTGGAAAAGAAGCTATTCCTTGGACTTTGTGTTTGAACTGCCTCCTGGAAACAATTTCAACTCCATCTTGTTACTAGGTTTTGAATCTTTCAATAAGACTTTTCTTAAGTAGCTCTTTTCTTTTATTGGATGTGATGCCTTTGCCCTGAGTATGTGCTATGCTTTGCAACCCTGTGGACTGTAGCCTGCCAGGCTCCTCTGTCCATGGGATTTTCCAGGCAAAAACACGGGAGTGGGTTGCCATTTCCAGGATCCTTTCAGGGAATCTTCCTGACCTAAGGATCGAACCCGCATCTCTTATGTCTCCTGCATTGGCAGGCAGGTTCTTTACGGCTGAGCTACTGGGGAAGCCCTTGTGCTATGCACTGGATCACTCTAATTTGTGTTTTTCCCTAACTTCTCAAATCTTAGAGTATCTTGAGTTCAACCCCATTTTTGGCCTCTGTTAAAATCTCAGATATGCAGATGACACCACCCTTATGGCAGAAAGTGAAGAGGAACTCAAAAGCCTCTTGATGAAAGTGAAAGAGGAGAGTGAAAAAGTTTGCTTAAAGTTCAACATTCAGAAAACTAAGATCATGGCATCTGGTCCCATCAGTTCATGGCATCTGGTCCCATCAGTTCATGGGAAATAGATGGGGAAACAGTGGAAACAGTGTCAGACTTTATATTTTTGGGCTCCAAAATCACTGCAGATGGTGACTGCAGCCATGAAATTAAAAGACGTTTACTCCTTGAAAGAAAAGTTATGAGCAACCTAGATAGCATATTCAAAAGCAGAGACATTACTTTGCCAACAAAGGTCCATCTAGTCAAGGCTATGGTTTTTCCTGTGGTCATGTATGGATGTGAGAGTTGGACTGTGAAGAAAGCTGAGCGCCGAAGAATTGATGCTTTTGAACTGTGGTGTTGGAGAAGACTCTTGAGAGTCCCTTGGACTGCAAGGAGATCCAACCAGTCCATTCTGAAGGAGATCAGCTCTGGGATTTCTTTGGAAGGAATGATGCTAAAGCTGAAACTCTAGTACTTTGGCCACCTCATGCGAAGAGTTGACTCATTGGAAAAGACTGATGCTGGGAGGGATTGGGGGCAGGAGGAGAAGGGGACGACAGAGGATGAGATGGCTGGATGGCATCACTGACTCGATGGATGTGAGTCTGGGTGAACTCAGGGAGTTGGTGATGGACAGGGAGGCCTGGCGTGCTGCGATTCATGGGGTCACAAAGAGTCGGACACGATTGAGCAACTGAACTGAACTGAACTGAAAATCTTTAGAGTTTTACAGTGCTCTTTTTGGTGAGGAACTTTGCTTTTGAGGATGTCATAGAACTGCCGAAGAATCATAGGATTCTCTTGTTCAGTAGCATTGGCTAGAGCAATAGGATAACCGCAGCCCAAACTGTTGTTCAGAAGTTCCTCCATCTCTTTTAGTAGTAGTGTAGTCGCTCAGTCGTTTCCGATTCTTTGCGACCCGGTGAACTATAGCCCACCAGGCTCCTGTGTCCATGGGATTCTCTAGGCAAGAATACTTGAGTGGATTGCCATTTCCTTCTCCAGGGGATCTTCCCAACCCAGGGATTGAACCTGGGTCTCCCGCATCACAGGCAGATGCTTTACCCTCTGAGCCACCATTGATCAGACTTTTATTATTATTTTTTGCCTTATAAACAGAAAAAGATAAAAACCTAAAATCCTAAAAATGTAGAAAAAGAAAGTCATCTGAGACTAGAAAAAAAGAACATACTAGTATCAATAGTGCATCTGCCTAGAGTTAAGCTTGAGACAGGTGGATTGGGAGGAGAATTGGTTAGGTGCAGGTGTGAGCTTCCTTGCTTGCTTGTTTAATAGTAATGTCTTGAGACAATTTGATACCAGAAAAGCTAATTTCTTTAATTAACAGTGCTAATACCTTCATGAATATGTGTTCCTTTATACTTTTAAATATTAATAGGTTTTTGTTTTTATTTCTCAATGGTAGCACTTTTCACATAAGTATCTAGGAAATTAAGAACTTTATCATTTGAAAATATTTTAAAAATTTGTTTTTGTTTTGAATTAATAACTTTTTCTGTATTTAAGACTTAATGAACAGTGCATAGTTTTAAGAAGTTTTAGATGCACTACAGTTTTGAAAAGCTATTTTACATGAAGCTAATTCCTTCTGAATCTTGAAAACAAGTCAGACTCTGGCTCTGCCATTTATGAACTGTGGGCTTTGGCTTCTTACTCTCTTTCTGTGTTCAATTTTCTTAACTGTTATAGAAGAGACAGTAATAACATTTACCTTATAAGATTGCTTTGCAGGTTTAACGTACATAAAGCATTCTACACACATTAAAGATCCTCATATTAAGCTCTTATGTAAGTGTTTGCTGTTATTGTCCTCATCCCTGGTTGGTGCTTTTTTTTTTTCTTTTCCTTTTGTGAGAATACAGAAGAAGTCATTGTGCAGTTAGACATTTTAAGCCTGAGGAATAACTAGGTTTCAGTTCAGTTCAGTTCAATTCAGTCGCTCAGTCGTGTCTGACTCTTTGTGACCCCATGAATCGCCACACGCCAGGCCTCCCTGTCCATCACCAACTCCTGGAATTTACCTAAATTCATGTCCATCGAGTCCATGATGCCATCCAGCCATCTCATCCTCTGTCGTCCCCTTCTCCTCCTGCCCCTAATCCCTCCCAGCATCAGAGTCTTTTCCAATGAGTCAACTCTTCGCAGGAGGTGGCCAAAGTACTGGAGTTTCAGCTTCAGCATCAGTCCTTCCAATGAACTAGGTTTAATATTTATATATTTTATTTCCCATAGCCATTTATTTCAACAACAGAACAGTTGTCTTTCTTTCACTAGTTGTATTTCAATGGTTTATATAGTTTACAAACCAAAGATTTAAAAAGAGGTTTCTAGGGTAATTAATTTTAATGGTGGTATGAATTTTGAACTTAGTACAGTTATTGACTAATGTCAATAATCTTCAGTTTGTGTTGAATAAAGTGAGTACATCTCTGTAAAACAACAAAAGTTACAGAATGCATCTTGTGTTCACTATCTCTAGGTATACCTTGTTTGACAGAAATGTATACCAATCTTACTGTGGCATTTAAAGACCTTTAATTAGTATCTGCATGATCATGCTGCTGCTGCTGCTGCTAAGTTGCTTCAGTCATGTCCAACTCTATGCGACCCCATAGACAGCAGCCCACAAGGCTCCCCCGTCCCTGGGATTCTCCAGGCAAGAACACTGGAGTGGGTTGCCATTTCCTTCTCCAACGCATGAAAGGGAAAAGTGAAAGTGAAGTCGCTCAGTCGTGTCTGACTCTTAGCGACCCCATGGACTGCAGCCTACCAGGCTCCTCTGTCCATGGGATTTTCCAGGCAAGAGTACTGGAGTGAGGTGCCATTGCCTTCTGCATGATCATGCAGTAGGACCAAAATTCATCTTAGATTATCAACCTATTCTACTTCTTGCCCTTTTCCCTGTAGAGTTTGCTCAGAAATTGTTTGCTTGGATTACAATTTCATTCACATAAATATGTTTAAAAAATATTTTTCCTTTTGGAGTTATCTACCTATATTGATATCACCAACAGATCTATTTTGTGTTGCTTTAGCAATGAAGTTAGCAGATCCGCTCCCTCAGGAATTTATCTTTTTATTTATTTCTTGACTGTGCTGTATGGTATGTGGGATGTTAGTTTTTGGACCAGGAATCAAATCCTTGGTCCCTGCATTGGAAGCATGGAGTCTTAGCCACCGGATCACTCTTTTCTGGTGGGGGAGAGGAGCAGGAATTTTTAATATAACTCTTTCAGCTGTTCTAAATACTTCTAGCAAATCTGTATTCAATGGAACACATTACCTGCATGCTCTAGTTAAATCAGTTATTGCAGTTAGTTGCAATGGAAATTTGCCCATCTACTGATACACAACACCCCTAGAGGAAATGTTAAATACAGAAAACCTTTAAGGTAGGTATTCCCGCTTTCCACACTTTTAGACTTACTCTGATCTCTAGTGTAATAAGTTATTTCATTGCTTATGTAATGTTTTAGGAATAATTTATACTGTGTTTAAGATGACAAAGGAATCTTGTATAGTAATGCATGTGTGCTCAATTGTGTCCGACTTGTTGCAACCCCACGGATTGTAGCCCAGCAGGCCCCTCTGTCTGTGGGATTCCACAGTGGGTTGCCATTTCCTACTTCAGGGAATCTTCCCAACCCAGGGATCGAACCTGAGTCTCTTGCATCTCCTGCATTGGCAGGTGGATTCTTTACCACTGTACCGCCTGGGAACCCAATATCTTATATAGGTTAGTAAGTATATTAATGAGGCTACTCCATAATGATGGCAGCTTTTATTTTTAAGTGGTTATTTTAGGTATTATTTAAATTGCTTTGGCAAGAGAAAGTTTCTTTCCTTTTCCAAAACAGCTTATGGTCTACTATAAACTTTTTCTAGATGAAAGTTTTTACTTCAGAAATTCTTCACTTAAGAGGAGGCATTAAGAAAGGTTACAGAGAAGTACAGAAAAGAAAAGGAACAAAAAAGTTCAATCAGCATTATAGTTATGGTTTGGGTACCTTTAGTACCTTCATATTTATGTTGTTTTATCTTTGTTTCATAGATCTGAGATTCCTGGGTGTAAAATACTTTTTACTTTTACATGTCTTTTGAGTGTTACAATGTTCTGCATGTTGCAATTGCTCAGCAAATGATAACCTTCACATATAGGAAGGTACACTGTCCTAGTGCAACATTAAGTTCTCACTTAAATGCCTTGGGATACAAAAAAAAATCTAAGCTTGCTGCCAAACCAAACTAGTTCACTCCCTTCTCTTGTTCAGAATGCATTTTGTGCTTGGAATTATATTAAAATCATTTATAATAATACCTCTAAAAGTCTACTAAATGAGTGAAGGAATGAATGTCCTGTTAATTGTGTTACAGAGTTACAAATTTTGTCAAGGAAAATTACAATTGATTTTAGACCAGTTGGATCCTGGGCAACCTAAAGAGGTAAGTTTAAAGGACAGCTGTTAAGTTCACTCAGATATACTTATTATATATTATAATCAATAGCAGCTGGATTATTTCTCTTCAAGATAATCCTTTAATATCATGACAGTTCTAGGGTTACATCCCTGCTAGACCTTCTAGTCTTGAAATGAAGAGTCACAGAATAAGAGATGTTCTCTTTAGAAAATTGTCACAGTTTATAAGAGGAAATTTTTATTTCTAGTTTCAGTTTTCAAGGAGATGAAGTTATGAGCAGTTTCCCCCCAAACTGTTCCTTCACTGTCGCTTTGTATGTGATAATTTAGTGATTTCTTTGAAGGAAAAAAACTTCATTTAATGCTCTTTCTACTTTGGAAAGTATGAGCAACTTTGACACATATATTTGTTTACTTGAAAAGATTTTTTAAAAGCAGCTTTACTGAATGTATTTCTTTATATTGTAATAACTATATAAATTAATTTTTATGAAGTTTTCTTTCATTTGACAGTGTCTGTTTCTCTTGACATAGAAAATTATAGGGTTTTTGAAGTACCTGACATCTCGTACATCTTACCATTTGGTCTCAATTTTGAAATACGTTGTTTTTCTTCAACTTTTTATTTTAAACCAAATGAATAGCTATGATTTACTCTCACTGATCTTTTTTTTTTCTCTCAGCATTTCACATTTTGATTTATTTTCTAGATTTTTAGTAAATGTTTCAACAGATCAGCAATCGGACCTGACTTTATATGATAACAATATTATTGTTTTTAAGTGGATTGTTTGGAAATCTGTACATGATCAGAAACTTTTGTTCTGAACAAGTAGTAAATTGTTAATGGAGTTTTGTCCTAAAAATTAACTGAAAAGGAGAAATTTACTATGTTTTTAAATTTTTTCTCTAGTCCTGCTTAACCTTATCCCAAATAAAATTGTATTTAGAAGTCTTTCATATGAATATATAGACATTTAAAAACACATGTGTATTGTGTTTTTCACCTAAAACTTAACATCCTGATTTGGAGTGCCTGGTGTCCTAAGGTCTTAGCTTTTTGACTCATTTTTTTTTTTTTTTTTCCTCTCACTAGGCTTCAGTCAGCCGAAAAACAACCAAATTTTGAGGAACTCACTAGTTGGAGAGTGAGAGGCAGAGAAGCTTTATTCCACTTCTGATTGGAATAGAGCTTTTTGCCACTGCTGTCTCTTGGGCCATACTGTCCTAAGTGAATTCTGTTTGGATTTTGAGAATTCTGATTGGATTTCTTCTCAGAAAGATGTATATGAAAATTCAGAAATTCAGTTTTGCATCACATTGCTGAACGACCCCCACCCTCCGCAGTGGTTACTAGGTCAGAAAATATGATGTAGAAGCAAAAGCAAGTTAAAATCAATTGTTTTGTGAGAATTGTTCGTATGTCTTGGAGTGGGAATGCCTTACCAGGAACATATGCGCAGGGTTTTAGAATTTGAGTCATCAAACTGTAGGACTGAAATTGGGTGGCCTTGGCCTGCAATGGCTTAGAGTAGGGCTTGGTTCCCAACCAGAGATTGGGCTGGGTCATGGCGGTGAGAGCACCAGATCCTAGCCACTAGACCAGTGGTCAGTGACAAGGGCCCTGGCCCTTCCACTTTGCAGAAAAGAATTTGCACAAAGACATAAAATAGTGAAGCAAGTGAAGTATTTATTAGGAAAAAGAGTACAGTACATATGGATAGACATTTTGGCAGACTCAGAGGGAGAGTCCCTGAGTTGTGCCCACATGGCAATTTGAATCACTTATATGGAGCATTTCTTTCAGGTTTCCTTTGACCAATCATTATGATTTGCCTGGTTTGCAGTCCATATTTGGTATATCTCAGGATTCATGTGCATCTCTTAGCCAAGATGGATCCTACTGAAAAGGCTTCTGGGTAGAACATCCCTTGATTTGACTCCAGTTTGGTTTCCAAGGAGCCTTTTCTGCACATGTGTGGTCGGGGAGGTCTGACTGCGGGAATGAGAAATATGTGTTTTCTGCAGGGTCCAGCCTCCTCCCTTAATTGCCGTCTATTCTTATCTTGGAGTTTCCATCAATAGAGAATGAATCTCCAGTTGCTTTACCCTGGCGGGACCCATCTGCCTCCTGCCTCAGGACCATGTGTGGGGGATTGTTCTAGTGAGGAAAGTCTATGGGAGGAGACACTGGGACACTTTATTCTGGCTTTTCAGATTTGACCACCATACCTTCTCCTGTTCCCCTCAGACATGTGACCTAGAATCTCCCAGTACATTGGATGGGCCAAAAAATTTGTTTTTCTGCAACATCTTGTGGAAAAATCCTAATGAACTTTTAGTGTTTTTTTAGTTTTTGCATTATATGAAATAACCTATTTTGTTTCTCTGCTAAGTAGTCTAAAAAAATCGGTTATCAAGAATTGTTTCATGAAAGGGCATCTGAGTCTCAATTGGCTCTTTAAAGCAATTATCCAAACTCAGCCTTTCAATGTTTGTTAAATATTTTGAGAATTGCTGTTATTTTGGTGGCTGATTATTAATAAAAATTCTTCTAAAAATTATAGGTGAGATATGAAGCCTTGCAAACATTGTGTTCAGCTCCTCCATCTGATGTCCTGAACTGTGAAAATTGGACCACTCTCTGTGAGAAGCTGACAGTGTATCTTTCAGATCCTGATCCTGTATTTAGTGTAAGGAAATGCTTACAGAAGTATAAACATTTTCTGTTTTTTTTCCCCTACCATTCTAGAAGCAAATGGAATATAATTTTCTTTAATAGTAGCTCAAATATTTATGGAAATTCACCTCCAGCTTTTGAATTGTCAAGTTTTTTTTTTTTTTTTTTAGGGAATTAGCTTACTACATCATGATTAAATTCAGGGTCTGGTTAGAATCACACTTCATTGCCAAGACAGACTTTATTAGCATATGCGTTTTGTTTTTATCTTCTAAAGGGACATCCAAGTATCTGTGTCATTGTTTTTCAATTAAGAAAAATATTTTAGCCCTGGTGTGATTCCGTCCTGCGCGGCTGCTGGTTCCAATAGTAGTCGTTTAATTCCGTCTGGCTTCTCTCCCACATAAGTGCGTGCAGCCAACCCATGGAGGATTCAATGGACATGGACATGAGCCCCTTGAGGCCCCAGAACTATCTTTTCGGTTGTGAACTAAAGGCTGACAGAGATTATCACTTCAAGGTGGATAATGATGAAAATGAGCACCAGTTATCTTTAAGAACGGTCAGTTTAGGGGCTGGAGCAAAGGATGAGTTACATGTTGTTGAAGCAGAGGCGATGAATTATGAAGGCAGTCCAATTAAAGTAACACTGGCAACTTTGAAAATGTCTGTACAGCCAACGGTTTCTCTTGGGGGCTTTGAAATTACACCACCTGTGGTCTTACGGTTGAAGTGTGGTTCAGGGCCTGTGCATATCAGTGGACAGCACTTAGTAGCCGTGGAGGAAGATGCAGAGTCAGAAGAGGAGGAGGAGGAGGAGGTGAAACTCCTGAGTATATCTGGAAAGCGTTCTGCCCCTGGAAGTGGTAGCAAGGTTCCCCAGAAAAAAGTGAAGCTTGCTGCTGATGAAGATGAAGATGATGATGACGATGACGATGATGATGATGATGAAGATGATGATGATGACGATTTTGATGAGGAAGTTGAAGAAAAAGCTCCAGTAAAGAAATCTGTACGAGATACTCCAGCCAAAAATGCACAAAAATCGAACCAAAATGGAAAAGACTCAAAACCGTCAACACCAAGATCAAAAGGTCAAGAATCCTTCAAAAAACAGGAAAAAACACCGAAAACACCTAAAGGACCTAGCTCTGTAGAAGACATTAAAGCAAAAATGCAAGCAAGTATAGAAAAAGGTGGTTCCCTTCCCAAAGTGGAAGCCAAGTTTATCAATTATGTGAAGAATTGTTTCCGGATGACTGACCAGGAAGCTATTCAAGATCTCTGGCAGTGGAGGAAGTCTCTTTAAGAAAATAGTTTAAACAGTTTGTTAAAAATTTTCCGTCTTATTTCATTTCTGTAACAGTTGATATCTGGCTGTCCTTTTTATAATGCAGAGTGAGAACTTTCCCTACCGTGTCTGATAAATGTTGTCCACGTTCCATTGCCAAGAATGTGTTGTCCAAAATGCCTGTTTAGTTTTTAAAGATGGAACTCCACCCTTTGCTTGGTTTTAAGTATGTATGGAATGTTATGATAGGAATAGTAGTAGTGGTGGTCAGACAGATGGAAATGGTGGGGAGACAAAAATATACATGTGAAATAAACTCAGTATTTTAATAAAGTAAAAAAAAAAAAAAAAAGAAAAATATTTTAAAAGAAAGAGTGTGTTTTTGAAAGAATTCATATGTGAAAACTTGAACTTGGAATGATTAAAATTTACTCTGAAAGATTTAAATAAGCATTTTCCTTGTGTATTTAAGTGTTAGAGACTACTTAAGTGCTTAGAAGGGTTTCCCTCCTAACTCAGTTGGTAAAGAATCTGCCTGCAATGCAAGCGACCCAGGTTCGGTTCCTGGGTCTCAAAGATCCCCTGGAAATGGAAATAACAGCCCACTCTAGTATTCTTGCCTGGAGAATCCCATGGACAGAGGAGCCTGGCAGGCTACAGTTCATGATCGCAAGAGTCGGACATGACTTAGCAACTAAACCACTAACACCAACTGCCTAGAAAGAGAAGTTAGAAAACTGTAAAGCTAAGACATTAGAAGATAATAGAGATGAATTATACAGCAAATATAGACAATTGCAAAAACTAAGGTTGCTTAGTAGTAGAGGTAGTTATGTAAAAAATGATTCACATATGACTTCTCAGAAACACCATGTGATGAAAAGCAAGGTTATGTTAAAAAGTGCAGTAATTATATGGGATTAAAAAAACTAGTCTGTATTCCAGCATCACATTTAACTACAAAAAAGTTTTTTAAATGCCTTTTTCTTCATAAATGATATATCAATGAAGGAAAAAAGTGTCCTTAAAATATATAAGGTTTTTCTTTATATATAATTTTTTAAGGTATAAGTAAAAGATAAATTTACCTGCAATACACATCATTCTAGATCAGATGCTGGGAACACACTGAGCAAGACAGAAGCCTTTGCCTGCGTAGAACTTACATTCTAGAAGATGAGACAGTAAACAGTTCATAAAAATAAATCTCAATACCTTTTTACTACTTAAAAATACCCTTTCATCATTGAAAGTATAATTGTACTGGTAAACAGAAGGGATTTGGAAACAAATGATTTGTTCATATTTTTGTAAGAGGGAAAATGGTGTTTACTCAGTCCTGGATGCAGTTCAACAATACTAACACCAGAGGGTGATGCAGACTTCTCAAAAATTCTGAAGGATTTAAGGGGGAAAGATATTTCACTGTTACCTTTTCACTTCAACGCATTCTAACTGGAAATACAATTGTTTAAGTTTCCCTCCTAAAGATAGAATAGTGCTCTAATAGGTTTTCTTTATTCCTTTTATAAACATTGTAAAGATCATGCTGGGTCAATTTAAGTGCTTTGGTTTGGCCATTATATGCAGCAAGAGTTTGTGTTAGTACTTAAGGCAATAGCATTGGAAGAAGCAGTCACCTGAGGAGCGATGACAACAGAACCAATCATTTGAGTAGGAAACAAGGCATGATATTCTTTTTGTCTAAAACTTATGCTTTATCCAAATTCTTGAGTTCAATTCTGTTTCTTCATTTTCTACTCTGAAGGATACTTACATGTAACTGAGTGAAGTATATAGTGTTTGAAAGTGTGACAAATATTAATGCTTACCAATTGCTGCAACTATGAAAACATGCTTCCCAAATTAATTAATACCCTATGTTCGGTAAGAATCTCTTGGGTTTTTTCAGTATATTTTTAGTCATTTGTGTGTGTGTGTGTGTTAGTCATTCAACTGTATGCGACTCTTTGCAACTCCATGGACTATATCCCACCAGGCTCCTCTGCCCATGGAATTCTCCAGGCAAGAATATTGGAGTGAGTTGCCATTCCCTTCTCCAGGGTGTCTTCCCAACCCAGGGATTGAACCCAGGTCTCCCGCATTGTGGGCAGATTCTTTACCATCTGACTTCTTCTTGGGTAACCATTTTCTTAAATGTATTAATCTAATATTTGATATGAAAAGTGAAAGTGAAGTTGCTCAGTCGTGTCCGACTCTCTGCAACCCGGTGGACTGTAGCCCACCAGGCTTCTCCATCCATGGAATTTTCCAGGCATGAGTACTGGAGTGGGTTGCCATTTCCTTCTCCAGGGGATCGTCCTGACCCAGGTCTCCTGCATTGTAGGCAGATGCTTTGCCATCTGAGCCACCGGGGAATCTCCCATATTTGATATAGGCAAGGTTATTAGTTTTTTCCTCAAAGTAGAACATTTGAGGGAATATTATTTTTTTAATGAAAAATTGAATTTCACTATTAAGATTAATCCCATCAAAGTTGGTATAATTAAAATGATAAGCTGTCATTTCTAAGTACCTGTTAGTGTCACGTACTGACTACTTCTATGATCTCATTTAATTTTTTTACATTGTGATAGTTCCTACTTTATGTTTTAATAATGTAAAATTTTATAATATAATATTTTTCTTGGGAGTAGGTAAAATTATTGAAGTCCTAAAAGTCTAAACTTTCCTGTAAGCGATTAAAACAAAAACAGATACTGGATTTGGAAAGGAGTGGATTGTTTTTTACATGTAGTACTCCTACTGTTTCCTTGTCTGACACCTTTACATTGTGTCAGATTATAACAAATTATATTATTTCCTTCCTTTAGTGAACCTCACTCTGCCTCCTCATGTCTGTATCCCCACTATCACCAAATTTTACAATGTTCTGCTGCATTAGATTGACTCTTAGTTTTGGTTGACTTTACTTTTTGCCAACCAACACAAGAATGTGCCATTTTAGTTACATTTCTATTGAAGTTTTTGAATGGTCGTGTGTTTATTAAGGTTTTCGCTATGTGAAAAAATGATTCTTACAAAAATAGATGATGAAAGAATCTTGGATACAAATTTTGTTTCATTTCCATAGGACCGGATTTTAAAATTCTATGCACAGACGTTTACACTTTCACCATTACATATGACCAAGGAAATTTATACAAGCTTAGGTATGTTCATTATATCATTTTCAAAACTTTTGAAAATTTGTGCTTAAGAAAAATGGACAGGAAATAACTTTTTAGAAAGCACTATAACTGAATGGCATAATAACCTTATTTTTACTTTTCCTTTTAGCTAAATATTTGGAGTTATACTTTCTTTCTAGAGAAAATAATATTCCTACTCTTTCAACTGGCATAGACATAAGTAATCCTAATGTGACCCATTTACTTAAAAAGGTATTTACTTTCTGTAATATGCTTTTATTTCTCTTGATGTAATTCTGTATTTAAGAATTCTAAACTTTTGAGAATGGTTATATACTGTTTTATAGATTCGTCTTCTAAACGAATATCAGAAAGAGGCTCCATCTTTTTGGATTCGACACCCAGAAAAGTAAGCCCCCTAATTTATACCAGTAATGAGATTAGGAATCTTACTGGCCACATAAATTTCAAAAAGTAGATAGTCAACTGATTTTATGCGGTTTGTTTTTAGCTTTTCATGTTTTGTACTTAGCTATGTGAATGGCTCTAAACCAGTATATATAATACAGTTTAATTATCACAATGTGTTTCTCAAGTGGCTCAGCTGTGAAAAATCTACCTGCCAATGCAGGAGATTGTGGGTTTGATGCCTGGGTCTGAAAGATCCCCTGGAGAAGTACATGTAACCCACTTCGGTATTCTTGCCTGGTTAATCCCATGAAGAGAGGCACCTGGTAGGCTACAGTCCATGGGGTTGCAAAAAGAGTCAGGCACAACTTAGTGACTAAACAGCAGCAAAATTATCACAGCAAGGTAAAAAGAGGGTGCTGTAGCCTCAGGTTCTTTCATTACTGCTCTTTGAGTCTTTGATACTTGGGTGAAGTTCCTTCAATGTTCTTTAAACTTTTCCCTTTTTAATTCTAAGATTTTTAATGAGGTTGTAAGGGTAACTGTGGTCTAAAAAGGAAAGTTAAATTTGAACAGCCAGTGTTGAAGTAGAACATAAGTTTTTAGAGCAGAGGAAATTGGGGGTGAATCTCATCTCTGCCATTTACTGAAATATTAAAAATGATGTTTCTAAATAGTACCCATTACTTTGTCATTCCATAAATAAAAAATGTCACTGTTATATATATAACATTTTTTTTCTAAAAATCACTTATTTCCCAAACTATCAGGTATATGGAAGAAATTGTGGAGAGTACCTTGTCTTTGTTATCAGTTAAACATGATCAAAGCCATCTTGTCTCACAAAAAATTTTGGATCCGATATATTTTCTTGCATTGGTGGATACCAAAGCTGTGTGGTTCAAAAAGTGGATGGTAAGGAAATACGGAATGTTTTTCTACCTTTCTTTGCATTGCTATATTGTTTTAAAAAAATAGCTGCCGTTTGTTTACAGCATCAAGAATTCTAATCACGTTTACATGTGTTAACTCAATTCTTATAACAGTTTATGATATAGGCAGTATTATTATCCTATTTTACAGATGCAGCACCTGAGGCATAGAGAAGTAACTTGCTCAGTATTCTTTACCTAGTAGGTGACAGATTCAGAATAGGATTTTAATGGTAATTCATTTGAATCTACTAAACTGAATGACCTATTCCAAATCATGTCTTATTTTATTTTATTTTTTAATTTTTAAAAGCTTTTGGCCTTGCCACTCCATGTATGAGATCTTAGTCCCCTGTCCAGGGATGAAACCTGTGCCCCCTGCATTGGAAGTGCAGAGTTAACTGTTGGACTGCCAGAGAAGTCTCATATCTTAGTTGTAAAGCTATGAATTTTTAAAGAAGATGTGGTAAACTATAAGGGTTCAGTTTCACTTTTCTCTGGCTTATAGATGTCTGGAAACATCTCTTCATTTGCCACTTCCTGAATCTGCAGTTTAGAAAATGTGTTTAATGCCTGAATGCTGGTGACTTCCTGTGGAACTGACCACTGCCTTTGAACTATACTAATATTAAAAGATTGTTAAACACTGTTAGCTCCCTCTTCTGCTGTTGAGTAAGAGTAGTCTGCGTCTGACAGTAGTCAGAGTTATATTGGATTGTGTTCTTATGTCTTTGTCCCTCTCAACATGTATTTGTTGCAGAGGAAAGGATGGGAATGGGCCATATCTTGCCATGCAAACCATGCAAAGCAGCAGCATGCTTCATTATTACTTAGCATGGTTTGGATGTTATCTAGCTGATGCTTTATTTTTTTTAAATTTTTATCTCAGCTGTATCAGTTCAGTTCAGTTGCTCAGTCATCTCCGACTCTTTGCGACCCCATGGATGGCAGCACGCGAGGCTTCCCTGTCCATCACCAACTCCCAGAGTTTACTCAAACTCATGTCCATTGAGTTGGTGATGCCATCCAACCATCTCATCCTCTGTCAGCCCCTTCTCTTCCCGCCTTTAATGTTTTCCAGAATCAGGGTCTTTTAAAATGCATCAGTGCTTGGCATCAGGTGGCCAAAGAATTGGAATTTCAGTTTCAGCATCAGTCCTTCCAATGAATATTCAGGACTGATTTCCTTTAAGATTGACTGGTTGGATCTCCTTGCAGTCCAAGGGACTCTCAAGTGTCTTCTCCAACACCACAGTTCAAAAGCATCAATTCTTCAGCACTCAGCTTTCTTTATAGTCCAACTCTCACATCCATACATGACTACTATAAAAACCATAGCTTTGACTAGACAGATCTTTGTCAGCAAACTAGTGTCTCTGCTTTTTAATATACTGTCTAGGTTGGTCATAACTTTTCTTCCAAGGAGCAAGTGTCTTTTACTTTCCTGGCTGCAGTCACCATCTGCAGTGATTTTGGAGGCGCCCCACATAAAGTCTGTTGCTGTTTCCATTGTCTCCCCATCTGTTTGCCATGAAGTGATGGAACCAAATGCCATGATCTTAGTTTTCTGAATGCTGAGTTTTAAACCAACTTTTTCACTCTCCTCTTTCACTTTCAGCAAGAGGCTCTTTAGTTCTTCTTCACTTTCTGCCATAAGGGTGGTGTCATTTGCATACCAGGTTATTGATATTTCTCCCGGCAATCTTCATTCCAGCTTGTGCTTCTTCCAGCCTGCCATTTCTCATGATGTACTCTGTATATAAGTTAAATAAGCAGAGTGACAATACACAGCCTTGATGTACTCCTTTCCGGATTTGGAACCAGTCTGTTGTTCCATGTCCAGTTCTAACTGTTGCTTGACCTGCATACAGATTTCTCAGGAAGCAGGTCAGGTGGTCTGGTATTCACATCTTTTTAAGAATTTTCCACAGCTTGTTGTGATCCACAAAGTCAAAGACTTTGGCGTAATCAATAAAGCAGAAGTAGATGTTTTTCTGGAACTCTCTTGCTTTTTTGATGATCCAGTGGATGTTGGCAATTTGATCTCTGCTTCCTCTGCCTTTTCTAAATCCAACTTGAACATCTGAAGTTCATGATTCATGTACTGTTGAAACCTGGCTTGGAGAATTTTGAGTATTACTTTGCTAGCCTGTGACATGAGTGCAGTTGTGTGGTAGTTTGAACATTCTTTGGCATTACCTTTCCTTGGAATTGGAATGAGAACTGACCTTTTCCAGTCCTGTGGCCACTGTTGAGTTTTCCATATTTGCTGGCATACTGAGTGCAGCACTTTAACAGCATCATCTTTTAGGATTTGAAAGAGCTCAACTGGAATTCCACAACTTACACTAGCTTTGTAGTGATGCTTTCTAAGGCCCACTTGACTTCACATTCCAGGAGGTCTGGCTCCAGATGAGTGATCACACCATTGTGATTATCTGGGTCATGAAGATCTTTTCTGTGTATTCTTGCCACCTCTTCTTAATATCTTTTGCTTCTGTTAGGTCCATAGCATTTCTGTCCTTAATTGTGCCCATCTTTGCATGAAATGTTCCCTTGGTATCTCTAATTTTCTTGAAGAGTTCTCTAGTCTTTCCCATTCTATTCTTTTCCTCTATTTCTTTGCACTGATCACTGAAGAAGGCTTTCTTATCTCTCTTTACTATTCTTTGGAACTCTGCATTCAAATGGACCTATCTTTCCTTTTCTCCTTTCCCTTTCACCTCTTTTCTTTTCTCAGTTACTTGCAAGGCCTCCTCAGACAACCATTTTTCCTTTTTTCATTTCTTTTTTTTGGGGATGGTCTTGATCAGTATCTCCTGTACAGTGTCACGAACCTCCATCCATAGTTCTTCAGCCACTCTATCATATCTAATTCCTTGAATGTCTTTGTCACTTCCAGTATATAATCTTAAGAAATTTGATTTATGTCCTACCTGAATGGTCAGTGGCTTTCCCTACTTTCTTCAGTTTAAGTCTGAATTTGGCAATAAGGAGTTCATGATCTGAGCCACAGTCAGCTCCTGGTCTTATTTTTGCTGACTGTATAGAGCTTCTCCATCTTTAGCTGCAAAGAATATAATCATTCTGATTTCAGTGTTGGCCATCTGATGTTGTCCATGTGTAGAGTCTTCTCCTGTGTTGTTGGAAGATGGCGTTTGCTATGACCAGTGTGTTCTCTTGGCAAAACTCTATTAGCCTTTGCCCTGCTTCATTCTGTACTCCAAGGCCAAATTTGCCTGTTACTCTAGGTATCTCTTAGCTTACTACTTTTGCATTCCAGTCCCCTATAATGAAAAGAACCTCATTTTTGGATGTTAGTTCTAGAAGGTTTTGTAGGTCTTCATAGAACCCTTCAATTTAAGCTTCTTCAGCATTACTGTTCGGGGCATAGACTTGGATTACTGTGAAATTGAATGGTTTGCATTATCATATCAACTGTATGATAATGCCCGGTTAACCAAAGCATCTGTTTGGTGCTTAACATTTACCTGACCTCTATATAGTATATGTTTGGTAAATTCTTGCTCAACTTAATTTAGTCTTAACTCTTTGTTCCTCATGGCAAAAAGATGGGGAGACAATGAAAACAGTGACAGTATTGTTTTGGCCTCCAAAAATCACTGCAGATTGTGACTGCAGCATGAAATTAAAAGGTGCTTGCTCCTTGGAAGAAAAGTTATGACCAACCTAGATAGCATATTAAAAAGCAGAGATATTACTTTGCTAACAAAGGTCCTTCTAGTGAAAGCTGTGGTTTTTCCAGTAGTCATGTATGAATGTGAGAGGTGGAGTTAAAGAAAGTTGAGCGCCATAGAATTGATGCTTTTGAGCTGTGGTGTTGAAGAAGACTTTTGAGAGTCCCTCAAATAGCAGGGAGATCCAAGCAGTCCATCCTAAAGGAAATCAGTCCTGAATATTCATTGGAAGGACTGATGCTGAAGCTGAAGCTCCAATATTTTGGCCACCTGATGTGAAGAATTGACTCATTAGAAAAAGACCCTGATGCTGGAAAAGATTGAAAGCAGGAGGAGAAGGGGACGACAAAGGATGAGATTGTTGGGTGGTATCACTGACTCGATGGACAGGAGTTTGAGTAGGCTCCAGGAGTTGGTGATGGATAGGGAAGCCTGGCCTGCTGCAGTCCATAGGGTTGCAAAGAGTTGGACATGACCGAGCAACTGAACTGAACTGAACCGAAACTGAAACTTTGTTCCTCAATATGATATTTGACCTTTTTCTTTTTTTGATTATCAAATTATACCACTATTATAGAACATATGCAAAATATGTAAAAACACAAATAAAATTAAATATCTCTAATTCTATACATGGGCCTAACAACTATTGAGATTATATTTTATGTAGTTGTATGCTTTAAAAAAGACCTAAACAGATTAATTTTAACACATCATATTCTAAGTGCTTATAATTAACTTTTTTCACTTAACATTTTTATTGTCAGCACTTAATTCTAAAGAGAATGAGACACATCACAGGAAAACCAACCAACAGAAAATTATTAAATAGCTCCCATTAGAAATAGTTCTAGTATTACTAAAATTTATCACATTCTTCACTCCTCTAAGGCAGAAGTTGTCATACTTTATGTTAAGAGCCAGGCAGTAAATATTTCTGGCTTTGTAGACTGGCCTGTCTCTGATGCAACTAATCAGTTCTCTGCCATAGCCCAGAAGCGTCTATAGATAAAACATTGTTCACCAAATATCAGGAGGCAGCTAACTTTGACCTGAGGGTTGTGGTATGTGAACTATGGTCTAAGGGATGTACTATGAGCCTTTCTTTTCAGAACATGGTCAATAGTTTAATGGTAAGGCAGCATATTTCTCTTACTAAACCTGAAAAATGGATTAATGATTTTTTTTAAACATTTTAAGCTACAAGGGTTAAAACACAGAAAGTGAGAGTGAAAGTCACTCAGTCGCGTACAACTCTTTGCGACCCCATGATCTATACAGTCCATGGAATTCTCCAGGCAGGAATACTGGAGTGGGTAGCCTTTCCCTTCTCCAGGGAATCTTCCCAATCCAGGGGCTGAATCCAGGTCTCCTTCATTGCAAGTGGATTCTTTACCAACTGAGCCACAAGGGAAGCCCCCAAAAAACCAAGGGTTTTGATTAGCTCTCAATTAATGCAAACCTCATTTGATTAAATTCTATTCCCCAGAAGTTCTGATAGCTTTTACAGAATATTATTTTTTAAAGTAAAATGAAAAACTACATTAAAGGCTAATGATATTGAACCTAAGTAGTATTTATGTAAAATTTCCCTTTTGTACAGTGCATAAAAAACATATTTTAATCTCATTTTTGTTTAGTTCTAAGGAGAGTTTTTTTTGGCACTTTGAATTGGTTTTAAAATATGGTTGGCAGGGAATGATTAAGATACTGTCCCTTGAGAGCATTTCAACCTAGGCATACTTCTGTGTATGTAAACATTACAGCTCCCTCCTTGTTGTGAGAGTTGCGAATTCTCCCCTCATTTCTTAATCTTCCCTTTAGGCTCTGTCATAAACTGGTAGTCGGGCATATTTTTTGGTTTTAAAATAACTTAGTATGGTAACTGGACACAACTGAAGAATAGAATCTGTGCCTGGATAGATCAGGGATACTGGTCTATTAGTAAATGCTCCAGTTTTTAATATGATTTGCATTCTTGTGATTGCTATGCTTATAAATCATTGTACTTAGAAAAACCTGTTTTGCTTTGATTACAATAATTTAAACTAAGTTATTCTGTAATTTATGTTATTAGAAAGAAATGGTGCAGGAAATATAGATTTTGAATGGTATAGCGTGAATATTAAATGTCATTTTCCTCCTGATTTTAGCATGCATATTATAGCAGAACTGCAGTACTAAGACTTCTCGAAAAGAAATATAAATCTCTGGTAAGTCTATGTTTTGTTCTTATCTTGAGAAATAATATCACAAGAAGATATATGATGTAATAACTTGAATGTGCAAAGTTGAGTGATAATTAATGTTGGATAATGAAGTAATCCCCATTTTATGTGACTTTTAAACTACCATTCTGTGAAACATAAAAGGATAAAAGTAGAGACTTAAAATGCAGTCAAGATAAGAGTTAGGAAGTATATAACTTCGTAGTATTAATAAATTGAGCTGCTAACAAGCTACTTTGGGATAAGCCATTAAGTATTATCATATGGTTTAATTCAGAGCAGGTGTTTGTAGCGTTCCCCCCCCAATTTCATTCTACGAAATTTACCCGTGCTTTTGACTGAAAGTTGCATTAAAAAACTCAGAATGGTAAGTGCTTTTGTATTCACACATATTGATTCAAGTTGTACTAAATACAAACTGCTGCTGCTGCTAAGTCGCTTCAGTCGTGTCCGACTCTATGCGACCCCAGAGACGGCAGCCCACCGGGCTCCCCCGTCCCTGGGATTCTCCAGGCAAGAACTCTGGAGTGGGTAAATTCAAACTAATACTGTAAAATATATTAGTAAAATTCTCAGCTTTTATTGCTATTGGTAGAACAACGTGTTAGAGCACTGAAAGGAATGAATTCAGCAAGTCTAGCAAATAATTGACAAATATGAAAATTATGAAATTAAGATTATATGACTTTCAGATAATAAATATGGTTTATGGACTTAAGTAAAATCTTGAGAAGAGAAGTGAAGAGAAAGATTCCTAGGATTGTGAATTTTAAGAATACTGTAATAGGACATAAATTGAAGAAAGGAGAACAATAATTGTTTTCTGTTTGAGAATTAAAAGAATTGGGATTCAGAAAGGAGAAGATGGAGATATTGACTATTAGAATGGGAATTTATTTGCAGAGGTAATAGGTATTTAAAAATCCTTAGAGAAACTGAAAGTCTTTCTGTATTTCTCTCTCATTCCCATTTTTAATGGAAATTTGTTGCTGCCACGTGAGCATAAAGTGATCTTGCTAGAATAGAGAAAGAAGAAAAAACAGGAATGAATTTTTTCCTTGCATGATTTGACATACAGATATCTCACTCTTGCTGTCAGAAAGGCCTTGGTGGAAGTATTTCAAATGTTTCTTTTAGGTTAACTCTTAAAATATGTTCCTTATTTGAAAAGTGAATTGTACTATAGTCAGTTCTTAGCCCACAAATATTACCAGCTTCAATATTCTACCAACATGTTCAGATATTTTATCTCACATACATAATGAGCCAAACTTGCATCTTGCATGAGATTTCATCCTAAATCTAATTTTCTCTTAAAGTTTTCCTAAATTTACCAAAATACTAAAAGATTTTTTTTTTATGGTTGTATTTATGGGTGTATGTACATGTGTGTACACACACACACACACACACACACACACACGTTTCCCAGGTGTCTCAGTGGTAAAGAATCCACCTGCCAATGAAGGAGACACAAGCTAGATCCCTGGGTTGGGAAGATCCCCTGGAGAAGGAAATGGCAACTCGCCCCAGCATTCTTGCCTGGGGAATACCATGGACAGAGGATCCTGGTGGACTACAGTCCATGGGGATGCAAAGAGCTGGACACAGCTTAAGAGACTAAACAGCAGTAGTAGTGGGAAATTTGAATCACTCATGGATTTGTCTTTTGTTTTATAAGAGATCCTTGTGAAAGGACTTCAGGCATAGCAGCGTGATATGAGTATCTGCTAAAGCATGGCCTCTAGCTTCTTATAGGTGCTGTCTGATGATATTTTGTACAACAGTGAAACAGTGGCATTGTCCAGGGAGGCAGCTATTAGCTATATATATCCACTGAAAACTTAATGTGATTAGGGAAACTAAGAGACTAAATTTTTGATATTTTAATTAAATTTTAAACTAATATGTGTTAGTAGCTACTCTGTGCAGTTTGTTTGTGAAATGTGTGACATTTTCAATAGATAATGTGCCTGCATGCTCAGTCACTTCTGTAGTTTCTGACTCTTTGCGACACTATGGACTGTAGCCCGCCAGTCTCCTCTGTCCATGGGATTCTCCTGGCAAGAATACTGGAGTAGGTTGCTGTGCCCTCCTCCAGGGGATCTTCCCCACCAGGGGTTGAACATGCATCGCCTGTGTCTCCTGCATTGCAGGTGGATTCTCTATGGCTGAGCCATAGGGGAAGATTCAATAGGTAGCACTGGGCGACAAATCATTCATGCCATATCTGAGGAAGTTAAGAACTTTGTTTTTATGAACTAGCTGAAAAGCATTTTGGCTATCAGCACAGATATTTAATCTTTTAACAATTGGAATCTTTTGTCCAGTTTACCCTTAAGAGAATGGCTTCTGAGATGGCCTTATGTAGTACATTTCCTATTTTCCTTGC
The DNA here is from genome assembly GCF_002263795.3 of Bos taurus. Lineage (NCBI taxonomy): Eukaryota > Metazoa > Chordata > Mammalia > Artiodactyla > Bovidae > Bos > Bos taurus. Next base: position 29,858,501 of record NC_037336.1, read on the forward strand.
CGTCTTCAGGTTGCTAAAAAAAATATTGACAGCTAGGTTATTCAAAATTTTGTCTGGTTTTTTCTGCCTTCCTGTTTTCATACCACCACCACTCCACTCCTCCTCTGTGCCCCCACCCACCCTGCCCCAATCTTAGGGATTAATAGTTAAGTGAACTGGCTAGTACATATTTCCTACTGCAGGAGAATAAGTATGAAATAAAATCCTGAATTTTACAGCAAATATATCTTTCGTAAGGTTTAGAATTTCTGCTTTATCAACTACGCCAAAGCCTTTGACTGTGTGGATCACAATAAACTCTGGAAAATTCTGAAAGAGAGGGGAATACCAGACCGCCTGACCTGCCTCTTGAGAAACCTGTTTGCAGGTCAGGAAGCAACAGTTAGAACTCGACATGGAACAATGGACTGGTTCCAAATCGGGAAAGGAGTATGTCAAGGCTGTATATTGTCACCCTGCTCATTTAACTTATGCAGAATATATCATGAGACACGCTGAGGTGGGTGAAGCATAAGCTGGAATGAAGACTGCTGGGAGAAAGATCAATAACCTCAGATATGAGATGACACCACCCTTATGGCAAAAAGTGAAGAAGAACTAAAGGGCCTCTTGATGAAAGTGAAACAGGAAAGTGAAAAAGTTGGCTTAAAGCTCAACATTCAGAAAACTAAGATCATGGCATCTGGTCCCATCACTTCATGGGAAATAGATGGGGAAAAACAGTGGTAACAGTAGCAGACTTTATTTTTTGGGGCTCCAAGATCACTGTAGATGGTGACTGCAGCCATGAAATTAAAAGACGCTTGCTCCTTGGAAGAAAAGTTATGACCAACCTAGACAGCATATTAAAAAGCAGAGACATTACTTTGCCAACAAAGGTCCATCTAATCAAGGCTATGGTTTTTCCATTGGTCATGTATGGTTGTGAGAGTTGGACCGTGAAGAAGGCTGAGCGCCGAAGAATTGATGCTTTTGAACTGTGGTGTTAGAGAAGACTCTTGAGAGTCCCTTGCACTGCAAGGAGATCCAAGCAGTCCATCCTAAAGGAAATCAGTCCTGAATGTTCATTGGAAGAACTGATGCTGCGGCTGAAACTCCAGTACTTTGGCCACTTGATGTGAAGAACTGATTCATTAGAAAAGACACTGATGTTGGAAACATTGAAGGCAGGAGGAGAAAGGGACAACAGAGGATGAGATGGCTGGATGGCATCACCGACTCAATGGACATGAGTTTGAGTGAACTCTGGGAGTTGGTGACGGACAGGGAGACCTGGTGTGCTGCAATCCATGGGATTGCAAAGAGTGGGACATGACCGAGCGACTGAACTGAACTGAAAGTTTAGAATACTCATTTTTTAAACCCTCAACTTGACTCTTTAGTATTTAAATTTACCTACTATATATTTGGTTTCTGCTCCTGCAATTTAAAGGGCATATTATGTCTTGCAGTTGTTCGTCTTCTGAGATGTGCCTTTTTCAGTGATTGTTACTCTTCTCAAACCAAAGATAAAACATGTAAGAAGTGAGGGAAAGAGGTAGAAGGAACAGAAGTAAGTTTAAGTGGGTAGTGAAAATAAAGATGAGTAGAAATGAGTGCAAGGAAGAATGAGTTTTTGAAGATTTGAGTGGAAGTGAGCTAAAGAGTATCTGAGAGAGATTATTTGGAGATAGTGCTTTGAGTTCACAGAGAAGCTGTTTGTTCATTTGTCTTCTAATTCTTTAGAGCCTGTTTTAACTATGTTTGTCATATCAAAATTTCCCCGTAATGGCAGTTTTTGAAGAATTAGGATTTTAATATAATTTCCTCTCAGAAGTATTTCTATCAAGTGGAGGCTGCATCCTAGACAAATTCCTGATAAACATGAAACAAATCACTATACTTTTGGGCAAAAGTGTGTGCTTATGAATGGTGTTTCAGGTTCTGACTATGCAGAAGTGAGGGAGGGGCTGTGTGATTGGTGACAGAATAATCATTGATTCCCTTTTTTTCAAGAATTGACAAGTCAGGGAGTGTAGCCATGAAATTTTTGTAGACGTCCCAAGGCAATATGACCAGTTTCCTTTAAATGAGTTTATTGCTGGTAGCCACTCATCTCAGGGCTGGTTTGGATTGAATTGACTGGATTAGAGACTTCTTGGACTATGCCTTCTTCTGAGCATTCTTTTATATATTCAGTAGATGCAAGCTAACCCAAAACAAAACAGGAGTTCAGAGTCTGTGCAAATAACAACAAAAGCAAAATGAGCACAAAAGAATAGGCATGTTAATAATAGAACAATAATAGAACTAATGACCCAGTGGTGCTCCTCCAAAACAAAAGGCTTCTTTGTACAAAGAGCTGTTTCATAATAAATCCAAGGATAATAAAATCTAGCAATGAGAACTCAATAAAGCAAGATGAATCTTAGATCATCGTTGACACAGACCCGAGTGGTGGCAAATCTGAAGGATTATCAAAGCTTGGGATTTATGGCCCCAGTAGACGCTTTTCTTTGACGACCCCATGGAAATGATGCCAATTGAGAGTCCTCAAGGTAATCTCCATGGAAGCTCCAGAAATGTTGAAGTTTAAGAGCACTGTTCAGTATCTGAAACAATGCATCAAACTGTATTTGTTGCTTACTTAATTAGGCAAGGCAGATGTTAATACAGGATTTGGGGGAAAACTTGGAACTGGTCTGATGGGCTTTTAGAGGTGATAACTGAGTTCAAGCCAACAGTAAATTTCCCAGAGCGTGTCTGTTGTTGGCTGACTTTTAGAAGAAAGGGGCTACTGATTGGTTGGTTTTCAGAAGTTAAGTTCATTGAGATCTGTTGACATACAATGATTTACAAGATTTTAAATTTGTTCTAGATACCTGTTAACCATGGTTATATAAAAGTATGGTTGTTCTGGCTTTTATCCATAGAACAATCACTCATTTCCAAGGATTGTGGGGAATTTTTAAAATTAATGAATAGGTGTTATTCCGGAAAGGAGGGAAGATGGTTAGTGTAGTGGTGGGAAAATATTTCAGGGCCATGGAATAGCATGTTTTAAAGGTTTTAGGGATTGGAAAATACATAGTACACTTGGAAACTGCGCGTACTTAATATGGCTGAACATAGATTGCTAAGAGATGTGTGAGTTAGTATTAGAGAAATTTCCCGAAAACCAGTTCCCTTAAAACTAGTATTAAGTGGATGATGTTTTTTGAAAAAATTTTAGGTACTTTAGATTGGGTCTGTGTCAGTTGACCTTAGCTTGTTTCATCATGTATGAGGCAGGATAAGGTCTCATAATTTCATGAAGAATAAATAAGACCTACTTGAAGGGAATCTTCAGCCTTTTCCTTTTTGCAGATAAAAATGATTTTGTTGTACATTTCAGCTTTGAATGTGTTTCAGAATTAATTGATGTGTACTGATAGATGAGATTTTTGGTGGATTTGCTTTTAATGAATTGGTTATTTGACTAGTCAGATAACTGTTGAATTGGCTTTTGGTGACTGACTTTTTACACAGGTAGATGTATTTCTCTGTGTATGTGTGTGTGTCTTGGGAGAGGGTCATCTGGAGGGTAATAGGAATAAAACTAATGTTAGGTCATTAGAAAGTTCTTATTGCCAAATTTAGGTGATTGACCTTTATTCTGGAGATTTAGTAATACACTGATAGATTTTCATGTACTGAAGTAACATTATATTAGGGCTTTGGAAAATTTGGAAAATGGGCTGAAGATGTAGGTGGAGATAGTTTTTACTTCAATACATCTCTCCTAAGAGGGAAAAGATGGTAGAAACATGAATTAAGGCTATGACAGTGAATTGGGATAAATGGATGGACTTAGGAGTACTATATTTTGAATATAAGTTTTAGAGGACTTGACTTTTTGAATGGGGTTTGGTAAGGACTTGAGTTTCCCTGGTGGCTCAGTGGTAAAGAATCCACCTGCAAGCAGGAGACTCAGGTTCGATCCATGGGTCAAGAAGTTCCCCTGGAGAAGGAAATGGCTACCCTCTCCAGTATTCTTGCCTGGAGAATTCTCTGGATAGAGGAGCCTGGTGAGCTACAGTCTATGGGGGTCACAAAGAGTCAGACATGACTTAGTGACTCATATTTTGGGTCAGGACTTACTCATTTGAATATTTGTCATTCACTGATACAAGTAACACAATAGGAAGAAAACAGGATTTTGGAAAAGATTATGACTTTAGATTTGGTAGATTTGGTCGTTTCAAGTTTGAGATCCAGATTTCCTGGTGGGAAGATTTCATTTGATTAATCTAGATCCTAAAGGTTGATTTAGACATAGATATGGAAGGGGGTTCCCAAAGCCTATCCCTAGATTTGATGATTTGCTGGGAGAAATTCTAGCACTCAGCATGTAGTTGTACTCCCAGCTATGGTTTCTTACCAAAAAAAAAGATGCAAAACAGAACTGGTTTAAGGATAAGGCACACTGGAGAAGATACCAGGCATGAACTTCTAAGAGTCTTTTTTCCCAGCAGAGTCACACAGGACTCATCTTAATTTCTCCAGTGTCAAATTATGACAGCTCATGTGACATGTTGTCTACCAGAGAAATTTATTAGAGATTTAGTGCCCATTTTCAAGTCAGGGATTAATCGTGTTCGCACCTTCTGCCTACTACATACCAGGGATTCCACACACCCAGAAGGAACACAGACGTTCAGCATAAAAACCACGTTGTTTGTTGAGGTACCGTTTTTAGAATGGTAGGAAAAGTCCTGAAATCCAAGTTTCCAGATGATGGTCAAGGTCCAGTCTTGTAGGCGGGCCATTCTTAATGATGGTAATTCTGCCATGCTAATTCTTCTACATGAAATAAGGCCATAAGAATGAATGAGACTAGGAAATCTATCAATTCCTTGATTCCATCATTATGAACTCATCTCTGTCCACACAGCTGCCTTCATTTTCCCATCTGAAGCTTAACCTTTCCTTTCCCTTAGGTCCTAGCTGCTCCTGCTCTTAGACACTATTCTATCAATTATCCTTTCTCTTCTATATACTCTTAACTTCCTTTCTACTTAAGCAAGACCATATCCTTTCAACCTGAAGAATTCATTCTTGACCTAAGACCTCACCCCTATGTTTGACCCTTTTTTTCTTTCATGGCCAACCTTCTTGAAAATGAAAATTATACTATCTGCCTTTAATTTTTCAGTTCCTATTCCCTTTCCTTATAGTTAGTTCTATTCCCCAAGCTCCCTTGAAATTGATCTTTTGAAGATCAACAAAACCCTCTTTATTACTACATCTAGCAATTATTGCTCCTTAACTCACTGGTGACCTCTGTTTGAGAGCAGAATGAGACGGTATCTACAGGAAGTATGTAGGTATAGAGGAAAGGAAAAAGATTTGAAATCTTTGCTTGAGGAGAGTGGGAAAAGGAGGTAGAATCAAGACTATCAGAGAATCGCTGGGTACAGAAATTGGAGATCATTTTTTTTATGACTGTTCTTTGTATTGAGAATTTTCTTTATCAGCTTTTAGCAATTCTGGTATCTAAGATGGAAATGAAAGCTAGATATAGGTCACGTTTTACTGGCTAAGTAGGAAGAAAAGACTCTTAAGGCAAGGAAATTGGGGATATTGACAAGAGAATTTTTAAAGTCATGACCAGAATTTTTTCATCTTTCACTATAAAATCTAAAATACATTTGTATTTTTGTCTTAATACTAACATTATAACAATAGTATATTTACTGGTCTACAAATATTTTCCATGTTTCCTGGAATGAAGCCGTAGTTAAAATGTAACTGCAGAGACTGAGCTTCAGTGGAAAGGTGCTATTCTAAATTTTCTGAATATTTTTCTTAGATATTTTCCCAACATATTTTACAGCCTTGACTAACTTCTTTAATACATGGACTTGTGTGCTTAAAATTTTAGGATTAATAAGCTGTTATTTTATTAGATAACTACAGCAGTTCAGCAGTGTGTTCAGTACTTTGAGTTGTGTGAAACCATGAAAGGTGATGAAGTTTTGGGACATTCAAAGTCTTGTGGTAAGTATTATATTTTGTTACATTTAAAAAAATGGTAAATTTTATTAATAAATAGCTTTGTAATTTATTTTTTAATATCATAATAAATTAGATTGCTTTTGCTAATACAAGATACTTTCCACAGATTTAAGATACAGCATAATATGACCTTTTGTAGCAGATCTACATTTGAAGTTATAGCGATTCATACAGTCTGCAGTTTTTCAGCTCATAACACGGTGTATGTCTTCGTGAGTTACACTGCAGTAGTACACTAGAGGAAGAAAGAATGAAAGTGTATCAGGTGCATTTTAGTGGGAGGAAAATTTCTATGGAATACTGTTTTATTATTGAACACTTTGCCCCATTTTATGATTCTTCTCTGCTTATCCTCAGTCTGAACTAAAATATTCTAAATGTTTCATAGTCTGGCCCTTATATATCTATCTAATCTCATATCTAGTTATTGATAGAAGTGAAACTTCTCTTAGAAGGCATACCAGTGCCTACACTTTGGTTATTCCTACTCCTGCTGCCACTATCCATAATCCCTACACTGATACAAATCTTATTGTGAAAGAGTAAACTTTGAGTTTTTCAAGAAGGCACCTTTGCCTTAGGTGAATTTTTATTATTCTTGCTGACTTCATACAGCTTTGTATGTGAATTTGATATCTTATCATTCTACGTCACTTCTTTAGGGAAATATTAAGTTCTTTGAGAATATGAAGATATCTTATAATTTTATTTATCCCTGAATAAATTCTTTACTCAAGAAAAATGACCAAAGACCAATTATTAACAGGTTTCAAAATATAAGTGTTTTGTAGTAAAGGAGAAAGTACAGAAAGAAGCCAGAACTTTGAGAGAAGACAAAGATAAATAAGTTTATATGCATATGAGAGTAAAAGTGTTAGTCACTAGGTCATGTCTGACTCTTTGCGACCGCATGGACTGTAGCCCACCAGGCTCCTGCTGCTGCTAAGTCACTTTAGTCGTGTCCGACTCTGTGCGACCCCAGAGATGGCAGCCCACCAGGCTCCCCCCCTGGGATTCTCCAGGCAAGAACACTGGAGTGGGTTGCCATTTCCTCCTCCAATGCATGAAAGTGAAAAGTGAAAGTGAAGCTGCTCAGTCGTGTGCAACTCCTAGCGACCCCATGGACTGCAGCCTACCAGGCTCCTCCGTCCATGGGATTTTCCAGGCAAGAGTACTGGAGTGGGGTGCCATTGCACCAGGCTCCTCTGTCCATGGAATTCTCCAGGCAAGAATACTGGAGTGGGTAGCCATTCCCTTCTCCAGGAGGTATTACCAACCCAGGGATCAAACCCAGGTCTCCTGGTATGAGACAGCAAAAGAGACACTGATGTATAGATCAGTCTTATGGACTCTGTTGGAGAGGGAGAGGGTGGGAAGATTTGGGATAATGGCATTGAAACATGTATAATATCATGTATGAAACGAGTTGCCAGTCCAGGTTTGATGCACAATACTGGATGCTTGGGGCTTGTGCACTGGGACGACCCAGAGGGATGGTATGGGGAGGGAGAAGGGTGGAGGGTGCAGGCATATTCTTTAATGTCTGAGCTGCCAGTGAAGCCTGTGTGTGTGTGTGTGTATATAATCTGTAAATTCATAAATTTTTCTAATTAATATTAAAATGTTGTATCTAGCTTTTTTTCCCTACCCATCTCCCAGCCCTTCACTACCTTGGTTTTTTCCCTGTCTAGTGAAGACTTCAGGGTGCTTCATTGCAGTCTTTCAACATTTCTTTCAAAATTTTTGCCTTCTTCTCTTTCAGAGTTTCCTGCCTACAGTTCTTCTACTCTAGGTCACCTCTGCATTTATGCATGCAGATGCATATTTATGTGCCCTTATCAATGTTCCTTTTCTCCCAGTTAGAATGAAGAGGTAATCCTTCTGTTCTAGATTGAACTACTTGTCTGCTCTTGATTCTGTTCCTATCTGGTGTTTTTTTTTTTTTTTTTTAAGAACCATTGCTTCATTTGTTGTCTTCCTTTCTGTTGGTACCTTTCCTTGCATTCTCTAAACCTGCTCATATTTTTCATATAAAAAACTGAGCAATTTCATATGTACCTTACTTCTCTTTGCTTTCCTTAAGAGTAAAGGCCTTCTAACTATTGAATATATACCCAGGCCCCATCTCTTTATCTCCTATTCACTTCTCAACCATGGAAATGATACTTTTATTTCTGCTGCTCCTTGGTCTTCCCATTAACTTTCTCTTCTTTCTTGCCCTCATTTCACAGCATTTGCCTCTCTTGACTCTTTCCTTCATCTTCCTGATACCATTCTTTCTTAGATTTCTTCATTCTCATCTAACATGTTTTTCTTAGTCACTTGAAAGGTTCTTTTTATGTCTGTACTTAAAAAAGTTTTGCTCTTTGCTTTTTTTTTTTTCAGCTTAGTCTATCTGTTGTCTCTTGAGGGAGCCTGTTCACTCTCATGGTTTCAAGTATTACATATTTTTATATATAAATGATCACCCTTAAATGTTTAAGTCTGTATTCCTTTCCTGAGTCCCAGACCAATGCACTCATACTTAGTATTCTATTTGGAAGATCCTTGGGAACGTCAATATTAAAATATCAAGGACTGAAATCATTATTATCTTTCTAAACATTTTTTCTTCAGAATTAAATAGAAGAAGAATTTACTATGTACTCAGAAACTTGAGAATTTTTTAAAATCTTTTCATGGTATGCATGTAATTCTAGCTAAGGCACATTGATTTTATTTCCTTCAACATTTATTTTTTGTCTCATCTTCTCCATTCTTTTTTCTAATGGATGCTTTTGTTCGTGATTTTCCTAATGAGTGTTACTTTAAGCCTTGACCTTCTTCCATTCACCTTTCCATGTTGCCATCAGTCAGTTTTGCACAAGCATATTTGATTACTTTTCTGCTTGAAACCCTTTAGTATCATCACAGTTGCCTCTATAATAAAGCCCATACTCTTTCGCAGCTAAGTCCTGATATGTTGCTGCTATCCGCTAGCCATTTGTTTCTCCTACTTATCCTCCCCGTGCTCTGTTCAATCAGGCTGTTTGCCACTGGAAGCCTGGTTTCACTCTTCTTGGTTTTTGACACCAGCAAATAGTTCAAGGTGTTATATAAAACAGGTACTCAGTAGATCTCGAATGTATGGATGAATGAGTGAATAAATGATATATGTTAGAAGGTGCCTTTATTTTAGCAATTCTAATTTCATCTGCAAACATGGTTACAAATATGATTGTGCTACTGGCCTTTAATTGGTAGAATTATGCAGTAATAATGTTTTATATTGAGTTCCTTCCTTCCTTAATTCAGTCTCTTTATAATGACAGATAACTAACAATCTTATGGTATTTGTTTTAGAATGGTCACTGTATGCCTATTATACTTTTCTGAGGTTTGATAAATTTTATAATGAATGCTTTTCTTCAGATTTAAGTGTATTAAAGTATCTTGGGAAACAGTAAGGGATTTTTAAAGAAATTTATACCAAGTGTCTCCATTATAGACTGCAACCTTGTTTAATGTTCAGAGAGAAATAAAAACAGGTACTATGAAATATAATAGCATTAAAACAAATGTAATTGTTTTTCTTTTAAGGGATTAAGCAGAAAACTTTCTACTACTCAGGACAAGAATTACAATACATTTATTTCATTCACTCACTGAGCCTTTTGGGAAGATTACTGATCTATACACAAGGCCGAAAGCTATTTCCTGTAAAGTTAAAGACTAGAAAAGGTAAGTGCAATTAGGAGATATGAATATATTCAGGTATGATAAAATTTGTGCTATGATTTTTTAGTTTAGAGATTTGGCTTGGTCTCTCCTAGGATACTGAGCAAGATACCTTTCAGTCTGCTGACAGGCTTATGTAAAGTGTTGTTATTTTTTTTTTTCTCCCAGTATGTACTTCTTCCTACTTGTATAATTCTATTTCCCCTGTCTTTAATGTTTCCTTATTTTTTTTTCTCTGCCTTTTAAAATCCTAGATATATTGGATGATTCAAGTCTGGATTCAGAACTAGCAGTCCTTGTTCTGATTCGGCTAAAAATTAGCTGTGATCTTTAGGCAACTATGTCTAGTTTATTCTTCTGGATATAATCTTGTATTATAGACCCTTTTTTCCTAATTGTACCATAGTCTCTATGAAAACTCAGATTAGGAGGATGGATGATTAGTTTAAAATTTTCTAACTTGTAAACATATGCTAGAAAATGATGTTCTTTTTCTTCCTTTTTGAAGATTCGGTATCCCTTACAGATCTTCTGGTTCTGTTTACCCAACTTATCTATCATTCACCAACTTGTCCAAAGATGACATCACCTGGTCATTTAGGTAATCTGCTTCTATTATAAATAGAGAAATAGAAACCATGGAAAAATATTCTATTTTCTGGATGTTTTCACAGACCTCATTTGGTAAAGAGATTTCATTAAGAAAGCATTATTCATAATAAATTACATTGGTCCTGTCAAGTATTTGCTTAGTGAATTTATGGAGTATGGAATATTAGAGTATAAATTAAGAACTTTAGTGTTTTTATGTTGTATATTACCAGGAAAACCTTACATTACTAACTTTTGGTTCCCTAATTTCTTCATGTAAAACACTGTTTTGTTTAGTATATTAGGAGGCAAATGTCTGCAAATGTTAATTTATGAAACTAAAAATACCACATTAATTTTGGGACTGTTCTCTATATTATATTTATTTATATCTGTGTCTTGCTGAATATATATATATTTTTAAAAGTCTTAAAAATGTTCGTTTATTTCATTGGTTTTATGCTAACACAAGAAATATGCTAGTTTCCATTACAGTTTCTCCTCTGCTTTCTTTTTGGCTGTGTTTTATATTTTTTAATGATTCTAGTTTACTCCCAGGCTTGACACCTGAATATACTTTCTTCTTTTTTTAAGAAAAAGGAGAAAAGTGAATGCAATCAGAAAGGTGTTTGCCAGGAGGGGAGAAGTTGTGAATTTGCTTCAAACCACATCCTCACTATCAAGCAGAGCTTTAATGTCAAACAGCAAATGATCTAATGATGTCTTTTGGTGTTTATAATGTCATTTGCTTTCATTAACTTGAAGATACATTAAGCAAATATTCTCAAGTTTCAGGTCATAATTTGGTAATAAATCATCCTCTGAGCATTGAATTGTATGATTTTTAAACTCTTTAATTAACCTTGATGAGCTTTTTGAAACAAGCAATAGCTAGCACAGAAACAAAAGATGTAAGTAATGTCTTATTAAATTTTCAAAAAATACTTCTTCTTTATCAGAGGATTATTCTCCTGCAAGTATGGCAACTGAAGTTCTGTGTATACTCTGTGATCAGAAAGAATGTGCAATTGAATGCTTATATAACAACACTGTGATTGAGGCTCTTCTTCAGCCTATTCGTAACTTAATGAAAGGAACTAAGGTTGGTAATAAAGAGTCTCTTACTTGGGTATTAATGAATATTCAATGGGACTTCTAAATTTGATCATTTGAAGTATTATACCATTTTCCATATAAATGTATTTTAAATCTTACTTCATACAGTTAGTTGATTTTAGTTATGACAGTGTCAGGGAAAAGTCCATATAACATCTTAATCTTTTTTTCTGGTCAGGCAAGAACTGAAGTTATCTATTAAGATATTTGTTTTATAAATCTTTTAAGTCATATGAGTACTTTGTTGTTTGTTTTAATGACAACTGTGTAGCCTTTGGAAATATTTTCCTGGAGTCAGCTTTTTTTAAATATGAAGAACAAGTATTGTTTTAGATAAACTTATAAGCATCCCAGTTCTGAACATATGTATATCTCTGCAGTTTGTGCAGTATATTACCTTACATTATATACTGTATCCATCACACCCGAGGCTGAAAGAAACTGCTTAATGTCAGACATTTAGTAGGTGGAAGAGTTGATACCATTACCACTAGTGCAGTCTGTGTTATGTATCTCTCCACTCCTGTGACTAAATTTCTGGGAAATGACTAAAAGCCTTAGCAATAGACTAAAGGTTTTTGATTTTCCGTGTCTGTGTTTTGTAGTGTTTTCATTGATTTCTTCTCTCTTTGCCCACCTCTCAGTGGGATGGGCAACTGTTCACCCACTCACATATTCATCATTTATTGCTCATTCAGAAAGCATTAAACATTTATGTGACTGTGGTATACAGTGTGGAATTCTGGGAAAGTAAGTGGTCATAATGAAAATATTTTGATCTTCGTCAGCCTCAGGAAAACAGGATGACCAGAGAAGAAATAAATAGATCATAATATACAATTTAATATTACAGAATGCCATAACATAAATTTTGAAATCTAAACATAACCATAACATAAATTTCAAAATGTAAACCACATACCAGAGCTAAGAAATGTACTCCTGGATTTTGAACCATAGCTATTGCTTCTTCAGTTCAGTTCAGTTCAGTCGCTCAGTCATGTCCGACTCTTTGCGACCCCACGAATTGCAGCATGCCAGGCCTCCCTGTCCATCACCGACTCCCAGAGTTTACTCAAACTCACATGCATGGAGTCGGTGATGCCATCCAGCCATCTCATCCTCTGTCGTCCCCTCCTCCTCCTGCCCCCAATCCCTCCCAGCATCAGGGTCTTTTCCAGTGAGTCAGATCTTTGCATGAGGTGGCCAAAGTATTGGAGTTTCAGCTTTAGCATCAGTCCTTCCAATGAACACCCGGGACTTGATCTCCTTTAGGATGGACTGGTTGGACCTCCTTGCTGTCCAAGGGACTGTCAAAAGTCTCCAACACCACAGTTCAAAAGCATCAATTCTTTGGTGCTCAGCTTTCTTCACAGTCCAACTTTCACATCCATACATGACTACTGGAAAAACCATAGCCTTGAGTAGACAGATCTTTGTTGGCAAAGTAATGTCTCTGCTTTTCAATATGCTATCTAGGTTGATCATAACTTTCCTTCCAAGGAGTAAGCTTTTAATTTCATGGCTGCAGTCACCATCTGCAGTGATTTTGGAGCCCCCCAAAATAAAGTCTGACAGTGTTTCTACTGTTTCCCCATCTATTTCCCATATTGATTCTTAACTTTCATCTATCTATCTTTAACTTTCTGTTTTATTTTGGCATCTTTCTTTTACCTGTAAATGTGTTGGGATGGGGGAAACTCTTGATTACCCAGTGCACAATTTTAACTACCACCTTATATCTGATCTTTTTAACAATAAGCTTTTAATTATGGCAGGTTACCATTCTTGTCTTGGCTCCTTCTCTTCCCATTGTTTCTCACCTCATTGTATTATAATCTTGCCTTCATCATGTCACTGATGGAGCTTTGATTGCAGTTGCCTGTAATTTTAAAACGTAGCTTTTCAGATTTGATCGTTAACACAGTAGATCACTTCTGAAATTATGTTTCCTTAGCTTTCCTACAATCTTTCTCTTTTTTCTGTCCCTTTCTAAATATTCTTTGTTACCTCTGTGGTTTCCCTTCCAAGTCCCTGCTGTCTTCAGTGATTCAGGACCTGGTTCACTTTTCTTTCTCTTAGTATGCTTTTCCTGGATGATTAGATCACTTCAGCTCCAGACTTCTTTAGCTGCCTACTAACTTCAGGTGCCTACTGAACACCTTTTTTTGTTATTTATTCCATGAGCCAAACTCAGCATTTTCTTTTTTAAAAAATTTAATTTATTTATTTTAATTGGAGGTTAATTACTTTACAATATTGTATTGGTTTTGCCATACATCAACATGAATCCACCACGGGTATACACATGTTCCCCATCCTGAACCCCTCTCCCACCTCCCTCCCCATACCATCCCTCTGTGTCATCCCAGTGCACCAGCCCCAAGCGTCCTGTATCCTGCATTGAACCTGAACTGGTGATTCATTTCTTATATGATATTATACATGTTTCAATGCCATTCTCCCAAATCAACCCATCCTCTCCCTCTCCCACAGAGTCCAAAAGACTGTTCTATACATCTGTGTCTCTTTTGCTGTCTCACATACAGGGTTATCGTTACCATCTTTTAAATTCCATATATATGTGTTAGTATACTGTATTGGTGTTTTTCTTTCTGGCTTACTTCACTCTGTATAATAGGCTCCAGTTTCATCCACCTCATTAGAACTGATTCAAATGTATTCTTTTTAATGGCTGAGTAATACTCCATTGTGTATATGTACCACAGCTGTCTTATCCATTCATCTGCTGATGGACATCTAGGTTGCTTCCATGTCCTGGCTATTATAAACAGTGCTGCGATGAACATTGGGGTACACGTGTCTCTTTCAATTCTGGTTTCCTCGGTGTGTATGCAAAACAGTATTTTTTTTTCTGCCCTTTTCTGTAAATGGGAACTCCTTCATTCTCTACATTCAATTTATATTTAAGACCTAGAGATTTTTTCCCCCCTGCATATGTCTAAAATCCAGGTATTTCTCTTAATCCCCACTGTTTTTGCTTTTGTTTGTGTGTGTGCATGCATGCTCAGTCAGTTCTGACTCTTTTGTGACCCCAGGGACTGTTGCCCACTGGCTAGACTCCTCTGTCCATAGGATTTTCCCAGCGAGATTACAGGAGTGGGTTGCCATTTCCTCCTCCGTGGGATTTTCCCAACCCAGAGATCAAATGTGCATCTCCAGAATCTGTATTGCAGGTGGATTCTTTACTGCTGAGCCACAAGTGTAGGTATTATTTTTGTTTAAGCCCTGATAATTTCTTGCTTGGAATATACACATTTTTTCTTGTTCAGTTTTTCCTTTTTCCAGCCTATTCCTATTTTGCCACTAAGGCTACTTGTTGCTTGCTGGATAAACCAGACTTTTCAACTAGACATTTATATCGAGTTTTCTGTTTTCTTATATTGTACCTGTTTCTTTCCTGTATATTCCAGTATAAGAGATCATTTGCATTTTCTAAGTCAGGTTATAGTGTTTCCCTATGTTCAAACACTTATTCCTTGCCATGGAAAGTCTCTAACTTGGTCTGTTTGTTCTTCAGACTGTAGTTTATTGTATCTTGAAATTTTCTCTCAATTCTCCCTGACAGATTTAGGTGTTTGTCTATATTCTCACATTATGTACTTCTGTAATTGTACCTAAGTTGCAGTGATTCTTGAGAATTAAAAAAAAAAACTGTCTGGCACATAATAGACATTCATTATTTCACTTAAGGCATTGAACACTACCCACTGAGTCAATGCTGCATCACTGGCTTTATGCTGGGTAGTTGAAATATAGAAGTGACTAACACGTAGTCATTGTTTTTTAAGGAACCCACTCTAATAGGAAAGACAGAATATCAAACAAATAAACTATTGAAAATGAGGAAAAAGAAAGTTTAAAAAATGTGTGTATGAATGAAGGAAAGTAGAGAATTTCTTTTAAGAAAGATTTAGTGTGAAAGTAACAAACATTAGATCATCTAGTTAAGAATTCTTCAGGTGAATATACCTGACCCCTCATTAGTTAAACTAACCCACTGAATTTATTAGAATGTATTGGTTGCAATGTGTTTTTTGTTCAGTCACTAAGTCATGTCCGACTCTTTGCAACCCCGTGGCTACAGCATGCCAGGCTCCTCTGTCCTCTTCTCTGTCCCAGAGTTTGCTCAAATTCATGTCCACTGAGTCAGTGATGCCATCCAACCATCTCATCCTCTGTCACCCCTTTCTCCTTTTGCCTTCAGTTTTTTTCCCAACATCAGTGTCTTTTCTAGTGAGTAGGCTCTTCACAATCAGGTGGCCAAATTATTGGAGCTTCAGCTTCAGATCAGTCCTTCAAATGAATATTCAGGGTTGATTTCCTTTAGGATTGACTGGTTTGATCTCCTTTGCTGTCCAAGGGACTCTCAAGAGTCTTCTCTAGGACTACAGTTCAAAAGCAGCAATTCTGTGGCACTCAGCCTGTGATCCAACTCTCTCATCTGTACATGACTACTGGAAAATCATACCTTTGACTATATGGACCTTTGTTGGCTAAGTGATAGCTCTGCTTATTAATACGCTGTCTAGGTTTGTCATAGCTTTCCTTTGAAGGAGCAAGCGTCTTTTAATTTCATGGCTGCAGTCACTGTATAGATATATTCAAAATTATCGAGGAGAATAGGTGCATTGCATCCATGTAGGTACAGGTGCATAAGTAGGTCCCAGAAAGAATGGAAACTTTAGTAGACTTAGACTTGTAGATAGTCTCTAGCATTGACACAACTCTCTAGTTTTTAGTATTTCCTATGTACTAATTTTCTATATACTGGTAAAACTAGTTTTACTACTTTTAACAATAAAAAATGGGGAAATATGATCAGTTCCACTTAGGTTTTCTCATTAGTTGACATCATTAGCTATTGGCCAACTCATGAATTGATAGTCCTTAGTCACACCTATGGAGAAGACAATGGCAACCCACTCCAGTACTCTTGCCTGGAGAATCCCATGGACTGAGGAGCCTGGTAGGCTGCAGTCCATGGGGTCGCTAAGAGTTGGGCACGACTGAGCGACTTCACTTTCACTTTTCACTTTCACACATTGGAGAAGGAAATGGCAACCCACTCCAGTGTTCTTGCCTGGAGAATCCCCGGGACGGGGGAGCCTGGTGGGCTGCCGTCTATGGGGTCGCACAGAGTCAGACACGACTGAAGTGACTTAGCAGCAGTAGCAGCAGCAGTCACACCTATAACTCATGACCCAGTCAGTTATAGGAAAAGATGATGTCCCTTAGAAAGTATGTTAGATAGCATGTACAATGAAATTAGATCAGATATAGCCCAGTGAGTGAAAAGTAAAGGGCAAAGAAGAAGAGCTACTGCATTTGTCATCTAGAATTATATGCATATAAAATTATAATAGCAACAATTGTTTCAGCTGTCTTAATAAACAGTAATAGCTTTGGGTAAAAAGTATGTATGTTTTTGCCTTATCAACTGTGCTAGTACGAGAATATAATCTAATGATGCATTTAATTCAGACATATTTCACAGCCTAACAATCATTAACTTTCTTTTTTTGTTGTGATAATATAACTTTATTAGATTACAGTACCATCCTTGAATGTTAGTCTGTGATATGTTAGCATGTCATAAAATTATATGATATCTTTAACATACAGGCTGCTCCAAATTGCTCTGAAACAGCTTTAATTCATATAGCTCATATTTTGGCAAGAATTGCATCTGTGGAAGAAGGACTTACCCTACTACTTTATGGAGAAAATATGAACTCTTCTGAAGAAAAAAGGTATGTTTCTGTTTTGAATAATTTGTGGAATTTTTTAGTGTGTTTTCACAAATCTGATTTAAAGTTTGCAAAAATCTTGTCATATATTAATGAAAATTGGGATAATTATTCTAGATAGTTATCTAGTTAGGTTTCTTGATCAACTACTAACATATTAGATCATCAGAAATTTGAAGGAATAACCAGGATTATGAATTCTACAGGCAGAGTAGGTCATGATGTCTGTAATACATAGGATCTTTTTTACTCCCTTGGACTGTACTCTTGGAACTTCTAAAGCCACAAATGACTGACTTTAAGTTAAACCGTAGAAAGGAAAGCTAACTACTTCCCCATCTTCCTTCTCTAACCCTTATTCAGTTCTATCACCTGGGTCAGCCAGTGATAACATTATGTTTATGCTTGTAGACTTTCTCTGCACCTGTAATGATGCATCAAATATATATGTTCATAGTCATAGAATTATTTCTTTTCAAAAATGGTATATACATTACTTGGTTTTTTGTGTGTAACCGTAACCTCTTCCTAGGTGAATATAGAACGAAACATTTTTTAATAGCTCTATGATACATTTTTGTATGACTTTACCATAATTTATTCAGATTTCTCTACATTATTGGATATTAGGTTGTGTCTATGATTTTGCCTCCACAAATAACACCACAATGAGTGTCCTTTTATTCTATTGCTGTTGTAGATTACATTAATTGATTTTTTTTAATATTGAACCACCTTGCATACCTAGAATATTTCTTTTTATACATTGTTAGATTTGATTTACTAATATTTAAGGATTTTTGTCTGTGTTTATGAGAGAGACTAGTCTGTGGTTTTCGTGATTCTTGTCTGGTCTTACTGTAACACTGATCTCATAATTTAGGAAATAGTCTACTTCTAGATTTTGAAAGAGATTTGGCATAATTTGTTGAATGTTTGATAGAGTTCACCAGTGTACCTATTTGGGCAAAGTGTTTTCTATTTAGGAAGTTTATTATTTATTCTATTTCTTTAATAGGTAGGTTTATTCAGATTGTTTGTGTTTTGGCAGGTTGTGTCTTTCAAGGAACTGGTCCACTTATATAAGTTTTCTAATGTGTGGGCATAGACTTTTTATTGATATATATATATATTTTACAGTATTCCTTTATTACCTGTTTAAAATCAATGGAATTAGTAGAGATAGCCTCTCATATTATTAATTTGTGTCTTTTTTCCTCTCTAACCTCATTAAGTCTTTTCACTTTTACTGATCTTTTAAAAGACTAGCTTTCCACCCCCCACTCATTTCCTGTTTTAATTTCATTGATTTCTGTTCTAATCTTTATTTTCTGCTTTGTTTTGGATTTAATTTCATTTTCTATGGTGAAAATTTAGATTATTGAATTTTAGATCATCTTTCTATTGTATGCATTCAGTGCTGTAAACTTCCCCCTCTAAGCACTGCTTTTGCTGCATCCAACAAATGAGTTGTGTTTTCATTTTCATTAGTTCAAGATAGTTTTAGACTTCTCTGGAGACTTCTTTGACCTATGAGTTATTTATGGTTCTGATAGCATATTTTGTATGATTGATATTTTTAATTTGTTAAAATGTGTTTTATGGCCCAGAATGTGATCGCTCAGTGAATGTTTTATATGAGCTTGAGAAAAGTGTATATTCTGCTACTGGAAGTATTCTGTAGGTACCAATTGTATGCTGTTGGTAGTTTGTGGTGTTCAGTTCAGCTATGTCCTCATGCTGGATCTATCAATTACTGACAGAGAAGTGCTGAAATTTCAGGGTGCATCAGTGAATTCATCTTTTTCTTCTTGCAGTT
The DNA here is from genome assembly GCF_002263795.3 of Bos taurus. Taxonomy (NCBI): domain Eukaryota; kingdom Metazoa; phylum Chordata; class Mammalia; order Artiodactyla; family Bovidae; genus Bos; species Bos taurus. The sequence goes on from NC_037336.1 coordinate 29,877,551, forward strand.
CTGTCAATTTTTCCTTCATGCATTTTGACACTGTCAGGGACACATTAAGGATTGTTACATCTCTTTGCAAAATTGACCCCCTTTATTACATAATATGCCTTTTGGGTAATTTTCCTTGCTGTGATGTCTGAAATTAATATAGCTAGTATAGCTTTCTCTTGATCATCAGCATGATGTCTTTATCTGTTTACTTTTAATCTGTCTTTATCATTATATTTAATAGGCTTCTATAGATAGCACATAACTGGATCTTGTTTTTTTTTATCTACTCTGATAGTCTTTCTTTTAATTGATCCTTGTCATTTAGAGTATGATATGATTGGATTCATGTTTACTATCTTTGTTACTGTTTTCTATTTTGGCTTTGTTCTTCCTTTTTTGTGTGTGTGCCAAACTTTTCCTGCCATCTGTTGTTATTTTTTTCTATCATGTGTTTTAATATGTTTACATCTGGGAACATATTGTCTTGCTCATAGGATCAAAGTCTTTGGGTGAGGTTGGTGGGGGGTGGTAACCATTTAATCCTCACAGTGACTAAGGAAGAGGCCTCTATGGTTATCTCTGTTACATGGATGGAAACAGTGAGGCTTGGATTTCTATAACTTTGATTCAGTATTAATAAAAGTGTAATTCTTGTTTCTAATTGTTTTATTTTTGATTATTCAATTTTTCTGGATCCTAAATTACTCATTTTTTCCCACATTCCTAAACTTGTTACTTATCATACCCTTTTTTTTTTTGCTCCTTGTCCTTGATGGCTACAAGAGCATTCTGAAAATTTTGTTTACCATTGCATTTTAATATTTCAGAAGGGAGTAGATGTGAATGTAATGTGTTCAATCTGACATATTTAACCTGGAAGCCTTTTTCCAGCCATATATCTGGAAAGCCTTTTTCATATCCATATATCCATATATAATAAGCCTTTTTCTTATCCATATATCCACATATAGTAATTATCCATATATAATATGGAAATATTCTTATCCATTATCCATATATAATAATTCTTTTAAAATTAGGAAGACTAACTTCTTGCCATGAGTAAAGAAGTTCTTTTTATTGTTCATCACTTCCCTATTTTTTTTCTTTTATATAGACATCATTTAATTGTATGTAGTTAATTTTCTCCCATTATTATCATTATGATTTCTAGGTTTCTCTTTTTAGGTGTCTCCCTCACATTGAAATTGAACAGAAAAGACATAAAATGTTAGAATTTCTTCTGAATCCTCATTGTGCAGTGGTTTAGAGTTTCTAACTTTATTAGGGAAAGATTAGAAACATCCCAGGTGTTCAATCACAAGAGACTAATAGATTGAATTATATTTATACAAAGGAGTGCTTAGCAGTAGTGAAAAGGGGATGAGAAATTTTTTTTTATGTACGGCTATAGAGTTGTCATCAGGATATATAAAGTGAAAAAACAAAACAGAAGAAAGTTTATAGAATGTTACCCTTTGTATAGTAGAAGGGAATATGAATAAATAAAATTATACTTGTTTTATTTTTTATTTATTTTATTTTTTAATATAAATCTATTTTAATTGGAGGTTAATTACTTTACATTATTATATTAGTTTTGCCATACATCAACATGAATCTGCCACAGGTGTACACGTGTTCCCCATCCCTAACCCCCCTCCCTCCTCCCTCCCCGTACCATCCCTCTGGGTCATCCCAGTGCACCAGCCCCAAGCATCCAGTATCATGCATCGAACTTGGACTCGTGATTCGTTTCATATATGATATTATACATGTTTCATTGCCATTCTCCCAAATCATCCCACCTTATTTTCAAAAGGAAATGATACAAGAGTAGTAATAGCTTTAAAGGAGAGAAAAGCAATAGTTTAGAGGAAAGGAAAAAAAATATTTGGGTTAAGAGGCATAGATAAAAGATATCTGGGATTATTCCTTGATTGTACTTAGATTTGACTTTAGAATCATGAATATGTTTTATATACTAAATGTTAAAGTTAAAAAGTAGAATTTAAGAAGAAGTAAAACAAATGGAAATAAGTGAGCTTTACTACCAAACAGTCAAGTTAGTGACATACCTGTGCAGAGAAAGCAATTCAATCAAATTAGGTCACTTAAAGTACATTGTTTTGGTATCATCTTTTAGTCCTACAGGTGCTCATCTAATTGCCCAGTTTTCGAAAAAACTTCTTGATGAAGATATTTCTATTTTTTCTGGATCAGAAATGTTTCCTGTGGTTAAAGGAGCTTTTAGTTCTGTGTGTCGTCAAATATATGGTACATGTGAAGGCTTGCAGGTGTTAATTCCTTATAGTTTGCATGAATCTATAGCAAAGGCTTGGAAGAAGGTAAGTATTTTCAATCTTTTTTCTTCCCTGAAAATCTTTATTTCAGATATGTTTAGTGTTATAATATTATACTACAGTTAAAATATTTTACTGGACTTCTTTAGCATCACAGTACTCCAAAGCACATAATGATTTCTAACTTGTCAAAAGATGACTTCAGTACATCCTATCCCTGTAGGATAGAGCTCTACAACTTAACTGGGTGCTACAGTCTTTTCTTCTGGTTATTGTTGTTGTTGTTCAGTTGCTCAGTTGTGTCCGACTCTTTGAGACCTCATAGACTATAGCATGCCAGGCTTCCCTGACCTTCACCATCTCTGGAGTTTGTTCAAGTCATGTCCATTGAGTCGGTGATGTCATCCAACCATCTCATCCTCTGTCATCCCCTTCTCCTCCCGCCTTCAATCTTTCCCAGCATCAGTGTCTTTTCTAATGATTCATCTCTTCTCATTAGAAGTATCAAGTGGCCAAAGTATTGGAGCTTCAGCTTCAGCATCTGTCCTTCCAATGAATATTCAGGATTGATTTCCTTTCAGATTGGCTGGTTTGATCTCTTTGCTGTCCAAAGGACTTTCAAGAGTCTTCTCCAACACCATAGCTCAAAAGCATCGATTCTTTGGCGCTCAACTTTCTTTATGGTCCAGTCTCACATCCGTTCTTGCCTACTGGAAAAACCATAGCTTTGACTAGTCGGGCCTTTGTTGGTAAAGTAATGTCTCTGCTTTTTAATATGCTGTCTGGGTTTGTCATAGCTTTTCTTCCAAGGAATAAGCATCTTTTATTTCATAGCTGCAGTCACCATCTACACCTAATTTTGGAGGCCCCGCCCCCAAAATAAAAGTCTGTCACTGTTTCCGTTGTTTCCCATCTATTTGTTATGAAGTGATGGGATCGGATGCCGTTATCTTCATTTTTTGAATGTTGAGCTTTAAGCCAGCTGTTTTCACCCCCTCTTTCACTTTCATCAAGAGGCTTTTTAGTTCCTCTTCACTTTCTTCCATAAGAGTGGTGTTATCTGCATATTTGACATTATTGGTATTTCTCCCAGCAATTTTTATTCCAGCTTGTGCTTCATCCAGCCCGGCATTTCTCATGATGTATTTTGCATATAAGTTAAATAAACAGGGTGACAGGATACAGCCTTAACCTTTCTGAATTTGCAAACAGTCCATTGTTCCATGTCCAGTTCTAACTGTTGCTTCTTGACCTGCATACAGGTTTCGCAGGAGGCAGATAAGGTGGTTGGGTATTCCCATCTCTCGAGGAATTTTCCACAGTTTGTCCTGATTCACACAGTCAAAGGCTTTAGTATAGTCAATGAAGCAGAAGTAGATGTTATTCTGGAACTCTCATGCTTTTTCTTTGATCCAACAGACATTGACAATTTGATCTCTGGTTCCTCTGCCTTTTCTAAATCCAGCTTGAACATCTGGAAGTTCATGGTTCACGTATTGTTGAAGCCTCGCTTGGAGAATTTTGAGCATTACTTGCTAGAGTTGAGATGAGTGCACTGTGTGGTAGTTTGAGCATTCTTTGGCATTGCCTTTCTTTGGGATTGAAATGAAAACTGACCTTTTCCAGTCCTGTGGGCACTGCTGAGTTTTCCAAATTTGCTGGCATATTGAGTGCAGCACCTCACAGCATCATCTTTTAAGATTTGAAATAGCTCAGCTGAAATTCCATTACCTCCAGTAGCTTTGTTTGTAGTGATGCTTCCTAAGGCCCACTTGACTTTGGACACCAGGATGTCTGGCTGTAAATGAGTACTCACACCATTGTGGTTATGTGGGTCATAAAGATCTTTTTTTTATCGTTCTTCTGTGTATTCTTGCCACCTCTTAATATCTTCTGCTTCTGTCATGTCCATACCATTTCTGACCTTTATTGTGCCTATCTTTGCATGAAATGTTCCCTTGGTATCTCTAATTTTCTTGAAGAGATCTCTAGTCTTTCCCATTCTATTTTTCCCTCTTTCTTTGCATTGACCACTTGGGAAGGCTTTCTTATTTCTCCTTGCTCTTCTTTGTAACTCTGCATTCAGATGGATAAATCTTTCCTTTTCTCCTTTGCCTTTCACTCCTCTTCTTTTCTCAGTTGTTTGTAAGGCCTCCTCAGACAACCATTTGCCTTTTTTTTTTTTTTTGCACTTCTTTTTCTTGGATATGGTTTTGATCACTGCTTCCTGTAAAGTGTTAATGAACCTTATTCCATAGTTCTTTAGGCAGTCTGTCAGATCTAATCCCTTAAGTCAATTCTACTGTATAATCATAAGGGATTTGATTTAGGTCATACCTGAATGGTCTATGGTTTTCCCTTCTTTCTTCAACATAAGTCTGGGTTTGGCAATAAGGAGTTCATGGTCTAAGCCACAGTAAGCTCCCAGTCTTGTTTTTGCTGACTGTTTAGAGCTTTTCTGTCTTCAGCTGCAAAGAATATAATCAATCAATCTAATTTCGTATTGACTCTGATGATGTTCATGTGTAGAGTCCTCTCTTGTGTGGTTGGAAGCATCGTTTGCTATGACCAGTGCATTGTCTTGGTAAAACTCTGTTAGCCTTGGCCTTGCTTTCATTACTTCAGGTAAAAGGGACTTAAAATAGACTGTCTCTATATAGATTTACTCTTTGAAAGTTATTTCTGAGCAATTTTTACAGATAGCTGGGTTTTTGTATGGACACTGGCGATCATAATGGAGCAGTATTCAAATGTAGTATATATCAGTATCTTCTTCCTACATTATCTATGTGCCTTATTTATGAATTACTTTGCATGATATTTAAGAATCACATAATTTAAAATTTGCAAGTAATTTAATCTTTAATTACAGTAAGAGTCAAATATAAAGATGTAGCATGACAGCTTATGAGTAATGCTATAAGTAAGAAAAATGTATATTTCTTATATTTTAGACAAGTCTGCTATCAGAAAGAATTCCTACTCCAGTAGAGGGTTCTGATTCTGTTTCTTTGGTTAGCCAGGAATCCCAGAACATGTAAGTATGATTGACTTAAGCTCATCTCTTTTTTCACATTTGCTGAAATAGTTTTAAAATGAGAAATGTATAGATACTGTGGCAAAAAAGAAAGAAAAGTTCATCTAGGGGAAACTTTAGAGATCATATATACTTGTATTTTTTATAAGAGGAAAAAAATAGCAGTATTTATTATATTTCAGCCTGTATTTACATTTGGAGTTAGGAAATGTGACGTAATACTTTCAGAAAACTTGGAAAATTACCAAATACTAAAATTGGAAATTCAGTAGAACTTTTCAAATGGCCAATGAAGTCTGTTTACTATAACTTCAACATGTGTGGGAGTACCGTTTAATTAGATTTTGGTATTGGAGAATTCTTTAAATCATTATTTATGGACAGAGGAGCCTGGTAGGCTGCAGTCCATGGGGTTGCTAAGAGTCGGACACGACTGAGCGACTTCACTTTCACTTTACACTTTCATGCATTGGAGGAGGAAATGGCAACCCACTCCAGTGTTCTTGCCTGGAGAATCCCAGGGACGGCGGAGCCTGGTGGGCTGCCGTCTGTGGGGTCACACAGAGTCTGACACGACTGAAGCGACTTAGCTTAGCATACTTATTTTTTTTTAATTTTTATTTGTTTATTTTTGGTTGTGCTGGGTTTTTGTTGCCGTGCACAAAGGCTGGTTGCCGTGATCAGGAGCTGCTCTCTAGTTGCAGTGCACAGGCTTCCCTTTCTGGTGACTTCTCTTGTTGTGGAGCACTGGCTCTAGGGCACAGGGGCTCAGTAACTGTGGCCCACGTCCTTAGTTGCCCCGCTGCATGTGGGATCTTGCCAGAGCAGGGATAGAACCCTTGCATTGGCAGGTGGATTCTCAACCACAGGACCACCAGGGAAGTCTCTATACTAATTTTTTAATTTAGATGTTTTCATATGTTTTTCCACAGTTATCAATAGGATATGGAGTCAGATTAATGGGAACTATATATACATATATTTTTTTTTAAATTAAGATCATATATTCATGGAGTCTCTTTCTAATTGAGTATTGGCATAATCTGAAAAGATAATTAGAGTTTTAAGTGGTAGTCTAGAGAAATTGAAAAAAAAAATTGTCTTTAGATAGGTATTGTTTAACTAAAAAAAAGCCAGTCAAACAAACAAAATCTTTTTCATTGCTTTAATGGTATAATGCTTAACAAATAGTTAATTTTCTAAATGTCAGCTATAATTTTTTTTTATATAGTTGTGAAACCTAAATCAACTATTTTTTCTTGCATGAAGGGGTGAGTAAAAATGTCGCTGCAATTAATTTTTCTGGTAATTTTTATGTCTGTTTTCTTTGATTTATGATTTATTGTCTTCATTCATGCATTCATTTTCTACTCATGTATTTAGGTATTTATTGGACTGAGTGCTTTGCCGAGTTCTATGGATGCCTACATACCTTAGAGAACTTACTATATAGTATAAAATACAAATAAATAAATACAATATGGCAATATAGTATGCTAAATTTATGATACAAATCATAGAGGGTTCGTACAGGCTAACTTGGGGAAATATTTCCAGAAGAAGTTATAATTAAAGTAAGTTAAAGTGAATACATGGATATTAATTGTCTAGAAAGGGTAGAACATTATTTCTGGTGGAAGACACAGTGTGGTCAGTGGGCTGTAAGTAAAAGGGAGCATGAAAGTGTTGTGAGTCTCTCAGTCATGTCTGACTCTTTGTGGTCCATAGACTGTAGCCCACCATGCTTCTCTGTGCATAGAATTTTCCAGGCAAGGATCCTGGAGTGGGTAGCCATTCCTTACTCCAGGGGATCTTCCTGACCCTGGGAACAAACCAGGTCTCCTGCATGGCAAACAGATTCTTTACAGTCTGAGCCACCATAATCCATGCATTTACCAGAAGATATTAAGGAAAGGTGGCAAGAATACACAGAAGAACTATACAAAAAAGGTCTTCCTGACCCAGATAACCACAGTGGTGTGATCACTCACCTAGAGCCAGACATACTGGAATGCGAAATCAAGTGGGTCTTAGGAAGCATCACTCTAAGCAAAGCTAGTGGAGGTAATGGAATTCCAGATGAGCTATTTCAAATCCTAAAAGATGATGCTGTGAAAGTGCTGCACTCAATATGCCAGCAAATTTGGAAAACTCAGCAGTGGCCACAGGACTGGAAAAGGTCAGTTTTCATTCCAATCCCAAAGACGGGCAACGCCAAAGAATGTTCAAAATACTGCACAATTGCACTTATCTCACACAACAGCAAATGCTCAAAATTCTCCAAGCCTGGCTACAACAGTACATGAACAGAGAACTTCCATGTGTTCAAGCTGGATTTAGAAAAGGCAGAGGAGAGATCAAATTGCCAACATCTGTTGGAACATTGAAAAAAAGCAAGAAAGTTCCAGAAAAACATCTGCTTTATTGACTACTCCAAAGACTTTGACTGTGTGGATCACAGCAAACTGAAAACTTCTTCAAGAGGTAGGAATACTAGACCACCTTACATGCCTCCTAAGAAACCTGTATGCAGGTCAAGAAGCAACAGTTAGAACAGGACATGGAACAACAAGTTGTTTCCAAGTTGGGAAAGGAGTACATCAAGGCTGTATATTGTCACCGTGCTTATTTACCTTATATGCAGAGTATATCATGTGAACTTCCAAGCTGGTTGAATCACAAGCTGGAATGAAGATTGCCAGGAGAAATATCAATAACCTCAGATATGCAGATGACACCACCCTTATGGCAGAAAGTGAAGAGGAACTGAAAAGTCTCTTGATGAAAGTGAAAGAGGAGAGTGAAAAAGCTGATTTAAAACTCAGCATTCGAAAAATTGAAGATCATGGCATCCAGTCCCATCACTTCATGACATATAGATGGAGAAACAATGGAAACAGTGACAGACTTTATTTTCTTGGGCTCCAAAATCACTGCAGATGGTGACTGCAGCCATGAAATTAAAAGACACTTGCTCCATGGGAGAAGAGCCATGACCAACCTAGACAGCATCTTAAAAAGCAGAGACATTACTTTGCCAACAGAGGTCCATCTAGTCAAAGCTATGGTTTTTCCAGTAGTCATGTATGGATATAAGAGTTTGACTATAAAGGAAGCTGAGTGCCAAAGAATCGGTGCTTTTGAAATGTGGTGTTGGAGAAGACTGAGAGTCCCTTGGACTGCAAGGAGATCTAACCAGCCAAACCTGAAGGAAATCAATCCTGAATATTCATCGGAAGGACTGATGCTGAAGCTAAAACTCTTAAACTTTAGCCACCTGATGTGGAGAATGGACTCATTGGAAAAGACCCTGATGCTGGGAAAGATTGAAGGTGGGAGGAGAAGGTGATGACGGAGGATGAGATGGTTGGATGGCATCACCGACTCAATGGACATGAGTTTGAGTAAACTCTGGGAGTTAGTGATGGACAGGGAGGCCTGGAGTGCTGCAGTCCATGGGGTCACAAAGAGTTGGACACGACTGAGTGACTGAACTGAACGTTTCTGTCCCAATCAACTGTCAGACTTTCCTCACCCTCAGAAGCAGAGCTTACAAAGATCAACCATAACTGCATAGTAGAACAGAGCAGACTGTGTGCTTCCTACAGGTACCTGGGTTGCAAAGAAGTGCTGGATTTGGGGAGAGGCATCGCCTAGCTTAGCATTCTTAGTCCTCCTCCAAGTTTCCTGAGTCCCTTCTTCAAGGGGAAGAGTGAGTGATTAGGTGAAGTGCGGCAAGCAGTATTAAACTGGGGAATGTGCTCCACGTGTTAACTTGATGCTAGAGGAAAAGGAGTTTCCTTCAACATCTGATATTACTCTTAGAAACAAAGGTTTAATGGTTTTTGATATAATAGAACTGTTTTCATTTTTGTCATCAAAATACCTCATGGAGTTGAGTATCTTTTGTATTATTTGAAACATTGGTATGTGTGGGCATTATTTTTCCTTTGTAGTTTGGTAACACTTGCGTGTAGAACCATTTTGGTCGGTTAACTAGTCTAGCCTTTCTCTGACATGTAGCAGGTGCTTGATAGCTTGGTTGAATGGGTAAAGGAATGAATAACTCTTCTTCTGCCACCAGGCACTAGTTTCTAAATAATGACATGGACCATAACATTTACTCAGTCTTACTGAAAAAGGTAAAATGAAGAGCTGCTAAAATCTATATTTTTGAGCCTGTGACAGACTAATGTGCGGTAGTTTGACCTTATTTCCTCACAGTGTATGTTGGAGATTTCCTCTCCATCGTTTCATTTATTGGTGCTTACAGTACTATAGGGAAGGTAGAAGCTACTGTGTAGTCATCATAGGTGATGTCTCTAAATCTGGACGTTGAAATGCAGCCCCAAATAAGATTTCTCAAGGCTAGTTTGATATCAGTGATTGCAGTGACTTCAGACTATATGGGACTTACCTAGTGGCTCAGATGGTAAAGAATCTGCCTGCAGCGCAGAGTCACAGCTTCGATCCCTGGATTGGGAAGATCCCCTGGAGAAGGGAATGGCAACCCACTCCAGTATTCTTGCCTGGAAAATCTCATGAACAGAGAAGCTTGGCAGGCTACAGTCTTTGGGGTCTTGAAATATTGGACAGGCTGAGGGAGTAACACTTTCACTTTTCACTTTCACAGACTACTTAGGGGCCATCTGTAGGGTGACTGTAGACAAGAACATAGTCAGAGAAAAACCAAAGATGCTCACCCTGCCCCAACCAGTTAACACGGGGCCTTTGGTAAATCTCTACAGGGAAGTAACAGTTATCTTTGGACTGCAAAAACAGCCTATGAATAAACACCTAAAACTTAAGTGCCATGAGAGTGTCTAACCCTCTATTAATATCTGACCACTCAAAAACTGGAGTTCGCATAGGCTAAAGCAATGGAGTAAGCAAGGCAATGAGATTGTTACCTGTTGTCCTCCGGGAAGGGTTCTCTAAAGACAAGAGGCAAATTCTATAGCTTAGATTTTCCTTCTGTTTTGAAATATTGAGTCTTTTCATCATAATTTGAAGGAAGAGCTAAATGCTAAGTTATTAGAAACAGTAAATTAAAACATATTAACTCTTTCTTAGGATTGTGTGATACAACCTGCAAGTTTTTGCCTGTGTTTTACGTTTTGGAGAGTCAGAGTAGACTTTTTAAAAACACAATTTCTTTAATGGCTAAATGGTTCATTCTATATTTTTTATTTCTGCATGAGTAATTTTTAACTATATTTTTTAATCTGAATATTTACATATTGGTGTTAATTTGTTCAAAGTATTTTTGTGATATTAAAAAATTCTTTGGCTGTAATTATTTCTCATTTTTTTATTCTTAGTATTTTTTGCAGCCATGGCTTTTTATTTGCATTAGAACAGGTTTATGCAAAGACCAGGCTTTGATTTTGCTGATGTTCTCTTTCCTTCTCTATCTTCACTCCTCTCACTTTAGTAGGATAGGAGAGCAAGTGAAAAGACAATTGAGAATGGATATCAGTAGAAGAAATCTACATCAGACATTCTAACTTTAATGCATTTTAATATGTAACACTTTCATTATTAAGCTCTTAAAAATATTATCTTGATTTTTTCCCTTTAAATCCATGAAATATTTGGAATATATTTAGCTTTCAAAATATAGTTTTTTCTTTACCTACTGTATTATACTGTTGACTTGTAATTCATTTCTGTTCTTTTCAGAAAACATGGATTGTATGATATGTATACTTCCAGGTGGGTTGAGATTTTGTGTTGTAGTACAGGATCAGTTAAAAATCTGTCTTTATTTGAAAATACTATTTTATGTTCTTCATTGGAAGTAGATAGAGATAGTCCAAATTTCTTAATATCACCACCAATATTTTGTCTGCTTATGTATAATCATTCACTTTGAAAGTTGACATGTCCATTTTTCTCTGTACTTCTGGGGTTTTGTTTTACATACTTGCATTTTATGCTGTTAGGAACATAAAAATTCACTGTTTCTTGGGAACTTTTACTGTAGTATCTCATTTCTTCTTTCCATTAAGTTTTATATTATATAATACTACTATTGTATATATACTTTGCTTTCGTTAGTATTTGCAGAGTACATTAGTTAAGGATATATCTATTTGCAGATAGCTCAGTAAGGCTTTCTTTTTTTCATAAAGCAAAAAGTCTCATGAAATATTATCAGGCATTGACTTAGTGATGCAGTTTGAGATCCAGTCTTCTTTTCTTAGGAGAAAACATCACTAATGTTTTCTTTTTGCACTCAAGGTTGCACAATGGCTAACCTCTAGAGCTCACAGCCTTCAAAGAGGAAAAAGATTGTAGAGACAAATGGCTTCTTTTCATTCTTTATCTTTTATCTAGGAAAGAAATCTCTTCTTATTAACATTTTTGTGAACATCTTGCTGGATGTGCCCTATGGCCATTTCTTGCTGTATGGGAATGGATGAAAAGGAGCTTAGATGGAGATTGGGTCAGACTATTAAAGTATTTTTTTTTTCATCTCTTATTTTCTGTCACTCAGAGTAGTAAATTTTGAATTTTTTATCCAATCTGACAATTTCTGTTTTTTATTAGATGAGTTTTAAGTTTTTTACATTTTTGCAATGCTGATGTTTGGGTCTTATTTTTCTTTTTGTGTTTTCTATTTCTATTCTGTTTTACTTTTCTCCTTTACTCCTTATCTTAGATCAGTACATTTTATCCTATTTTCCCCTTGCTTTTGACTTTATAAATCACTGTTACGTTTAAGTGGTTGTTCCTAAATTCTCAATATATATTTAACCATATATTTTTCTAAGAAAGTATAAAGTAATTGGGTATTTATATCATGTTTTGAAAAGCAGTATGGAGTTTAACGTACTTTGACCAGTTACTGCTCCTCTAAATATGCTATAGTTCTGTCTTCTTATAGTTATCTAGAATTTTGGTTTAATATTTTTAATCACCTGGTTTATGTCTTCACACAGAAATTAAATTTGTATTTATTATTTTACACCATTTGTTGAAGCTTGTAGGCCATTCTTTCTGATAGGCTCCTTTTTTTCCCTTACTGAAAGATGTTTTTAAGTTTCTAATTATAGGTCTTAAGGTAATAGAAGTAAACTGTTCAATTGTTCTTAAGGCTTTGAGGAAAGCAAACTAATCTTTCTGTGTCTGAAAATAGTTATTCTCCTTCCAGGCCACACAAACCACCCCCACCTCCTGTTCAGAGCTTTTGAGGTCTCATATTTTCTCTCCTCTAAATGGTAGTTTGTCTGGGTATAAAAGTTTTGATAGACCATTCTTTCTTAGTACTATTTGAGGTTTTACTCCACTGTCTTCTGGAGTAAGTAGTAACTAATAAATCTGTTAGTATAACCACTTTTATAGGTCATATCTTTTCTCTCATAGCTTTTAATTTCTTTCTTTGGATATTTGCTACTTCTGTGTGATTTAAGTTTATCCTGCTTGGTACTTTAAAACATTTTTTTTTTAATTTTATAGTTTATTGAGATATAGTTAACTATATATATATATCCCAATTTATTGGGATATAGTTAACTCTTGCTTAGTACTTTGAATTTTTTTTTTTTAATCAATAAACTGGACTGATACCTTTTTTTTGATCTAGAACATTCTTAGTATTTTTCAAATATTTCTTCTGTTCTCTTGGACTCTTGATTAGATGTATTTGAAAGCTTTTAGTATGTTCTGTCGGAGAAGGCAATGGCACCCCACTCCAATACTCTTGCCTGGAAAATCCCATGGATGGAGGAGCCTGGTAGGCTGCAGTCCATGGGGTTGCTAAGAGTCGGACATGGCTGAGCGACTTCACTTTCACTTTTCACTTTCCTGCATTGGAGAAGGAAATGGCAACCCACTCCAGTGTTCTTGCCTGGAGAATCCCAGGGACAGGGGAGCGTGGTGGGCTGCCGTCTGTGGGGTCCCACAGAGTCAGACAGGACTGAAGCAGCTTAGCAGCAGCAGCAGCAGCATGTTCTGTCTCATCTGTTTCCTCAAACATTTATTTCTTATCTAGCTACCTTTCAGTTCAGTAATTCTTTGTGGCTGATATTTTTTCCATTTGCTTTTTAAGTGGTTTTTAAAAAATATTCACAAGATTTCTTATAGTTATTTTTTTTAATATTCACTTATTTTTATTTCATTTCTGCTTTTCTGTTTCAGTTCTAATGGAAGAGTAAAAAATTTTGAGAATCATAAAGGTAGTCATTATTTTTGAATTATTTCAGCTGGAATGGATTAATTTAATGAATGTTGATTCTGCTGGCACTTAGCTTTAGATGTCTTTTGACGTTTAATTACAAGTTCATTTTAAAATGAGTTTTTTTCCTTCTCTACTTTCTTTCCTCCCCTATTTTTCCTAGTTTCTTTTCTATATTCATTCTTCTCTGTCAAGCAGTTTTCTGGTTTTTTTCCTTTTCCCCCATGTTTTAAATACTGTATTGGCATCTTGAGACTCCTGTCAGTGATGATGAGGGTATTGCTGCTGGTGCTACTGCTGCTAAGTTGCTTCAGTCATGTCTGACTCTGTGCGAACCCAGAGACGGCACCCCATCAGGCTCCCCGTCCCTGGGATTCTCCAGGCAAGAACACTGGAGTGGGTTGCCATTTCCTTCTCTGGAGGGTATTGCATATACCGTTAAAAGTTAGACAGTGAATTGATTATCTGTACATTTCTAGAAATGAGGCTTTTTCTGTATCCTCCTGTCTCCCTAGGGTTATGGCTTGTCAAAAGTCCCAATTTTTGTCAGTTATATTTAAGTATTTTGTTTATATATTTTAAGTATATAAATTTTATATTTTAATTTTAGCTACTGCTAAATCGCTTCAGTCGTTTCCGACTCTGTGCGACCCCATAGACGTCAGCCCATCAGGCTCCCCCGTCCCTGGGATTCTCCAGGCAAGAACACTGGAGTGGGTTGCCATTTCCTTCTCCAATGCATGAAAGTGAAAAATGAAAGTGAAGTCACTCAGTTGTGTCCAACTCTTAGCGACCCCGTGGACTGCAGCCTACCAGGCTCCTCCGTCCATGGGATTTTCCAGGCAAGAGTACTGCAGTGGGGTGCCATTGCCTTTAGCTAATCATATGCAATTTTTAGTAGTATTACTCCATCATGAATCTTAAGCAGTGAGCCTTCCATTGGTCATACATCTCATATGTAACCCTGAGTCTTTTATATCCTATTTGGGCCAAATTTAGTTTCCATTGCCTGTATTTACCTCAAAACTAGTCCTACTTCTTTGTCCTTCTTTATCCAAGAGATATTCATTTTGTGTTTGAACATGGTTGTATCTTTGACCATTGCTTTGTGATCACCACTGATGGATATCAGTCAACATGTACTGATTGTTTCTTATTTAATCAGAAAAGTTCTAGATTTCAAATCTCTTACCAGTTTCAAAACATACTTCTGAAACTTTCTTGGGCAACAAAAGGGCACACATTTCCACACTCTGTTTCATTGTACATATAGACATTTGATTTTGACCTATTTTAAAATCCAACTTTTTTGTTTTTACAAGCAAGTAGGAATAGGATGGGTAGAAAATTTTCTCTTACTTTGATACTTCAGATGAAATGCTGATATCCCTTCCTGTGTTTTCAGATTTCTAGCTCTGAGTCTCCTGTTTACTGTATGACTTCTCAAAGTTTTGAGTTGTTTTCCTTTTCTTTTTTGTTTTTCTCTGGAGAATGCTACTGGCCTTTTAGAAGTATTCTGAGGGAAAAAATGTCATTCTCCAAAAGTAAAACTAATAACCAGTGAAAATAGAGTACCTGGTATGCTTTAGAAAGTCAAAAGACAAATACTCCTTAATGAAAAGGATGTATAGAAATAATGGAGAGCTGGGGCTTGGGGAATTTAGGCACAACAGAATTTTAATAGGAGACGTGGAATGAGATTAAGACCTGGTTGAGAGAATTTTGGTATAATGAAAATGCTGATATGTGCAGTTAATATTTGATTCATTTAGTGAAGGAAAATTATTAGATAGTAGAAAAAAGAATAACAGCGCACTGTTTAGGAAGCCATGCTGTTTATCTTATTTTTAAACAGTTAAATACTTTGCAGCCACTGTGTTCTCTGTAAGTTTAATTGCTGGTAGAATTAAGCTGAGATGTGTTTTTTTTTTTCCAGTTTTGAGAAAAATAAAGACATTTATACCTTTCTTTTTACCTCTTTCAGTATGGCTTGGGAAGAGAATTTGTTAGATGATTTACTAAATTTTGCTGCCACTCCCAAAGGACTACTGCTTCTTCAAAGAACAGGTGCCATCAACGAATGTGTGACATTCATGTTCAACCAATATGCAAAGAAATTACAGGTGCGAATTACCATCTGCCACAGGCAAAAGGAACTTTTGTTTCTGTAAAAGCCATTAAGAACATCATTCTGGTTTCTTTTTGTGAAGAGATTATTAAACTTCAATTAAAAACTCATATAGCATTGTAATATTTAACTTGATATTTTTTCAAGAAGACATTAGAGTTGATATTGGTATCTGTGACTATTTTACAGGATGACACAACTGAATGAAATTGAAAAACTCATTCATCCAGATGTTTTATAAATATATCAGACATCTGGATATATTAAAACTCAATGGAATTCCATTTTTGGGTCTAAATGTGTCAATGAGAGTTTAGGGTTCACATTTTGAAAGAAATATATATATTTGTAGAGGGCTTTTATTATTGCTACTGTTTAAATTTAAAATCTAGGCCTTTCTCACAGAGATCACTGAAGTATGTTCATTTTTTTGCTAGTACAGTGAATATCCCTAGACTTCAGAGCTTCTTAGGATCATAGGTATACTTTTTGTTGTTGTTGCTGTTGTTTTTGTTTGCTTTGTTGTGTTTTTTTTTTTTTTAATTGGGGTATAGTTGCTTTACAATGTTGGGTCGATTTCCACTGTACAGGGAAGTGAATCAGCATAGGTATGCTTTTAAAAGTGTTTCCTTTTATCTCTGGAAGTTGCTGTTTCTTGATGTTCTTATTGTAGCCTAGAAGAAAGGGCTAGGGCCTCTTGGGGATCTTTTATGTATTTATTTTTATAGAAGAGCACTAATCCCTTTCATGATCACTCTCTACCTTCACAAATAGCCTCCCAAAGGCCCCACTTCCTACCATCACCTCTGGGGCTTAGGAGTTCAACATAGGAATTTTGGCAGAACACAGACATTCATAATATAGCAAATGTAGAAGTTTTCAGGCTTTTAATGTTTATATAAATTGTGTTTTGATCTGTTGGTAAGTTTTAATTTCTCCTTGTATACTAGTTAACCATTTGGGTTTTCATTTTTATTCCATTTCTGAAAATATTCGAGCAATTCAAAGACATTTTTCTTTCTCATTCAGATGCTTGAGACCATTCAGACACAACTTTTTACTATTGTAATAATATACCTAGGATTAGATGTCATTTTTTTTATATTCATAAAATTTAAAGCAATCTGACCTTCCTTTGTATTGTGCTGTTAGTTGTAATAGAAGACGTTCCCTGGACCTCAGTAAATTACGACCATATAATTTAGTATAATACTTTAATATCAATTTATACCATTCAAGACGTTTTTTGAAAATTTAGACTCTGAGTTATCTTGTAAGAAAGCAGCTAGAGTTTCTTTAATTTTGCTGAAGATAATGTTGAGATTCAAGCTGGTATAAATGACCTGCCTGTGTTCACACATGTAGTTATTGATGGCAGTAATTCTAGAACTGAGATTCTAGTCTTAGATTTTAACAGTGTCCATGAAATCTAAGTCTTGTTTAATGAAGCCCCTGTAACTTCTCTGAAGGTTTTCTTTGCCTCTTCTTTTTTAGTATTTAGTCTTGATTGGGAGACCCCTATGGCTACCAGTTTCTGAATCATAGGGTCATTTGGGATGATTGATGAGTAAGGTGTTTTTCTTCCTGTCATGGAAAAAGCCATGTGGGAAAAGATAAACACTTACTTTGTTGTACTTCTATGTTATCTAATTGCCGAATTAATGGATACTAAAGTAAGGAACATGGAGAATGAGATTTGGAAGGCAAATTTATAGAGATGTGAGCAGCAAAAAATTGAAGAAATAAGCCTAATGTTTTTCCCACAGTCTTTTAGTCCCTCCCCCTTTTTTGCCCTTAAAACAGAATGTATAGTTTATATTTTAAGTATTTGATGAAAACATATGCTTATCCTTTCAATAAAATGTTGAAAAATACAAATTCTAAATGGTTAGCTCTATTTAGAAGTCAAACACTTTGGCTAAGATCAGGCTAACCTATGAAGTCTGAGGAAGGAGGAACATTTTATAGTGCCTTTGTTATTTCCTTATTGTGATTTTTGCTAAGAGATACTTCTGAACTTTACCATGAATATATGTATAATATTCTCTGTGAAGTAGCAATTATTTCCGGTTTTCTACAGTGTATATTAAATGAGGATTATGTGTACGTGCATGTGTGTATAACTTCCTCCTTTGGGGGAAAAAAATCATATTGCCTCTAAAAGGATGATTTTTAAGACAATACCATTGTTCTTTTTAAAGCTGTTTATTTGAAAGCCCAGTGTAAAAACTGGCAGTCAATACAGATTAATCAATGATAATTTATTATTTAAGAACCAATTAAAGAATAAAATAGTAAGATAACACAAATAAGAGTTAGAAGGAATCTCTTTTCATTTAGTCCAATGTCCCTTATTTTATATATAAAGAGACTTAGAGACATAGTGACTTGTTTAAGGTCATGAAGCTTCTTAGTTTTAGGGCTGGTACCAGAGCCTAGTTCTGAAATAAGATTGTCAAAAATATTTGTTAGTATTAAGTCACTAATCGTTATAGTTTTTTTTTTTTCTGCTCTTGTTATCTTTACTTGAAAGACTGTCTAGCATTTTAATAAAGAAATCAGTAAGTCTGCATATAAAATGTAAATAAAATATTAACATGCTATGTTTTCCTGCTTCTCATGTTTTCTTGTTTACATTAGATCAGCAGGCATAAAAAGTTTGGTTATGGAGTTTTGGTTACACAAGTGGCATCAACAGCAGCAGGTGCGATAGCCCTACGAAATTCAGGTAAGTTCTTTAAAAGTGTAATTTAAATAAAATGAGCCAGTCCAGACAAAATTCAGCTGCCATGAACAAGTGTCAACTATTTCACTCTGAAGTTCTTCTTCACAAGTTAGGCCGTAGGTAAAAGAGTGTTAATGGTATTTCCTTCTTTTCTCTTCCATGAAATCCCACTGGGAATTTTTTTCTGTAAAATATATACAATTTTTTCTTTCCTCAGAACAGTGGTACATAATGAACCTAGACTAAGATATACCTAATGGCTTTAAGAACCCTTCACTTTATAAATCAAAAGTGTGTCATCTTTTCTTGATATAGTTCCATCTGATAGGCTTAATGCTCAGTTTCAGTGATTTATATATGAATCAAGATTTATAGTCATAATAGTTGTTGCATATACATATCATTTTCTTATTCCCTTTTCTCTTCCTTTCTTGAAAGATTCTCACCCACTTAATTTTCACCACTATTTCTGGAGTTTATAGTCAGCATGTATTATCTACTACAGATTGGATTTTTAAGATGTTCAAACGTTGAAGATTTAATGTATTGTAAAGTTAACTGAACCCTGCACCAGAGACCAAATGTAATCTCTGATAGAGATGCTGTGATTATATTTAAACCTTAGAAGTGAAGAATCATAACCTCAGTGGTCACTATTGAGTCTATCCTCAAATGAAAATATTTTTCTATGATATATCTAAATCTTAAGTATTTTTTGGCTGAACTTTGGACTGCTTATATTATGAAACATATTTCTTGGCAGAAGCTGTCCTAAGCGAACCACTTACTGCTTTACTTAGAATAAAATCCAATTTATTTATAGTACTCAGGGGCATGTTAATGGAAACATTTGAAGACTAGATTCAATCCCAGATTTCCCTGTTGGTCGAGTTATTAAGCTTTAAACCTTATAGTATCCAGCTTTCCTTGAAAGGATTAAATGCAATTTTTCATAGGACAAAGGAAGGAAGACTGACACTGCCTGAGTCCCTGTGATGTCTTAGGTACTGCATTAACTCTCTGTATATTGTTTCATTTATACTTTACGGCAACCTTCGAATGTAGCACTTTTTCAGTTTTCACATTGAGAACTGATGCTGTTAGAATTCAAAAGATTCAAAGATATATAACTTAATAAGCTGGCAGATTAGTAATTTGAACCCTGATGGTCTTGATTTCAGGGCCTATATATTTTGTTACACTAGAAACCCATTCTGCTCTAATGTGTTGTTGCTGCTGCTGCTGCTAAGTCGCTTCAGTCGTGTCCAACTCTGTGCGACCCCATAGACAGCAGCCCACCAGGTTTCCCTGTCCCTGGGATTCTCTAGGCAAGAACACTGGAGTGGGTTGCCATTTCCTTCTCCAATGCATGAAAGTGAAAAGTGAAAGTGAAGTCGCTCAGTCGTGTCCGACTCTAGCAATCCCATGGACTGCAGCCTACCAGGCTCCTCCGTCCATGGGATTTTCTAGGCAAAAGTACTGGAGTGGGGTGCCATTGCCTTCTCCTAAATTACTGATTTTATGATTAGGTGTTTTGTTTTACACTTTCCATATGCTTTGATTCCTCATAAAGGAATTTGATAATCAAACTCAATAGTCACTTTCATTTAGATATATAGTATCTGACTCTGGAAAATTTGAAGACGGTATAGAACCAAAAGTTGTATGAAATAGAGAACTGTTCTAAGCATATGGAAATACAAAAGGATAGTTCCATTAGAGAAAGAGAACACAAGTACACTCTTTGGTTGCTTATGGTGTCTCCTGATACCTCCTTCCAGGCTGCATTTCACTGTTAACTCATTTGCAGAGTAACGTGTAAACTTTTTTGCTTTTTTTCAGGAAAACATGATGACAGAGATTATTGACTAAAGGATTAAAAACTGGGACTCAAAATTCAGTCCCCTAGGGGAATGGTTTTGAGAGTTTAGTCATTACATGGTTTCATAATAATGAGAGTTTAGTCATTACATAATTTAGTCATTACATAGTTTTATCATAAGCATATATTAACAATATCAGCACTAATTTCTACCAAGGTTAGAGATTATTTCTTATACAGGATTCAAGTATGTCTTTTGTCATTGTGGAACGGTCTCGTCAGAAGGATAAGTATGTCTTTCCACCACAATTCAAAGAAGTAATATACTATAAATATGATGTAAAATTCTTCTTAGGGTTTATTAATGCACTTATAACTGAATTATGGGCCAATCTGGAATGTGGAAGAGATGATGTTAGAGTAACCCATCCCAGATCTACTCCAGTGGACCCTATTGACCAAAGCTGTCAAAAGGTAAGAAATGATTTATCTAATAATGTATAGATTTTAAGTATCTCTCAAATTGCTTCATCCAGACTTTAATCTATATTCAGTTACAACCAGCAGCCTTTCCTAAGTTTGTCCTAACCCTCCTTTCTTTCATTTCTAACTTTGTGTTTCTAAAATAAACTTATAAAAGACAGAAATACCAGTGTTCCTTGGGAATTGTCTTGCAAGAACATTCTTTTTTTATGAATTCCTACTATATTTTATACTGTAATTTTTCTCAGTTAATAAATATATAGACATCAGACAAAATAATAAACATGGACTTAAAGGAACTAGAAAAAGAACAAACAAATGCAAATTTAATAGAAGGAAAGAAATAATAAAAATCAAAATAGAAATAGAGAGTAAAAGTGAAAGTAGAAAAACAACAAGCAAACCCAGATGTAACAGAAGAAAAGAAATAATAAAAATTGAAACAGAAATACAGACTAAAAAACCAATAGAAAAGATCAGTAAAACTAACAGCTGATTTTTTGAAAAGATAAGCAAAATTAATAAACCTTTAGCTAGACTTCTCAAAAAAAGAGAGGACCCAAATAGGTTGGAAATGAAAAAGAACTTATAACCAGTATCACAGAAATCATGATATTACTATGGACAGTTATATGCCAATTAAACGGATAACCTAGAATAAATTGTATACTTCTTGGATTTTACCCATCTTTCAAGATTGAATCAGGAATACAAAATATAAACAGTCAGATGACCAGTAATGAAATTGAATCAGTAATTTTTAAAAGACTCCCAACAGACAAAAGGCCAGGATCAGATGGCTTCACAGGTGAATTATATCAGACATTTAAACAATTAATCCTTCTCCTTCTCAAACTATTCCATGTTTGAGATGAAGGAATATTTCAGAATTCAGTCTGTGAGGCCTACATCACCCTGATTCAGAAACAAGACTATGAAAAAAATATATAGGCCAGTATCACTGAAGGTAGTTGCAAAAATCCTCAATAAAATGCTGGCAAATCAAATTCAACCATATATTAAAAGGGTCATACACCATGATCATGTGGATTTATCCCAAGGTTAAAATGATGGTTCAGTATCTGCAAATTAGTTGGTGTGATAGACTACATTAATAATTGAAGGATAAAACTCATATCATCTCAGTAGGTACAGAAAGAGCTTTTGACAAAATTCAACATTCATTTATGAAACTCAACATTCACTGATGTATGAATGGATAAAGAAAATGTGGTGTAGGTATAGAATGAAATATTACTCAGCTATAGAATAAAATGAAATCTTGCCATTTGTGACATGAATGGACCCAGAAAGTATTATACTAAGTGAGAAAAGTCAGATGGAGAAAGACAAATACCATATGATTTCATGTCTATGTGGATTCTATTTTTGGGGGGGATTTAATTTTATTGTTATTTAAATTTTAGGAAACAATGATGTGGCTTCCATATACAAAGAGGTTCATTTAAAAGTTTTAGTCCAGTTTCTCCTTCCTTCTCTCTATAGCTTTGCTTTTGCTGTATGCTAGACAATAGCCCTTGGAGAAGGCACTGGTGACCCACTCCAGTACTCTTGCCTGGAAAATCCCATGGACGGAGGAGCCTGGTAGGCTGCAGTCCATGGGGTCGCTAAGAGTCGGACACGACTGAGCGACTTCACTTTCACTTTTCACGCATTGGAGAAGGAAATGGCAACCCACTCCAGTGTTCTTGCCTGGAGAATCCCAGGGATGGCGGAGCCTGGTGGGCTGCGGTCTATGGGGTTGCACAGAGTCAGACACAACTGACGTGACATAGCAGCAGACAATAGCCCTACATAGTTATGTAAATTTAAATTAAAACTAAAAGTAAAAATTCAGTCTCAATTACGTTAATCATATCTTAAGTGCTTATCTGTAGTCACATGTAGCTAGTGACTATCATACTGTACAGTTTAGAACATAAAATTTCCATTTTATGTTCAGAAATATTTATTTTAAATATTTAAATAAAATAGTTAATTTTATTTAAATATTTAATAAATAAATAAATAAATATTTTATTTATTTAAAATATTTTATGTTCAGAAATATTTTATTTATCACAGAAAATTTTATTGAACAGCCAGGACCATGGAGCTAGGGTAATACTGTTAAATAGTGTCTGAAGATGACTTATTTTGTAGTGAGTAATCTTAGCCTGTAAATAAGAAAATGCTATTCGTTCTGCTATCAATTTTTTGATTATATGTCTTTGACCAAGACACTTCACTTCTCTGGTCCTCAAGTTTTCTCATCTATTAAATGAGAAATTGAATTAAAATATTCTTTCCATTATCTCAGTGTTCTGATTTTTGTGAAAATTCTTTTTTTCCTTTCCTTTTTTAAAATTTATTGATTTTTAAATTGAAGGATAATTATTTTACAGAATTGTGCTGGTTTCTGCCAAACATCAAAATGAATCAGCCATAGGTATACATATGCCCCTTCCCTTTGAAACTTCCCCCCACTTCACTCCCCATCCCACCCCTTTAGGTTGTTACAGAGCCCTAGTTTGAGTTCCCTGAGTCATACAGCAAATTCCCATTGGCTGTCTATTTTACATATATTAATGTAAGTTTCCATGTTAACTCTCTCCATAGATCCCGCCCTCTCCTTACTCACTGCCCCCCACCCCTGTACCCATAAGTCTGTGTTCTATGTCTGGGACTCCATTGCTGCCCTACAAACAATTGCATCAGTACCATATTTCTATATTCTGTATATATATTAGTATATGATATTTGTTTTCTCTTTCTGACGTACTTCACTCTGTTTAAGAGGCTCTAGGTTCATCCACCTCATTTGAACTGACCCAGATAGATTCCTTTTTATGGCTGAGTAACATTCCATTGTATATATGTATCACAGCTTCTTCACTCACTGATTTGTCAATGGACATCTAGGTTGCTCCCATGTACTAACTATTGTAAATAGTGCCACAGTGAACCTTGGGATACATGTGTCTTTTTCAATTTTGGTTTCCTCAGAGTATATGCTTAGTAGTGGGATTGCTGGGTCCTGTAATAGCTTTATTCTTAGTTTTTTTAAGGAATCTCCATACTGAGTTCCTTAGTGACTGTATCAATTTACATTCCCACCAACAGTGCAAGACTGTTCCCTTTTCTCCACACCCTCTCCAGCATTTATTGTTTGTAAACTTTTTGACGATGGCCATTCTGACCAGTATCAGATGATATCTCCTCTTAGTTTGATTTGCATTGCTCTAATAATGAGCAATGTTGAGCATCTTTTCATGTGTTTGTTATCCATCTGTGTATTTTCTTTGGAGAAATGTCTATTTAGGTCTTTTTCCCGCTTTTTGATTGGGTGTTTTTCTGATAATGACTTGTATGAGTGGTTTCTATATTTTGGAAATTAATCCTTTGTCTATTGTGTCATTTGCCATTATTTTCCCCCATTCCGAGGGTTGTCTTTTCACCTTGCTTATAGTTTCCTTTGCTGTGCAAAAGCTTTTAAGTTTAGCTAGGTCCCACTGTTTATTTTTGCTTTTATTTCTATTACTCTAGGAAGTAGATCATAGAGGATCTTGGTGTGATTTATGTCTCAGAGTGTTCTGCCGATGTTTTCCTCTAAGAGTTTTATAGTTTGTGATCTTACATTTAGGTCTTTAATCCATTTTGAATTTATATTTGTGTATGGTGTTAGGAAGTGTTCTAATTTCATTCTTTTATACATAGCTGTCCAGTTTTCCCAGCAACACTTATTGAAGAGGCTATCTTTGCCCCATTGTATATTCTTGCCTCCTTTGTCAAAAATAAGGTAACCTTAGGTGTGTGGATTTATCTCTGGGGGTTCTGTCTTGTTGCATTGGTCTGTATTTCTGTTTTTGTGCCAGACCATACTGTCTTGATGACTGTAGCTTTGTAGTATAGTCTGAAGTCAGGAAGGTTGATTCCTCCAGCTCCATTCTACTTTTCAGGATTACCTTGGCTTGGGGTCTTTTGTGTTTCCATATGAACTGTGAAATTTTTTGTCCTATTTTTGTGAAAAATGCCATTGGATTGGTAATTTGATAGGGATCTCATTGAATCTGTAGATTGCATTTGGTAGTATAATCATTTTATATTTTAGTGAAAATTCTTTATGTGTATGATCTTCAAAATTTCTGAGACTAGTCAACTAGTGAACTGCCAAGAGGAAAACTTAATAGTTACAAATAAATGCAATTAATACAATAAAAACTAAATATACAAGTATTAACAGAATATAGGGCTTCTAGATGTGAATGGACTTAATAAGAAAGCCTTCTATAAAAATGTGGCAAACTTTTGAAAGCTTATAAAGTAACATAATAGGTCAATGGGAGGACTAAAGGGAGCTCCTTAGTAGGAAAAGAAAAGTTTGTATATGTGGCAGTCACTTGAAGGAGACTGCAGGCAGATTGATTGACTGCAGTGATGACTTCAGGCTGAGGAAACTTAATGGCAACTGAGGCTTTTGCAACTGAAGAGAAGAAAAGTGTCAATAAAGTGCCTTGAAAGTCATGCTAAGGACTTTAGATCTAATGTTTAGTACTGGACAACCACCGCATACTTTTGCACAGGGCATCCAAGGAATCAACTGTGCCTGAGAAAAATATTCGGATTCTTGTCAATGAGAGAAGAACAGGAGCTTAAAGTTTTCATGGAGAGATTAACTTGGTAAAATTGCATGAGAAAATGAGCTGATTTTGATAGGAAAAGCCACAGCTTTTTCTAATTAACTGTAATTATTAATAGATTACTTGAATTTCCAGTGAATGTATCATCAGGTAAAGGCTGAAGATAGCCTTGTGACCTGAGTGCTGTAATATATAGAATTCTTTATCTTGCTCCAGAGCCCTGAAGTATTATATTTTCTTACACATCAGATATAAAAATGCAAAGAATGAGAAAAATGTATCATTTCATTATTTTCAGAACCAAACTGTCAGAGATACATGATATTTTAAAACATTTTCCAACTCTCAGGTACATTTTCTTATAGTTTTTATTCATTGTCAGTACATAGATTATTGTTGATGTTAACTATTTTGTACTTATCATAGAAGCATATATTTCAGTTTTATGGGTTGATTAGACTTATTTTAAAAACTCCCATTTGCATTAATGACTCTTCAGTGGATGTGATTGAGAAAAAAAATGAACCATTTGAACAGTTTTTTTTCTTCCCACCTAGTCTTTTCTAGCACTGGTGAACCTGTTATCTTATCCTGCTGTTTTTGAGCTGGTTGGCAATCAAAGCCTTCCTAATAAAGCAGAATATTCTCTTCGTGAAGTCCCAACAAGTGTTATTGTAAGTTATTTTCTTTTAATCTTTCACTTTTATAGTGCTTCTTTTTAAGATGTGTAGTAAAAATGCAATGTAACAGAAAAAAATGGTACAATAAATCACATTTGAAAACCTATTTGATTTATTTACCTATAAGTGAAAGTGAAGTCTCTCAGTTGTGTCCAACTCTTTGCAACCCCATAGACTGTAGCCTACCAGGCTCCTCAGTCCATGGAATTTTCCAGGCAAGAGTACTGGAGCGAGTTGCCATTTCCTTCTCCAGTGTAGAATATTCGCTTCCAAATTATCTGTAAATGGAATCTTTGATCCTGGATGTCTAAAAATGGCAGCACCTATTGAAATAACAACGTTAACGTGAGTTTGAGTAAGCTCCAGGAGTTGGTGATGGGCAGGGAAGCCTGGCGTGCTGCAGTCCATGGGGTCTCAAAGAGTTGGACATGACTGAGCGATTGAACTAAAAGGTTTCCCAAATAAGGAAGAGATCCAGCATATATAAAAGTTAGTGTATTAATTATTTTTAGATGACTCATGTTATTAGTCACATGATTATTTCTCCTTCATTGACTAAGATAATTAGGGATAAATTGTATCTAAGGAGTCCAATATGTTTTCTGCTTATGTTTTAAATGATCTGTGTATTACTGCCCTATGAGGGCAGTATATTCATATTTATTTAATTTGAAACTTATTTTATATTCATATTTCAAAATGGGTAACTTATTTTAATCATTCAAGTGTATTTAGTTACTCATCTTTTGTTAAATTTATGAATTAAACCCCCATTTGTATTTAAATACAAATTAAATATGTGTATATATGCATTACTAAGGAATCATTTAATTCTGAAATCCCAATCATTGAATTTATCTTTTGGTCACTTTGTCCAGTGTGTTGTTTTTCTTATATCATTTTGACCTTTTGAATTCTTTTAATTCTTGTTTACCCTAAACATTTTATTTTCAAGAATTTGCTCTACTTTGGAAATTTTTTGATAATTTATATGAATGAAATACAAATAAAATATTTTTCTCTTTGAACTTTTATATTCTTGAGGTGTCCCAATTTTAGCTTATACTTACTTGTATCTTGGCACTTCTTAAGTAGTTTTATAATTAACCATTTATCTACCTGTCTTCCCTGCTACACTGTGAGGACCTGAAAGCGAGTAGAATATCTTGGTCATATTTACATCTAGTAATAACTGGATCCAGTGAATGGTTTTTGAAAGTATTTCTAATATTATTGCCTTTATTGAAATCTGTTATGGAACACAAGTATTATATTAATACAAATGTGCTGTTATTTAATCTAGAGCAATGGCTTGAGTGTTTGTTCTCAAGTTTTTGTGGATATGCTACAGTGCCTAGTCAAAAATACCTGTCCACTTAAGTAAAGGATTTGTCCTTAATATAATTTTAAAATGATTAACTGCATATAGTTTTGATAGTCCATCTTCTTAATGACACTACATTTTAACCCTGTAAATGAATCACTGCTTCCAATCATCATTTAAACAAGTATAAACACTTATTAAAAAAAAAATTCCCAATCTATGTTGTCTTTTAGCTATCACCCTATAGTTTTCTTTGTCAGAAAGTATCTTGAAAAAATTGCCTATATTTCAATTCTCAACTTCTTTCTCTTGTATCAACTCTAGAAGTCACTGTAATCTGGAGTCTTGTTCTGCCAAAAGTCACTGATAAATACGTAATTCCCTAATCTAATGGAACCTTCCCCTCAGTTCAGTTCAGTTCAGGCGCTCAGTTGTGTCCGACTCTTTGCAATCCCATGAATTGCAGCACGCCAGGCCTCCCTGTCCATCACCAACTCCCAGAGTTCACTCAAACTCACGTCCATCGAGTCGGTGATGCCATCCAGCCATCTCATCCTCTGTCGTCCCCTTCTCCTCTTGCCCCCAATCCCTCCCAGCATCAGGGTCTTTTCCAATGAGTCAACTCTTCGCATGAGGTGGCCAAAGTACTGGAGTTTCAGCTTTAGCATCAGTCCTTCCAAAGAATACCCAGGGCTGATCTTCTTCAGAATGGACTGGTTGGATCTCCTTGCAGTCCAAGGGACTCTCAAGAGTCTTCTCCAACACCACAGTTCAAAAGCACCAATTCTTTGGCACTCAGCTTTCTTCACAGTCCAACTCTCACTCCATACATGACCACTGGAAAAACCATAGCCTTGACTAGACGGACCTTTGTTGGCAAAGTAATGTCTCTGCTTTTGAATATGCTATCTAGGTTGGTCATAACTTTCCTTCCAAGGAGTAAGCGTCTTTTAGTTTCATGGCTGCAGTCACCATCTGCAGTGATTTTGGAGCCCAAAAAATAAAGTCTGATACTGTTTCCACTGTTTCTCCATCTATTTCCCATGAAGTGGTGGGACCGGATGCCATGATCTTAGTTTTCTGAATGTTGAGCTTTAAGCCAACTTTTTCACTCTCCTCTTTCACTTTCATCAAGAGGCTTTTGAGTTCCTCTTCACTTTCTGCCATAAGGGTGGTGTCATCTGTATATCTGAGGTTATTGATATTTCTCCTGGCAATCTTGATTCCAGCTTGTGCTTCTTCCAGCCCAGCATTTCTCATGATGTACTCTGCATATAAGTTAAATAACCTTCCCCTGTATTTAACTTAATTTACCACATTGTGGCATTTAATGGAGTTGATTCATTCCTCCTCATTGTCATTGTCTTCTGTGGCTATGGCACTAGTTCTAGTTCTCTTACAGCTTCTGTGGTCTCTTTTGTGGACTTCTCTTCTGCTGTCTTATGTCCTTTAGGTTCAATCAGTTCAGTCACTCAGTTGTGTCTGACTCTTTGTGACCCCATGTACTGCAGCACATCAGGCTTCCCTGTCCATCACCAACTCGTCAAGCTTGTTCAAAGTCTTGTCCATCATGCCATCTAACTATCTCATCCTCTGTTATCCCCTTCTCCTGACTTCAATTCTTCGCAGCATCAGGGTCTTTGCCAGTGAGTCACCTCTTCACATCAGGTGGCCAAAATATTGGGAGTTTCAGCTTCAGCATCGGTCCTTCTATTGAATATTCAGGACTGATTTCCTTTAGTATTGACTGGTTTGATCTCTTTACAGTCCAAGGGACTCTTAAGAGTCTTCTCCAACACCACAGTTCCACACCTTTAGGTTCATTTCATCCAATTCTGTGGCTTTGGTTGTACATTCACAACTCTCTGAACTGTATCACTTAGACTGCCAGGACTATACCCATAATCTACCAGATAATGGACATTAGGAAAACTCATAGAAATCTTAGATTTAACCATGTCCACAACTGAATATTATGTTTTTCTCTGTCTTAAGTCAATTCCATTTCTTATTTTTCTATCTCAACATATGGCACTATCATTCACATAGTTGAATGAGCTACAAACTGGAAAGTCATTTTTGACTCCTCTTTATGGTAGTTTTTACTATTTATAAATTTTTCTCTCCTTCATGACTTGATCTTATTTACTTTATTTATATTAAGACTACCTTAGTTTAGACCTTTGTTTCTTGTCTAGATTACTCCAGTGATATGTTAACTGTTTTTTCTTCCAGTCTTAGCTCATAAGTTATCCTCACAATAATCCTTTAAAAGTGAAAGCCAGATGCAGTCTTTCTGTTTATTTCCTTATTCCCTTTGTCTCTATACACAGTCCATGCTCCTTCGCATTATCTAATATCTAGTGTAGTCTGTATAGAAGTTTCCTCTGCTGTGTCAAAGATGTCTTTGTTTTTTTTCAGTTTCTCAAGTCATGATCCAAACAAGGTCCACATGTTGCATTCAGTCATTATATCCTTTTCAGTCATTTTCTAAAACATTTTCCCCTTTTTGTTTCCATGCAGTTAACTTATTGGAGAAACTAGGCTACTTTTGCTATGAGTTGTACTAATTGTTTCATTAAGAGATGTGAAATGGTGATTCTAGTCTGTCGTTCTTTTTTGTATTTAACTGAAATTATTTAATAAAGGGAATCCTGAAATACAGTTCTTTCAGAAATAGCAAAATAAATGCTTGATATTTTAATTTGCAGAGTAATAAATTTATGTTCTAGTAATCTGTAAAAGGGAAGTTTTATGATGGTTATTATCATAATGAACTTCTGGATTTTACACATATATTTCAACTCAGTGCAGTCATTATTGCTTTTGATGGTCAAAATATTCTTTCATTGTCTACTGACTCCTTTTGTTATTTGGTAGTTTTATTTATTGATTTATTTGATAGGATATTCCAGGCTCATTGTATACATTTTCTGGTTTAGGCTTTCTCCTCTTCTATTTTAAATATCCCTTTGTCTTTTTCTTACAAGAACACCGTCATTAGATTTAGGGCCTACTTGCTTAATCCAAGATGATCTTATCTGGATTCTTAGTTACCTTTGCAAAGACCCTTTTTCTCAATAGGGTAACAGTCATAGATTTTTGGGATTAGAACATAGACATGCTTTTTCAGGGATAGTTACCATTCAACTCACCACTCTGGCAGAATGGCATTTTCATCTACCTCTTGTCTATAGATTGAATGTTTGTATACCCCCAAATTAATTTATTGAAACTTCATTCCCAGTATGATGATATTTGGAGGTGGGGTTTTTAAGGGGTGAAGTGAAGTGAAGTAAAAGTCTCTCAGTCATGTCCACCTCTTTGTGACCCCATGGATTATACAGTCCATGGAATTCTCCAGGCCAGATTACTGGAGTGGGTAGCCATTCCCTTTTCCAGGGGATCTTCCCAACCCAGGGATTCAACCTAGGTCTCCCACATTGCAGGCAGATTCCTTACCAGCTGAGCCACAGGGGAAGCCCTTTGAGGGGTGAATAGTGCCTAAAAAAAAAAAAAAACCGTTGCCCCTTCTGCCATCTGAAGACACAGCAAAAAATAACTGTCTGTGAGCTAGAAAATAGATCCTCATCAGACACAAAATCTGGCAACTTGATCTTGTACTTCTCAGCCTCCAGAAATGTGAGAAATAAACTTCTGTTGTTTATAAACCACCCAGTCTATGGAATTTTATTATAGTGTCCAGAATGGACTAAGACATTCCCTTCTTTGAAAAAGTACAAGGAAGGACTTTTAATAGACTGAATTCTGCTTATAGATGTTCATGGGCTAACTAGTTGCAAGATACTCCTAATAATGCAAGTATGGGAATATTGGCATTATGGTTGATCTGTTCTTTACCCTTCACTTGGCCCTATCTTAAGTAAAAGGCATCAAATAGCACAAACACAAGCTTTGGGACAATTGTAAACACAATAGGCACTCAAACATATATTGATTTATAGAAAATGAATATTCTTCTTTGTTTTTCCAGTCTTGGTTTCATTCTGGCTTACTTGGTCATTTAATGTATTCTCAAGCTAGACAATATGCTTTAAAAAAAAAAAAAAAAAAAGTACAGAGTTCCTGACTCCTTTTTGCAAGTCCCAAACCTTACTTGCACTGATTTGTTACTGGAAAGCTACTGCTTATTTTAGGAAACATTGCCTTCTTGATACCCATTTTGCTTAGAAACTGAATTTCTCCATAAGGCAGACTTCTCAGGAGTTTCCTTTTCTTCCCTAAGTGGTGATCCATCAATATAATCCTCTTTGAAGAAGAATTCATTTATTGTAACATTTGTTCTCTGAAAAATGCATTATCATTGATAGATTGCTGCAGTTAGCTTATTGGAAATACATTCTATATCCTGTATTCTTACAGTATCTAGTACTTAGATTCAGAGCTAAAACTTTTGAACCATGAAGTGTCAAGAAGTGTTTTGAAACAAGGAATGTCTAGTGAGAAATGGAGTATTTCCTGCTGTATCAGTAAACAAGGATGTCACAGGCATCAGTGATTCTGGGCCTCCAAAGGTGAATTCCTGAACCCTGAGGGTACTCAGGAAGGAGAAAAATACCTTAGTGAGACCAGGCAGCCATTAGGCTCCAGCCACTCCCTGTGGTGAGCACTAAAGAATTCAGGATGTGAACTTAGGATACTGGCCCTAGGATAGGTGAGATGCTAATAAAAGGAATGATTTCTGTGAGTCCAGACTCTTGTATCTTTCCAAACATAGAAAAGTGCTAAATTCCTTAATTTGGGATATCTGGTTTTCTTTAATTCACAAAGATGTTCAGACTACCTGCCTTTTGTTGCAAACTTCTATATAACCTTACCTGCCTTTTGTTGCAAACTTCTGTATAACCTGACTCACACCCCGACCCACCCCCCTAGAGCAGTTTTCTCAGGGTTTCCTGAGATGTTGCCTCTTGAGCTTAAGTCCTAAAAATTTGCATTGAATAAAACATAACTCTCAACTTTAAGGTTGTGACTATTTTTAAGTCAACGCTTGCTAAGAAGCAGACAACAGTGACAGATTCTTAAAGTTAGCAATTCTTTCATTCTTCATTGTTAGGCAGTTTATTTAATATTTGCTGATTGTAAATTCTTGTGCTTACATTATTTACACATTTTTCAAGATATCTGTGGAATGGTAAATGCCTTCCTAAGTGTTCCATGTAAACATTTCAGTTTGTAAGTTTATTAAAAATCCTGTATTTACTGTGTCTTATTATTTTTCAGATGTGATTTTTAAGTCCATTATTTCCTCCTTCTTACAGACTTATTTTGTGGCCTCTTAAGTTATTTGATATGTTCGTACTATTATCTATATTGACCTCAGTAAATATTCTGTGACTTTATTCCCTAGTATAATCTTCCTCTTTTTGCCATATTGGTTACAGAAGTATCTTGAATTTAAACTCATGGAATGTAGCAAGTTTGTTGGTCAGGAAAATGAACAATGAGAGAGAAAGGTATTTGTCTATGAATAAATATCTTAGGCCTAAACAAAGATATGCACAAAAGTCAGGCATTATAGAAAGAAAGCCTTTTAGAGAATGCTCAGAATTTTGTGTTGGGCTTTTATTGTCATTGCTTGGGACAGCTGATGACACCTAGGCATCAAGTTCTCTCTGCATCAGTGATTTTTAAACCTGGTTACCCATTGCAACAACTTTGGGAAGCTTTTACAAGGATGTTAATGCCAGAATTCTACCCTCAGGAATAGTGAGGTAATTGCTCTGGGGTAGAGCCTGGGCAGCTGTTTACTTTTTTAAGTTCCATAGGGTTGTGTTCGGGGTTGGAAACCACTGATTTACATGAGGAGAAGATATCTATTAACAAAATCTCAAATAGTTCCAGATAAAACTAAATCCACTGTTTATGCTTGACATTTGTAGAATTCAAATTTGTTTTTGAAAGTAGTTTACATTTTTAAAAGTTTAAACAGTATTGAACTGGTTACAGTAAGCTGCTCACACAGTACCAAAGTGGGTTATAAATTAATGATTCTCCTTTTTGGCTAAACATTTGATTCATTTCAGGAATGTTTACAAGTCTTAATGTCCATATCACACCCAGACTAATTAATTTAGAATCTCTAGGGGTGAGACTCAGCTATTAATTTAAAAAAAAAATCCCTTTTTTAAATGGCTCTCTACATTCAAATGTAAAGCTCCGTACACTCACATGTAAAGCACAAATCTAAATATTTGTCAATTTGATTTTCTTTAAATGGTTTCAGCCAAGTACAGTCTAACTCTAAGACTGTTTTATAGGATATTATTGACAGACTTATAATTTTGAATTCTGAAGCCAAGATTCGTTCTTTATTCAACTACGAACAATCACACATCTTTGGTCTAAGGTAAGATGCTGAATTTCACTTGGTGTTTTCTATGTTGTAGAAATAGTTGAGCATATGTTCTATATTTATAATATTTAAAATAATTTTATAATATTTTTAAATTTTATAATATTTATGATATAATATTTAAAATTATTTTATTATGTAATATTATTTTTAAAGCATGTTTAAAGGTAATTTGTCTTCTGTAACATTACAGAGTAAATTGTAGTCGTTAGATTTTTACATTGTAGTCTTTGCTGCATTTAAGTTCTGTATTATCACTTTTGCTTGATTTATTAGAGGCATTTTTGTTTACTATTCAGTTTTCTCAGGAGTCAACTGGGGCTTCCCTGCATTGGTATCATTGTAGCCACACGTTCCGGGAAACAAACTGACTCAGAAGGACAATGCAGATAGTGAAGTGCAGTTTATTACACGTGCCCAAGGCAGGGTCTCCTCCTAGCTAAGGAAACCAACCGAGTTTTGTGAAAACCTTATGTATCTTAAGTGTACTGCTCAAGCCCACATCCCCAAATTCCTTAAACCTAGCCTGGAAAATGTTAAAGGGAGATCAATCAGGTTACAGCCATGATTCATAATCAGAAGGGTCAGCTGGTTATACACTGTAGCCTACACCAATGGGTGCCACCAAGATTACAAAGGTCATTGACTACATAGAGGATTATTACATTCTTTTTGGTGACGGGAATTCTTAATATGGAATCTGGTGTTTATCAGTCCGGGAGGCCAGTTTGGCTGTAGCTGTTATCCCCATGGCTCCCAGGCACATGGTCCAGAGCTCACTGAACGTGCATGATGGAGTTTCCTTCTTTTTCAAGATGGAGTCAGCTCAGCCTGTTGCTTTCCTCCCTCAGTATTGGGTAGAATTCCTGCCAAAATGTGGTCTTTTTTAAAAAAAAGGCCTAGAAATGGATGCTATCTTGCCCAGATTTTGCTCCTCAATATTTATCATACTCTTTAACCCAAGGTTTAAATATTTTCTGAATTTATACTCCTTAACATTTAAAAGCAGCTGAATTGAAGAAATGTTCACTTTCATAGGTTCATGGTTTCCTTTCAACTAGCAAAGTAACTTTTTCAAGTATGATGGAGGAGGTCAGTGAGAATGTTCTACCTAAGAAGTAAAGCAATTACTTTTCTAAAATTAGAATTCTCTAATGGTAGTATATAAGTCTTAAACCTTTTTTAAAATTACACTCATTAATAGATGAGCTTCATTTTTGGACTTTCTAGTTCAAAGAAGATAGAAAAAAAAGATATAGCTATTATACTTTTTTGGGTAGTGTGCTTTTTATCTCAAAATGTGTTTTCACATTCAATTTTAACTTTCTGTGAATAGCATCAGATAATCACATAGCAAACAGTGATGAGGATTTCTGGGGAATCCTCCTTTTGAATAGCAAGTATTTTTCTGAGTTTTCTAATTGTGGACCGTAGATTTTGGCCTCTTCTTATTAATGCATTGAATGAATTTTTTTTCTATATGTTTTCTTTCTTTTATAAAGTAATATTTTCCTCTGGTATTCTGGCTAAATTTTTAACAGTAGGATTTTAAGTCACGTAAAAAGCAATCCAAGAAGTAAAATACTCCTGAGGATAAAGTATACTGATGTGCGTGTGTGTGCCTTCTTATAATGTTTAAATGGAGTCATTCTCTCCTACATGAAAAAGATTTACCATTCTATTCTTGATACATGTAATAACCATCAATATAGTGGTTAGCAACATGGAGTCAGACTGCCTGCTGTTTACTAGTTGTATAAAGTGAGATCTCTTGGACTGCAAAAAAGATCCAGCCAGTCCATTCTAAAGGAAATCAGTCCTGAATATTCATTGGAAAGCTGATGTTGAAGCTGAAACTCCAATACTTTGGCCACCTGATGTGAAGAGCTGACTCATTTGAAAAGACCCTGATGCTGGGAAGGATTGAAGGCAGGAGGAAAAGGGGATGACAGAGAATGAGATAGTTGGATGGCATCACCGACTTGATGGACATGAGTTTGAGTAAACTCCGGGAGTTGGTGATGGGCAGGGAGGCCTCATGTGCTGCAGTCCATGGAGTCACAAAGAGTCAGACATGACTGAGTGACTAAACAGAACTGAAAGTGAGATGTCAGTTACTCATCTATAAAATGGAGGATAATTGTATATCTCCTCATAGAGTTACCCTGAGACTTACATATGAAAAATTAGAAGGGTATAGCAGTGCTTGACACATAGAAAGCACTATAAAAATGTTAGTAATAGATACAGAGAAGCAGTACTTGAAGTGTTTCTTTATATCTGTCTACTTGCTCTATACTATTTTTGATTTTTACTTAGGAAATAAATTTTAACTTCATTTTTTGAGTATCTCTGTAGTCTTCTAGATGCTGCCAGGTAATAGGCTATTTATAATGTCAGCATTCAAACAACTTTTTGAAGAAAAATTCGTATTTTAATTTTATGTTCCTTTTAACAGATTTTTCCTTGACAGGAAGTTTGTTTTATTGTATTTTAAAGTCCATCCTTATAATACTCAGTTATGTTTTTAAGTTATGCATCTCAAGTTAGTTTATTTTCATTTTTCTACTGATTCCATCTAGCATTGGTCACTGAGGTCCAATGGTGATAATTTAAATCATAGCTTCAGTTCAGTTCAGTTCAGTCGCTCAGTCGTGTCCGACTCTTTGCAACCCCATGAATCGCAGCACACCAGGCCTCCCTGTCCATCACCAACTCCCGGAGTTCACCCAGACTCACATCCATTGAGTCAGTGATGCCATCCAGCCATCTCATTCTCTGTCGTCCCCTTCTCCTCCTGCTCCCAATCCCTCCCAGCATCAGGGGCTTTTCCAATGAGTCAACTCTTCGCATGAGGTGGCCAAAGTACTGGAGTTTCAGCTTTAGCATATTCCTTCCAAAGAAATCCCAGGGCTGATCTCCTTCAGAATAGACTGGTTGGATCTCCTTGCAGTCCAAGGGACTCTCAAGAGTCTTCTCCAACACCACAGTTCAAAGGCATCAATTCTTTGGCACTCAGCCTTCTTTACAGTCCAACTCTCACATCCATACATGACCACAGGAAAAACCATAGCCTTGACTAGACGAACCTTTGTTGGCAAAGTAATGTCTCTGCTTTTCAATATGCTATCTAGGTTGGTCATAACTTTCCTTCCAAGGAGTAAGCGTCTTTTAATTTCATGGCTGCAATCACCATCTGCAGTGATTTTGGAGCCCCCAAAAATAAAGTCTGCCACTGTTTCCACTGTTTCCCATCTATTTCCCATGAAGTGATGGGACCGGATGCCGTGATCTGCGTTTTCTGAATGTTGAGCTTTAAGTCAACTTTTTCACTCTCCACTTTCACTTTCATCAAGAGGCTTTTTAGTTCCTCTTCACTTTCTGCCATAAGGGTGGTGTCATCTGCATATCTGAGGTGATTGATATTTCTCCTGGCAATCTTGATTCCAGCTTGTGCTTCCTGCAGCCCAGCGTTTCTCATGATGTACTCTGCATATAAGTTAAATAAGCAGGGTGACAATATACAGCCTTGACGTACTCCTTTTCCTATTTGGAACCAGTCTGTTGTTCCATTTCCAGTTCTAACTGTTGCTTCCTGACCTGCATACAAATTTCTCAAGAGACAGGTCAGGTGGTCTGGTATTCCCATCTCTTTCAGAATTTTCCACAGTTGATTGTGATCCACACAGTCAAAGGCTTTGGCATAGTCAATAAAGCAAAATAGATGTTTTTCTGGAACTCTCTTGCTTTTTCCATGATCCAGGGGATGTTGGCAATTTGATCTCTGGTTCCTCTGCCTTTTCTAAAACCAGCTTGAACATCAGGAAGTTCACGGTTCACATATTGCTGAAGCCTGGCTTGGAGAATTTTGAGCATTACTTTACTAGCGTGTGAGGTGAGTGCAATTGTGTGGTAGTTTGAGCATTCTTTGGCTTTGCCTTTAAATCCCATTTCTTAGTATTTGGGATTTTTGCCTGTATCATTTTTTCTCAGTCCCACAATTTTTTGGTTTGTTTCTAATTGTACCATTCTCTTCAGTGGCTCATCTTGTTAATGTGTTTGATTTCTTCATTTAGCATTGCTTTCTTCCATTCACTTTATTTTTTTTCCCCTTGCTTCAAAAATCTAGACTAGCATAATGTTAAGTTTTATACAATATCTTTAGGTTTTCCACAGCACTTAGATAAGGCTAATTTGGGGCTTAGGGAAATGTGGATTTACACTTTCAGCAGCATCACATCCTATTTAAGTTTCTGAATTTTTATTTGCCAGGGTCTTATATTGTAAACGGCTAATACTCAAGAAGGTTGCTTCTTTGATTAGCTCTCCTAAACCTCTTTGTTTCCACATCAACAGTGTGCAGACTTGCCTTTACATGTCCCAATTTATATTGAAATGCAGCAAAACATATGCACAAGAAACTTCTCTTGATATCATGTCTCTCTGCAGTCACTTCCTATTTCTTTTCCTCTTGCAGCAAAACATATCTGCACAAACTGTCCCTGCTTGCTCACCTCTCTTTACTCCTCAGCCCACTTAAGATTTGATATTGACTTGTACAGCTCTGTCAGAGTTGCACATCCTATTCATCTCAAGGTCACTTGCAGCTTCTATGCTGATGAATCTAGTGGATTCTATATTCTCATCTTGCTGTAAGCAAGACATTGACATAATGGGAGATTTCTTTCTATATGAGAATTCTTTTACCTTCTGTGATAGCACATACTCCTATGGCTGCAGTTTCTGCTCTTTTTCATTTTCTAGGCAACCTCTGATTGATGGAATACTCAGGGCTTGGTTCTGAATCCACTTTTTCCTTTATGCTCTACCTGTAGTTCATTCACTTTTGCTTTTGCCTTTTAGTACATCTGTATGCCAGTGGATGTCCCAGTTTTTATCCCCAGTGTAAATCATTATTCTGAACTACCAGACGACTCATTGAGTCATCTTAATTTTCTTTGCATTTCAAAAAATAATTTGTTTTTATTATAAAGAAATTAACCAATGCAGGTAATTAAATATAATAAATGAAATTTCTAATAACTCTGAAAGTGACATTATCAACATTGAGGAAAATCATTCTAGATGTCTTTCTATGCATATACAGACAGAAGAATAGATA
This sequence comes from Bos taurus, assembly GCF_002263795.3. NCBI lineage: Eukaryota > Metazoa > Chordata > Mammalia > Artiodactyla > Bovidae > Bos > Bos taurus. Next base: position 29,916,352 of record NC_037336.1, read on the forward strand.
TGTGGAAATAGTTTATAAAAATGGAATCATTGTTTCCATTTAAAATTCAAAATGAATTTCATAGAAAAGAAAAAGAAACCCTAGTGAGACAGAAAGAATTGCTGAATTTCAAATAGCTGTCTTTTCACTTGAGAGGTAATTATATCCCCAGCATTTCCTCTAAGGTTAAGAAAAAAGATTATATAAAATACTTCAAGTGGTCTGAGCATTATGTCTCACTTTTATAAAGTATTGATTGACTCTCTGCTATAAAAAAGCTGAGGACATTAATGTTCTCATTGATTTGGCCTCCCAGCTTCCTATGTTAGAAGGATGTGCTCCTGCCATTTCCTGACCTACCTTCATGAGTCAGAGACTCTATTTTCCTCTCTACCCAGGAAGGAAATGAAGCTAATCTGGGTTTCTTGTAGTGACCTAAGATGAGCAATACTTTTTATATTTGACTAGAGTAAAATTTAAAAAATTTTAGTTTTCTCTATTTACTTAGCCAGTTTTTTTTTTTTTTAACTTGGAAGACATTCACATTTATATTTACTTTCCCAAATCGCCAGCTGTGCGTATGTTGTTGTTGTTCAGTTGCTCAGTTGTGTCTGACTCTTTGTGACCGCATGGACTGCAGAACACCAGGCTTCCCTGTCCTTCACCATATCCCAGAGTTTGCTCACACTCATGTCCATTGAGTCGGTGATGCCATCCAACCATCTCATCCTCTGTGAGTGGCTTGTATCTCCAAGAGGAAAGCATAGCACCCTCGAGTGACTGTAATATCCAATGAAGAATTCAGTCTTTGGTCAAAGCATTAAGGGTTCCTAGATTTGGTCCCATTAGCCCTGTTTGAAATGACCTAACAACCAGCACTTTTGAACTCTTTGAACACGTAGCTCCACTACATGTAGGAGATGTAATAATGTGTAAATATGATGTGATGCTCATTCTCTTTAACCTTGCTATCTAGTGAGAAATTGGATGTTGATAATGAAAAATGTGAGGTAATTAATGCAGAAAAGAATAGCATCTTTATAAAGCTCTCCATCATCCCATTTTAAATAATTTGACAGTTCCAGACTCTATGTGGCTTTCAAGGAGCTCCATGATATCTTCACCTCCTATGTATATTATTAATATTTTCTACCTTCCTCACCCTGAACTAATGTAGGTTAGACTTTGTTCCATCAAGCACAGTGTTTATTATTGCCTCTATACCTGTTTGTCTTGAATGTTATCTTCACTTTTGCCATCTTTGTTAAAATTTGGATCATCCTCTTTCAAGGCAAAGCTTTCTTTATGAATTACTTTCTCCTTGACTTATTATAGCATATAGTGAAAATCGTTCAGTCATGTCCGACTCTTTGTGACCCCATGGACTATACAGTCCGTGGAATTCTCCAGGCCAGGATACTGGAGTGGGTAGCCTTTTCCTTCTCCAGGGGATCTTCCCAACCCAGGGATCAAACCCAGTTCTCCCACATTGCAGGCAGATTCCTTACCAGCTGAGCCCCAAAGTAAGCCCTATTATAGCATACTCTGATCTTTTAATTTTCCTGGATGTCCATTGCCTTTTTGGTCATTCACAAGGACTTAATTTTATTTTTCTCTCTGACTAAGACTTAAATCTTCCTGAGGGAGTATCATTTTCTTTTACTTTCATGCCACCTCATTGCCTAGTACTTTTTGGTTATTGGGTTAATATTCATTTGCTAACTCTGTTGATTAAGACAGTTGCCTGGAAACTTTTTCAAAGAAGCTGTGCATTTATTATATGCTATGTGCAAATTATTTTCTTAAACATGTCTTTTAAGGACACTAATTAAGGCACAGTGAGGTTTTTATCCTCTATAATTTGAGGTGTAATTGTCTGTAATTTGAGATGTAATTGACATAATATAGTTCAGGTGATAGTTGTATATATTGTGAAATATACTTGTATATATTGTGTATAAATGTGTGAAGTAGACTTCAACACAGAAGTCTACTTAAGATCATCAGCATGCATGCATAGTTAATAGGAATCGTTTTTTTCTTGTAATGAGAACATTGAAGATTTACTGTCTTAACAACTTCCAAATGTAGTACACGTTCTCTTGACCCATCTTGCCCTTCCACTATCCTTTGGCAGTCAGTCTGTTCTCTATGCATGAACTGTTTTTTTTTTTTTATTCCACATGTAAGTGATCATACAGTATTTGTCTTTCAGACTTATTTCACTTACTGTAATGCTCTCAAGGCCAATTCATGTTGCGAATGGAAAGATTTTGTTTTGTATGGCTGAATAATCTCATTATATATATATATTTTTTTTCTTTATCCATTTATACATCAATTGAAATTTAGTTTGTTTCATTTCTTTCCTTTTATAAACAATGCTGCTATGAACTTGGGGGTATATATATCTTTTTGAATTAGTGTTTTCATTTTCTTTGGGTAAAATATACGGAAGCAAAATTGCTGTATCATATGGTACTTATATTTTTAATTTTTTGAGAAACCTCTGTACTGTATTCTGTGGTGGCTGTACCAACTTGTGTTTCCACCAACAGTGCACAAGAGTTCCCTTTTCTCCATATCCTAACATTATTTCTTGGTATTTGGATAATAGCCATTCTAACAAGTGTGAGGTAGTTTTGATTTGCATTACCCTGGTGATTAGGGAATCTGAGCATCTTTTCATGTACCTGTTGGCCATTTGTTGTCTTTGGAAAAATGTATATTTAGACCCTCTTCCCATTTTTAAATTATATATATACATATATATATTTTGTTTTTGTTTTTGAGTTGGATGAGTTCTTTATACATTTTGGATTATTAGCCCCTTATCAGCTATATGGTGTGCAGCTTTTTCTCTCTCATTATTTAGGTTGTCTTTTCATTCTATTGATTTTCTTAGTGTCATCTGGTCCCACTTACTTATTTTTGTTTTTGTCTTTTCTTTTTGTTGTCAGATCCCATGAGCAACTTGATGTTGTTCAAGGTTTAGCAGTTTTAAGATTTTATTAACCATCTTTTTGGAGAACAGAATGGCAACCCACTCCAGTATTCTTGCCTGGAGAATCCCATGGACAGAGGAGCCTGGTAGGCTACGGTCCATGGGGTTGCAAAGAGTCAGACATGACTGAGTGACTAAGCAGCAACCATCTTTAGGCTGCTGCTGCTGCTGCTAAGTCGCTTCAGTCGTGTCCGACTCTGTGCGACTCCATAGATGGCAGCCCACCAGCCTCCCCCGTCCCTGGGATTCTCCAGGCAAGAATACTGGAGTGGGTTGCCATTGCCTTCTCCAATGCATGAAAGTGAAATGTGAAAGGGAAGTCTCTCAGTCATGTCTAACCCTTAGCAACCCCATGGACTGCAGCCTACCAGGCTCCTCCATCCATGGGATTCTCTAGGCAAGAGTACTGGAGTGGGGTGCCATTGCCTTCTCTGATCTTTAGGCTAGAAGAACATTATACTCTTCCCTAGACTATTTTATTTCAATATGAAAACTGTATTTTATAGAGAAAAAAGTTACATCATTATTAATATAAATAGTCTTTATCTCAAACTGTAAATTATGTTTTAGTTATTGATTTTAGAATTGCTTATTTTTAACATCTTAAATCTTAGGTAGTCATTCTTAATTATACACATTAAAATTTAATATGGTTAAAAATGTTAATATAGTTCTCCTAAAATCTATTATAATATGTCTTCATTTGAAACTCTAATGTGGCCTATTTGTTAATTTTCCTCAAAATAAAACTCAGGAATCCAAATTTAAAGAACAGCCTTTAAAATTAATCATTTTCTATTTTATTTTATATCAATGAATAGTAAATTTTATACACATTATAATGAATATTTTTTTGCATAACTAACTTCTTTATAGAAAGTTTGACCTGGAAGATGACTTGAAGAGGAAAAATAAAAAAATACATATTTGTTTTTCAGTTTAGAAACAGTCTGGTTATCTTGAATATAGAAAAGTGTTAATATTCCATCACAACAAAACATCAAACTATTTATTTCCAGTGACCCAGATGCCAGGTAAACTTAAATCTTATTAACACTGGTAATAAATAATTTTAAAAATCTTTTGTAATCTTTCTTTAACATCAAAAATTAGAATATAACCACAAAACTGTCCACATTTTGGGTTCTGGATATACACACATGCATATATAAAAAACATGATTTTATTCTATTAAGTTAATTTAAAGAAGGTAATCTTTAAACAGCTCAGGTCAAACAGAAGATTGCAAGAGTGAACATAGATATTTTAAGAATCAGTGAACTAAAATGGATCGGAATGGGCAAATTTAATTCAGATGACCCCTGTATCTATTACTGTGGGCAAGAATCCCTAAGAAGAAATGAAGTAGCTCTCATAGTCAACAAAAGAGTCCAGAATGCAGTAATTGGGTGCCATCTCAAAAATGACAGAATGATCTCTGTTCGTTTCCTAGGCAAACCATTCAATATCACAGTAATCCAAGTCTATGCCCCAGCCACTAATGCCGAAGAAACTGAAGTTGAATGGTTCTGTGAAGACCTACAAGACCTGCTAGAACTAACACCCAAAAAAGATGTCCTTTTCATCAAAGGGGACTGGAATGCAAAAGTAGGAAGTCAAGAGATCCTTGTAGTAACAGTCAAGTTTGGCCTTGGAGTACAAATTGAAGCAGGTCAAAGGCTAACAGAGTTTTGCCAAGAGAACACACTGGTCATAGCAAACACTAACTTCAGCCGTACAAGAGATGACTACACATGACATCACCAGATGGTCAATACCGAAATAAGAATGATTATATTCTTTGCAGCCAAAGATGGAGAAGCTCTATACAGTCAGCAAAAACAAGACCACGAGCTGACTGTGCTTCAGATCATGAACTCTTTATTGCCAAATTTAGACTTAAATTGAAGAAAGTAGGGAAAACCACTAGACCATTCAGTTCTGACCTAAATCAAATCCCTTATGATTATACAGTAGAAGTGACAAGGAGAGTCAAAAGATTAGATCTGATAGACCGAGTACCTGAAGAACTGTGGACAGAGGTTCTAAACATTGTACAGGAGGCGGTGCTCAAAACCACCCACAAGAAAAAGAAATGCAAAAAGACAGAATGATTGTCTGAGGAGCCCTTGCAACTAGCTAAGAAAAGAAGAGAAGTGAAAGACAAAGGAGAAAAGGAAAGATGTATCCATATGAATGGAGAATTCCAAAGAATAGCAAGGAGAGAGATAAGAAAGCCTTCCTAAGTGATCAGTGCAAAGAAATAGAGGAAAACAATAGAATGGGAAAGACTAGCGGTCTCTTCAAGAAAATTAGAGATAACCAAGGGAAGATTTCATGTAAAGATGGGCACAATAAAGGACAGAAACAGTATGGACCTAACAGAAGCAGACAATATTTAGAAGAGGTGACAAGAGTACACAGAAGTAGGTCCTCATGACTCTAGGTAACTGTGATGGTGTGATGACTCACCTAGAGCCAGATATCCTGGAGTGTGAAGTCAAGTGGGCCTTAGGGAAGCATTGCTATGAACAAAGCTAGTCAAGGTGATGGAATTCCAGCTGAGCTATTTCAAATCCTAAAAGGTGATGCTGTGAAATGCTGTGCTCAATATGCCAGCAAATTTGGAAAACTCAGCAGTGGCCACAACTGGAAAATGTCAGTTTTCATTCTAATCCCAAGGAAAGGTAATGCCAGAGAATGTTCAAACTCATGTGCACTCATCTCACGTGCTAGCAAGTAATGCTCAAAATTCTCTAAGCAAGGCTTCAACAGTACATGAACTGAGAACTTGCAGAATGTCAAGCTGGATTTATAAAAGGCAGAGGAACCAGAGAGCAAATTGCCAACATCCATTGAATCATAGAAAAAGCAACAGAATTCCAGAAAAACATGTACTTCTGCTTCATTGACTATGCTAAAGCTGTGTGGATCACAACAAACTGAAAGAGATGGGAATACCAGACCTCCTTACGTACCTCCTGAGATGTCTTTATGAAAGTCAAGAAGCAATAATTAGAACCGGACATGGAACAACAGACTGGTTCCAAATTGGGAAAGGAGTACATCAAGGCTGTATATTCTCAGCCTGCTTATGTAACTTCTATGCAGAGTACATCATGCAAAATGCCAGACTGGATGAAGCACAAGCTGGCATCAAGATTGCTGGGACAAATATCAATAGCCTCAGATATGTAGATGACACCACCTTTATGACAGAAAGCAAAGAGGAACTAAAGAGCCTCTTGATGAAAGTGAAAGAGGAGTGTGAAAAAGCTGACTTAAAAGTTAGCATTTAAAAATTGAAGATCCTGACATCTGGTCCCATCACTTCATGGCAAATAGATGGGGAAACAATGAAAACAATGAGAGACTTTATTTTCTTGGGCTCCAAAATCACTGCAGATTGTGAATGCAGCCATGAAATTAAAAGGTGATTGCTCCTTGGAAGAAAAGCTATGACCACCCTTGACAGCATTTTAAAAAACGGAGAGATTACTTTACCAAGGATGATCCATATAGTCAAAGCGATGGTTCTTCCAGTAGTCATGTATGGATGTGAGAGTTGGACCATAAAGAAGGCTGAGTGCTGAAGAATTGATGCCTTTAACTCTGGTGTTGCAGAAGAGTCTTGATAGTCCCTTGGACAATAAAGAGTTCAGTTCAGTTCAGTTGCTCAGTCGTGTCTGACTCTTTGCGACCCCATGAATTGCAGCACGCCAGGCCTCCCTGTCCATCACCAACTCCCGGAGTTCACCCAGACTCACGTCCATCGAGTCGTGATGCCATCCAGCCATCTCATTCTCAGTCATCCCCTTCTCCTCCTTCCCCTAATCCCTCCCAGCATCAGAGTCTTTTCCAGTGAGTCAACTCTTCGCATGAGGTGGCCAAAGTACTGGAGTTTGAGCTTTAGCATCATTCCTTCTAAAGAAATCCCAGGGCTGATCTCCTTCAGAATGGACTGGGTGGATCTCCTTGCAGTCCAAGGGACTTGCAAGAGTCTTTTCCAGCACCACAGTTCAAAGGCATCAATTCTTCGGCGCTCAGCCTTCTTCACAGTCCAACTCTCACATCCGTACATGACCACAGGAAAAACCATAGCCTTGACTAGACGAACCTTTGTTGGCAAAGTAATGTCTCTGCTTTTCAATATGCTATCTAGGTTGGTTATAACCTTCCTTCCAAGGAGTAAGCGTCTTTTAATTTCATAGCTGCAGTCACCATCTGCAGTGATTTTGGAGCCCCCAAAAATAAAGTCTGCCACTGTTTCCACTGTTTCCCCATCTATTTCCCATGAAGTGATGGGACCGGATGCCGTGATCTTTGTTTTCTGTAGGTTGAGCTTTAAGCCAACTTTTTCACTCTCCACTTTCACTTTCATCAAGAGGCTTTTTAGTTCCTCTTCACTTTCTGCCATAAGGGTGGTGTCATCTGCATGTCTGAGGTTATTGATATTTCTCCTGGCAATCTTGATTCCAGCTTGTGCTTCTTCCAGCCCAGCGTTTCTCATGATGTACTCTGCATAGAAGTTAAATAAGCAGGGTGACAATATACAGCCTTGACGTACTCCTTTTCCTATTTGGAACCAGTCTGTTGTTCCATGTCCAGTTCTAACTGTTGCTTCCTGACCTGCATACAAATTTCTCAAGAGGCAGGCCAGGTGGTCTGGTGTTCCCATCCCTTCCAGAATTTTCCATACTTTATTGTGATCCACACAGTCAAAGGCTTTGGCCTAGTCAATAAAGCAGAAATAGATGTTTTTCTGGAACTCTCTTGCTTTTTCCATTATCCAGCGGATGTTGGCAATTTGCTCTCTGGTTCCTCTGCTTTTTCTAAAACCAGCTTGAACATCAGAAAGTTCACGGTTCACATATTGCTGAAGCCTGGCCTGGAGAATTTTGAGCATTACTTTACTAGTGTGTGAGATGACTGCAATTGTGTGGTAGTTTGAGCATTCTTTGGCATTGCTTTTCTTTGGGATTTGAATGAAAATTGACCTTTTGCAGTCTTGTGGCCACTGCTGAGTTTTCCAAATTTGTTGGCATATTGAGCGCAGCACTTTCACAGCATCATCTTTCAGGATTTGAAAGAGCTCAACTGGAATTCCATCACCTCAACTAGCTTTGTTTGTAGTGATACTTTGTAAGACCCACTTGACTTCACATTCCAGGATGTCTGGCTCTAGGTGAGTGATCACACCATCGTGATTATCTGGGTCGTGAAGATCTTTTTTGTACAGTTCTTCTGTGTATTCTTGCCACCTCTTCTTAATATCTTCTGCTTCTGTTAGGTCCATACCATTTCTGTCCTTTATCAAGCCCATCTTTGCATGAAATGTTCCCTTCGTATCTCTAATTTTCTTGAAGAGATCTCTAGTCTTTCCCATTTTGTTGTTTTCCTCTGTTTTTTTGCATTGACCCGTGAGGAAATCTTTCTTATCTCTTCTTGCTATTCTTTGGAACTCTGCATTCAGATGCTTATATCTTTCCTTTGCTCCTATGCTTTTCACTTCTCTTCTTTTCACAGCTATTTGTAAGGCCTTCCCAGACAGCCATTTTGCTTTTTTTTGCATTTCTTTTCCATGGGGATGGTGTTGATCCCTGTCTCCTGTACAATGTCATGAACCTCATTCCATAGTTCATCAGGCACTCTATCTATCAGATCTAGGCCCTTAAATATATTTCTCACTTCCACTGTATAATCATAAGGGATTTGTTTAGGCCATACCTGTATGGTCTAGTGGTTTTCCCTACTTTCTTCAATTTAAGTCTGAATTTGGCAATAAGGAGTTCATGGTCTGAGCCACAGTCGGCTCCTGGTCTTGTTTTTGCTGACTGTATAGAGCTTCTCCATCTTTGGCTGCAAAGAATATAATCAATCTGATTTCGGTGTTGACCATCTGGTGATGTCCACGTGTAGAGTCTTCTCTTGTGTTGTTGGAAGAGGGTGTTTATTATGATCAGTGCATTTTCTTGGCAAAACTCTATTAGTCTTTGCCCTGCTTCATTCCGTATTCCAAGGCCAAATTTGCCTGTTACTCCAGGTGTTTCTTGACTTCCTACTTTTGCATTCCAGTCCCCTATAATGAAAAGGACATCTTTTTTGGGTGTTAGTTCTAAAAGGTCTTGTAGGTCTTCATAGAACCATTCAACTTCAGCTTCTTCACCGTTACTGGTTGGGGCATAGTCTTGGATTAATATGATATTGAATGATTTGCCTTGGAAATGAACAGAGATCATTCTGTCGTTTTTGAGATTGCATCCAAGTACTGCATTTCGGACTCTTTTGTTGACCATGATGGCTATTCCATTTCTTCTGAGGGATTCCTGCCCGCAGTAGTAGATATAATGGTCATCTGAGTTAAATTCACCCATTCCAGTCCATTTTAGTTCACTGATTCCTAGAATGTCGACATTCACTCTTGCCATCTCTTGTTGACCACTTCCAATTTGCCTTGATTCATGGACCTGACATTCCAGGTTCCTATGCAGTATTGCTCTTTACAGCATCGGACCTTGCTTCTATCACCAGTCACATCCACAGCTGGGTATTGTTTTTGCTTCGGCTCCATCCCTTCATTCTTTCTGGAGTTATTTCTCCACTGATCTCCAGTAGCATATTGGGCACCTACTGACCTGGGGAGTTCCTCTTTCAGTATCCTATCATTTTGCCTTTTCATACTGTTCATGGGGTTCTCAAGGCAAGAATACTCAAGTGGTTTGCCATTCCCTTCTCCAGTGGACCACATTCTGTCAGATCTCTCCACCATGACCTGCTCATCTTGGGTTGCCCCACGGGCATGGCTTAGTTTCATTGAGTTAGACAAGGCTGTGGTCCTAGAGTGATTAGATTGACTAGTTTTCTGTGAGTATGGTTTCAGTGTGTCTGCCCTCTGATGCCCTCTTGCAACACCTACCGTCTTACTTGGGTTTCTCTTACCTTGGGCATGGGGTATCTCTTCATGGCTACTCCAGCAAAGCGCAGCCGCTGCTCCTTACCTTGGACAAGGGGTATCTCCTCACCACCGCCCTTCCTGACCTTCAGTGTGGGATAGCTCCTCTAGGCCCTCCTCCTCCCGCGCAGCCACTGCTCCTTGGACGTGGGGTTGGTCCTCCCAGCCGCCGCCCCTGGCCTCAGGTGTTGGGGCGTGGGGTACCGCCTCCCAGCTGCTGCCCCTGGCCTCAGGCGTGGGGTTGGTCCTCCAAGCCGCAGCCCCTGGCCTCTGGCATGGGGGCATAGGGTAGCTCCTCCCGGCCGCTGCCCCTGGCCTCAGGTGTTGGGGCGTGGGGTAGCGCCTCCCAGCTGCTGCCCCTGGCCTCAGGTGTGGGGTTGGTCCTCCCAGCCGCCGCCCCTGGCCTCAGGTGTTGGGGCGTGGGGTAGCGCCTCCCAGCTGCCGCCCCTGGCCTCGGGCGTGGGGTTGCACCTCCTGGTCGCAGCCCCTGGCCTCAGGCGTGGGGGCGCTCCTTCTGGCCGCCCCTCATCTTGGACGCGGGGTAACTCCTCTCGTTCCCCATCCCTCTCCCCTGACCTTGGATGCGGGGTAGCTCCTCTCAGCCGCCCCGCCCCGACCTCGGACGTGGGGTAGCTCCTCTCAGCCGTTCCTGTGCCATCGCAGCCTGGCACTCTCAGCCACTGCCCCTGACCTCGGACGTGGGGTAACTCCTCTTGGCCGCCGCCCCTGGGGCATGGGGTCCTCCTGGCTTCTGCCCCTGACTTCAGACGTGGGGTAGCTCCTCTCGGCCGCGCTTAGTGCACCGGTCGTTGCAGCCAAGAGCCAGTTGTCACAGCCACCTGCGCTTTGTGCCCTGGTCGTCGCAGCACAAACAGTCAATCCTAAGGGAAATTAATCCTGAATATTCATTGGCAAGGCTGATGCTGAAGATGAAGCTCCAATACTTTGATCAGCCGATGGGAAGAACTGAATCATTTGAAAAGACCCTGACGCTGGGAAAGATTGAAGGCAGGAGGAGAAGGGGATGACAGAGGATGAGATTGTTGGATGGCATCACCAACTCAATGGACACACATTTGAGTAAGCTCTGGGAGTTGGTGACAGATAGGGAAGCCTGGCGTGCTGCTGTCCATGGAGTCAGAGTCGGACATGACTGAGAGACTGAACTGAACAGAAAGAAGACAATCAAGTGATGTCAAACTGATTAAAATAACCAATTTAGAATTATCTATCAAAGAGTTTTTGTTTATATAGAATAATTAGAATATAATGAAAACAGTATTCATTATCCTCTTAAGGGAAAACTCGTACCTGTTGAAGATAACCAGCACTAGTCTCTTCATGCCTACAGCTCCTTTGACTGAAAATTCTTTTTGAACAATGGGCTTATTGTTTTTAATCTGCCTTTTAAACTTATTTTAAATTATTCTCTCATATCTATAAATATTCATCTATACCATAATTTTAAAAGGATGAATAATATTCCAGTGCATATCCCAGCTTTCTCTTTATAAATGTAGCTTATTTAATTTTTTTTTTATTTTGCATCATTATCAATATCTTGTTCCATATTTATTTCTTAAAACTATTCTTTAGAAATGGGCTTGCTTAGTTTAAGTTTATTGTCTATGCAAAAGCTTTTGACTGTGTGGATCAATAAACTGTGGATCATTCTGAAAGAGATGGGAATACCAGACCACCTGACCTGCCTCTTGAGAAACCTGTATACAGGTCAGGAAGCAACAGTTAGAACTGGACATGGAACAACAGACTGGTCCAAATAGGAAAAGGAGTACGTCAAGGCCATGTGTTTTCACTCTGCTTATTTAACTTATATGCAGAGTACATCATGAGAAACACAAGCTGGAATCGAGATTGCCAGGAGAAATATCAATCACCTCAGATATGCAGATGACACCACCCTTATGGCAGAAAGTGAACAGGAACTAAAGAGCCTGTTGATGAAAGTGAAAGAGGAGAGTGAAAAAGTTGGCTTAAAGCTAAACATTCAGAAAACGAAGATCATGGCATCTGGTGTCATCACTTCATGGCAAATAGGTTGGGAAACAGTGTCAGACTTTATTTTTCTGGGTTCCAAAATCACTGCAGATGGTGATTGCAGCCATGAAATTAAAAGACGCTTACTCCTTGGAAGGAAAGTTATGACCAACCTAGATAGCATATTAAAAAGCAGAGACATTACTTTGTCAACAAAGGTCCATCTAGTCAAGGCTATGGTTTTTCCAGTATTCATGTATGGATGTGAGAGTTGGACTATAAAGAAAGCTGAGCACCAAAGAATTGATGCTTTTGAACTGTAATGTTGGAGAAGACTCTTGAAAGTCCCTTGGACTGCAAGGAGATCCAACCAGTCCATCCTAAAGGAGATCAGTCCTGGGTGTTCACTGAAAGGACTGATGTTGAAGCTCAAACTCCAATACTTTGGCCACCTGATGCAAAGAGCTGACTCATTTGAAAAGACCCTGACGCTGGGAAAGATGGAGGGCAGGAGGAGAAGGGAACAACAGAGGATGAGATGGTTGGATGGCATCACTGACTCAATGGACATGAGTTTGGGTAAACTCCGGGAGTTGGTGATGGACACGGAGGCCTGGCGTGCTATGGTTCATGGGTTCACAAAGAGTTGGACACCACTAAGTGACTGAACTAAACTGAGTTCAATTTTAGGCATATTTCCTACCTTATGTATTTCTTTACGCCCTCTTCCTATGACTCATTTTACTTGACCTCTCTGTACCATATTATATTCTACCAAGTTTTGACACTTTCCTTTCATTTGGTTAATACATTGAGAAAATAGTTGCTGAATTCCTACTAAGTGCTGCACTGCTATATATGGTCTGTTTGGGCGAATCGTATGACGTTTGTCTCTATTTCTGGAGTTCTTTTTATGAGTCATTTTGGTGACTTTTCCTCTTTTACTACCTACCTTTCTAACTGAATTCTAGAGTATGTCTTTAGTCCTTTACCCATTTTTTAAAATTATTATTATTTTTTTTATTTTCTACAGTGGTTTCAATGTTCACTTCTTTACTAGCTAACTTTGTATCTTTCTATCTGTCCTCTGTGCTATCTCTTGACCACACGTCCAGATTTTATTGACCATTTGGATATGCACACACAAGTTTGGGCTTCCCTGGTGACTCAGCTGGTAAAGAATCTGCCTGCATTGCAGTAGACCCTAGTTCAATTCTTGGGTCAGGAAGTTCCCTAGGAGAAGGGATAGGCTACTCATTCCATTTTTCTTGGGCTTCCCTGGTGACTCAGATGGTTAAGAATCTGCCTGCAGTGTGACCCCTGGGTTGGGAAGATCCCCTGCTGGAGGACATGGCAACCCACTCCAGTATTCTTGCCTGGAGAATCCCCATAGACAAAGAAGCCTGCTGGTCTATAGTGCATAGGGTCTCAAAGAGTCAGACATGACTGAGCAACTAAGCACAACACAGCACACCACACAAGTTCAGCAAACTTGTTATATTCAAAAGCTGTACTCTGTGTGCACTTAGGGAAATCCGAACAGTTGCCAGCTTCAGGAGATCCCAGAGCACTTTCTGAAACTATGATGTGAATTTGGTACGTAGCTCAAATGAGGAGACTTTCCACAGCCCCTGCTCACTCTTTTTGCTGCTCACTAGTTTTATGGGCAAACTGACCTTGCCCCCTTTTTTATTCTTCATAAACGGTTATAGTTGTATCAGAATCTTTAAGCTCCAGATTTGTAGGTGTGGTTAGTGTGCTTGTAATTCATGTCTCATTGTTGGGTTTGATCAAATGGCATGGAACTGGGTATTGCATTTTTACTAGCTAATTTGTGTGTACTAATCAGAAGGAAATCTTCTGTATTGGATTTTTGTATTGTTTGGTTAAGTAAAATATACACCATGCATTTGATTAAAGTTGATAAAAGTATAACATGTAATTTATGGTGATGCATTTTTGAAAATAGTTAAAATGTTATTAGAAATCTGTTGTTTCAGTGTATTCAAGAAAGAAATACTAGGGAAAAAATGTCAGGGTGAAGAGAAGAGGCGTGTGACTGCTAGCATGAGGAAAGCATTGAACATTTTTGGACTTCATTCAAGTAGAGATGATAGCTAAGAGTATACTGCCCAGAACCATTCTGGTAGCCTGGACAAGTGCCCATTTGCTCACATTAATGATATGATGGTGATGATTAAAAAGTGAGGTACAAAGAATGTGATAATTAAGAACAGGGAATTATTCTGGTGTTGAGATTTGATTTGGGTCATTAGCAAATTCATGGGGGAATAAACTATGTTCAAAATACATCCCAAACCTAGTGAAAAGTTTAGGCCCAAATTTGAGGCCATTTTATTCCTTGCTGCTGCTGCTAAGTCACTTCAGTCATGTCCGACTCTGTGCGACCCCAGAGATGGCAACCCACCAGGCTCCCCCGTCCCTGGGATTCTCCAGGCAAGAACACTGGAGTAGGTTGCCATTTCCTTCTCCAGTGCATGAAAGGGAAAAGTGAAAGTGAAGTCGCTCAGTCGTGTCCGACTCTTCGGGATCCCATGGACTGCAGCCCACCAGGCTCCTCTGTTCATGGGATTTTCCAGGCAAGAGTACTGGAGTGGGCTGCCATCGCCTTCTCCAATTTTATTCCTTGAAACAGTTCAAATAAACATTCGTATTAAGTAAACATTGATTTTTACTTCCAGAAATGAATTGAAACTCAGAATGTTTGGTTGGATTTTAAAAATAAATTTGTCTATCAGATCAGATCAGTCGCTCAGTCGTGTCCAACCCTTTGCGACCCCATGAATCGCAGCACGCCAGGCCTATAGACACACATTCTTTTAAACTTACAAATATTATAATGGGTATTAACTTGGCATTATCCAGGCTCAAGTGCCACAGTTTCTGATTTGAAATTCTAAAATTCTAAGAATTCATTTGCTATGTGCATCTAATCTTAACCTCAAGTGATGAGATTCTTTGTAGTCTTTATTTAGCCTGCCTAATTTGAATATCAATATATTTTGCCAAAAAATATTAATATGCTTGATATGAGGTATTGCTCCAGACTCCATGTATACTGTTTTGTTGCTAAGTGCATAAAAATTTAAATTCTTGGTCCTGAGGTTTATGGATAAGGAATTATAGACCTTTACATCGTAACTTTGCAATTTTTAAGCCACTGAAATTTTTAAGGGGAGGGAGACTTTTGGGAAAGAAAAATTATGTAATGTGTAGTATGTGAAAATCCAACTTTTCAGTGGTGTAAGATCCATTTCCACACTAGGTTGGGAGGCTGTCTTTGCATCTGAGGCAAAACAGTGTATCTTCCTTGTTCAGAGCAGGGCTTATGGCTCAGCTGCATTACTCTCATTATCCCAACTCATTTAGGGCAAATGGGCTCTCCTTGAGTCAGCCCTCACGGGGAACCTCACAGAGGCTCACAGCATGACTAGCGTGAGCTGGTTCACCTCACAGCTTGATCACATTGTTAGTGAAAACAATCTGGCCTAGTTATCTTTGGTTATAACTAGATTATGCTAGTTATGCTTATTGATACAGAGTCAAGGATATATTGATATCTCCTGACAATATGATTTGACAACCTTGAATCTGCTGGATTAAAGCTCAAGTGACAGAATGTCTACCTCAAGTTTTAGACCTTATTCTAGCCTTTAGGTCACCTAAAATTGAGAGTTAGGGATTACTTGATATGAATCAGAGAAGCATACCCAAATATTGTCGGGGTTGTTGCTAAAATTCACAGAGTCATGCATTATGTCACTTCTTTGGTGGTAAATAGTGTAAGATTTAATAATACATCATGTATCTTGCATGTGATATCTTGACATTTTAGGCCACTAGAACTCAGAAACTTCACTGAGATGGCCATGAGTTTTTTGGATATCTCTCTCTGGCACACCTACTCTAAAACATGTAGAAGACAAGCTATGTCCTTTTCACAACGTATCATCAGTAGAGTAGTTTTTCATGATAATTTGAGGGATGATAGGACTAAATTTTGATAAAAGAAAGGATGTGTTACTGTCCATGTTGAATGAAAGCAAGCTGCTCTTGCTTTTCACATTAGCCAAATTAGCAGTATCTTACCACTGAGAGGGCTTCCCTTGTGGCTCAGCTGGTAAAGAATCTGCCTGCGATGCGGGAGACCTGGGTTGGGAAGATCCCCTGGAAAAGGGAAAGGCTACCACTCCAGTATTCTAGCCTGGAGAATTCCATGGGCTGTATAGTCCATGGGATCACAAAGAGTCGGACACAACCAAGTGACTTTTACTTACCAGTGAAAGATTTTGATAATACACTGGTGTAAAGAGGCTTCATCTTGATTATGTCTTTTGTTACATATAATGAACAGATACCCGAAGGCAGGAAACATGCACACTGAGCAATGCTGTATAAAATGTCTGATAGAGATAGGGGCTTAGTCTTCAGTGCCTGAGGTAAGATGAGAAAGATGTTATTAGATATCATCAATAAACCTGACTCAAATAAGGCAATAGATTTGATTATCCCCACAGCTGTACAAATGCTTTCATGGAATTACTGAAGGGTTGAATCCTTCCCCACTTTAAATAATTGTGTTACACCTCCAAAAGCTTCGCTATAGGCAAACAAACTCTTATGTCTCACTGCCTTCAACCAGCAACACCATATCCCTGGGATACTAGACTGTTTGGGTTCCTGGGAACCGTAAGACTATAATAATGTGGGTAATATTTGCACATTGTTTAGAATTGTAGGAAATAGAGAATGAGGGAACAGCTAAGGTCTGTGATTACTGTCTGTCTTTTGGTGTACAGAAACTTCTCTTATTTTGATAAAAGTAACCTATAATGCCTAAATAACAACCTAAGGGAGTTTGTGTCTGGAGTAGGTAGAATCAGTCTACTTCTAACTGTGTTCTGAGAGAGACACATACATATACACGGACACTTCTGAAATTTCTTCTGTGAAACTGTTGATATCTTTATATTAACTTTGTTATTGCTACTTAATCTGTTTATAAAAAACTGAAAATATGCCATTAAAACATTTATCTAGTTTACTCTTGAATTTGGATTCATCTTGGATAATTGTTGATTATCTTTGAACTACTTCTTGATATAACCAACTTTATACATGAAATAAGCAGAATTTTTTTTCTTAACTTTGGGAAATATGGGTCGGAGTCAACAAAAATTGAGCTTAATGATTTGTTATTTGCAAGCCTAATAAAATGTAAGTTTTGAGACATGTTTTTCTGATCACTTTTTAAAAATTAATGGATATGAAATTTGCCCACTCCAATTCACTTCGTAAACCTAGCTTTAATGTCATGGTTAGGCTAAAAAGATGTCCTTACTCAAGTGACTCTTCCATATTTACTGTAGCTGCTAGCTTATACAGATATGCTGATGTAATTAATGAACCCATTAAGATCTGTTTATTAGATGATTACATGATTGAGTAGTAAATGGCATTTATTGTCAGGGCTTTATACATGATTATTAAAGTATGCATTCTTTCACTGATGTTTTTAATTTGCTCATATTGCATATATATTTATACTTCATATGAATAAAATGCTATACTTTTTCACATTACCCACCCTAGCATAACATAAGTTTTAAATGAAATATTAAAAATGCAAATACTACATAAAACATGAGCTTAACAAGGTGTTGTAAATTAAATGTCTATATAAAATCCCAGTCAAGTAAACAGAAAACTTACTAGTACTACACATTTGTTGGTCATGACTGCCTCCCTTCTTGCTAATGGGTAAACACTATTCTGACTTATGCTATTTACTACTTTGATTTATTTCTATTTTTTACTACTTATTTTTGTATTTCCAAAAAACACATTTTAATTTTTTTGCTTTTTGTTCTTTATTTTAGTTTTAGCATAGACTATATCCTGTCACATCTGACCTCTTAAATGTAGCATTATGTTTCTAAGGTCAATGCTCATTGCCATATAATATGCCATTAGCAGGCATAGACTGTGTTTTGTTTATATATTATGCTACTACCAGACTTTGGGGTATTTACAGTTCTTCAGTTTTAGCTGTCATAAACAACTTGCTCCACGTGGAACATAGAGCAACATATCTCTGTGTACATACATATACATAAATTTTTTGTGTTACAGAAAAGATACCTAAATATTCAAAGAGGTTTCTGAACTTCTGTTCTATTCAGTTAGATTTTTGTTCATCTTTGTGCAAATATTGCATTGTTTTAATTACTATAGCTTTATCATATGTTACAGTAATTATAGGGTGATTCCTTCTACTTCGTTGTTTTTCAAGCATCTTGGCTACTTTTAGTACTTTTCTTTCCATGTAAAGTTTAATATCACCTTGTCACACAAATCAACCCATTGGGATTTTAATTATCATTGGATTGAATCTTTAGATCAATAATGAGTGAACTGGCATCTTTATAATGAGTTTCCAATCTGTAAACATGGCATATATCTCTATTTAAGTATTCTTTAATTACTCTCATTAGAACATTGGGTTTTGTTCCATAGGTCTTATATGTATTTTGTTAATATCTGTAGCCTTATGTTCCTTAATATATACTACAGTGCATGGCAGTATCTCCCAGTCCTTTAAGAGCATGAACTCTGGAACAACATTGCCAGAATGATTTTAGACAAATTCATAACTCTCGATGCTTCCATTTCCTCATATGTGAAATGGAGACATTAACTATACCTTCCTCGGAATTACTGTGAGACTAAATATGTCACATAAATCTAGAACTGGTAGTGAAAGTCGCTCAGTAGTATCTGATTCTTTGAAACCCCATGGACTATACTGTCCATGGAATTCTCCAGGCCAGAATACTGGAGTGGGTAACCTTTCCCTTCTCCAGGAGATCTTCCCAACCCAGGGATCAAACCCACATCTCCCTCATAGCAGGCAGAATTCTTTACCAGCTGAATGACCAGGGAAGCCCAAGCATCTGTTAAATGTCTGAGATTGTATAGATGTACAAATTATCAATTCATTTAATTATTCTGTTTTAAATACTTTTAGTTTGTTAGTGGAGGCATTTTGTTGAACTCTAACCAGAAGCCTTGTATCTTAAAATAACACACATTTATCTCAGTTTCTGTCAAGGTACACCCTTTTGCATAGTCTCACAAGGCTGCAATCAAGGTGTCAGATGGGGCTATGATCTCATTTGAAGCTCAAGTAGGAACGATCTGTTTCTAAACTCATGGATTGTTGACAGAATGTAAAATCCTCATGATTTTAGCACAGAGGGTCTTGTTTTCTTGCTGCTTAGAGCCCAGAAGCCCTTGCCAGTGTAAGTGTGCCATCAGTTCTTCCTTGTCACTTGGTTTTCCCCAACATAGCTGCTTGCTTCTTCAAAGCCAACAGAAGAAAGAGACACTCCACCAAGAATGGCATAGTCTTATGTAATCACATTCAGGTAATTCCATCTGTCCAATCACCTTTAACTACTCTGACTAGAAGCAAGACACAGATCCTGCGTACATTCTAGAGAAGAGAATCACACAAAGACATAAGTACCAGGAGGGTGGGATCATGAGGACCACCCTAAGTGTCTACCTGCCACAGAGCCATTTTTTCTAATAAATAGATCCTCTACTGACAATACCGTTTTAAGCTACTGCCTTATCTAAATTATCACTATATCTTTTTCTACACTGGTACCTCTGCTTCTGTCCCTGCCTAATTTTGGCCTGTTCTGTACGCAGCAGTCAGAGTGATCCCAGTAAAATGCAAATCAAGTAATCTCAATTCTATACTTACCAAGTTCCTCATATTATCAGGATGAGTGGCTTAAAGCTCAACATTCAGAAAACGAAGCTCAGGGCATCCGGTCCCATCACTTCATGGGAAATAGATGGGGAAACAGTGGAAATAGTGTCAGACTATTTTTTGGGGCTTCAAAATCACTGCAGATGGTGATTGCAGCCATGAAATTAAAAGACGCTTACTCCTTGGAAGGAAAATTATGACCAACCTAGATAGCATATTCAAAAGCAGAGACGTTACTTTGCTAACAAAGGTTCGTCTAGTCAAGGCTATGGTTTTTCCTGTGGTCATGTATGGATGTGAGAGTTGGACTGTGAAGAAGGCTGAGCAATGAAGAATTTATGCTTTTGAACTGTGGTGTTGGAGAAGACTCTTGAGAAGTCCCTTGGACTGCAAGGAGATCCAACCAGTCCATTCTGAAGGAGATCAGCTCTGGGATTTCTTTGGAAGGAATGATGCTAAAACTGAAACTCCAGTACTTTGGCCACCTCATGTGAAGAGTTGACTCGTTGGAAAAGACTCTGATGCTGGGAGGGATTGGGGGCAGGAGGAGAAGGGGACGACAGAAGATGAGATGGCTGGATGGCATCACTGACTCAATGGACATGAGTCTGGGTGAATTCCGGGAGTTGATGATGGACAGGGAGGCCTGGCGTGCTGCGATTCATGGAGTCGCAAAGAGTCGGACACGACTGAATGACTGAACTGAACTGACTGACTGATAGTAAGGTGCAGACTTCCTACAGTGACCTTAGAGTCCTGTATGATCTTGACCCCTAATTTTACTCTAACCTCATCTCCAAATACTTCTCCTTTGCTTATTCCACTTCAGCTACATTGGCTTCCTTGTGCTCAGTTGCTTAGTCATTTCCGACTATAGCCGGCCAGGCTCCTCTGCCCATGAAATTTTCCAGGAAAGAACCCCTGGAGTGGGGAGCCACTTCCTATTCCAGGGGATCTTCCCAACCTAGGGGTTGAACTCGTGTCTCTTGCATCTCCTGCTTTGGCGGTAGATTCTTTACCTCTAGCACCACATTGACTCCTTTCCTGTTCTTCAAACAGGCACGTGTGCTCTCAGCTTTAGTCACTAGCTCAAGCTGTCTGCTGTCTTAGCGCATTTTTTCCTCAGATAGTCCCATGGGTTGTTTCTTTATTTCTTTTAGGCCTTTACCCAGTGTCACCTTCTTGATGAGGTCTTTCCTAACTGCCTTATTTTAAATTGGGTACAGTGATCCATCCCCATTGCTCTCTTGTTACAACTCCTTACTCATTTCCCTGCTTTAGTTGTATCAGTGCTGTGTTTTAAGTTTGTGTTTTGTTTCTTTCTCCCCTCTTCTAGTACTTTGGCATTCTGTAAGGACTGGGATTTTTGTCGATTTGTGTTCAGTGCGGTATCTTCAGCACTTAAAGCAGTAGTAGGCACTTAGTAGGTATTCAGCCAGTATTTCTTAAAATTAAGTAAATTGAATTTTGTGTCATGGGGATGAGTAGTTTCCAAATCAACGGTTTTATCATCTTCTGATAATGAACAGCATTATTTCTTTTCAGGTAACATTCTTTTTCTCATCTTTTTTGCATTGGCTTAAACTTGTAAAACAATGCTAAATAATGGACAATTTTGCTTTTCTCATTACCTCAGTGGGAATGCTTTTCCCCTTTATACTTTTGTATACTTTCAATACTCTTGCATTGAAATGAATTTGTCTCCTTAAAGAAATAACCTTTTTTTAAATTTACTCAACATTTTTTGGAAAATATGGAGTAGACTGTGAAATGTTGAATCTTAAATCAAGGCGCTTTTAGGCATCTGGTCAGATGATTATATGATTATTTTCTATTACATATGGATGCCATGAATTACCTCAGGAGATATTTTAACATTAAGCTAGCCTTTTCTTCCTGGAATGAACTGTATTTGATCATAGTATGCTGTTCTTTTAATTTACTGCTGGATCAAATTTGTGAAACTCTCCATTATTCCTAGTATTTGATTTTAAAAGTAAGATTTTAAAAGTCTTCCCTCATTTGTTAAAGTTTCTATTTGCTGTTGCTGCTGCTGCTGCTAAGTCGCTTCAGTCGTGTCCGACTCTGTGCAACCCCATAGACGGCAGCCCACCAGGCTCCCCCATCCCTGGGATTCTCCTGGCAAGAACACTGGAGTGGGTTGCCATTTCCTTCTCTGAAAGTTTCTATTTACTCATTCTCTAATGAGAATTCAGTCCAGGCATGCATGTGCTTTCACAGATGCTCTAACTCACCTTGGATCTTCTCATTGTTCATCTAGATTCTATGGACTCCTCCTTTCAAATCATAAACTAGAGGATGCTGAGGTTATTTTCACTACCCGTTCACTGATTTAATAGCCTGAAGAAAGTAGAAAGATTACTAGATGCACCCTAAATCTTTATAGCTTAAAGCCTTATTACTTAGTTTCCCACAACTTGATTCTTATTTTTCTAACAAAACATCTAGAGTTATCCTTAGTGTTTTTCTTATTTTTGCTCCAAATATTCAGTCTATCAGGAAATTCTATCTGCTCCTGACATATTTAAAATTCCTTGATATATTTGCATCTGTTTGTATTTTCTTTTGTTTATTCATGTCATTGCTGCTGCTGCTGCTAAGTCGCTTCAGTTGTGTCCAACTGTGCAGCCCCATAGACGGCAGCCCACCAGGCTCCCCCGTCCCTGGGATTCTCCAGGCAAGAACACTGGAGTGGGTTGCCATTTCCTTCTCCAATGCATGAAAGTGAAAAGTGAAAGTGAAGTCACTCAGGCATGTCCGACTCTTAGTGACCCCATGGACTGCAGCCCACCAGGCTCCTCCGTCCATGGGATTTTCCAGGCAAGAGTACTGGAGTGGGGTTGCCATTGCCTTCTCCCATTCATGTCATTACTACAGGTTAAAAATTATCACAGTTTTGTAATGTGTGTTAATATCTGATTTTAGACTTCCTCCCAGTGTGGTTTCATTGTCCTGCTGGTATTGAATGTTGCTATGGATATGTCTGAGAGCAGCTTGATTCCCTGCCCCCAGCCCCACCTCTCTTAGTGACTCTTCCTGGATACCCCAGTGGTCTTTCTTTCTCTAAGTGTAGTAGCTTTACTAAGCTCTGTCTCAGTGTTGACTCTTCTGATTTCAGTTGACTTATGGACATGCTGTCACTTTATATACTTAGATTTGTGGTGATTTTTTCTTGGAAAGAATTTTACTAGTATCTCTAAAGGTGTGTCCTGTTAGGTTATTTCTGTGTCCTGTTAGGTTGAAGAGAAATCTTCAAACGATAATTTGAACTCTTTGTTTTCATTATATTTTTCATACTTTTCTGTTCCCTATAACATTTATTCTGCTTTTAGCAGCATCTGTCCTTTTTTGCTATTTGTAGTTGTGCTTTAATTCCTACGACACTTTCATTTCTTCTGCTTCTTTCCTTAGCTCTGCCAGTTCATGTTTTATTTTTTCTGGTTGTTTTGCTGCTTCTTCCCTGTGCTTATACAGCTCTACTTTGTGCAAAGAACTTGTTGGACACTATTGCTTTACATTAAACGTTTTAAATAAAGAGATAATTGATGTATAATATTCTGTAAGTTATACAGCCTGTTGCTCTAATACATTTTATTTAACTTAAAAATTACAGACAATTGTTTGGTCGTAGTTTTCAAGTTATAATGACAGCTCTCCGTGTGTATGTGTGTGTGTGTGTTTGCCATCTGCTCATCCTCTTATTTCATCCTTTTTCTTGGAGCACCTTTGGATGCATCCTGTGATATTTCTTTTTGGAGGGATGTGAGTTTTTTCATCAGCTATTATTGGTATGGTCATATTCCCAATTAGTTGAACTCTTTCTGTGGGCCTAAGTTTTGGGATTTGTGTATGTTTTTGTGTTGTCCCTGCCAATCTCAATATGGAGGGTAGTCAGTTTTAACTATTAATAATTGTCTCTATAACCTATAACCAGTAACTAGTAATTGATTTGTCTGTGACTCCACCTTCTACCTGTTTGTTTTATTATAGGAACCATAATAGGACCAGGGATTTTCCTGCTTCTGTCTCATGTATTCTGTTTCCGTTAGGAACCACAATAGGACCAGGGATTTTCCTGCTTCTGTCTCATGTATTCTGTTTCCATTGTTGCAAACAGAGGATTAGGTTTTTCATCTGAGTATACTCATTTTTAAAAATTTTTTTTATGAATTTGGGGGGGAAATTAATCTTTTTATTTTTCATTGGCAGCCATGATGTCCTTTCTTAGTTTCTTTCCTCCCATAGTCATCTTTGCCCAAGTTTGACTGCTCTTGACTGTCCTTCAGCTCATTTTGTAGCTAAATATTTTTATAATCTTTTCTTTCCTTCTCAATTCTTGGGGTTATTTTTAGACTTAGAGAAGGGAAATACCAATTTATACTACCATTTTAAACCAGAAGTCTAAGTAGTTTTTTTTGTTTATCTAGCACAAATATTTTTACTTTTATAAACTAAATATGAAACATTATCTAAATTGATGATAGTAGATTTTCTCTTAGTTTTGTATGCATTTGGTCATTTTCAATAGGTTCTGGGGAGTGATATTGAATTGCTCTTAAATGCGTCCATCAGATATTTTTCTGAAGATGCTATCGAATAGGTAAAGCATGTGATTGCACCAAAATTGAAAAACTATAAAAGATGTACTGTGAGAAATATATTCCCTTAGTCTGTCAGATTACACCCCCACCCCATCTAACAGTTCTTGCCAGTTTCATTCTGTTCTTGGAGAGAAATTCTATCTAAAAACAAATATGTATTTACATGTATATTTAAATGTTTCTCAGTTTTTGTTCAAATGCTATCACTGTACACATTTTGTTCCTCTGCTTTTTTACTTAACATACCTTGGAGATAATTTCTGTATTACTCAAAAATACGCTTTTACAGTTTTTGGTTGAATCATGTCAAGACAGAATCTTCACATTTGTTTTTCTTTTTAATTTATAACTTCCTTTACCCCCTCTTTTTAAAGTGAACCTTCTTTTTCTTTTCTTTTTTTCCTGAAGAAATACATAATGTGCAGAAGTCTCCAAATTCTAGCTTTGGGGTTGACTCTTTCTCCCTTGGATGTCTTTTTACATATTTCTCTGAGCCTTATATTTCCTATACATTGATAATGAGATATCTTGGATTGGTTAGTTTCAGGTTCAGTTTTCTTGGCAAGAATATTTCATAGATGGTACACTGTACATCCTCTTGCATCACAGTAGGAGCCACGTGATTTCTATGTTTAGTGATGTTAAGATAGATCAGTATGTTTAGGTGTTTTCAGCTCTTTCTGACCGTTATAAAGTTAGCCATTGACATTTCACCTGGTGAACATTTCCTGGATTGATAGCGAAAAAATTCTGTCATTCCTTCTATATTTAATTTGGTGTAAAGTGATGGCAATCTGTAGTTTTTATAGATTTGCTAATGTTCCCTATTTTTTAAAGAGCACTGTCTTTTTTAATAGTTGTATTTATTTATTTATGGCTGTGCTGGGTCCTCGTTGCTGCTTGGGCTTTTCTCTAGTTGCAGCAAACGAGGGCTGCTCTCTAGTTGCTGTGCATGGGCTTCTTGTGGTGGCTTCTCTTATAGAACAAGAGTGAGTGGCTTCAGTTGTTGTAGCCCACAGGCTCAGTAGTTGTGGTGTATGGGCTTAGTTGCTCCACGGCATGTGGAATCTTCCCAGGTGAGGGATTGATTCATGTCTTTTGCATTGGCAGGGTGGATTCTTTACTGCTGAGCCACCAGGGCAGACCCCTTAATTTTTAAATTATTAGTTGAGAAGGTTCCTAGATTTAAATCAATTTTTAACATAGATTAGAAATTACCCATGGTCTTTAAATAGTATTTCAATAAGAAAATCTTTTGAAGTCAGTTATTTAAAATATATGTGAAATAACTGCATAATTTTACTTACAAAACTTGTGGTTCCATGTATAGGTGTTTGAGACACCAAGAGACTCTCTAAACTTTTAGGATGTATTTTAGAATATCTATTTTTATTGTTCCTTTTTATATAGGTTGTTAAGTGTGGTATGCTGTGATCTAGACACTCTTCTTCTGTTGGAGGCTCAGTATCAAGTATCTGAATTGTTACTAAATGCTCAAGAAGAAAATACCTTAGAAACCTCTGAAAGTCACAGGTAAAAAAAAAAAATACTAAGACAGAATAATAGTTTTCTTTACAAATATTCTGTTAAGACAGTAATTTCGGTACAGTTTATTTCATGTTTTCCATTATTTTAATTCAGTAGATTTAAATAAGAGTAAAAAGCAATTAAAGCATAAATATCAGTTAAAAAGATTGTGAATGACGTTTTTGGAAATGGCTTGCAGAGTACTGCTTTCTAAGTTTCTGTTTAGTTTTTTATGTTTTAGTTAAGTACTGACTTTATTAAGTTGTGTCACCTTTAAATTCAGACTACATGAGAAAGATGACCCATTAAACAAAATGTCTGATTTTTGTGTCTCTTGTAGAGGCAATTTTTACTTCATTTTCTTAATTATGTTAGTTCACAGTCATAAATTCTGATTATTATGAAACGATGTTATGGTAATATCTTGAAAACTTTTTTCTACTAAAATGTCATACTTGACATTACCTTGAATTGGTTGACATATGCTGGATACACATTCAATAGCTGGCATTATTTTTGTGTCCGTAATCTTTAAAAAAAGTGTTCCTCCACCCTAGCTAGGCCTTGGAAAAGTAGTATAGATCAGGCTATATTGCTGAATGCTCTAGTTTTGATATAGAGGATAGTATTAACAGCTGCAGGAAGTGTGGAGGATGCAAAGTTTAGAATTTGAAATAGGATACTTGTCCTAGAACTTACAGCAGAAAGCAAAAAGAAACTAAAGAGCCTCTTGATGATGGTGAAAGAGGAGAATGAAAAAGCTGGTGTGAAACTCAGCATTCAAAAAACTAAGATCATGGCATACTGTCCCATCACTTCATCGCAAAAAGAAGGGGGAAAAGTGAAAACAATGATGGGTTTTATTTTCTTGGACTCCAAAATCACTGTGAATAATGACCGCAGCCATGAAATTCAAAGATGCTTGCTCCTTGGAAGGAAAGCTGTGACAATCCTAGGTGGTGTATTAGAAAGCAAAGACATCACTTTGCCAGCAAAGGTCTGTACAGTCAAAGCTATAGTTTTTTCTGCAGTCATGTACAGATGTGAGAGTTGGACCATAAAGAAGTTTGAATGCCAAAGAATTGATGCTTTTGAACCGTGGTGCTAGAGAAGACTCTTGAGAGTCCCTCGGACTGCAGGGAGATCAAACCAGTCAATCCTAAAGGAAATCAACCTGAAAATTCATTGAAAAGACTGATGCTGAAGTTGAAGCTCCAATACTTTGGCCACCTGATGCAAAGAGCTGATTCACTGGAAAGGACCCTGATGCTGGGAAAGATGGAAGGCAAAACGAGAAGGGAACAGCAGAGAATGAGATGGTTAGATATCATCACTGACTTGATGGACATGAATTTAAGTAAACTCTGGAACTTAGTGGAGGACAGAGGAGCCTGGGGTGCTACAGTCCATGGAGACACAAAAAGTCAAACACGACTTAGCAACTGAGTAACAACAACTAGAACTGAAGGGAACATTGACTAAAAATGTGGTAAAGTTGTTGTGGAAGTACTGCCTGTCTTCATGTCATTTCTTTTTGACATATAGCATTTGTTAAGAAAATATTCTTCATATCATTCATTTCATTATATCAATTATATCTCCAATTCTTTGCTCCTTAGGTCGGAAAGCTCTAGGATAAAGTGAATGTATCTCTCCCTTTTCTATAGAAACTATATTGCTTTTTTCCTTATGCATTGCACTGACATGATCTTAAAATTAAATCATATTTAATTAAGGCAGTAACAATTGGTATGTTTATTTTTCAGGGAGTTTATAATTGATAGCTTATCAGTAGAGAGAAATCATGTTCTTGTTAGAATAAATCTTATTGGTGGGCCAATGGAACGAATTTTGCCTCCAAGGTTACTGGAGAAGGTAAGTGGAGTAAAGGGAGGGGAGAATGTTTTT
This sequence comes from Bos taurus, assembly GCF_002263795.3. Lineage (NCBI taxonomy): Eukaryota > Metazoa > Chordata > Mammalia > Artiodactyla > Bovidae > Bos > Bos taurus. The sequence goes on from NC_037336.1 coordinate 29,944,143, forward strand.
CGAATGCATTTTGAAGCAAGGTAGCCAACTCAAATGACAGTTAGGATACAAGTAAACAGTTCCTAATGAAAATAGTATTTTTCATGACAAGATGTCACAAGTGGTAGTTTCTGTTGCAGAGTAGGATATTATTTTATTAAAAACTTGTCATTTTCCTTGTGTGTCTTTGAATTTTTTTCACTTTTAAAAACTTTCTCCTTCATGATACTTAATTTTTATTAAAGTGAAGTGAAGTGAAGTCTCTCAGTTGTGTCCAACTCTTTGCGACCCCATGGACTATAGCCTACCAGGCTCCGCTGTCCATGGGATTTTCCAGGCAATAGTACTGGAGTGGGTTGCCATTTCATTCTCCAGGGGATCCTCCTGACCCAGGGATCAAACCTGGGTCTCCCCCATTGTAGACAGACGCTTTACTGTTTGAGCCACATGGCTAATTTTGTTGAATTGCATTGACAATATTGAGTACCTCTTTTTTCATCAGTATCCATACAGTTTGGTTTTCTCTGGAAGGGTTTTTTGTTATTGTACTAAGGGCACTTGTTTTGACTCTTCACACCAAGAATGGTGAGGTCGAAATGATTACAGCGCAAGAGAAATAGCTTTGTGAGCAATCTGTTTATAGAATTATCAAATTGGTCTTCAGTATTTAATGTTTCTATATTTTATTTTAGTTAGTATCCATTAGAATGTTGAATTATAAGATAGCTTTTGGTTATATTACAACTCTAGAATTTATGAAACAAAAGCTAATTTAAATGTCACTTCAAAAAGTCTTAAAATTTGATATTAAACTACTTCCTAAAGTCATCTGTCTTGCTTCTTTTTTAGGGTGATGAACCATATCCTTGGCCAATGTTTTCATCATACCCTTTACCAAACTGCTATTTGTCAGACTCTGTTACAAGAAGTACTGATCTAAAACAAGGTAAAGTATTTATTTTCAAGTGCCATGTTTTAGTGCTTTTTTTATACTTTGAAAAAAAGACAAAGTAATTTGAAGACATTAATACTATTTTTCTTTCAGTTTGTACATGTGGATAGATTTATGTCTATTCCTTTGTAAGTTTTCCTTATTTCACATATTCTTTACTAAACTAATATTTATATGATGCTGAATAATTCTTATCAGAACCTTTTTTTGCTTTTTTTAAAAGGGGAATTAGTGATTTTCAATGAATTAATTCTAGATATGTAGAAGTAGCCCACCAGGCTTCTCTGTTTCTGCGCATTCTCCAAGCAAGAGTACTAGAGTGGGTTGCCATGCCCTCCTCAGAACTTTATTCAACAGATTAATTTTTTTTTATACTTGTGCCACATGTAACTCCTGTATGCTCAAGAATTGAAATAGAAATGTTATATAAATATAGTAAATAAAAAAATTTTAAATGTCAGCTATTCATGACCTTTTAGAGAACAGTCAAGTAATTAGACAATTGTATAGTATTACAGTGTGATAGGAACTAAGTAGAAAATGTGTAGCCTGCTAGGATAGTTCATAAAGCAGATGCTCTTCCAAAGAACATTAAGTTTAATGTAAGACATGAGGTAGGTGTTTTCTGGGTATTAAAAGAGCATTTTTGACAGGGACCAACAGTGAGACTAAAAGGAGAAAATTGAATTAAGAAGTATAAGTAGTTCAAGGATGTGTGAAATATGATATGTGAGGACAAGCGTGACCAGAGATAAGACTTAGGTAAGCCAAGTTTAATCATAAGGCCTAGATACCTCAAGTTCAGGTGTTTAGACCTTATCATAAGAGCAATAAAAAAATCAAGCAGTTTTTAGACTTGAGAATTCTAAGATGAAATATGAAGATATTAAACCATTAATTTGAAAAGTTAACTTTTGATATTAACATGATCTTTGCATTACCGTCACACTTGCATTGGAAAAAAAATAACGTATATAATTGATTTCACTGGGTTAGGTTCCACAGTTATTATTGACAAGTAAGACATTTTTCTTCTTTCATAAAGCCATTTACCTTTCCCTATGTTTACTTACCTTAAATCAATTAATAGAGGCCATCAACTGTTAAACATTTTAATTTCTTTCCAGTGTTTAATATATAGACTATGTGTCTCACAGTTGCACAGAGGCAAACATTCTATTTTTTTTTTTTTTCTCTCTCTAGAGGATAGGGAAAGAGAACTCGAGGGAATTTTAAAAGCTTTTAATATTGTCTTTTACAATTTTGCCTCTGTGTTTTTCTGTTTGACCTAATTCACAGATGTGGGGTTAAGGTTAAGTATTTTTTAAGAAAAGACCCTTGAAAGAATATCGTTTTGGACTCTTCACACTGACTTGCATCTCTCAGTGAACCCAATCTTTTACTCTTATGTTTTTCTATGCTACTTTCAGTCTTTTAGCCAGTCTTAAATATTCTGACATTCTTTCTTTAGGTTTCATTATTTACTCATCTACTCATTCCTTTATTCAACATGGTTTGTGAGTGCTGATTATCAGTTACTTCACTAAGCCCTGGAGATAAGATGAGGTGTTAACACATGGTCTGTTCTCCCTGCTCCAACCCTTCAACCCTTTTCCTTGTCTGGAAATAACATTGGTATCTTTGCTAAGTTTCACTTGGAAACAAATATATCTTTTCTTTTGAACAGCAAATTGACTCATTATCCATCTTATTTTGTGACTGCCATATTAGGTAATTTGTTTCTTCAAAGTAGTTTGATAAAAAATATGCTTTATTTGAAACTGACCAAGGCAGACAAATCAGAAAATAAGATTAAATTGATAGTTCCCTGAGAAGCTCAGAGGACTATAACTTTATTCCCTGTTCTACTCTTATAAGTGATTTAGAAAGGGGAGTAATAATAGCTTCTCTCTCTAGCCCAGAAGATCACTTGCAGAACGGTTATTAACCTCTAGTGAGCCCACAGTGCTTCCAGGCAGCCACACGGTGTGTCCCCAGTTCAGGGCACTCTCCTAGTCTCCTAGATGACTTAGTTTCAAATCTTCTCATTCATCGACCCTTCCTCACCTCTTCCCAATCTTTCTGTCAGATAACTGTTTTCCTTTTTTTCCCCCCAAACTGAGGAAATAGAAGCTATCAGCTTCCATATACTCTTGATACATATTGGCTGACTCAGCTACATCTGTACCAATTTAGGTTTTGCATTACTATGAATGAAACTGCAAATATTGCTTAAAAAGGCCAGGTTCTTCAGTTGTGCAATACATTCCATCCTCTTTATCAGCAAAGATATTGCTTCTAACAGTTCTTCCGTTTTCCTTATTGTTTCTTCATGGGATTATGGGGTTAGGGGATGGGAGCTTGGTAGAGCTTTCCACTGTAGCTTTTCCATAAGCCAACCAGCATGCTATTAATTTTTCTATATTTAAAATATCTTCTTTTGAACTTACTTTCCCTCTCTACAATTCCATTTCTGTCCTCCCACTGCAAAATTCCTTCAAGGAATTGTCTAATTTTAGTATTGTAGTTATTCTCTTTCCGTGTTCTCTTGAATCCATCCACTTGAAAGCTAATCAGGCTTTCACCCCTGCCATTCTACCAGGGTTAAATCAGTGGGTCAGATCTCAGTACTCATCCTGTTACATTTAGCATTATCACTTAACATGTTTGATGCCTCTGCTTTTTGAAACATTTTCTTATTTGGCTTTCAGAAAGTACATTATCTGATTATTCCCCCCACCCCCTTGAATTTCTAGCAAATACTTCATCTTTGTCAGATCTTTCAGGTCTCTCCAAACTCTAAACTTTGGAGTGCCCCTCAGTTCTCAGTTGTCTTTTTGTGTGTGTGTGTGCATATTCTTTTGGGGATTTCATTTAGTCTTATGACTAAAATACTGTCCAATATACACAGATTTATATCTTTAACCTGTGTCTCTAGTTGACTCTGTACTCATATCTGTTCTTTGCTAGGGTGGTTAGTAAATATATCAAATATATCAAATTTAACAACTCTGAGATAAACTTCTGATACTCTTTCAAAATCTATTCCTTTGGTACATTTCCTCATTTTAGAAATGACAACTTTGTGCTTCCATTTCTTTAGGCAATAAAGGTGAAAACTTTTTTTGACTCTTTTTCTCTTCATAACCCACATTTGTGAGTGAGTGAAATCGCTGTCATGTCTGACTCTTTGCAACCTCATGGACTGTAGCCCTCCAGGATCCTCCATCCATGGGATTTTCCAGAATATCCATGGGATATTTCCATCCATGGGAATATCCAAAATCCTCCATCCATGGGAATTTCCAAAATATCCATGGGATATTTCCAAGAATACTGGAATGGGTTGCCATTTCCTTCTGCAGGGGATCTTCCTGACCCAGGGATCAAACTCAGGTCTCCCACATTGCAGGCTGACTCTTTACTGGCTGAGCCATTTCTGTCGCAAATGCTCTTGATTCTCCATATCTCAAACAAAACCACTTTTCATTCATCCACTACTCACTCTCATCTCTCACTGTACTGTTTTAGTAACCTGTTCAGTTTGTTAACACAGAAGCAAGAGTAATGCTGTTGAAATGTGGTTGGATTATTTTTACTCCTCTAACTAAAACCCTCTAATGACTTCCCTATAATCTACAAGGCCCAATTCCTGTCACATGTCCTATTTTAGTTTAATACAATTTCAAGTCTCTTTATTTAATTTCATATTTTCCCACCGTACTGGGCAGCAACTTCTAGTTACCTTTCTGTTAGTGCTTAGAACCCAAGTGTTTGAATAAGACATTATTCTCAATTTTACAGCAATACTTAATACTTCCTACTAATGGTGGTCCTGACATTACTGTGATTCTGTTAAGCAGGACAGAATGATCTAGCCAGTCAGTGGATAGCCCAAGAGATACCACAGGAAGGGATTTTACATAGATACATTTTGAGTCAAATATGAATCATACTTATGTCATTCTGATATTGCAGATGTTTCACTGACCTTATACTTACAGAAGAACAGCAGAAAATGGGAGAGGATATCAGAAGCATGTCCAAATTTCGAAAGTACCTAAGGGAGTATACTGATAATGTCCCGGTAACCTCTGTGAGAATAATGGAGCCAGACATATTTCTAGCAGATTAGAACTAAGTTGAAAGTAATGTTCCTCGTCAAACACTATTCAATAAGTTGAACATAAATTATGCATTTAAGCTAGTAATTATGCATTTAAGCTGTTTAAGCTAGTAATACTTTAAGATACAAAGAGCTGTTTTAAAGGCAAGAGTTCATATACTTGCCATTTTGCTTTTTCAATTTGGAGGTAATGATTCACTGATTCTGATAGGTGTTGTTTTAGTCATTTGCACTGCAGTACTTTGAGATATCATATCATTGTTGTGGAAAAAAATCACTTTAGCTGTGTGCACATGCTGACATTCACCTAATTTGTCTCCCAACTTTTAGATTTATCCTCCTTGCTACAGTTAGCATTTCCTCATCTGTTAAATTGCCTCTTGTTAGTTGCTTGGCATCAGTGTTAGTTATTAGATGATTTATTTTCATCTGTAAATAAGAATCTTGAGGCACCATTTGGTTCAGTTATTTTTCTTTATACACATTTTTAGGGTCACCATATTAAAATGTAAAAGCCTTTAAAAAACTGATAAGTATTATTTATGTACATATGTCACATATGTGGTAATCATAAATCAACTTAAATGGAAATTTTTCTTCCAAAATATCATCTCTCTGTTATCTGAGAGTTGAGAAAAGTAGGAAGAAATGTGTTAGTATAGTAACTTATCGTTCCTGTGTAGAAGATAAGAAAGAGGGAAGGGAAGTTGGAGAAAGAATTGAGCAGTGGTTAAAACCAAATGCCAGTTAGCATGTCAGTGAACTCCTAGAGATTAACTCATGATTCCTTTCCTATATGAAACAGAAAGACTGAGACACCTAAGGAAAAGACACCTAAGGAAAATTCCAATCCCACAGAAAGGCAATGCTAAAGAATGCTCAAACTACTGCACAATTGCACTCATCTCGCGCGCTAGTAAAGTAATGCTCAAATTTCTCCAAGTCAGGCTTCAGCAATACGTGAACTGTGAACTTCCAGATGTTCAAGCTGGTTTTAGAAAAGGCAGAGGAACCAGAGATCAAATTGCCAACATCTGCTGGATCATCAAAAAAGCAAGAGTTCCAGAAAAACATCTATTTCTGCTTTACTAACTAAGCCAAAGCCTTTGCCTGTGTGGATCACAATAAACTGTGGAAAATTCTGAAAGAGATGGGAATACCAGACCACCTGACCTGCCTCTTGAGACACCTATATGTAGGTCAGGAGGCAACAGTTAGAACTGGACATGGAACAACAGACTGGTCCAAATAGGAAAAGGAGTACGTCAAGGCTGTATATTGTCACCCTGCTTATTTAACTTCTATGCAGAGTACATCATGAGAAATGCTGGGATGGAAAAAGCACAAGCTGGAATCAAGATTGCCGGGAGAAATGTCAATCACCTCAGATATGCAGATGACACCACCCTTATGGCAGAAAGTGAAGAGGAACTAAAAAGCCTCTTGATGAAAGTGAAAGAGGAGAGTGAAAAAGTTGGCTTAAAGCTCAACATTCAGAAAACGAAGATCATGGCATCTGGCCCCATCACTTCATGGGAAATAGATGGGGAAACAGTGGGAAGTGTCAGACTTTATTTTTTGGGCTCCAAAATCACTGCAGATGGTGATTGCAACCATGAAATTAAAAGACGCTTACTCCTTCGGAGGAAAGTTATGACCAACCTAGGTAGCATATTCAAAAGCAGAGACATTACTTTGTCAACAAAGGTCTGTCTAGACAAGGCTATGGTTTTTCCTGTGGTCATGTATGGATGTGAGAGTTGGACTGTGAAGAAGGCTGAGTGCCGAAAAATTGATGCTTTTGAACTGTGGTGCTGGAGAAGACTCTTGCAAGTCCCTTGGACTGCAAGGAGATCCAACCAGTCCATCCTAAAGGAGATCAGTCCTGGGTATTCATTGGAAGGACTGATGCTGAAGCTGAAACTCTAATACTTTGGCTACCTGATGTGAAGAGTTGACTCATTGGAAAAGACCCTGATGCTTGGAGGGGTTGGGGGCAGGAAGAGAAGGGGACGACAGAGGATGAGATGGCTGGATGGCATCACCGACTCGATGCACATGAATTTGGGTGAACTCTGGGAGTTGGTGGACAGGGAGGCCTGGCATGCTGCGATTCATGGGATCACAAAGAGTCGGACATGACTGAGTGACTGAACTGAACTGAAGCTAAAATTAGGTTTCCCAGGAGTTATTAATTACATCACTAATCAGAGAGTGTGCTCTTCAGTGTTCTATTTTGGTGTGTTCAGGATGGGGACTTCTTTCTTTTAGGAGGAAGGGAAATTCAGTACTTCCATACTGAGAAATAAAAATGCCTTGAGTTGGGTAGCACACTCTGGTCATTGGAAAGACATAACTTAATAAAATGAGAAACAAGCTCTTTTACTTCCCTTTCTAGCATCTTCCATTCACTTTATTTTTTATTTTATAAAGTTTATTCAGGCTGAATTATAAAAAACAGCAATCTAATTCATGCCTATATCCTATCTACCTTATTACTGTAGAATTTCCATCTTTATCAAGAAATCACTCAGAAATACATTTACTTTGTTGGGGCGGATATCTTCAAAGTAGAAAATATGTTGTTTTGTCATGGGCTTTATGTTTCTCATATCCCTAACAGGGCCAGCAGAAGCATAGCATCGATTCACAAGGTCATTGATGGCCAGGCTGTTGGGAGTGATTGCTTTTATTTGATCTTAGAAATTCAAATAGCTAGTCATTGAAAGCCTCAAGCATATTAGTAACTCCTGATGCAAGTAAACTTATGAATGTTCTGAAGTAAAAATGAGCTTAAGAGAAAAAGAAGAATAGGATGACTTATAATAGCAACTACATTTTAATAAAAGAATGAAAATTGCCAAATTAACAAATGAGTAGGTTGGATTGCTTTTATTTCTAGTCTGATAAGTTATGTAAGATTTAGGATTACTGCTCTTCCTCCAATCAACCAAAAATAGAATCCCATGAGAAAAACAAAGTGCTTTGAAAAATAATATGTACTACATAAAATATAATGCAGCATGATGACAGGTATTGTTTGTTCTGATTTTGAAAGTCTTTGTATTATGTCTTACACATATAGTTAGACTATAAATATTTTTTGGTGATGAATTCTCCTTTTTATCAAATATTTATCTAGGCTTTTATGTCAAGTTAGGCACTTTCTCATTTTTTTTTTCTTTCTGTATTGTTTCTACCCTTGGAATTAAAATTTATTTTCTGCAGATAAAAGGTAAATGGCTTTTGTTTGGCATCATCCTGTTAACTGAGAGAATAGGAAAATATGATTATGGATCCTTTCCAATGTCATAAATCTTGAGCTGTAGTTGTTGAGATACTTAGTTTAAAAATCAGAGTAAGTGTTTTCTTTTGAATTGTAAAACTCTTCATGTACTTCTTGATGTTTGAAACAAACATCAGTAGCAACTAGCAGAAATAAATCACCTGCTAGTTTAGGTGCAAGTGATAAGGGAGAACTAATTGCTCTTTTTTAAAAAATGCTTCACTGATACCTCCTATAGTACATGGTTAATTATCACATATTAAAATGAAAAGTGATATGATAATTCTAAAGTGAAGTATAATCTGTATAAAATATAGATGTCATATGTTTAAGAACTCACAGTTCAAACCAAATAGTGTAAGAATTTAGATACTCTCACGTTTAGAAATGTAGGGAGAACTAATATAGAGAATTTAAGCATCTTTTCAGTTACTTGGAGACTACTCCGGAGTCTTTCCTTAAATATTGTAAATATTAAGAATAAAGTGGCATAGCTATATTAATCTACATGGAAGAAGAAAAGATAAGCAAAAACACAAATTGGAAGCAAATATTTCACAGATAAGCTTCAGTCTAATAGATGGGTGACTTTCCAAATTAAGCCTAGGAATCTGTTGCAAGTTAATTTATTAAATCTTCCATTTATTTTGTTTCTTTTATAGCAGCTGTTTGTGATACTCTGTATGAAATGGGCATTCATAAAGAAGTATTAAAAGTTTTTTGCATAGATTTTCTTTGCATTTATATTGAGGTTACATTTTTCTTGTCCTTGAAATGGAGGTTCTTTCTTTTTACATTATCTGTGATGATAAGTATAATCTTTCCTTCTATATAGTAATCTTTTGAGAAACCAATTATACAATATCATCAAGTATGAAAAGATTATAGTACTTACCGTAGCAAAGAATTTCAGGGTTTAGATATGAACTATTATCAGTTGTAATTGAATTTTGTAAACATGAAACTTGATGTTTCCTATTTTCCTCAGTGGTAGTAAGTGGGTTGGGTAAAAAGTGCTTATTGCCAGAGAGAACTGTCCTGTGCACTGAACAATTTTTTTTAGCAGCTTTCATGGTCTCTGCTCACTAGATACGCATAGAAGTCTCTATTTGCACCCACCCCTCCCAGCCAGGAATGTCTGTAGACATTACTGAAAGACAGGGAGCAAAACTTAGCCCATTTGAGAACTATAGCTGTAGATTTGCTTTTGCATTCTAGCACTTCATACAGATAGACTCACGTAAGATACTTTATTTGTGCTTGATTTCTTTAAGCATAATGAGTTGAAGATTCATCTAGTTTGTTACATGTACCATTTGTGTGTACCATTTTACTCAGGAGGATTCCAGTATAGATTAACTACAGTTTGAATTAATATCACTTTTTGTTTATATTTTCTTAGAATTCTTAAAAACAACTGCATTAAAATTTTTACCTGGTAATTGTATCACCAAGGTCCTTTCTGTGTCTTTATATTTATTGATTCAACTACAGGTTAGTAATTTTTAATTGAATATTCAGCATTACTAATTTTACATAGTTAAGTGCTAGATTTTGTTTTCTTTAAAGATTAGTGGACATTTTGGGCCATGCAGTCAAGTTATTTGTGAAATCAGTTTGATCATTCAGGGCTTTCATTTTTTTTGTTAGGGTGAGTGTAAAGTTGTCTTTGTGTGTATGTGTGTGCTTAGTCGCTCAGTTGTATCTGACTATGTATGACCCCATGGACTGTTGTCCACCAGGCTTCTCTGCTCATGGAATTCTCCAGGCAAGAATACTGGAATGGGTTGCCATTTCCTACTCTGGGGGATATTCCCAACCCAAGGATCAAACCCACGTCTCCTGCATTGGCAAACAGTCTTTACCAGTGCACCACCTGGGCAGCCCCGTGTCTTTACTTTAAGGCTAATTTAACTCTTTTACAAAAGTTTGGCTCTTTTGGTCTGTAGAACTCTGTAGTTGAGGAGGACTCTTCATAATCTTTCTGTAACTTGGACATCTCCTCACCATATGTATACTCTGAGAATTGTTCATGTTCTCTGCCCAGTCTTGTGGAGCTTCTCTTCATCTGCACAGCCAATTCTTTGCAACTACCTTGACAAAAACTTACACAGATTTCTGGAGTTCTTTCTTTCTTCTTCCTCTTCCACAAATTTTAGTCTCCTCAGTCTCTCTGCAGTGTGACTTCTGTCTCTTTAACTCAATGCCCCACTTCCTGCATATGATGTTGAAAGTAATTCTAGAAAAAACCAGGGCCCAGTTGTAAAGGTACCTTGTTAGTTTCCCTTTTCTCAGACATAATAGTCCTATACTGCCTATTGTTGACCAGTGTCTGAAAACAGTGTTTTGATGTATTTTAACCATTTCTTGAGTTATTTATGGCAGGAAGGCAAGTATATTTCCAGTTTCTCCATCATGACCAGAAACAAAACTATGGTTTTTAAATTTTTTATGTGACTATAAACAAAGAAATTTTGGTAAACATTAAAATTTTATGTATCGTTCAGGTTTGTTCTACTCCCAAAATCACTGATTTAGAATTGTTGTGTTCCTATGATACCATTCCTGTAATTCCATTTCTCCTTGCCTCATTAGGGCTTTTGCTAGAGTAAAGTTACTGGCCTCTCTTTGGACTTCCTCACTAATTAAGCACTAAGGTAGGAAGGAAAAATGTTTGATAGGTGAATTTTGCAGAAGGAATGAAAAATCTTGAATTAGACTACTTAAAGGCTGTATTTCCAAGTTAGCCTATCTTTTTATTAATTTTTATTTAAACCAGTTTTTTTTTTTTTCAGTTAGCGTTATACTCAGCTTTCCTAACAAGAGCAATCAGGAGAGACCTTTGGTTGTCTCATTACTGTCTGTGATTGAATATATTTTTTCAGTGCAGGGGAGAGATTTGTTAAGTCCATGTGGTAGGAGATCCAAGTTAAGGTGCTTAATTTAGCTGTTATGGTACTAGCACTGATACTTTGAACTCCATTTATCTCCTGCTGTCTGCTTTTCATTTGGTTCCAGATTTGGAGGGAGGAAATAAAGGAATTGTTTTCCTCAAGCTTGTTAACATTACAGATACAAATTTTCAGTAAACATATCAAATCACTAAATATTATTAGCTGTGATATATTCACATTGAAGAGCTCACATTCCCACTGAGAGCCGGGGGAAACCATAACTAGAAGTTATGAGGATACAAAGTTATCTCTCTAGGAGTCTTCTAGGCAGTCTATCTCCAGCTCAGCATTTGTTAATTGCCTCAAATCAAATTTCCAGGTACTAAATTGGGACTTTCAGCCTTTCTCCCAGTTGGTAGGTGCAGATGCATAACACATTTACTGCTTCAGGACTGTTTACAGTCTAGTGGCTGTGCTCTTTTCCTTGGATGGAGATGCGAGAGCAAAATAGAATAGCAAATGTGAAAGGAAAGTGACAGGAGAGCAAGAAGAGGGTGTGAGCAGGAGGGAAGAAGAAAAGACAACAGGATTTTTAAATAGCAAGTAATTTACAAAAGAGCTTTATGGACATTTACGCCTTGAGGGATGGTGGTGGTTATGAAAGACAGGGTCTTTCATGGATAGAAAGAACTGACACAGAAAGAAACAAAGATGAAAAACTGCTTTTGTCTTTTCAGTCATGTACCACTAGTGATTTTTTATAGAAGTATAACTGACTCTTACATGTTATATTAGTTTCAGGTTTACAACATAGTGCTTCAGTATTTTTATAGATAACCCAAGTAAGACGGTAGGTGTTGCGAGAGGGCATAAGAGGGCAGACGCACTGAAAACATAATCACAGAAAAATATCCAGTCTGATCACACAGACCACAGCCTTGTCTAACTCAATGTTACCCATGCCGTGTGGGGCCACCTAAGATGGGAGGATCATGGTGGAGAGATCTGACAGAATGTGGTCCACTGGAGAAGGGAATGACAAACCACTTCAGTATTCTTGCCTTGAGAAACCCATGAACAGTCTGAAAAGGCAAAATGATAGGATACTGAAAGATGAACTCCCCAGGTCGGTAGGTGCCCAATATGCTACTGGAGATCAGTAGAGAAATAACTCCAGAAAGAATGAAGGGATGGAGCCAAAACAAAAACAATACCCAGTTGTGAATGTGACTGGTGATAGAAGCAAAGTCCAATGCTGTAAAGAGCACTATTGCATAGGAACCTGGAATGTCAGGTCCATGAATCAAGGCAAATTGGAAGTGGTCAAACAGGAGATGGCAAGAGTGAACATCGACATTCCTAGGAATCAGCGAACTAAAATGGACTGGAATGGGTGAATCTAACTCAGATGACCGTTATATCTACTACTGCTGGCAGGAATCCCTTAGAAGAACTGGAGTAGCCATCATGGTCAACAAAAGAGTCCGAAATGCAGTACTTGGATGCAATCTCAAAAACAACAGAATGATCTCTGTTCGTTTCCAAGGCAAACCATTCAATATCACGGTGATCCAAGCCTATGCCCTAACCAGTAATGCTGAGGAAGCTGAAGTTGAATGGTTCTATGAAGACCTACAAGACCTTTTAGAACTAACACCCAAAAAAGATGTCCTTTTCATTATAGGGAACTGGAATGCAAAAGTAGGAAGTCAAGAAACACCTGGAGTAACAGGCAAATTTGGCCTTGGAATACAGAATGAAGCAGGGCAAAGGCTAATAGAGTTTTGCCAAGAGAACGCACTGGTCATAGCAAACACCCTCTTCCAACAACACAAGAGAAGACTCTACACATGGACATCACCAGATGGTCAACACTGAAATCAGATTGATTATATTCTTAGCAGCCAACGATGGAGAAGCTCTATACAGTCAGCAAAAACAAGACCGGGAGCTGACTGTGGCTCAGATCATGAACTCCTTATTGCCAAATTTAGACTTAAATTGAAGAAAGTAGGGAAAACCACTAGACCATTCAGGTCTGACCTAAATCAAATCCCTTATATTTATACAGTGGAAGTGAGAAGTAGATTTAAGGGACTAGATCTAATAGAGTGCCTGATGAACTATGGATGGAGATTTATGACACTGTACAGGAGACAGGAATCAAGACCATCTCCAAGAAAAAGAAATGCAAAAAAGCAAAATGGCTGTATGAGGAGGCCTTACAAATACCCGTGAAAAGAAGAGAAACGAAAAGCAAAGGAGAAAAAGATATAAGCATCTGAATGCAGAGTTCCAAAGAATAGCAAAGAGAGATAAGAAAGCCTTCCTCAGCAATCAATGCAAAGAAATAGAGGAAAACAACAGAACAGGAAAGACTAGAGATCTCTCCAAGAAAATTAGAGATACCAAGGGAACATTTCATGCAAAGATGGGCTCGATAAAGGACAGAAATGGTATGGACCTAACAGAAGCAGAAGATATTAAGAAGAGGAGGCAAGAATACACAGAACTGTACAAAAAAGATCTTCACAACCCAGATAATCACGATGGTGTGATCACTGACCTAGAGCCAGACATCCTGGAATGTGAAGTCAAGTGGGCCTTAGAAAGCATCACTACAAACAAAGCTAGTGGAGGTGATGGAATTCTAGTTGAGCTATTTCAAATCCTGAAAGATGATGCTGTGAAAGTGCTGCACTCAATATGCCAGAAAATTTGGAAAACTCAGCAGTGGCCACAGGACTGGAAAAGGTCAGTTTTCATTTCAATCCCAAAGAAAGGCAATACCAAAGAATGCTCAAACTACAACACAATTGCACTCATCTCACACGCTAGTAAAATAATGCTCAAAATTCTCCAAGCCAGTCTTCAGCAGTACATGAACCGTGAACTTCCAGATGTGCAAGCTGGTTTTAGAAAAGGCAGAGGAACTAGAGATCAAATTGCCAACATCTGCTGGATCATGGAAAAAGCAAGAGAGTTCCAAAAAAACATCTATTTCTGCTTTATTGACTATGCCAAAGCCTTTGACTGTGTGGGTCACAATAAAGTGTGTAAAATTCTGAAAGAGATGGGAATACCAGACCACCTGATCTGCCTCTTGAGAAATTTGTATGCAGGTCAGGAAGCAACGGTCAGAACTGGACATGGAACAGACTGGTTCCAAATAGGAAAAGGAGTTCTTCAAGGCTGTATATTGTCACCCTCCTTATTTAACTTATATGCAGAGTACATCATGAAAAATGCTGGGCTGGAAGAAGCACAAGCTGGAATCAAGATTGCTGGGAGAAATATCAATAACCTCAGACATGCAGATGACACCACCCTTATGGCAGAAAGTGAAGAGGAACTAAAAAGCCTCTTGATGAAAGTGAAAGAGGAGAGTGAAAAAGTTCGCCTAAAGCTCAACATTTTGAAAACTAAGGTCATGGCATCTGGTCCCATCACTTCATGGGAAATAGATGGGGAAACAGTGGAAACAGTGTCAGACTTTGTTCCAAAATCACTGTAGATGGTGATTGCAGCCATGAAATTAAAAGACGCTTACTCCTTGGAAGGAAAGTTATGACCAACCTAGGTAGCATATTAAAAAGCAGAGACATTACTTTGCCAACAAAGGTTTGTCTAGTCAAGGCTGTTGTTTTTCTATTGGTCATGTATGGATGTGAGAGTTGGACTGTGAAGACAGCTAAGTGCCGAAGAATTGATGCTTTTCAATTGTGATGTTGGAGAAGACTCTTGCGAGTCCCTTGGACTGCAAGGACATCCAACCAGTCCATTCTAAAGGAGATGATCTTGGGTGTTCATTGGAAGGACTGATGCTAAAGCTGAAATTCCAATACTTTGGCCACCTCATGTAAAGAGTTGACTCATTGGAAAAGACTCTGATGCTGGGAGGGATTGGGAGCAGGAGGAGAAGGGGACGACAGAGGATGAGATGGCTGGATGGCGTCACCGACTCGATGGACATGAGTTCGAGTGAACTCCGGGAGCTGGTGATGGACAGGGAGGCCTGGCGTCCTGCAATTCATGGGTTCGCAAAGAGTTGGACACGATTGAGCGACTGAACTAACTGAACTGAACTGATACTCCATATAGGACCTCCTTGGTGGCTCAGATGGTAAAGCGTCTGTCTACAGTGCTTGAAACCCAGGTTCGATCCCTGGGTAGGGAAGATCCCTGGAGACATATAAAGTTTTTTTTATAAGATCAAGACTGCATTCTGTGTGCTATAATTATATCCTTGTATCTTACTTTATACTTATGGAGTGGGGCTAGATAGGTAAAGGGGATTAAGAGGTACAAATAATTAGTGAATCTTAGTAGATTCTGGATAGTTTGTTCTTGGGGAATAAATAATGTAGATATTCTAAATGGAAAGTATAAAAATTCCATTTAATGCTGTTCAGTTGTCTTTTACCTAACATATCAAGATGCATTTAACATTAATACTCTGCTGTTAAAATAATTTCCAACAAAATTATCAGCTATGATATTTCTTGTTTAAAGGTTTTGAGTTTTTATTAAAAATAATAATTTTCTCCTTTGACTAAATCAGTTTCATTTTTCTCTAGATATCGCCTCTGATTGAGGCCACTTATGGAATATTATAGGATCATTTTGTTCTTGATATTTAAAGAGAATATGTTAGATTACTACTAAGTATCAGAATTATACATTCTTCCAACAGAACAGTTCTTTCTGGTTTATATGTATATTTATGAGTGTGCATATATTTGATACATTTGTATACTCATGTGCATGCATGCTAAATCACTTCATTCATGTCCAACTCTTTGCAACCCCATGTGCTATAGCCCACCAAGCTCCTCTGTCCATGGGATTCTCCATGAAAGAACACTGGAGTGGGTTGCCATTTCCTTCTCCAGGAGGTCTTCTCAACCGAGGGATTGAACCCACATCTGTTATGTCTCCTGCATTTGCAGGTGGATTCTTTACCACCAGTGCCCCCTGGGAAGCCCCTTGTATATTCATAATGTTTGTACAAAAGAATATTTCTGTAGTTTTGATATGAGAAGGCTTTTCTGGTGACCTAAGTGTCAAATGTGAAAATACTTACGTGAATTATGATTTGTACAATCAATCATATAATTTTGTATATGATAACCATGAGGATTGAGTGAGGATATGTAGCTGCTTTTTTAGGGCTAAATAAAACCAGCTTAGATCATTGGAATGATATGTATTAATATATATTGATTATACTCAGTTATACTCCTGTCTGTTTATGCACAAATACACACACATGTAAGTTTTATGAGGGCCAGTGACCTTGTCTGTCTAGATTGTTATAGCCATATAGGAATTCCATGCATGTTTATTGAATGTGTTTTTACAAAAATTAGATGGAAAAATAAAATAGCTTAGTATGGTAAAAAGTTTAATTTTTTAAAAATTCTTAAGAATAAGGACTTACTTTCTTTATTATAATTGTATTCATTTCAAAGGACCAGGAGTTGGTTGAAATCCTCTTTAATATTAAGTTGAATACTGATATTTTCTTGGTGGAATTCATTAGCCCTTTGCTGCTGCTGCTAAGTTGCTTCAGTCGTGTCCGACTCTGTGCGACCCCAGAGATGGCAGCCCACCAGGCTCTGCCATCCCTGGGATTCTCCAGGCAAGAACACTGGAGTGGGTTGCCATTTCCTTCTCCAGTGCATGAAAGTGAAAAGTGAAAGTGAAGTCACTCAGTCGTGTCCAACTCTAGCGATCCCATGGACTGCAGCCCACCAGGCTCCTCCGTCCATGGGATTTTCCATTAGCCCCTTAGGTGGCTATATTTTGTAGTGTTCCAAACCATGTCTTTGGGCAGAAGCAATCAGGACTTTGACTTTATATGTGGAAAATGTTCTTGTTCCTCTTTCCTCAAAATCTCCTTCAAGGAAAGTGGTAAAGTGTATGAGTTCATGTGACTGTCTATCCCCCAACCCTCTGCTCTTCTACAAAGAAATTATTTTTTTCCTCCCCTTTGAATTTTTACATATATGTGTGAGTAAATAGTATATATGCTTATATGTATACATACTTATATATCCTTTTTAAATGACACCTAAATCTTCAATATATTTATAGATGTTTTCTAATGAAAAATCTGATGGGAATACAATTAAAATGGAAGATGGAAAAATCTCATGAGAATAAAAGGAAAAGAAAATTAATATTGCCATATTCATAAAATTGCTAAGAAAGAAGAAAAGTTATATTTTAGCAATAGGTGCTCTTTTACCGAGACTTACCAGGTAACTCAGTGGTAAAAGAATCCACCTGCCAGTGCAAGAGACATAGGAGACATTAGTTCCATGCCTGGGTCAGGAAAACCCTGGAGGAGGCAGTGGCAACTTGTCCCAGTATTCTTGCGTGGAGAATCCCATGGACAGAGGAGCCTGGTGGGCCGCAGTCCAAAGGGTTGCAAAGAGTTGAACTAAGCACGTGCATGCATGCTTTTTCAGCATGATTCATTTTCAGCATAGTTTTTTTTCTTTTACCAAAAAGAGGAAATAAATAACTGAGTAAAGATTGTCTACATTTATGCTTTCTTTTTGCTTTAAAGAAATGAATAAAACTGCACCTGAATGTACATGAAGAATTAGTATAATGTTTATATCAGTCTCTGTAGTGAAATCTTTCAAGCTTTGCACTGTGTATTAAATCAAATACTCAGTAATGAATAATATTTGTGTAAGAAAGAGTAATAGTTATAAATCAGTCCATTTTATGAGTTTTTGATAAACATGGTGATAGTAGTTTGATGGTGTAAGATATAATTACAGAAAAATGTCTGTTTCCTTTTGAAACCCATATAAAATACTTTTTCTGGAACTTATAACTGTTTACATTATTAGCATTAATACTTGTTTTTAAGTGTATCTAACATGTTTTGTTAAAATAATATAACATCTTTCTTATTAGACAATGATCTTGGCAAACTTTTATTGCGCTTCAAAATGTCTGATAAACAAACTGCATGGATAGAAAACTGCCGAAGACAATTCTGCAAAATAATGAAGGCCAAACCCGATATAATCAGTGGAGGTGGTGAGTATTTTTTAATTTTTGTGGGCTTTTTTTGGCTTGAAAAGTTTATTAACAGAAACTGTGGTTTCCTGAAGACTAATACTGGCATATCTAGAATACATAACATTAGTTCCAGAAGTCCATTGGCTTCTGGGAAATCTGTGATCCTAGAGAACAGAAATTAAAATTTGAGAAACTATGTGATTTTTTTAAAAATACTATCTCAGAGGTCTTGTTAAGCTAAATCTACCTTGCCTAGATAATAGTTTGCTTGATTTCAGCAGCTTTCACCTGACTATACTATACTGTTTTGGAACTTTATTGAATGTTTTGACATATTTTGAAACTCTGCCACATCTATCCAAATAAATTTAGTGACTCCTAAGGAGATTTGGTGGATGGTGTAGGGTTGAGGGGCATGGGGTGAGGGGATAGGTATGTTTTCTAGATGAGTAAGCAACTTGTTTTATACTCAGATTTTATATGTGTGCTTGGTTTTGTAAACTCACCTTGTTTTAATTAACATTATCTTGAATAAAGATACTGCAACAAATAAGTTTTAATGTCAATATAAGCTAGATTTCTTGAAAGCTGTAATTTAAAAATAATTGTCCTATTTATCAGTCATGCTTTATGGTTCTTATGTTTGTATTAGATGCTATAAAATTAAAAATGGGAAATAAAAATAAGTTTATATTTTGTTGGAGAAATTATATTTTTAGGGCAAGAAAATCAAACATTATTCTCCAAAATTGTAGTGTAAAATGAGCAGTTCAACTGTTTTAGACCCTCCCAAATACCTTAAAAATTGCTATTAGAAATGTGTGTGTGTATATATATATATATGTTTATCTCTGGTTGCATAACAGAAAATACTTAAAATAGGTTTTGCAAATGCCAAAAGGTACAGAACAAAATGAGAAAACAGCAGCTTGGTATATTATTTAAACACAGTAACTAAAGCTACTGTTTTCTCATTTTGTTCTGTACCTTTTGGCATTTGCAAAACCTATTTTAAGTATTTTCTGTTATGCAACCAGAGATAAACATATATATATATATATATATATATATATATCTAATAGCCATTTTTAAGGTCTTTGGGAGGGTCTAAAACAGTTGAACTGCTCATTTTACAGTAAAATTCTGGAGAATAATTGCACTCGTCTCACACGCTAGTAAAGTAATGCTCAAAATTCTCCAAGCCAGGCTTCAGCAATACGTGAACCGTGAACTTCCAGATGTTCAAGCTGGTTTTAGAAAAGGCAGAGGAACCAGAGATCAAATTGCCAACATCCGCTGGATCATCGAAAAAGCAAGAGTTCCAGAAAAACATCTATTTCTGCTTTATTGACTGTGCCAAAGCCTTTGACTGTGTGGATCACAATAAACTGTGGAAAATTCTGAAAGAGATGGGAATACCACACCACCTGACCTGCCTCTTGAGAAACCTATACGCAGGTTAGGAAGCAACAGTTAGAACTGGACATGGAACAACAGACTGGTTCCAAATAGGAAAAGGAGTACGTCAAGGCTGTGTATTGTCACCCTGCTTATTTAACTTATATGCAGAGTACATCATGAGAAATGCTGGGTTGGAAGAAGCACAAGCTATAATCAAGATTGCCAGGAGATGCAGATGACACCATCCTTATGGCAGAAAGTGAAAGAGCCTCTTGATGAAAGTGAAAGTGGAGAGTGAAAAAGTTGGCTTAAAGCTCAACATTCAGAAAACCAAGGTCATGGCATCTGGTCCCATCACTTCATGGCAAATAGATGGGGAAACAGTGGAAACGGTGACCGACTTTATTTTTGGGGGCTCCCAAATCACTGCAGATGGTGACTACAGCCATGAAGTTAAAAGATGCTTGCTCCTTGGAAGGAAACCTAGACCAACCTAGACAGCATATTAAAAAGCAGAGATATCACTTTGCCAACAAAGGTCCATCTAGTCAAGGCTATGGTTTTTCCAGTAGTCATGTATGAATTTGAGAGTTGGACTATAAAGAAAGCTGACCGCCAAAAATTGATGCTTTTGAACTGTGGTGTTAGAGAAGACTCTTGAGAGTCCCTTGGACTGCAAGGGGTTCCAACCAGTCCATCCTAAAGGAGATCAGTCCTGGGTGTTCATTGGAAGGAATGATGCTGAAGCTGAAACTCCAGTACTTTGGCCACCTCATGCGAAGGGTTGACTCACTGGAAAAGACTCTGATGCTTGGAGGGATTGGGGGCAGGAGGAGAAGGGGACGACAGAGGATGAGATGGCTGGATGGCATCACCGATTCGATGGACATGGGTTTGGGTGGACTCCGGGAGTTGGTGATGGACAGGGAGGCATGGCATGCTGCGCTCCATGGGGTTACAGAGTCAGGTATGACTGAGCGACTGAACTGAACTGAACTGAAAGGTATAGTTTTCTAAATTCCTTTCTTACAGGGATAGTGACAAGACAAAAGAGAAATCACCTCTTCAGTTCTATTCACAACTCTGAAGAAACAGGATAAAGGAGCAGAACATTATCATTAAAACTGTGTTCTGTTTGGAATCTTGGGACACCTCCCACAAGTCTTGGTCTTAATTATACATTACTCTGATACTGTGTCCATCATTAGATTTTGAGCTACTTTTAAAAATAGATCTTAACCTCTCTGCCCAGCAAGGTCTAGTTCGTTACATAAAATTCAGTTACGCTTCACAGCAACTTTATAAGATAGTCTGCATTTTATGGATAAGGAAACAAAGGCCTGGAAATTTTAGGTAATGAGCTCAGTCCACATCTTAGATGAAGAAGTTAACCCAACAATCTGACACTGAAACCACGCTCAGTATCAGTGTACAGTAGTCCACTGCACGTTCTCTTTAACACCTAATGTTTTGCACATGGGAGGCAAACGTTTATTAAATAAACCCAGGTGAGCATAATACTAATGAGATGGAAGATGAAAAATATTTTTAATATCTCCAATCTCATAGCATAGTTTTCTTTTTATAAGCTAAAACTTGGACTAGTTGGGAGGGTAAGCTCAAGGGAGAAACACTAAATAAATACATGCTTTTGTAAGGCAAGCATGCTTATTTATTTGTCTGTGTTCATGCACGTGTACAGACTGACTCTATAATGTGATTCAATTTGGGTTTTAAATATAAGCAATCTACAGTTATCAAGAACCAAAGATTTTTGAATTATCATTACTTATGCTGCAGTTTCTCCCCAAAATCTCTATATAAAACCTTGCAGTACTCAATGAATACCATGTACCTCCATTAATATTTTTCATAATTATGATAATGAGTGAATGAATGTCTTAAATTCTATACTCCGAATCCAAAAGGAGATAGACAAAAGAAATTCAGTTAACAAGAACTTAGTGAGAACCTACTTGTTGACTCCCTGTCCTGCTCCCTGCTATGGGCAGCTACTCTCCTTTTGTTGGTAAAAATAAGGAAGGAGAGAGCAAACTATCAGTAGTCTTTCCAAACTGATTTAAACCCAGGCCATCTAGACAGCTATCAGAAGAGAGATATTCCAGCTTTCTCCAGCTTGGGCTCCTGCTGTTTCCAGAGTTTTCTTTCCAGGTTTTCAGCTTATAAGAATAAATGAGACCATGTGGATGTGCAATTGCATGATATTCCTGCACTTGTAATGAGTCATTGGGAGAAGCAATACATTATAAAACCTAAGACCCATAGGCTGAAGTTAATTTTTTAAAACATAAGTCACATTTTTTCTTTTTCATAACCTTATTTTTGTTCTGTGTGTACCTTCTACCCCACCCCTAGCTATATCAGAGACCTTTTTCCTAACATAGAACTAATTACAACATGTTCCCTGAACTTCTTTAAATTTCATTCATTTTCATGTGTTTATTTCATTCAACTTCAGGAGAGAACATAGGTAGACACTCTATTCCATTAGGCTGAATTTCAAATGTATTCATGGACTGCCTCTTTTTCTTTCTTAAAATATAAATCATTCCACAGTTCTTTTTTCTTCTTCTTCTTGTCAGGAAGGTTCCTGTAGGTCTGATTGACTTCTAGGTTCTGCTGAGTATACTACACCAGCTGCTTGTTGTCTGTTCACTCTAAACATTAGATTCCATCATCAATTGCTTGTTTAATTTTTTTCTACTCTTATATCTTCCTAGAGTAATTTCCCTATAAAAATAAGTTTCTGTTTTTCACCTTATCTTCTAATCCTTATTTCCCACTAGTCTTTTGAGACCTAATAATTATACAGTTAAGTATGTTCCAGGTATATTCTTCCTGTTTTTGTTCTCCAGTGTTGATAATATGGATTCCCAGATGGCGCTAGTGGTAAAGAACCTGCCTGCCATTGTAAGAAACCTAAGAGTCATGAGTTCAATCCCTAGGCTGGGGAGATTGCCTGGAGAAGAGCATGGCAACCCACTCCAGTATTCTTGCCCAGAGAATCCCAGGACAGAGGAGCCTGGCCAGCTGCAGTCCATTGGGTTGCACAGAGTCAAAGATGACTGAAGCACGCACACGCATACAGTGTAGAATTCATTTAATTTGAGTTGGCCACTAAGTAACATATATAACATGTCTTATAGACAATATTGGAAACTGATATGCTTTGTAACTATACTATATTTTTTCTAACTCTATACTTCAAATGCCTAAATTATTACTACTTGGACTTTTAAGAGTTTTTGTTTTAGATGCCTTCTTTGTCCTTTAAATTTTGTTTTATTTGTTTCTGTTTTTCTCTGAAAGAATCCTGGTATAACAGCAATGAGGTCCTCTGGACTCATGTTTCTGGCTCCTAAATATAGTTCAAGGAATTCTGGTTCCTTTTAGTGGGGAGAATAGCACTGGGGGCAGAATTTGAGCAAAAATGTGCCTTAGATTAACACTAACATGTTAATGTTAACTTGTTAACCTGGAATGCCTTAACATTCCAGGTTCCTGTGCAATATTGCTCTTTACAGCATCAGACTTTACTTCTATCACCAGTCATCCACAGCTGGGTGTTGTTGTTGCTCTGACTCTGTCTCTTCATTCTTTCTGGAGTTAGTTCTCCACTGATCTCCAGTAGCATATTGGGCATCTACGGACCTGGGGACACTTTCAGTGTCCTATCTTTTTGCCTTTTCATGCTGTTCATGGGCTTCTCAAGGCAAGAATACTGAAGTGGTTTGCCATTCCCTTCTCCAATGGGGTATGTTTTGTCAAAACGCTCCACCATGACCTGCCCATCTTGGATGGCCCTATATGGCATGTCTCATAGTTTGATTGAGTTAGACAGAGCCGTGGTCCATATCATTAGATTGGTTACTTTTCTGTGATTGTGGTTTTCAGTTTGTTAGCCCTCAGATGGAGAAGGATAAGAGGCTATGGAAGCTTCCTGATGGGAGAGACTGACTGAGAGGGAAGCTGAGAAATCGGTATGCAGGTCAGAAAGCAACAGTTAGAACTGGACATGGAACAATAGACTGGTTCCAAAACAGGAAAGGAGTACGTCAAGGCTGTATATTGTCACTCTGCTTGTTTAACTTACATGCAGAGTACATCATAAGAAACGATGGGCTGGAAGAAGTACAAGCTGGAATCAAGATTGCCAGGAGAAATATCAGTCACCTCAGATATGCAGATGACACCATCCTTATGGCAGAAAGTGAAGAAGAACAAAAGAGCCTCTTGATGAAAGTGAAAGAGAAGAGTGAAAAATCTGGCTTAAAACTCAACATTCAGAAAACTAAGGTCATGGCATCTGGTCCCATCACTTCATGGCAAATAGATGGGGAAACAATGGAAACAGTGACCAACTTTATTTCTGGGGGCTCCAAAATCACTGCAGATGGTGACTGCAGCCATGAAATTAAAAGACGTTTGCTCCTTGGAAGAAAAGCTGTGACCAACCTAGACAGTATATTAAAAAGCAGAGACATTACTTTGCCAACAAAGATCCATCTAAGCAAAGCTATGGTTTTTCCAGTAGTCATGTATGGATGTGAGAGTTGGACTATAAAGAAAGCTGAGTGCTGAAGAATTGACCCTTTTGAACCATGGTGTTGGAGAAGACTCTTGAGAGTCCCTTGGACTGTAAGGAGATCCAACCAGTCCATCCTAAAGGAAATCAGTCCCGAATATTCATTGGAAGGACTGATGCTGAAGCTGAAACTCCAATACTTTGGCCACCTGATGCAAAGAACTGACTCATTGGAAAAGACCCTGATGCTGGGAAAGATTGAAGGCGGGAGGAGAAAGGGACGAAAGAGAAGAGGATGAGATGGTTGGATGGCATCACTCAATGGACATGAATTTGAGTAAACTGTGGGAATTGGTGATAGACAGGGAGGCCTGGCATGCCGCAGTCCATGGGGTCGCAAAGAGTCAGACATGACTGAGCGACTGAACTGAACTGAACTGTGCCTTAGATCTGCCACATAATCACTTATGATAATAAGGTGACACGAAACAAGAGTCCTCTTAAAAAAGGGGCAGAATGTATTTTTGTTGTTTCAAATTTACTTCTGGCTACATTGGCCTTACAAATAGCTGTGAAAAGAAGAGAAGAGAAAAGCAAAGGAGAAAAAGAAAGATATAAGCATCTGAATGCAGAGTTCCAAAGAATAGCACAGAGAGATAAGAAAGCCTTCCTCAGCGATCAATGCAAAGACATAGAGGAAAACAACAGAACGGGAAAGACTAGAGATCACTTCAAGAAAATTAGAGATACCAAGGGAACATTTCATGCAAAGATGGGCTCGATAAAGGACAGAAATGGTATGGACCTAACAGAATAGAAGATATTAAGAAGAGGTGACAATACACAGAAGAACTGTACAAAGAAGATCTTGTACAACCAAGATAATCACGATGGTGTGATCACTCACCTAAAGCCAGACATCCTGGAATGTGAAGTCAAGTGGGCCTTAGAAAGCATCACTATGAACAAAGCTAGTGGAGGTGATGGAATTCCAGTTGAGCTCTTTCAAATCCTGAAAGATGATGCTGTGAAAGTGCTGCACTCAATATGCCAGCAAATTTGGAAAACTCAGCAGTGGCCACAGGACTGGAAAAGGTCAGTTTTCATTTCAATCCCAAAGAAAGGCAATGCCAAAGAAAGCTCAAACTATGCAAAATTGCCCTCATCTCACACGCTAGTACAGAGAAGGCAATGGCAACCCACTCCAGTACTCTTGCCTGGAAAATCCCATGGATGGCGGAGCCTGATAGGCTGCAGTCCACAGGGTCATGAAGAGTCAGACACTTACTGAGCAACTTCACTTTCACTTTTCACTTTCATGCATTGGAGAAGGAAATGGCAACCCATTCCAATGTTCTTGCCTAGAGAATCCCAGGGATGGCGGAGCCTGGTGGGCTGCCGTCAGTGGGGTCACACAGAGTCGGACACGACTGAAGCGACTTAGCAGCAGCATGTGCTAGTAAAGTAATGCTCAAAATTCTCCAAGCCAGGCTTCAGCAATACGTGAACCGTGAACTTCCAGATATTCAAGCTGGTTTTAGAAAAGGCAGAGGAACCAGAGATCAAATTGCCAACATCCGCTGGATCATGGAAAAAGCAAGAGAGTTCCAGAAAAACATCTATTTCTGCTTTATTGACTATGCCAAAGCCTTTGACTGTGTGGATCACAATCAACTGTGGAAAATTCTGCAAGAGATAGGAATACCAGACCGCCTGACCTGCCTTTTTGGAAACCTGCATGCAGGTCAGGAAGCAACAGTTAGAACTGGACATCTAACAACAGACTGGTCCAAATAGGAAAAGGAGTACGTCAAGGCTGTATATTGTCACCCTGCTTATTTAACTTCTATGCATAATACATCATGAGAAACACTGGGCTGGAAGAAGCACAAGCTGGAATCAAGATTGCCGGGAGAAATATCAATCACCTCAGATATGCAGATGACACCACCCTGATTGCAGAAAGTGAAGAGGAACTAAAAAGCCTCTTGATGAAAGTGAAAGAGGAGAGTGAAAAAGTTGGCTTAAAGCTCAACGTTCAGAAAACTAAGATCATAGCATCTGGTCCTATCAGTTCATGGAAAATAGATGGGGAAACAGTGGAAACAGTGTCAGACTTTATTTTTGGGGGCTCCAAAATCACTGCAGATGGTGATTGCAGCCATGAAATTAAAAGACACTTACTTCTTGGAAGGAAAGTTATGACCAACCTAGATGGCATATTCAAAAGCAGAGACATTACTTTGCCAACAAAGGTTCGTCTAGTCAAGGCTATGGTTTTTCCAGTAGTCATGTATGGATGTGAGAGTTGGACTGTGAAAAAATCTGAGCACCAAAGAATTGATGCTTTTGAACTGTGGTGTTGGGGAAGACTCTTGAGAATCCCTTGGACTGCAAGGAGATCCAACCAGTGCATTCTAAAGTAGGTCAGCCCTGGGTGTTCTTTGGAAGGAACGTTGCTAAAGCTGAAACTCCAATACTTTGGCCACCTCATGCGAAGAGTTGACTCATTGGAAAAGACTTTGATTCTTGGAGGGTTTGAGGGCAGGAGGAGAAGGGGACTACAGAGGATGAGACGGCTGGATGGCATCACCAACTCGAAGGACATGAGTCTGAGTGAACTCCGGGAGTTGGTGATGGACAGGGAGGCCTGGCATGCTGCGATTCATGGGGTCACAAAGAGTCGTACACAACTAAGCAACTGATCTGAACTGAAATGATATACTTTTAAAAAATTTTCCTCTGAGCATTTAATCTAGTATTCTCATTTTGTCCTGCCACTTAGATTTTATCTGTATGAGATGCCATGGGAAGTGTTAAAATATGTTCTTCTTCTTGCATTTTTTCTGTGTGTAGTCACTAGCCTGTATGTAGTACAATAACTGAAGGTAACAACCTAGTTCTTCTTGACTTATCTCTTTCTTTCATCTTCTGACTTTCATATATTTGTTTACCATGTCTTATAGAGTTTATTCTTAAATTTTTAAAATCTGTTCTTTCTCATTCATTTCTTCTGTTACTACTTTGATTCTAGTATTAACCTTTTGGCAACTAAATTATTGTCTGAAATATATGATCATTCTAGAAAGATTAGAAATTATAAACAAAATGAAGAGACTGAAATTTGCCTTATAATCTCTGCAGAATAAAATTATCACTAAATTATTCTTAGCCCAAAGAGTTAATACCTAGCACGCTATATTATTTTGTCAGTTCACTGAATACCATATTGTATAGAATTTTCCATGTTAATAAATGTACTTACACAAAGTAATCTTAAAGTTTGCTCATCTATCTCTGGATCTGATTCCTATAACACTTTCCTTTATCCCAGCCAGTTATGATTTCAAATATACATTAAGGAGACACAAATCTTTAATAATTTAGGTTATCTGATAATATCAAAGTGCTAGTAAATCAGCTTAAAAAAATGAGAAACACACAGGTTAAGTAAAGACTGCTCTAAGTAGAAAGAGAGATATTAAGGCACCAAAGAAAACATAAGAGGTTATATGAGACCTGAAAGGAGGATCACTAATGGCCCCTAAAGGGACAAAAGCATCAATTCTTTTTTTTTCCACTCACTTTACACTGTGAGTACCATCATATATCGTTATTGGGCTATCCTTAGTGGTATGCTTCTAGTGGTATCTACCCATCATGTGATTCTGTTACCAACGCTCCTTTTTTTCTTAGACCCTCTTCTTGGCATAATTAATCAAAGGGAAGAGGAATTGAGCACAATTTCTAATCTATCACCTTCTGAATCCTGAACTTCAGCTGTACTGGTATACTCAAAGAATACTCATAATTGCTATGTACCTATGGATTTTAGGGCTCCCTTGTGGCTCAGATGGTAAAATGTCTGCTTGCAATGTGGGAGACCTGGGTTCAATCCCTGGGTTAGGAAGATCCCCTGGAGAAGGAAATGGCAACCCACTCTAGTACTCTTGCCTGGAAAATTCCACGGATGGAGGAGCCTGGTAGGCTACAGTACATGGGGTTGCAAAGAATTAAACACGACTGAGTGACTTCACTTACTTACTTACTTACTTACATGGACTTCAAATTGACCTGTCTTATATCTATTTATGGCTATAAACCAGCTGTACTTGATACATCAGATAATTCTCTAAGATTCAGTATTAATGGTGAATAACATAAGAATAAAGAATGATTTGAAATAAGCTGAGGATTTTTAAAAAATTGTGTGTGGTCATCTAATTTATATGGCAGAACTTATATCTAGTCTGTACGGGGTCTAAATATTCATAATGAAAAAGAAAAGAGATGATATCTACTGTTGAGAGATGGAGTAGATGATCTTTCCCTTTTCTCTCCTACTATGTACATCTGAGATTTGTAGACATGATCTTATGTTTTATATGTGACCCTTGATTGAAAAGACAAACTGACTAGGAACCTTGGGATCCAAGGAACAAAGATGACATTTCTTGGGTTTTGTTTTTGCCTCATATATCCTAGGCTGAGTGATGAAGAATATCAATGGATGCAAGGGAAAAAATGAGGGCTGGGCAATAAGAGCCTGCTCCCTCTAACCAAAGGACCAGGATAATGGCAGTCTACCAAGACAAAACTTGTAGAAAGTGAGCACTTTAATCCAGCCAAACTGTAGAAGTCTTGCAAACAAGACTTGGGCTGCAGCCTGGACTTCTGTTCTCACCTGACAGTGAGACACCCTGCCTCTCCCTGATAGGGTGGTGTCAGGGAGGCCTAAGTAGGGAGTCAGGACTTTCACCATCAGCCAGTGGTAAGGAGGCCACAAACTCTACTTTCCCTCCATTCATGTGTCTGTTCCACACGTGAAAGGTGTGGTATATTCTGAATAAGCAAGTGTTCAAGGAGCAAACATCTGGTGCTTGTATGCAGGATAACGATCAGGAAAAAACTGAGCACATAGTGTGAGTTCCTTGTGATCTGAGGATGTGCCAGCAGTGATAAAAGGTTAAAGAATTAAAGAGTGAATCCTGGAGAAACCATGCATATTTACAAACACTGAATTTTTTGGAACCGGCTGCTGTTGTGATGGCAATGCCAAGGGAAAAAACACTTATCCCTGAACAATCTGCCTTTGGTTTTTCCTCAGCAGTAAAACCCAGGTCCTCTTTTATCATATAAATATCATAAACTTTGGTTTTATAGTCTACTGATGTCATAGTCCAACCCTAGGGACTGAGTATAATTAAAAGGAGACGGTTTCTAATTTAAAATCCTTTATAGAGATTCTAAGTCTGCCATTCAAAATAAAAATCCACCTAAAACAATATTCAACAGTTTACTTTCTAGATAGCAATATCCTGGAGTTAATTTACTCTTAAAGTTAAGAAATGTTTTATGTGAATTAATTTCCTGGAGTCGCAGATAATGGAATTTTTAGTGAACTGACAGTGAGTTGTACTGAGATAGCCATGTTAGTAATTATGCAGTTTTGTTGTCATTGTTGTTAGAGAGATGGTACCAATAAATTGTAACTGTGGGTTCAACTACCACATGTGAATTAGTTTTTAACATTGTTCCATGACTGTAGTTTATCTCTCAAAATATTTGGAAGTACATAGTGCTGTTTGGGTTGCTGGGCAAAGCAAATATATTGGAATCCATAGAAATCATGAACTTTCTCTGGTTGATTCAGTGATGTCACCTTTATATAGGATGCATAAATTACTTTATAAGCCTCTAATATATTATGATCTAATAGCATAATTTCATATTTCAGGATCACTACTTGCTGGAAAGTAGTATGCGTTGTAAAGTCTGAAGTTAGTCTGGTGACTCAAGTTTCGAATATTTTAGTGTTTTAGCACCTTCACAGATGTGTGTTTTGTCTTCTGACATGTTTCTAACTGTCTGTCTAATGGCTGAACCTGATCCTGTTCATTGCTTTCCTCATGCTAGCAGTCACACACTTCTTTTCTTCACCTGATTTCTGAAAAATTATAATCTCAAGAGACAGCATTTTGTAACTTGTGAACAAACATAGAAGTTGAAAGGTTTCACTGAAGGGCTATTATTTACTTAGAGATTCATAGAAAAGAAACCACTTGAAAGATTTCTCCAAAAGTGGGAGTATTTGTGCTTATGTGTGTGAAGATAGAACCAATCTATAAATAATCTACAATCACTTTTCACTTTCATGCATTGGAGAAGGAAATGGCAACCCACTCCAGTGTTCTTGCCTAGAGAATCCCAGGGACGGCGGAGCCTAGTGGGCTGCCGTCTATGGGGTCGCACAGAGTTGGACACGACTGAAGCGACTTAGCAGCAGCAGCAGTGTTCTTTCTGATCCTTAACTATTGCATTTCTTATGTTTAAATATTTAAATATTTCAACTTGAAATCAATATGAATAGAGTTCCACAAATAAAAAAAATTTGTTTTTATCTAGAGATGTTGCTTAAGCTGTATCATGAGATGTAGCTTGTTAGACCTGTAGTTGTTGGAAAGCATATGTTATCCCTCTTTGACTTTACATTTCTGGCATGTTGAAGACTAACTTTTCCTCAGTGCTCTTGGATGTGAAAAAGGGTGCATTCAGTTAATATGTGTCACAGTCAATATCCTGAATATAATAACCAGGGCACAAATTTCAAAAGTGACTAAAACTTACTTGCCTTAATTACAAGCATATCAGTTACTCTTCAGATACATTTATTTCCAGCAAAAATAATTCTAAATTGCATAGTGATTATAATTCACTTGGTTGTATCCACTTTGGTGGTAATATATGCAAATATTTCTGTACTGTTACATTGACAGGCATCTTTTTTTCAACTTTTCTTTGAATTAATAAACTTTTAGAGCAGTTTTAGATTCACAGCAAAATCAAGCAGGAAATACAGAAAGTTCTCACATATTCTCTCCTTGAAACCTCCCCAACTAACAACATCTCATACCAGAGTGGTATGCTTGTTACAACTGATGAGACTACATTGACATGTCATTATCATCAAGAGTCCATAGTTTACATTAGGGTTCACTCTTGATGTTTCACATTCTATGAATTTTGACAAATGTCATAATGATGACATGTATCCACCAATGTAGTGCCTTACAAAAGAGTTTCACTGCCCTAGAAATTCTCTGCTCTGCCTATTCATCCCTCCCTCTTTCCAACCCCTGCCTGTCTTACCTTTGATCTGTTTACCCTGAACAGATAACATCTGTTGTCAAGTATATAAAACATATAAAATGTGCTTTTGAAAGGGATGTGAGCTATGCATTGATTCTGGTCTTGAAGTTCATGTGATGTTTTTTCTGCATGTGTGAATAATGATGGTAAGATATTATAGCCTAATTTGTGATAATTTTTTTTCTGAATTGAAATCATTTAGAAAATTCTGAAGTAATCCTTAGAGGATCTAAGGATAACAGATGGTTCTTTTCCAGTTTCACATTGAATAGGTTTGCAGTGAAGCTATTTAAAATTTAATTTACATTGGAAAGATTGTTGTGAATATTAAAACGATATGTTTTGAATTGGCCCCCCTCAAGAGCATAACTATGAAGAAGTTCTAATGACTTTTACCTACTGGTCTGTGATTTAGAGATACAGTATCATGTATGATTCTTGACCTTTAATATCCTAATTATTCTCTTGTTTATTACAGCTTTAGTAGAATTACTTGAAAAATTTGTACTTCATCTTTCTGAAAGCCCATCTGAATGCTACTTCCCTTCAGTGGAATATACAGGTACAATTTAAACATTTTGAATTTTGGAAAGTGCTTGGTATGCAAATAGATAATGTTTCATCAGTTCAGTTCAGTTCAGTTCAGTCGCTCAGTCCTGTCCAACTCTTTGTGACCCCATGAATCGCAGCATGCCAGGCCTCCCTGTCCATCACCAACTCCCGGAGTTCACTCAAACTCACATCCATCGAGTCGGTGATGCCATCCAGCCATCTCATCCTCTGTCGTCCCCTTCTCCTCCTGCCCCCAATCCCTCCCAGCATCAGAGTCTTTTCCAATGAGTCAGCTCATAGAAAAGTGTAATTAGATGCAAATATACACAAGGTTTTCCATCCTTAAAATCTCTCACTTTGTGTTATATACATTCCAGATATCTTCTGGTCTCTTCTGTGCAAATGTCTGGGTTTCCTTGTTACTTTCTAGCTTTTTTGTTGTTGTTGTTGTTAACTCTTTTTTTTTTTTTCTGCCTACCCATTGAAATTTATTTTTCCTTATGGTGGTATCTTCCATTCTTCAGTTTTATCCACTATCTCGTAGTGATCTCATCTGTTTGTACTGTTTTATTTTGCATACATTGATGACTTCTAAGTTTATCTCTTCTACTCAAATATCTATAAGCTTCATTCTCATATTTCCAGATGCTTGATAGGTAAACATCACCTGAATGTGCTAAAGAACCCTCAGGCTCAAAATGTCCAACAAGAGCGTTACTTTATCATACCTCATTGAGAGACTTCCTCCATCTATACTATTTTGGTGGGCAGTGCAATCATCTGTCCATCTAAACCAGGTTCCCGCCTAGTCAGCAAACCATATTCTGTGTTCCTAATATATTTCAAACTTAAGCCCTTACTTCCGTCCCTCCTCCTCTTTATGTTAGTTTAAGCCACCGTTACTTTTTGCCTAGGTTATTGCAACAGGTTATTGTCTAGGTTATTGTCTTTACCTCATTTTTCTAATTGGAGTCTCATTTTTTTTCCAGAAGTATTCTTTATGTTGCTTTCAGAGTGACGTATGAAGTGTAAATCTGACCTGTTCATTCCTCTACCTTTTAGAAGTTTACCATTGACTACTGCGTACAGTTTAAGATTCTTATCATGACGCCCAAGGCCTTAGGTTACTCTTCTTTCTTCTCTAGCATCATCCCCTTTTCTCCATGCCTCATTTGTTTTTCAGAAACACTAAACTATTAGCAGCATTGCCAGCCTCACCTTCTCTTCTCCAGATACACATTCATTTATTCAGCAAATTGATATTTTCCTCTACAATATAATAAAATTGCTCAAAGCACTTGGGCACATCAGTGAACAAAAGAGAGAAAAAAGTCTTCCCTTGATAGAGTTTACCTTTCTGTTGGAAGATAGACAGTAGATAAGTAAAACATCCAGTATGTCAAGTGGTATGGTGGTAAGTGAGAAATACACAGCAGGGAAGGGAGGTTCAATGTTAAATAGTGTTTGGACCAGCAGAAGTTGGCAGCAAGATATATGAATGTTTTCAGGGGAAGAAAATTCCAGCAACTGACTAGGAAGGAGACTGGTATAGCTCAAAAAGAGTAAGGGGGAGAATTTTTGGTGTTGAAGTTAGAGAGGATGATATGTGGATGGGGGGCAGATGGGGGCACACTGCATACCTTGTGGGATCTTAGTCCTGACCAGGCACTGAATCTGTGCCTTCAGCAATGAAAGCACAGTCCTGACCACTGGACTTCTGGGGAAATCCCTGATAGAGGGATTTTAAAGTTATTGCAGAATCTTGAACATAGGAGTGACATCCTCAGATTTACATTTTTAAAATATTACTGTGGCTGCTGTATTGGGAAAAGACTGAAGAACAAGGAAGATGAGTTAGGAGGCTATTGAAAAGATAATGATGAAAATTGGCAATGGCTTGGATGAGGATGTCAGTGGAGCTGGTCAAAAGTACTTGGATTCTAGCTCAGACAGTAAAGCACACACCTGCAATGCAGGAGACCCAGGTTCAATCCCTGAATCAGGAAGATCCCTTGGAGAAGGAAATGGCAACCCACTCCAGTATTCTTGCCTGGAGAATCCCGTGGACAGAGGAGCCTAGTGGGCTACAGTCCATGGGGTCGCAAAAAGTCAGACACGACTGAGTGACTAACACATACACACACACACACACACACATATTCTAGGTATATTTTAAAAATAGGACCAACAGAATAGGCTAACAGACTGAAGATGGAGTGAGAAAGAGGGGAGTCAAAGACCTAAGTTATTGATCTGAGCCACTGGAAGGGTGGATTATCAAACACAGATAGAGAAGAATGCGTGAAGAATAAGGTTCAGAGAGGAGATTAGGAGTTTGCTTTTATGTTATATTTTGAATACTTGTTACACATTTAAGTAGACATACTCTGTACATGTTGGCTGTTTGAATCTGGAATTTAAGGGGAAGGTATGGGTTGAAAATACCAATTACTAAATCTTCAGCTTACTGTATAAAGCTAATACACATCTCTTTGTCCTGTTTTTCTCATATTCTGACTTAATGTCTAATCCTTCATGTGGCAGCACACTCCTGTAGGGTAGTTTCTGTGTCTTACTGGTCTTGTCCTCTGCACCTAGAGTAACAGTGTCAGTAATTGTTTGACAAATAAAGGAAAGAATGGAATGAAGGATAAGAGCTTTATATACTGTGTCAATGCATTTGATTTACTCTGTTGCTTATTAAAAATGAAAACGTTTAAGATTTCAGACCAGAAGCTTTACTTGATTCATCTGTAGTTTAGAATGATTAATTTAGTAACTATGTAAAGGATGAGGTAGAGAGAAGAACTGAAATTTCCCAAAGGTGAATATCCAGTAAGTGAAGACACTGTGAAGAAAGCAGAGAGATAGCCTAGATTCACAGTAATAGATCATCAGGGGATATTGCGCCTCTTCCTCATAAGAGTAACATGACTTTTCTGTTTGCTGAAGAAACCATCCTTCAAATATGCATTTATTCAAGTTAGACATAATGTTTCAAATCTCCATAGAAAGAAAGAAAATTTTAAAGATATATTCTCAGTCTGGGTTACTTATTTTTTTTTAATTGTGTTATTCATCACTGCCCAAACACACCCTGTGCATTCGTATCATTGAACCTGTTGTGCTCCTAGTGTTCATTCTGGATAAACTTCTTTCTTCCTCATGACATCCATGTGGTAATGGCCAACTACTGTAAAGTCACAGCTAGAATGTCACCTTCCCTCTTACTCTCAATCATAAGTCCCTCCTCTGTGCTCCTATTGCATTCATCTTAAACTACCAATTTGATATTTATCACATTGTGCTTCCCTGGTGGCTCAGTTGGTAAAGAAGCCACCTGCAATGCAGGAGACCCGGATTTGCTCCCTGAGTTGGAGAGATCCCCTGGAGAAGGGAATGGCAACCCACTCCAGTATTCTCGCCTGGAGAATCCCATGGACAGAGGAGCCTGGTGGGCTACAGTCCATGGAGTAGCAAAAAGTCGGACACGACTAAACAACTGAACACATATGGCTAATTTAAATTATTTCATTAGTCTCAAATGCCTCTTTCTCTTTAATATAGCTTTTGAGATATTTTGTTAGATTAATTATTCATACCATTAAATAACATCAATGTTCACACAGTACATCTGTATAACAATTCTAAATCTGTTGGGATTTACAAGTACACATATATGTAATTAAATCATAGTGACATCTAATGCAGATTTGGGAAAGGGATAAAAGTGATCATAAGAAAATGAAAGCAAAGAAATGAGAGGAAAACACAAGGTAGAATAAAACAGAAATTAAGGTAGATGAAGAGAATTGATAACTTGAGTTCTGCTTGTGAGTAGAATAATGCACTGAGGCATCTGATGTGCATTATATTGTTCAACCCTGTAACTACCCTTGAACAACATGATTTTGAACTGTGGAGGTTCAGCATGCAGATTTTTTTTCCCCAATAAATACCTACTACAGTACCACCAAATCCATGGTTTGCTGAATCCATGGATGTAGAGCTGAGGATATGGAAGGCCAGTTGTAAAGTTATACTTGAATTTTTTACCTGCTGCATGGGGTTGGCTCCCTAACCCTTGCATTGTTCAAGGGTCAGCTGTACTCTCTGAGAGCAGGTGTATAATCATCACATTTAAAAATCGGGAAACTGAGATTCAGAGGGAAGAAATTAGGGCTAATGAAGAAAATTTTGAAGAAAAGTATCTGTGAAGAAATTATAACTTTATGAACAAACCTGAAAAAGTATGTGAAAAAACATACAGAGATTAATGATCAAGTTTGTAAGAGAGGAAATAAGTAAGAAGTGGTAATCATGGAAATTTGAATGCCAGAGGGGCTATCTTCAGTAATATAATCTTCAAATTCTACAGCTCTCTTTGGTACATTGTTCTGTTGGGTTATATGTTCTGTAGATAATCTAAAATTAACATTATGTCGTGTGTGTTATCTAAATATTCAACAAGGCTGATTGCTCAGTGTGTGTGCATTTACTACCCTGTGTTACATTTCTGAATTATGATGAGGAGATCTCAGATGTTGGCTTTACTGAATGTATTATCTAGGCCGTTGTTGTTTAGTCACTAAGTTATGTCCAACTCTCTGTGACCCCATGGACTGTAGCCCACCAGGCTCCTCTGTCCATGAGATTTCCCAGGCAAGAATACTGGAGTGAGTTGCCATTTCCTGCTCCAGGGGATCTTCCTGACCCAGGGATGGAACCTGTGTCTCCTGCATTGCAGGCAGATTCTTTACCACTGAGCTACTGGGGAAGCCTATCATCTAGGCAGATAAACCCTGAATGTGAATTTAAATTCTTAAAAGGCTCCAGGTAAACAACTATCCAATAGTGTTTTAGAGAATGAATGAAAATAAAGTGGCTTCCTGTTGATTGATTACTGTTTATTATTATGATATGGGCTAAGTTTGTTGCTAGTATTGTTTTCTTCTCATGGCTTTAGATATCCTCGTCCTTTATCATTAATTTTTTGGCTAGTGAAACAATGGTTTGCAATTACAAAATTTTATTCTATTTACTTTAAGTAAACAAAAACCATGTTTTGATATAAAAGATGTTTCAAAGCAGACGCTGGATAGATCTATTTAGTGTTTTTTCATGTTTCTTGAAATGAGAAATTGATTGGCTTTTTAAAAATGACAGCTTGCTAAACCCTAAGGTAGCTGAAATTAGAATAACACAGTCATCCATCTGTTGTTAGCTCCCTCAGGATTTCAATCCATTATAAAATTTGCAAATCTGGAAAAACCAGATTAGTTTGGCTGTTTATCCCCTTAAAGAAAGAGGAGAGAACAAACAGATAAAGTTCTGCACACTCGCAGTTTGTTACTCCACGCAGGTGCCTCTCCGAGTCCTAACAGACGTTAACTGTTTGTCAGCTCATTTTCTAGAACGTGTTGGAGATTTTTCCTCTATAATTGCTTCTTTAAAATGATAAATTAAGTAATCCTTTCAGGGTGGTAAATATTTCAATTTTATCCTTTTTCTCTTTATGTTAAACAAAATTTTGGAAAAATATCAGGGAACTTTGCATTGTTTCACCTTTCCATTATTAAAATATTTTTACATTTATTATATACAGTTAAATGTCCATTATACTTTCTTTTGATATTCAGCAAATATGCTCTTTTCTGTCTTACTTTTATGGAGGATATTTGTGAGTATGCTAGATAGTCGCAAGGAGGTATATAATATGAATGACCCTGTCCACAAGGAGGGGGGAAATAGAGCATGTATCTAAAATGATGAATTAAATTAATTTGCAGCACATGGTAAATAGAAAGTAAAGAAATGGAAAACTGACATTTCTCAGCTGGCTACTTTGTTTCAGGCAATGTGCTAGAACGGTTAAGTTAGCTTTTTGAATTGAGATATTTTCAAATGAGGGATTGTGTGGTAATGCCATAGGTATTCAGTGGAGAGTGATCAGTGTTGACTAATATCATAGTGGAAGATTAAAGGAAAAAACAATGATAGAACTGCCTCCTGGGCTATGACAGCTGAAAGAAATAGGAAAGGGGAAGAATCTTGCAGGCAAGGGCAATTGTGTAATCAATGGCATGGAAAAAAATAATACTTTTTTCCAAATAATGCTGACTATATAAGTCGGGCTTTCCTGGTAGCTCAGTAGTAAAGAATCCGCCTGCAGTGCAGGAGCCACAGGAGACACGGGTTCAGTCCCTGGATGGGGAAGATCCCCTGGACAAGGGCATGGCAATCCACTCCAGTATCTCGCCTGGAGAATCACCATGGACAGGGCCTGGTCATCTACAGTCCATGGGGTTGCAAGAGTCGGACATGACTGAAGTGATCACACATAAGTTAGGAGACTTAGATACTTACACTAGCTTACTGGTCATAAGGAATTAAATTTTATGGCAGTAAAAACTGAATAAAATGGATAGATAGCAACCCCATATTTAAAAAGAAGGTACAGAACCTTCAGGCTTATTTTGGGTAAGGAAGAAGGCAGGAGGAAATGGACTGGTTGGTTTCTTTAGAAGTAAAAGTTTTCTGGCTCTGCTACTGATATAACAGGACTTTCAGGAGAGTCAGTAAACAGTCACACTGTAACAGCTCTTCTAATACTGTATTTGTCATCCAGTGGAGATATGCTTTACTCTGCTGAAAATTCATTTGCTGCTGTTGCTGCTAAGTCGCTTCAGTCATGTCCAACTCTGTGTGACCCCATAGACGGGAGCCCACCAGGCTCCTCTGTCCTTGGGATTCTCCAGGCAAGAATACTGGAGTGGGTTGCCATTTCCTTCTCCAGCGCATGCATGCATGTTAAGTTGCTTCTCTTGTATCCAACTCTGTGCGACCCTATGGACAGCAGCCCATCAGGCTCCTATGTCCACGGGATTCTCTAGGCAAGAATATTGCAGTGGGTTGCCATTTCCTTCTCCAGAAAATTTGTTTAGTTTCTCACTATTAGCCAAGTGCCAGTAAAATAGATTTAATTTCTTCTACTCCTGCTCTGTGCTAGCTTTCTATATTAAAAGTAGAACAGTACGTATTACCACAGTGAGTAATTTCAGTCAACATTAAGTTAATTTTTTCAACTCATTTTGTTCTGAGATTATTATATTTATAATTAAAATGATTGGTTATTGTAAATAGTTAATGCTGAGAATGAATTAGGCATTGATGAGTAAGTAGGGCAAATCTGATGCTATAGGTGTCATTGGTTGATTGACCTTTATTCAATAACTTTGTTATGCTTCGCAGTGACTCTGGGAATGGGAGTTATATTATCCTTTTGTTTCTTGATTTCAATATACAGAAAAAAATATGTTAAATTCTATTTGCATCTCCACCTTGCGTCTTGTTTGATATGTAAAGCACAGTTTTTGTTGTACATTGGATGTTTGTTTATTCATTCAACTCCTCATTCATCCTCTTGGTGTTTATTAAGCAGCATATCACTTATTGCTATGTATCGCACACTTTTATCCACATTTCAGTAAAGCACTGGTTGCCAGCAGTGTTTCAGGGTCCCCTGAATACATGTATTTTATCATTGAATTTCAGTTAATCATTTTGCTCCATTTTATTTCTGAAGATTTTAATTCCTGCTTCATAAATCGTATTTAGTCCAAGTTAAGTGTAACAAAAGATTATTTCACTCAACTTTTGTGGCCCAAGATCCATTTCTGCTTGTCAGGTTGTCATACTGTATGTCAAATACAAATTAAAATTGAAGCTTCTTTTTAGATATATACCCATAAACCATTTTCTGACTGACATCCTACTAAAGGAAACATTCAGTGGAATTTTATTCACTCTGAAGTCACCTAAATCTTTATCATCCTAGTAATTTTTTGAGTGGATATGTGATTTTTGTTTTGGTATACTTAATAACTCATATATTCTCCTTTAAAAATCTTTTTGGAGATTTAACCAGTACCTTCCTTAAAATAAAATTTGTGTAGCAACCTATGACTGTCCAATTGAAACTATCTCTAAAGTTCTGTTTTACTTCTTTAAGTGTGTATTTCAACTCAGTGCATAGAAGTAAGCTGTAGAGGTCCATCTACCAGCACCATGATGGTTATAAGTAGCAAGGGATTCTTAGCTATATAAACTGTAGCTTAATTGCTATCATTATGAAATTTAGCAATATTGCTAAGACTGTATTGTGATCAAAATAAGTATAAGTCAGATGTAGCTTATCAAGAAATTGGCACTTATTTTTAAAAATTGTTATTTTTGTCCAAGGGACTCTCAAGAGTCTTCTCCAACGCCACAGTTCAAAAGCATCAATTCTTCACGCTCAGCTTTCTTCACAGTCCAACTCTTACATCCATACATGACCGTTGGTAAAACCATAGCCTTGACTAGATGGACCTTTGTTGGCAAAGTAATGTCTCTGCTT
Source organism: Bos taurus (assembly GCF_002263795.3). Classification (NCBI taxonomy): domain Eukaryota; kingdom Metazoa; phylum Chordata; class Mammalia; order Artiodactyla; family Bovidae; genus Bos; species Bos taurus. The sequence continues at coordinate 29,984,467 of NC_037336.1, forward strand.
TTCTGAATATGCTATCTAGGTTGGTCATAACTTTCCTTCCAAGGAGTAAGCATCTTTTAATTTCATGGCTGCAATCACCATCTGCAGTGATTTTGGAGCCCAAAAAATAAAGTCTGACACTGTTTCCACTGTTTCCCCATCTATTTGCCATGAAGTGATGGGACCAGATGCCATGATCTTATTTTTCTGAATGTTGAGCTTTAAGCCAACTTTTTCACTCTCCTCTTTCACTTTCATCAAGAAGCTTTTTAGTTCCTCTTCACTTTCTGCCATAAGGGTGGTGTCATCTGCATATCTGAGGTGATTGATATTTCTTCTGGCAATCTTGATTCCAGCTTGTGCTTCCTGCAGCCCAGCATTTCTCATGATGTACTCTGCATATAAGTTAAATAAGCAGGGTGACAATATACAGCCTTAACGTACTCCCTTTCCTATTTGGAACCAGTCTGTTGTTCCATGTCCAGTTCTAACTGTTGCTTCCTGACCTGCATGTAGGTTTCTCAAGAGGCAGATCAGGTGGTCTGGTATTCTCATCTCTTGCAGAATTTTCCACAGTTTATTGTGATCCACACAGTCAAAGACTTTCGCATAGTCAATAAAGCAGAAATAGACATTTTTCTGAAACTCTTGCTTTTTCGATGATTCAGCAGATGTTGGCAATTTGATCTCTGGTTCCTCTGCTTTTTCTAAAACCAACTTGAACATCTGTAAGTTCACGGTTCACATATTGCTGAAGCCTGGCTTGGGGCATAGCCCTGTAATTAATGCAGAGCATTGTCGGTGAATACGATCTTCACTCTTGTTTCAAAAACCTGTAGAAAACATTGAGTAGTCTTCCTTGCTCAGCCTCTTGCTAGAAGAAGTGCAGAAGTGGTATCCTTCTTCCCTAGATGCAGAGGTTCATCTTCCAGCACCATAACGGTTATAAGTAGCAAGGGATTCTTAGCTATATAAACTGTAGCTTAATTGCTATCATTATGAAATTTAGCAATATTGCTAAGACTGTATTCTGATCAAAATAAGTGTAAGTCAGATGTAGCTTATCAAGAAATTAACAGACACTTATTTTTTAAAATTGTTATTTATTTTTGTTTAAGAAATTACCCCTCTAGACTAGGTAGTTGACCAACCAGTCTGGTTTGCCCAGGAGTGTGAGAGGTTCCTTGGAGAAGGCAATGGCACCCCACTCCAGTACTCTTGCCTGGAAAATCCCATGGACAGAGGTGCCTGGTAGGCTGCAGTCCATGGGGTCGCGAAGAGTCGGACACGACTGAGGGACTTCACTTTCACTTTTCCCTTTCATGCATTGGAGAAGGAAATGGCAACCCAATCCAGTGTTCTGGCCTGGAGAATCCCAGGGATGGGAGAGCCTGGTGGGCTGCCATCTATGGGCTCGCACAGAGTCGGACACGACTAAAGCGACTTAGCAGCAGCAGTGGGAAGTTCCTAAGGGCTTGAGACTTTAAGTACTAAATCCATGCAAGTCCTTGGCAAACTAGAAGTAGGTTACCCTTACCAGGAGTGCAGAAAGATGAATTATTATTGCTTTAAAGAGTAGATATTCAATAACAGTGATATTTAATTTATTCGTACCTATCTCTCTACCTCTTGTCTACCCATATTTGAAAATTCAGTTTGAATGCCACTTCTACCTAATCTCTTCCTCTTATGAATTCACATAATTCTTCACCTGTATCATTTTTGCTCCACTTTGCACTTTAAAACATCTTTATCTGAATTTTCTATATACAAATTTTATCTCTGACACTACATGGAAAGTTCTGTTAGGTCATGATGTATGATTTATCTTTTATCCCTTATAGATTCTAGCATGGTGCTCCACACCTACTTTATAAGAAGAGATTTATTAAACGTAAGGAATGAATTCATGAGTGAAATAGGTGTATTGTTAATATGAGATATACCAGTGTGTAATAGGAAAAAAAAAAACTGCCAATACAGAATTCAGAAAACCTAGATCTGTCACTAGGTAAATTGGTGATTCTTGGCAGTTCCCTTATTTATATGTGTGTGTGTGTGTGTGTGTGCGTGTGCATGTGCGCACACCCATGTGTGTACACACTACAGTTTTGTCAGCCCAAAACTGAAAGTTTCAGCTAGACCCTCCTTGCTGTCTAGTGATGCTATTGACTCTTCAGTCATCCAGTGTTGTCAAAGACCAGTCCAAACCTTCAGCCTGTCCTGTGGTCAGTCCTCTCTACTGTACACCCCCTTTTTCACTTTTGGAAGATGACCACAATTTGTACTCTATCACGATATCTACATGCAGGAATAAACTTGTTCAGTCCACCTTTGTAAACTGCTGTACATTTTAAGTAGAATAATACCAATTATTCCTTTCTGACACTGACCATTTAAATATTTCAGATGTAAACAGCCATACTTACCTATGTTTGTAATTCAGAATCTTATATATGCATTGCTTGATGAAAATACAATATTCTAGACCATTTTTGTGTTATGACTTTTGTATTTGGAGAACCAAGTAAAAGTAGATTGCTTGAAAATTATGATTATTTGTTTTGTATTTAATATATTTTTAAATGCTTTTTTGTAGGAGAAAAAAACTGTTTCATAAAAGGTTTCCTGTTAATTTTTTTGAAAAATGTAACTGACAGCTCTTACAAGAACAGGATTTATCAGTGTGTTTTGAAGATTCACATTAAAATATGTAAAAATATTGCTTTCATCAATTTTCAATTAAAATGTGATTATTATGCAGACTTTTATACGTTTTTACAACCCAGTATTCTATTGTTTTTAGCTACTGATGCAAATGTGAAGAATGAAAATCTTTCATCTGTGCAACAGCTTGGCATTAAAATGACTGTCAGGTATATTATAGGGAAATATCTTCCTGTGCATTTCTAGAATTTGTTTTTGTCTAGCTAATATGTGCTTAATATTATTTAAGTTAACAATCAACTATTTTGTGTAGTTTAAATACAGAGTTTATCATTCAGAAAATGATAACTTTGTTTTGAGAATATTGGCACTTTGTTATTATTTCAGAGGCTAATTACAGCATATTTAAGTCTCTATGATGATCAGATTTTTTTCCAAAAAAACATTTTAAGTATCAGCACATTGGTAGCACAGTCATACCATTTGCTAAAATATGATTAATTTTTATTTTCAGGCTATAACTATAGTTAATGAGTATAAAAGTATCTTAATGATAGATGCATAAGTGAAAGCAGAATAAATAAATTATAGTAGTTTGAATTTTTCATACTCAAATTATAATTTTCAAAAGAAATGGACAAGCTAAACAGACTGGGTGTTAAGGTATGAGCCCTTCATTATTAAATGGGGATCTTGACAGGCCCATTCTATCTGTTCTGTTGGATCATCTTCAGAATTAAGTATAAAGAAGATGCATGTGAAAGTTTTTTAAAAAGACTGTAAATCCATAGCATTATAATAAAATCTATGATAGTGATTCTAGCACATCCACCTATATCACATAGGGTATATAACCCACTGATTATGTTTTGTGACCCTATACCTGCCTTTTATACTGTAATGACCTATTTCCATTCTAAAATGGAATCCATAGATAATATGAGCAAGCTAGTCACATATTTTTTTTAATTCAGCTTGATGTCTTATTGTTAAGACATAAATGGAAAGTGACTTATAATAAGTTGTTTGTATACAGCTACAGTATGAGACGTAGCTGGCACCTATGAATCATTGTAGCTGTGGGGCAGCTACAAATGGAGATGGATTTTATTTTGGTGTTTCAAATATTACAAGAGGGTTGCCACTAGCAAAGTGACTTTGCAAAATGATGAACAGTCTTAGGAAGGCTTCAGGCAAAGCATAGGAACTATCTTTCCCTAACTTACACTTGGTTTAGTTCAGTGTATAATAAATAAGACTAATATATTATGATTTTATATGAAGCTCAATTAATTTCAGATAATTATAGATAAAATTTTCATCTATACAAATAATAGGTAGGGCATTTATAAGTTGTTACTGTGCAGGGCTGACTGTCCCATGTCTAACCTCCTGATGCTCACTCATCAAGTATCAGTGGTCCTCCAGTCACTGTGGCAAATGAAAACACTCCCATAAACTTCCAAAACAGTGCCATGCTCATGTAGAATCACTGGACTAAATGAACCCTCAAATTGCTTCTAGACTTAGCATTCTGTCAAGCTAGCCTGTCAGCATTCCATGTTGTAGATTAAATTCAAGGAAAAGTGCTTATATTCTACTACTCATCTATAGTATCTGTGTTTTATTCTTTCATTACTACTTCCTTTTCCTTTAAAGTTATTGTATTTACCAGATGAATACTGCAAATTCTGATATATCATGATTATCAGGTACGTATATGGGTGTTATTCTTTCATGAGTGCTCTGTATAATAGTTATGCCAAAGGTAGAAATTTGAAAACTTAAAACTATGAGATCTCAAGAGAACTACAGTTTGATGAATTTTAAAAAATGAATTTACTGTGCAAGGCTTGACATTTTTCATTTTGTATGTTTTCTGGACATTTAATTTAGGTATGGCAAGTTCCTCAACCTGTTAAAAGATGGTGCAGAAAATGATCTTACCTTGGTTTTAAAGCATTGTGAGAGATTCCTGAAACAGCAGCAAGCTTCTATAAAATCTTCTCTTCATATCCTTTGTAAATGACTGACAGTACTTTAACTCTCTTCATATGCTTTTCAGAATTCTTGGACGGAATACTTTAAAACTTTTGTAGGAAAATAATACTTAAACCTATATTAGTGATTTGCTATATCTTTATAGTATTTGATTCTATTATTTTAAATAGGTACTTTATTAGATTGAGTAGTAATTATTAAATTCAACCGTATTAGTTAAATCTTGAGTAATTAGTTATTAGAACATATTTTCGGGTATATATAGAGAAACTTTAAAATAGGTTTAGTAAATCAAAATAATTGACTCAGAGGATAAAGCGTCTGCCTGCAATGCAGGGGACCCTGGTTCGATCCCTGGGTTGGGAAGATCCCCTGGAGAAGGAAATGGCAACCCACTCCAGTATTCTTGCCTGGAGAATCCCATGGACAGAGGAGCCTGGCGGGCTACAGTCCACAGGGTCGCAAAGAATCGGACACGACTGAGCAACTTCACACAGACACAGAATGAGAATAAAATATCCATTTATTTTATTTGTATTGGTTATCTTTCAGAAATAGAGTTTGACTTCAAGAAAAAAGTTTATACAAGTCATTTGCATTACTGAATTCTAAAAATATGTGGGCTTTTTAAATACTTGATTATGCTAATAATTTGACAGATAACCTAATCTAGAGAAAGGGTGGTACTGTTGTGTTAATGACTTGAACAGTGTGTTTCCACAAAGCGTATAGTTTCTTCCTCTTGTTGCTGGTGATTTTGGCCTCCCCTGGACATGTCAACAAATAGTATATTAAAATAGTTACTGTGCAAGTAGTTTTTTTATTAATAAAGTTTAATTTTAGAATCTGCCTACCAATATAGGAGGCACAAGAAATGCAGGTTTGATCCCTGGGTTGGGAAGATCTACTGGAAAAGGAAATGGCAAAAGAGGAGCCTGGCATTCTACAGTCCATCGGACTGGCAAAGAGTCAAACACAACTGAGCATGCACACAGGCGTTTACATCAATAGCTTATAAGCTGGTTGAAGACAAAATGAGGGCTAACTATCGTTAATATCTTTCTTGATAGAGATTCTGGAAATGAGTATTTATGGAGTTCTAGTATTTCACCATGTAAGATAAAATATTATAGAAGTTCCTTAACTGTGCTTTTCAGTCTGCTTGCAGAGGAATTACACTAGCCATGACTGGTTTGTATCTTCTTTGTTCATAATAATGTTGGGTGACAAAGACAAAACATTCCAATTTCTTCAGCAATTCTCCAGGCTTCTGACTTCAGCTTTCCTTTGGTTGCCAAGACTACATATTTCTGTAAGACCTTTCAGTCTGTTTTATAGGAATGTTTTAAATTTTAAGGAAAATCCTCTTTAGATTCAATAGGATCTTATTATTTTATTTGTAGAGTGTGTTATATACTCTATTCATTTTCTGTCTGAATGCAGTTTTGAGTGATTCATTTTGAAGATACACATTTGGTATTTTCTCAAATACTTGCTGTGTTACCTAATGATAACTGAATGAAGGATTAATAATAATAGGTGCATTATTAAATTTTAAACTTGTCATTTAATTGGAAAATTCCATATATAAATAGAAAACCTTTGAATGACTATTTTTATTGTTGCTTTGTTATAATCTCTGGTTAAATTATAGTATAAGAAAATAATATGTTAGTTGAAATTGTATCCATATTGTATAGAGGAAAAGCATACTAATTTTATATACATTTTGGCAATCTATGATGAGTTTTGATTAAGATATTATAGTGTATTTTTTTATTTAAAGATTTTACTAGTTCTCTGGGATCCAAGTTTAGTTTAGAGGTAAGTATATCCCTAATTTATTCATGATTCTGCATTTTGTTTTACTTACTTACTGCATTTAAGACCTCCAACTTGGGGAAAGTGTCCATTATAAGCCATGCTAGTGCTTTTCATGACAGACTGAACTTGGACAGCGGAGTCACACAGTACCCAAGAATAAGGGTACTAGAGAGTTAAGGGGACTAGAGAGTATCTATGTCAAGTTAAATGAAAGCATTTATTACATGTTCTTAAAATAAGTATTTGTGATAAAGAAAATAAACACAAAGCACCAAGGAATACATTAAATGTTAAAATTTTATAATTTATGTCTGAAATAGCTATATGCAATTCCTGAATAAGACATTCTCCTGCTTGTACTTAACTGTGTCTAGAAATTTGCTCACATAAAAGGAGGAACCAAAGACAAAAGAGTATGTACTAGCTTTTCTTCAATCAGTGGAACAATTTTCCTTCTGTTAACCAGAATTTGGACAATTCTTTAAATTGTACATGAAGATTTAGAATATCTGCTTTGATAAGAATTTGATAAGAATGCTTATCAAAAGAGTTTTTACCTTACATTTGTAAATGAGAGAAAAATTTTTAAGTCCATCACACACTTTCATGTCAAGTCTTTTGAAAAGATACTGACATGCCACTAGTTTTAAGTATTCTACTTTAGGGTTCAGATTGTGACCCTGCCAGACATCACCAGTGAACTGCTGTTAACTATAATTTTATAAAGTTGCATTTCTGCTTTGACTCTTTAAACCTTTTTTCTGACATATTATTTTACTTTTAACACGAGTGATGTTGTCTAATAGCATTTCTTCCCCTAAAACTGAAATCAGGCAGTACTCTAATTGCTTTGAGTTTATTAGATTAACCATTTTGATAGCATCATTTGATAATGGAATGGAGTGACATTACTCAGGGGTTTTAGAATGAACTCAATGTAAAGCTTTATACTTTTCTGTTAGTGCAGCTATATCGTCAGTGAAGACTCATGTAATGCCTTCTTTAGTATCATTTTTTTCTTTTCAACTATAGATATACCAAGTTGAATATTTTATTACCAGTAGTTTGTTTTCCTGTCTTTGTAAAGCAAATAACATTCTGCTAACATTGCTCTTCCAGGATTCTGTCTAGAACTCTTAGCTAAGTGCAGTTACTAATGTCTGTATAATCACCACTCCATAGTTTAAATGTTTTTTTATTTAAACTTTTCATTTAATCTTTTGGATTTTTTTTTTTTTTGCTGTGTCACTTTACTTGTTAGTGCCTACGGTAGAAGACTTAATATATTACTTTAAAAGTGGCCCTTTTCTACTATATTTGTTCCATTGGTTCTAAGCATTACACTGACACTTTCTATGCAGGTTGACAAAATATGCAAATCTGCATTTGCCAAAAGACATGTTAAAGACACTAGCTTTAGCCATTAATAGCACAGACTTTTCCACCATCTTTAGCACAATACCATGTTAATGTAATTAACCTCAAAAAGCTTCAGCCTGTTTGCCCTGAACCCCATTCCCATGTTCTATTTTTTCTTTTCCTTTTGTTCCATGGTCTATATTGATTCCAAATATGCTCCTTAATTTATGTATTTATTTATTACTTACACACTTAAATGTAATCTCTCTGGGGCAAGGTTTTATCCACTGACATGCCCCACCATAATTATTCAGTAAATATGCTGAATGTATGAATTAATATTTAGATAGATATGTGTAAAATTCATACTTTAATTGAAGAAAGTAGGGAAAACTACTAGGTCATTCAAGTCCCTTATGATTATACAGTTGAAGTGACAAATAGATTCAAGGGATTATATATAATAGAGTGCCTGAAGAACTATGGACAGAGATTCATAATATTGTACAGGAAATGGTGGCCAAACCATCCCCAAGAAAAAGAAATGCAATAAGGCAAAATGGTTGTCTGAAGAAGCCTTAAAAATCACTAAGAAAAGAAGTAAAAGGCGAAGGAGAAAAGGAAAGATATACCCATCTGAATGCAGAGCTCCAAAGAATAGCAAGGAGAGAGAAGAAAGCCTTCCTCAGCGATCAGTGCAAAGAAATAGAGGAAAACAATAGAATGGGAAAGACTAGAGATCTCGTTAAGAAAATGAGAGATACCAAGGGAACATTTCATGCCAAGATGAGCCCAGTAAATGGCACAAATGGTGTGGACCTAACAGAAGCAGAAGATATTAAGAGGTGGCAAGAATACACAGAAGAACTGTACAAAAAAGATCTTATTGACCTGGATAAACATGGTGTGATCACTCACCTAGAGCCAGACATTTGGAGTGTGAAGTCAAGTGAGCCTTTAGAAGCATTACTGCATACAAAGCTAGTAGAGGTGATGGAATTCCATCTGAGCTATTTTAAACCCTAAAAGATGATGCTGTTAAAGCGCTGCATTCAATATGCCGGCAAATTTAAAAAAATCAGCAATGGCCACAGGACTGGAAAAGGTCAGTTTTCATTCCAATCCCAAAGGAGGGCAATGCCAAAGAATGTTCAAACGGCCGTACAGTTATGCTCATTTCACATGCTAGCAGGGTAATGCTCAAAATCCTTCAAGCTAGGCTTCATCAATATGTGAACTGATAAATTGCAGATGTAAAGCTGGATTTAGAAAAGGCAGAGGAACCAGAGATCAAATTGTCAACATCCGTTGGATTATAGAAAAAATAAGGGAATTCCAGAAAAACATCTCCTCTGCTTCATTGATGACGCTAAAGCCTTTGACTTTGTGAATCACAACAAACTGTGGAAAATTCTTAAAGAGATGGGAATACCAGACCACTTTACCTGTCTTGAGAAACCTGTATGCAAGTCAAAAAGCAATGGAATAATGAACTGGTTCAAAATTGGAAAAGGGATATGTCAAGGCTGTATATTGTCACCCTGCTTATTTAACCTATATGCAGAGTACATCATGCGAAATTCCGGGCTGAATGAAGCACAAGCTGGAATCAAGATTGCTGGGAGAAATATCAATAACCTCAGGTATACCACACTAATTGCAGAAAGCAAAGAGGAACTAAAGAGCCTCTAGATGAAAGTGAAAGAGGAGAGTGAAAAAGCTGGCTTAAAACTCAGCATTCAAAAAACTAAGATCATGGCATCCAGTCCCATCACTTCATAGCAAATATATGGGTAAAATGTGGAAATAGTGACAGACTTTATTTCCTTGTGCTCGAAAATCACTGCAGATGGTGACTGCAGCCATGAAATTAAAAGACTCTTGCTCCTTGGAAAAAAAGCTATAATCAACCTATACAGCATATTATAAAGCAGAGACATCATTTTGCCAACAAAGGTCTGCCTAGTCAAAACTGGTTTTTCCAGTAGTCTTGTACGAATGTGAGGGTTGACCCATAAAGAAGGCTGAGTGCTGAAAATTGATGTTTTTGAACTGGTGCTAGAGGACTTTTGAGAGTCCCTTGGACTGAAAGAAGATCAAATCAGTCCTGAAGGAAATCAACCCTGAATATTCATTGGAAGGACTGATGCTGAAGCTTCAATACTTTGGCCACCTGATGAGCTGACTGATTGGAAAAGGCCCTCATACTGGGAAAGACTGAGGGCAAGAGGAGAAGGGGACAGGAGAGGATGAGATGGTTGGATGGATGGCATCACTGACTCAATGGACATGAATTTGAGCATGCTCTGGGAGTTGGTGATGGACAGGAAAGCCTGGTGTGCTGCAGTCCATGTGTGTGCATGTGCAGTAGGTCACAAAGAGTTGTGTCCAACTCTTTGCAGTCCATGGGGTTGCAAAGAATAAGGCAGGACTGAGTGACTGAACAATAGCAACAAATGTAAAAGACAGTAGGCTTTCATTACCTTAGAAAATGTATTTAAGAGAGCTCCCCTACATTCTTAAAAGTCTTATAAACAAATTGCATCAAAAAGATTTTAAAATTTGGCTTAGGAGAAACAATATAGGAAATAATGAAATATTAAAGTTTTCAAAAATTTATAAACTCTATTACTGTGAGATAAAAATCATTTGAAAAAAATGTGTCCTTAAGCCATTTAGACAAGAAGAACCCTTTAATGTACTGATATAGTTAAATTATCTTCCAATTTTGTCTTTAAGAAAATTCTTCATGAGTGATTAAATAATCATTCTTTATGGAATTTCATCAAGAATCAGTTTGACTAATTGTTAACATCAAAGCTGTTAATAAATATAGATTAAGACAGATCAAGAAATCAGTTATTTCCATGGAGGAATACCTAATCTCAAATAATAGTTATAGTAAAAATAACAATCATGTATGCCGTCTCTGTTAGTTGAAAGATGAGAAAGGATAACAAATTAAATTGAAATAAAAACTGAAGTATTTTAATTCACTTAGAAACAAAACTTCCTTGATGATAAATCAGGATAAAGTTGCATTCTGATTAACTAGTGTAGTTCTACAAGGAAGTGTCATGGAATAGGATAGTCACTTTATATTCATTTAATTATTTTATATAGTTAAATGTGTGAATATCTGTATCATCCTTTTCATAAAATAAATTAATAATAATCCAACACAGGAGGTTTAAAGTTAAAAATTCTAATAGCATTGAAATGTTCATTTAGATTTAAATGTTATAATTATCAGCATGTCATGGCACACTTTGTAACCTATCTGCAAGGGATTAACAGTAGTAAGTCATGTAACCAATCACTTACTGGGAAGAGGATAAGCGGTAAAGTCCTTTCCCCTTCATATATGTGACTTCGAATCTTAGAAGATTCCTTTTTCCTATGTGTGGTTCTTTTTTTTCTGAGAGGAGAAATACTGTTTTTTAGAATTAATTGAATCAAAAAGGTATCTCCGAGTTTTCTCTTCAGGCCTCTGCATGGTGTGCATGATGCACATGCTTCACAGAGTAACTGCAGCAATGCCAATAAAATACAGCCTGTTCTCTGCCTACAGATCCCTAGCGTGGAGGACAGGATTGGACTGGATTGAATTGGATCAGTTTGGATGGGTTTGGAAAGTTTCTTTCTACTAGCGTCTTTCTATTTAATATCCATAAGTTTTCCTTAGTGTTAGGAATAAAATGAGTCATCAAAACCGCCTGTAGTGAAAGAAAAAAAACTAAGACTGCATACTGTGTTTTTCTTTAAGCACATATCTTTCATTTTTAATCATTAAAGCCAAATACTCTAAGAAACGGCATAACATGAACATATGGATTCGTATCATGCCAGTTTTAGTATACCCCAAACCAAAAGTTTTACTGATAACTTTTTCCATGATATCAGGCTAGTTTATATGTTACTTAGGTGATCTGTTAAATGATGTGATCCTGTATGTGTTCTGCTTAATTCTATGTTCCGAATTTTCTTTAGAGTTACCTTTTATTGAGTTACCATCCTTTCCAAGAGTTGTGACTAACCAAAATATATCAGAACACTAGAAGTATAACAAATATAATTTATAATTTGATGATTCATAAGATTCTCTGTTATATTCATGTCGCTCAGAGCGGTCATTCATCTGGTTTATGAATATCATTAGCTGTAAATTAGAGTTTTATACAGGAGACAGGGATCAAGACCATCCCCATGGAAAAGAAATGCAAAAAAGCAATATGGCTGTCTGGGGAGGCCTTACAAATAACTGTGAAAAGAAGAGAAGCGAAAAGCAAAGGAGAAAAGGAAAGATATAAGCATCTGAATGCAGAGTTCCAAAGAATAGCAAGAAGAGATAAGAAAGCCTTCCTCAGCAATCAATGCAAAGAAATAGAGGAAAACAACAGAATGGGAAAGACTCAAGATCTCTTCCAGAAAATTAGAGATACCAAGGGAACATTTCATGCAAAGATAGGCTCGATAAAGGACAGAAATGATATGGACCTAACAGAAGCAGAAGATATTAAGAAGAGGTGGCAAGGATACACAGAACTATACAAAAAGATCTTCACGACCCAGATAATCACGATGGTGTGATCACTGACCTAGAGCCAGACATCCTGGAATGTGAAGTCAAGTGGGCCTTAGAAAGCATCACTACAAACTAAGCTAGTGGAGGTGATGGATTTCCACTTGAGCTATTCCAAATCCTGAAAGATGATGCTGTGAAAGTGCTGCACTCAATATGCCAGCAAATTTGGAAAACGCAGCAGTGGCCACAGGACTGGAAAAAGTCAGTTTTCATTGCAATTTCAAAGAAAGGCAATGCCAAAGAATGCTCAAACTACCATACAGTTACACTTATCTCACACGCTAGTAAAATAATGCTCAAAATTCTCCAAGCCAGGCTTCAGCAATATGTGAACCGTGAACTTCCAGATGTTCAAGCTGGTTTTAGAAAAGTCAGAGGAACCAGAGATCAAATTGCCAACATCGGCTGAATTATCGAAAAAGCAAGAGAGTTCCAGAAAAACACCTATTTCTGCTTTATTGACTATGCCAAAGGTTTTGACTATGTGGATCACAGTAAACTGTGGAAAATTCTGCAAGAGATAGGAATACCAGACCACCTGACCTGCCTCTTGAGAAACCTGTACGCAGGTCAGGAAGCAACAGTTAGAACTGGACATGGAAAAACAGACTGGTTCCAAATAGGAAAAGGAGTACATCATACTGTACATTGTCACCCTGTATATTGTCTGTATATTGTCTGCTGTATATTGTCACCCTGCTTATTTAACTTCTGTGCAGAGTACATCATGAGAAATGCTGGGCTGGAAGAAGCACAAGCTGGAATCAAGTTGCCGGGAGAAATATCAATCACCTCAGATATGCAGATGACACTACCCTTATGACAGAAAGTGAAGAGGAACTAAAAAGCCTCTTGATGAAAGTGAAAGAGGAGAGTGAAAAAGTTGGCTTAAAGCTCAACATTCAGAAAAATAAGATCATGGCATCTGGTCCCATCACTTCATGGGAAATAGATGGGGAAACAGTGAAAACAGTGGCGGACTTTATCTTTTTGGGCTCCAAAATCACTGCAGATGGTGACTGCAGCCATGAAATTAAAAGACGCTTACTCCTTGGAAGGAAAGTTATGACCAACCTAGATAGCATATTGAAAAGCAGAGACATTACTTTGCCAACAAAGGTCCATCTAGTCAAGGCTATGATTTTTCCAGTGGTCATGTATGTATGCAAGAGTTGGACTGTGACGAAAGCTGAGCACCGAAGAACTGATGCTTTTGAACTGTGGTGTTGGAGAAGACTGTTGAGAGTTCCTTAGACTACAAGGAGATCCAACCAGTCCATTCTAAAGGAAATCAGCCCTGGGTGTTCATTGGAAGGAATGATGCTAAAGCTGAAACTGCAGTACTTTGGCCACCTCATGCGAAGAGTCGACTCATTGGAAAAGCCTTTGATGCTGGGAGGAATTGGGGGCAGAAGGAGAAGGGGACGATAGAGGATGAGATGGCTGGATGGCATCACCAACTCGATGGACATGAGTCTGAGTGAACTCCGGGAGATGGTGATGGACAGGGAGGCCTGATGTGCTGCGATTCATGGGGTGGCAAAGAGTCGGACACGACTGAGCGACTGAACTGAACTAAACTGAACTGAGAATTATGAAATGATAATAGACCAGTTAACAAAACTTCTGTTGTTATAAGAGAGTTTACTGTAATTACAGGGTATAATCATTAGTATCTTATTGTCTTTCAGTCAGTTTGTTGAGTAGCTATTCTGTGTAAGTCTTGGTGCTAGGAGTTTTGTTGGTTACCAAAATTTGTGGCATAATTTCTTCCAACAGAGTATAATTCATAAGAGTAGAAGAATTCTTGCCTTATCTTTGGGAATCCATTACATAATAATGTTTTTTTTCTTTGAGATAATTAATTAATCTATTGTCCCCATGTCTATACAAACCTAAATATTTTGTATTAAGCAACTTAGAGACCAGTGTAAGAATATTTCTAAAATATATTATTTTTACACTCTTATTATATGTATATTCAGAAAATTGTTATCTAATTTGCATTGAAAATTAAAGTATTGTATATGTATGAGTTGATTTTTTTGCTCTTATGTGTATTTATTAGACTCATTAATTCTACTCTGCAACTAGTAATCAGTGAAAACACATTGTGTACTCAACAAATGAAGATAAATCAAAGGATGCTAATTCTCATTCAGTTCATATATTTATTCTTAGCTATTTAATAAAAAACTAATTTTCTTTGTCTGAACATCCATCTGAAGTTGACTACAAGATGTTCATTTAATATAATGCATATATCTTCAGTCATTAATATGTAATATTAATTTTTGTGTGTGCTGTGAGATAAATCCCTAAGAACCTATTATAAAACATAAATTTATAGCTCTATGTTTCCACAAATACATATTTCTCCAATATGAAATGGTAAATCATTATTTATCATAATGAATGATAAAACATGAAAACTACTGGTAAATCACTGAATTTCTTATGTAACTCAAACATAAATTCTTAAAAACAGTTTAGCAATGAAATTTGAAAAAATTCTCATTTTAACTCATGTAATTGTTATATGTGTGTTTGATTTGTTTTGATTTTCAAGTATTAACTTTCCTTTATTAAAAAAGTTTGAGCTGCCCAATAAAGATAAAAAGGTAAATTTAAATTTGAGTTATATATGAAAATTTCTGAAATCAGTGATCTATCAATAGTTTTCATGTTTTATTATGATAGCAGATCCAATTTGAGTATCCAATTTTTTATCAGTCTGTAGGATATAATTGCTAGTCTAATAATTTTTCTTAACTCAAAATTACATCTTCAAGTTTGTTCTTTGTTTAAAAAATGTATTGTGGTTAGATGTTGAGTTTACTAGATGTTGAGTTTACAGTAACATTAAAGCATACAGCATTCATGATGATAAATTGTACTCAAGAACTAAATTGAAATAACCTACTTTATGAAGAAATTGCTGAAAAATGCATTTGTAAGTATATGTATATATGTATCTATACATATATGATATATATACATAGAAATATAAATAAATACAAAATATATGAAATAAATTATAGATAGATAGATAGATAGCCTGAATTCATTAATGAGGATGCACCACAATTTTAGAGATGAATTTCTTATGGATTTCTCAGTTCAATTATTAGTAACTCAGGTTTAGATTTGGGTTATTTAACATTAGCTTAGAAAAAGCCGATTAGGCAAATATCTTAAGAGCTGACAAACTGTATAAACTCTTTTGATATTTTAGAGTCATTAACTAAAGTCAAGGATAATATAAAAATATTGAAATATGCTTAGAATTAAAATGTAAAGCACTTATTACTAATGTACTTATTTATATATTTATTCTTTCATGTAATACCCATCTCCATTATTCCATAGAGATTGAATTTGTCAAAATTACAAAGTGTTAATTGTATTCATTATCTCAGAAGGAAAGTATCATACTGCCTTTATTGAGGTTTAATCTTTCTTTGGTGTTTAACGTTCTAACATTTTAATTTACATAAAATTTGCAGTAGGTTGTTATGCCACCATGTTAATTTTGAAGTACTAATTTAAAGCATAGGATTTAGATAAGTTTGTTTTTAAATTCATTAATTCTCGATTTTTCTCTTTCATGCAGAGGTACCTACCTATTGACACTATAGAATCTGGCATTCATCCAGTGTATTTTTGCAGCACTCACTATATTGAAATGCTACTGAAAGCGGAGGTGCCACTTGTATTTTCAGCTTTTCACATGTCTGGTTTTGCACCATCACAGGTAATTCATGGAAAATAGTATTTCTTCAACTCCCAGAGCTCAGTGTCTTTGCAAAGAAAATTATATTCTCATCAAATACAGGAAACACATTAAAATTAATCAATCATTTTGTAAATAGTTATATGTCTGCTGCTGCTGCTGCTGCTAAGTCACTTCAGTTGTGTCCAACTCTGTATGACCCCATAGACGGAAGCCCACCAGGCTCCCCCGTCCCTGGGATTCTCCAGGCAAGAACACTGGAGAGGGTTGCCATTTACTTCTCCAATGCATGAAAGTGAAAAGTGAAAGGGAAGTCACTTAGTCGTGTCTGACTCTTAGCGACCCCACAGACTGCAGCCTATCAGGTTCTATATGTGTTTAAATCTTTAAGCTGGCTTCCCCTAGGTCTTGCACATTACCATTACATTAGATCTCTGGCATTCACAGATTTTGAGTTCTGTTTCAGCTACTCAAGACATAGACATTCTGGAAATCTATGACATGTAGACTTTTTAATGGAGTATCTCCTTCATAAGGCTTCTGCAAGGATAGTATCTCCTACTGCAAATAGGATGATAGTATCTCATTCTGCAAGTGATAGTATCTCCTTCATAAGGCTTCTGCAAGGATTAGGTAGACTAACTGAGGGCAAGAATTCTTATCACCACTGAGTATCTGGTATGTGAGATATTGTATCTTATCTAACAGTAAGCTCTCTTTTGGAGTCTGGGAAGGTTTAATGATGTCTTGAGGGCCTGGTATTGGGCGTGTGGTTATTTGCAGTAGCCAAAGATGTCTGCCTCCTGTGCTTAGTCAGTCTTTCAGTGGTAGAGTGTGGATTGCTTCTTTACTATGTTATCAGGCTAAAATTTAATATTTTAAAACTTAAATCTTTCTTCTGTTTTTAGAATTGAATCTCTAGGTCAGAGTCCCAGAAGGTAGATACTTATCAAAAGATACGAACACTTTTAAGGTTCTTGATGCATACCAAGTTGCTTTGATTTTGTATTCTTCTAATAGAAATGAAGAGTGTCTGTTCTCCAGGACTGGGTACTTGGGTTTTTCAAAACTAATTGCTAAATTTTTAAAATTTGCAGGGTTTGAGGCTTTTTTGAACATTAATAAGGTTGATTATAATTCCACAGTTTTGTTAACTAGTTGTATCTTTTTATTCATTGCCCATCTGTCTTAGTGGACTTCTTATTGACTTGTAAATATCCTTTAAAAGTAACCTCCACTATCCAAATCCCTTCAGTTCTTGAGTAATAATTTTTTACTTATTTTATAATTTGACCTATCTACTTATTTATTATTATATTTGTATTTATTATTCTGTTTTGCTTATTGAACTTTATTATTGCATCTTAACATGGGGTAAGAGTAAATAAACCTATTATTTACTTCCTAATGCTCTCCTAAAAAAGTCAATTTACTATTTATACCTATTGGTTCCTCTTATGTGCACTTTAAGGAGATTTTTCTCAGGTCAAAGTGGACATTTGAATTTGAAATTTAGATTTTTATTCTGTTAAAATATAGATACTTTGAAAAAAATTATGTTCACATCACATTATTCTTCACATTATGATATATGCTTTTATACTTACTTTGAAGAGACCTTATATCACTTATTACATTTACTTGTATCAGGTTACTCTGCCTGTTGAATTTTAAATTTCCTGAAATTTAATAAGAAGTTCAAATATAACAAAGGAATTGCATGTAGTGGAAACGCCAATTCTTTCTTAGCCAATTCTGACTCTTACTATGTTTTTACCTAAACTCTTCTGAGAATTTTGAATCACAAAATGTTTAATTCTGCTTGGAATTAGTTACAATAAGTTCAACAATCCTTTCTATTCATATATATATATATATATATATATATATATATATATATATATAAAATAATTCAAGCCAAGGAGAGTTCCTTTTGTCATTCTAGATTATGTGCTGTACTCAGTCAGTCAGTTGTGTCTGACTCTTTGGACCCCATGGACTGTAGCCTGCCAGGCTCCTCTGTCCATGGGATTTTCCAGATGAGAATACTGGAGTGGGTTGCCTTTCCCCTCTACAGGGGATCTTCCCAACCCAGGGATTGAACCTGGGTCTCCTGCATTGCAGACAGATTCTTTACCATCTACACCAAACATTTAAGAATGGATGACCAAAAACTGTGGGGAAAACTTTCAGTACCCAAGGCCCTACGATATCAATTTGGTGTACCTCTTTATCGTTTTGGCTTCTCTTTAACAATTTGATATGTTATTATCAATTTGAAGCTACATATATGTAGATTTACCTAATAAAAAACTACTGCATTATTTCTGAGTAGTAATGTTATTATATTTCTTAAATTATCTAATGTAAAAATGCCTGTCTATGGCTCCTTATGTGAGCTAATCATTTTGTGTCTTAAGAAGTATGTATCATTGCTTTGTTATTATTAACCATTTTATTGCTAATTATGAAATATGAAAACAACATTTAAATAACTTGGTGTATGTAGTTAAGTAATTATTTATATACAAATTTTGTATTTCAAAGTTTACTCGTTCTGATCTAATTAGGAGCCATGCTTTTTAAAGTTGCATACTTATAGACATTAAGGGATTGGTTGATTAATGAAAGAATTTGTGAGCAGATTGCTAAATAAAATATACAGATCTCTAGACTAAAAATAATAAGCTCAACTAGAATACAAGCTCAATTAGCTAGAAATACATATTTGTTGATTAGCATTTGAGATGGGAAGGAAAATCAAAATGAAAATATACTTTTAAAATAAACAGAAAATCACATATTCTAATGAAAATGTAGAATTTTATTCTTTAAAAGAAAAAACTTTATTGTATTTTAGTAATTTTCCTATCCTAAGAAGTACCCCATATCTTTAATGACTTCACTTTTGTAATTCCTTGGGGTCATCATTTTGCATATCATTGATTATTGTACTATATTGTGTCAGCAAGTGAGCTAACATGTATAATCCTCCAAATACACTCAAGAAAAATCTCTTGATTTTTCTCATTGCTGCTTTTCCCCCCTCCATGAAAGCAGGATTAAAGAAAACTATTTTATTGTTTCATATTTTGTGACAGTGCATTTTGAAAATGCACAGTATACAAATGTAAAGCAAGGTTTCAAGACTGGGAATGCCCCTTGTATGTGCATGTCCCCAAGCTTTCCCTTTCTTTATGTTGTTGATGTTGCTATTTGAAATGGTACCTTCTCCCTCCTTGTGCCCCATCTTTACTTGTCATACTTATCTTTGATATCTGTCCAAATGGAAACTTTTAGGATCACTTACAAGTAGATGATTCTGCTTTGAATTGTATGCAGTTTCTGTGTTACTCTTCTAGTAACACAGTACTCTTTGCTTTGTGGAATCATTATTGGTGTGTTTACCTCTTTCTTACTAGTTGAAGTTTGTTAAAGATATGTATGCCTGATATATCTTCAAGTCTTTTAAGTATCTTGACACAGTGTCTTGTCTAGAAGTGCAATAAATATACTTTTTTATTTATATCAGTGCTTCACAGTATAAAAGTGTGTTTTCAGATCTTATTTCATTTAAAATTTTAACTTCATTTGACAGATGGAGAAATTCAGGGACATTCAGGATCAGTGAAATGAGTGAATTGACTTATTGATATAACCCTGATAGCAAGGACTTCACTTGAAACCACATCTTACTTTACTAACATTCTTTCTATGATGAATAAATAAAATAATGTCAGAAGAATTTTTAAAAATAGGGTCTTTGTATCATAAAACTTAATCATTTAGGGCATACCTCTTTTGACTTAATCAGGTATTCTTAAGTAATTGTTCTAACTAATGTTTTTACTAAAGAATTAAGTACATTTTTTGAAGATTGTTTTATATCTAGATACAACTGAGAATAATTTACCTTAGATATAATAATGATGTTTTTATCAGTATTTCATCATAAAATGTCCTTTGTCATGAAAGTGAAAGTCACTCAGTTGTTTCCAGCTCTTTGCAACCCCATGGACTATACAGTCCATGGAATTCTCTAGGCCAGAATACTGGAGTGGGTAGCCTTTCCCTTCTCCAGGGGATCTTCTCAACCCAGGGATCAAACCCAAGTCTCCCTCAGGTGGATTCTTTACCAGCTGAGCCACAAGGGAAGCCCAAGAATGCTGAAGTGGGTAGCCTATCCCTTCTCCAGCGGATCTTCCCAACCCAGGAATCAAACTGGGGTCTCCTGCATTGCAGGTGGGTTCTTTACCAACTGAGCTATCAGGGAAGCCTGTGGTGTTTGGCATAAGCTTAAGTATAAGGAGCAAACTTTTCTAGGAAGGTTATGGTACATTTTGATACATATTGTGTAAGGGATTTTCCTCCCTTTTTATCCTAAAGTGAATGTGTTAGTGGCTCAAAAAGTCATTTAAATGTTTCAAATATAATTAAATGTAAGGAATATTGGTTTACCATAAAAACATAATTAGTTTATTTTACTTTCTTTGTCATCTATTCCATTAATTGCTAATAGCAATTTTATTAATAGTATATTTTTGAGATTTATGTGAGGGAATTTTGCAGTTTCTAGCAAAAGCACACATGCATTTACCCTTTCATCCAGCCATCTCATTTATAGAAATCTATCCCAGAAATACACTGACAAAAATTTTGAAAATGCCTGTGTATAGATATGTTTTATAGCATATAAGACCATATAGTATAAAGACTGGGGCTTCCCTGGTGGCTCAGTGGTAAAGAATCCGCCTGTCAATGCAGGAGACACGTGTTCAGTACCTGGATCAGGAGGATTCCCTGGAGGAAGAAATGGCAATCCACTCCAGTGTTCTTACCTGGGAAATCCCATGGACAGAGGAGCTTGGCGGGCTACAGTGTATGGAGTTGCAAAAGAGTTGGCCATGACTTAACAGCTAAACAACAACAGTAACTATCAAAAGACTAGGAATAATACACGTGTCTATAAATAGGGACTTGTTGAGTTAGTTATGGTTTATCTACAGGGTAGTACTGCTCCTGCTGCTGCTGCTGCTAAGTCGCTTCAGTCGTGTCCGACTCTGTGCGACCCCATAGACAGCAGCCCACCAGGCTCCCCCGTCCCTGGGATTCTCCAGGCAAGAACCCTGGAGTGGGTTGCCATTTCCTTCTCCAAGACATGCAAGTGAAAAGTGAAAGTGAAGTCGCTCAGTCGTGTCCGACCCTCAGCCATCCCATGGACTGCAGCCTTCCAGGCTCCTCCGTCCATGGGATTTTCCAGGCAAGAGTATTGGAGTGGGGTGCCATTGCCTTCTCCACAGGGTAGTACTATGCAGTTATAAAACTGAATAAGAGATACCTCTGTATATTGCCATGGAGTGATAGTCAGGATCTTTTGTTAAGAGAGATAAAGGTGGAGAACAAAAACAAAAAAATGTTTAGTATTTTACTATTTATATGGGAAAGCGTGGGAATATAAATACAAGTTCAAATGTGTTTGTATTAAAAAATGAAAGAATGTATCATATTTTGTTAAGTGATTGCTTATAGGGATAAGTAAGGAATGAGCTCAAGAGTCAGGAAATATACCTTACTTTGGAGTCATTTAAATAGTTCATATCATACTATAAATACATATAATTAAGTGAACCTAACAGTACCTACTTGACAGTATAACCTTGTAAGAAGCACTTTGACTTTTTAACCGTTTTTAAAGTATAGTAAATTTTCAATGTATTAATTTCATATGTATGTCAAAGTGATTCAGTTATACATATATATGTACATATATATGTTATTTTCGGAATCTTTTCCATTATAGGTTATTACAAGGTATTGAATATAGTTCCCTGTGCTCTCTAGTAGGTCCTTGTTATTTATCTATTTTATATATAGTGGTGTTTATATGCTAATCCCACACTCCTAATTTATCTCCCACACACCCTTATTGTGTCCTCTGGTAACCAGAGAAAGTTTGTTTTCTATGTCTGATTCTCTGTTATGTAAATAATTTCATTTATATCATTATTTTAGATTCCACATATAAGTGATATCATATGATGGTTGTCTTTCTCTGACTTCCCTTAGTATGATAATCTCTAGGTCCAACCATGTGCTGCAAATAGCATTATTTCATTCTTTTTTTATTACTGATATTCCATTGTGTATATATATATATACCACATCTTCTTTATCCAGTCATCTCTAGATAGACACTTAGGATGCTTCCATGTCTTGGCTATTGTAAATACTGCTGCAGTGACCATTGAGGTGCATGTGTCTTTTTGAATTAGAGTTTTCTCACATAAATGCACAAGAGTAGGATTGCTGGATCATATGGTAACTCTGTTTTTAGTTTTTACAGAACTTCCATACCGTTCTCCAGAGTGTCTGCACCAATTTACATTCCCACCAACATTTTGGAGGGTTTCTTTTTCTCCACACCCTGAAAGGCACTTAATTTTTTTTAAGGCACTTTAAAACATAGGCATTTGACTGTACATCCCAAGTGATATGTTGTCTAAATGACAAAGAAAACAACAGAAATATTACTGTTTTAAGTATTCATGTTGCTTATGGTAGTGCTGGTATTATTATTATGGATTCTTATTTTTGTCTTGTTCAGTAAATGAAACAAAAAATTGATACCATTGATAACTCAGATTTTCAGTTTGTTTTAATGCAAGCACAGATATAATATATAGCAATTTATGATGTGTTTTATCTTAAAAGCTTTAAGAAGGGAAACCTGTAGAGGAAAATGGACTTCAGAGACATGTCAATCAATCCAAATTTTGAAACTGTGATGGCTCTGGTATATATAATGCTTTCTTCCTATTATGTGTATTTGGAATAATTACATAATAAAAATGTTAAAGAAAAGAGTTCATCATGTCTGTTTGGATACATATTATTTCTTTTGTCCTGTTAGAGCCCTAGACTATCAGCTAATATATAGATCACTTCATCTTATAAAAATAGAGAAGCTATTTGCTTAAGGTTTAAAAGACATAACTCATAGTTTAGCATTCTTCCAGGGATATAGTGTTCTGAATTCTATCACAATTGAATAATTCTGGGATATTTTGCTCATGTAATAGCAGTAGCTGGTATAGTTTCTGCCAAATGAAGAAGCTCATATATTTAAAAGGTGTATGTCTCCTCTTTAAGTGCAAGTTCTGTGAGGACAGGGACTGAATGTATTTTGTTCACTTAAGAATTATAATAATGCTTGTTGTATATTAGGTACATAAGTGTTTGTTAAATGAATGATAAACATCTGTACCTCTGTTATAGAATAACATTTATATAGCACTTGATATATTTTCAAAATGCTTTCAATTATAATGATTCATTTTTCCTCTCTGAAATTTCCCACATGTTGAAAAGGCTGGTATTATTCTCCATCTGGGGCTTTCCAAATGGCACACGTAAAGAAACTGCCTACCAGTGCAGGAGATGTAAGAGCTGCTTGTTCAATCCCTGGGTCAGGAAGATCCCCCTGAGGAGAGCATGGCAACCCACTTCAGTATTCTTGCCTGAAAAACCCCATGGACAGAGGACCCTGATGTGTTATATTGTCCATAGGGTTGCAAAGAGTTGGCTGTGACTGAAGTGACTCAGCACACACACACATTCTACATTTAATGAAAAAAACAAAACATAGAAAATAGTGCTTGAATGTTCTGTAAATCCCAGAAAATTGCAGTTGCTTTAGAAACCATGTATAATAAATAAGTAATTACAGATCTGAGGACAACTTTCTTTTAACCAGTACGGATAAAGCTTTAGGAATAAGTAAATATTTTGACTTCAGATGTCTTTGTTTGAATCATAAAAGTGGTAGGTTTAAAGGTCAAAATGAGTCAGTGGTCAACAGTTTCACACCTTTCAACCTGTAGAATAGTCAGACCAACTAAAAAGAAGATGGGAACTGTGATCCCTTCATCATTATCCACTTGCTAGTCACCCATGAAGCTGACAGCTGAATGGGAACTGATTTCTCTGGCTGCCCAGATCATTTGCATTAATTTTCATTCTTCAATTGTTTCTATTTATTCATTCATCTAGAATCTTTCATTTTCATTAACGAAGCATGGCCCTTGCTTGACTAGTATTTATAGCTGTGACAAAGCATGGTCAGAACCCTGGCAGCAGTGCATTAGGGAATTAAGAGCCACTGACTGCTTCAACCCATCTAGTCAAGTAGGAACAAGAATTGCTTCCTCCCCAATGCAGCAGAGCTGTAGATACTTGATTGGGCAGTGGAAGTTTGGTAATTAACTTTGCATGACAACCTGCCCTTCAGGTCGAGATCTAGAAGAATCCTATTGCTGCCAAATGAAATTTAAAGTTAGGACCAAAATAAATTAAATATATCCTTTCCATTGACAAATACGGAATGTTCATGTGTATATTCAAATTCAATATTGAGTTAACCTATGGCTCTATAAAAATATTTTGGAACATAACAGAAGGGAACATATTTGTAAAGAAAAATCTGATCCTGAGAACAGAATTACAGTTAAAAAAATACTTGGTTATATATAGTTGGCATTATCAATAATAAGAAATATGACCAGAAGATGAGGGGAAAAAAGATATGCCTATAATAGCTAAAATTAAAATGTTAATGGTTGACTTGAGTAATGATGTATGGAAAACAAAAATGTAATATCATCTGATATGGGCCGATTTGTTGTTCAGTCACTAAGCCATGTCTGACTCTTCATGACCCCATGGACTGCAGCATGCCAGGCTCCTCTGTCCTCCACTGTCTCCCACGGTCTGTCCATAACCATCTCATCCTCTGTTGCCCTTTCTCCTTTTGCCTTCAGACTTTCTCAGCATCAGGGTCTTTTCCAGTGAATCAGCTTTTTGCATCAGGTGGCCAAAGTATTGGAGCTTCTGCTTCAGCATCAATCCTTCCAGTGAATATTCAGGATTGATTTCCTGACAGGTTAGATCTCCTTGTAGTCCAAAGGACTTGCAAGTGTCTTCTCCAAACCACAATTCAAAAGCATCAGTTCTGAGGTACTTGGCTTTCCTTATGGTCCAACTCTCACACTTGTACATGACTACTGAAAAAAGCATAGTATCCTCCCTGCAAAAAAAAAAAAATCATATGTTGAAATTCTAAGCCTCAGTATCTCAGAATGAGGCTATATTTGGATATAGAGTCTTTAAAGCAGTGTGTGTGTGCTAAGTCACTTCAGTCGTGTCCAACTCTTTGTGATCCCAAGAGCTGTAGACTGCCAGGCACTTCTATCCATGGGATTCTCCAGGCAAAAATACTGGAGTGGGTTGCCATGCCCTTCTCCAGTGGATCTTCCCAACCCAGGGATTGAACCCATGTCTCTTATGTCTCCTGCATTGGCAGGTGTAACTTTACCACTAATGCCACCTGGGAAGCTTTAAAGGGGTTATTAAGTTACAATGAGGTCATTAAACTTAATTATGAGGTCATTAAAATGGGCTTCCCTGGTTGCTCAGACAGTAAAGATTGAGGGAGGCCTGGTTCAGTCCCTGGGTTAGGAAGATCCCCTGAACAAGGGCATGGCAACCCACTCCAGTATTTTTGCCTGGAGAATCCCCATGGACGGAGGATCCTGGCAGGCTACATCCATGGGGTTACAGAGTCAGACACTACTGAGTGACTAAGCACAGCACAGAGGTCATTAGGGTGGGTCTGAATCCAATATTACCATTACCTTACAGGAAGTAATTTGGATACCAGACATGTACAGAAGGAAGACCTCTGTGAAATGAAATGTGAAAATGTAGGGAGAAGATGGCCATTTACAAGCCAAGAAGAGAGGCCTCAGAAGAAACCAACCCTGCCAGTACCTTGATCCTGGACTTTTCCAGAATTATGAGATCAATTTCTGTTAAGTCACCCAGTGTGTTACCTTGTTACGACAATCTTATCAAACTAATACCCATGTTAAAGGCAGTTAAAAGCAGAATCAACATTCCCCCCAAATTGAGTCAAGGATATAAAAGCAAAGTTTAGAAACTACTGGAGAATGTATTTTTTTAAAGGTCAACACAATAGAACAAAAAAGAAAAATTTGTGTGTGTCTTTATCTTTGTATGACAGATTGAGATATGCTTTATCTTTATATCTGTTCCCATTCCTTCTTCCTCACCCCTAAAAATCAAAACTATAGTGAAGAGAGGTTAAATAAAAGAAAATTCTCCTCAGTGGTAATTTTTAAGTCATAAATGAAAATTAAAATATTTGAAAGTAATTGTCTCAGTTTCCTAGGAATGTCATATCAAAGTACCACGAACTCAGTAGCTTAAAACAACAGCAATTTATCATCTCACAGTTTGAGAGGATAAAAGTGTTGGCAGGGCTGTGTTCACTTAGACAGCACTGAGAAAGAACTGTTTGTTGCCTCTTTCCTCTCTTCTGGTAGCCATTGGTATGTCTCAGCTTATAGATACATCACTCCAATCTTCTGTCTTCACGAGACAGTCTCCACGTGTGTCTTTTCAGGGCCTTCCCACTGTGTGTTCACATTTTCAGTTTATTTGATATAAGTCATGTTGGAATAAGGCTCAGCCTAACCTCATTTTCACTTGATTACCTCTGTAAAGACACTGTTTTCAAATAATGTCACATTCATAGGTCCTGGGAGTTAGGACTTTGACTTATTTTGGGGGGGAGAGGCACAATTCCACCCATAACATTGCTGTACCAAAACATTACCAATGTTAATCACTGTATTATTATTTTTTAGTAGGCATGTATTGCTTTTATAATCTGAAAAATGTTTTTCAGAAAGTAAATGATTTTTGTAAAAAGTCTCATTTTTGAGTTCTGTACATTAGCTCTCAGTTTCTATGTTATATAATTCTGGTTGATTTAAATTGTTTTATTATTCAGCAAGAGTCCATTTGCATTAATGTAACATTTAGCAATCTGTCATCTGCATAATTATACATCTGTGATTCTAGGTAGGATAGAAGATGCTCCCATTTCTGAATTAAAATAGTCTCAGCATTTGTTATCTGAAGAGAGCAGACTAGTGTTATAGGTAAGAGAAGGACAATATGAATCAAGAAGGCATTTAGCAATAGCATAGGAACAGTATGAACACCATCAGTTAACCCCTAAGTCCTGAGTTGGGACTTGAGTAATGGCCTTGGGAGGCCATTAGAGTTTTCTCACACATTAGGCAAGTAGGTGAGGCATCCTTATATCCTTATTAGGCTTCTTGTAGTCAGACTGTCTATTTTGATTGAATGGTTTTATGTGAGTTATTATATTGAGTACTGCTTTTAAAAAGTCAAAATGGCTATATCAGCTTTCTAATGACCTAACTTTTATTTTTTTTTCCTAGATTTGTATGCAATGGATAACTCAGTGTTTTTGGAATTATTTAGATTGGATAGAAATCTGCCATTACATTGCTACCTGTGTTTTCCTTGGTCCAGATTATCAAGTGTATATCTGTATAGCTATATTCAAACATCTTCAACAAGACATTCTACAGCACACTCAGACTCAAGATCTGCAGGTTTTCCTAAAAGTGAGTAACTTTATTTCTAGAGGAAAAATTTTGGTTGAAAGTTGTCAACTTTGATGGGGTACCTAGTGCCGGGTATTTTTCTATATGCTCATGCAATCCTAAAAACAACCTTGAGAGGTAGGTATTATAATCTTTATTTTAGAGATGAGGAAACAGGTATTAAGTACATTGCCCAAGATTTTACAGCTGGTGAATGCTGCTAAACTGTGATGGGGCTGGGATATGAAGGTAAGCTGTCTGGCTACAAATTTTGCTTTTAACCAGTATGCTGTGCCTAAAGGACTTTTTTTTTTTTTTTTATACTCCTGTATCTTATTTAGCTAATAAAAGTTCAAGTTACTATGTGTTAATACACAGCTTTGAAACTTTTTTAAAAATGTAATTTATTATACCTTCATACTCTATTTTTCTAAATTTTGAAATATTTTTTGAAAGGTTTCCATGAAAGAATCTATCTTAACACTGTTTTTAAAAGTCATTATTATATAGAAGTACAGAAGTTAATATTTTAAAGCAAGATCAAATAGCTTTCTTTTTCACAATAATGTGACTTTTGAAACTCTGGACTTTAGAAAATATAAGATATATAAATACCTCCCTATATGTGATTCTTGCTGAAAATGCAGATTTGTTTTAAGTTTAAATATTTCCTTGAATTTAAGTATATTTCCCTCCCCCTGCTACCCTCAGATACATACGCATGCATAGACACACTTACCCTAGAACCAACATTCGTCATATGTAGCTTTTTTCTAGGTGGACAAATAATTTCCATGTGAATTAATTTTATTTTTATTATTTATTGTTAGATATTTTTCAGTTATTTTTCTTTTTTTGTTTCTCATTTATTTTTTATTAAAGCATAATTGCTTTACAGATTTTTGTTGTTTTCTGTCAAACCTCAACATGAATCAGCCATAGAAATATATATATCCCCTCGCTTTTGAGCCTCACTCCCATCTCCCCCCATCCCACCCCTCCAGGCTGACACAGAGCCCTGTTTCAGTTTCCTGAGACATACAGCAAATTCCTATTGGCTATCTATTTTACGTATCGTAGTGCAAGTTTCCTTGTTACTCTTTCCGTACATCTCACCCTCTCCTCCCCTCTCCCCATATCCATAAGTCTATTCTCTTTGCCTGTTTCTCCATTGTTGCCCTGTAAATAAATCTTCAGTACCATTTTTCTAGATTCTATATATATACGTTAGAATATGGTATTTATCTTTCTCTTTCTGATTCACTTGTCATTTGATGATGTCTTTTGTAAGTAAATGTCATTGATCATTTAAGATTGATAAACTGTCAAGCATTTTTATTTCATAAATACTAAATCCAAAAGGTCTCATACTTCCTACATGTATCATAGAATTATGATCTTAGAAACATTCGTAATGAAATAAGGTATAACACAACAATGGTCATACAAGCAGAAGGAAAATTTAGGTAGAAAAAGAAAAAAATTATCTGTAAAAGGTGATTTGGAGAACAGGGATGGTTAAGTAAGTGAGAATTATATTGAGGACAAAATGTGGGTTCCTTTTCAGTAAGGGGCATTTTCATTAGTTGCAGTGGTCAGTTAAAGGGATTTCAGGGCCTAAAATTTCCCCAAATACTTACATTTGAATGCCTTCTTACCTATAATTATCTATTCTCTTATCCTACTTTAGTTTCTTTTATAGTGTGTGTCACTGACTGAAATTATCTTAGATATACTTTTGTCAGTCTTCCCCAGTATACTGTATAAGCTCCACAAGGATTGTGATTTTGTCTATCTCAGTTACTAGTGTATTTTTCAGTGCTTTGAACAGCACCTGGTACATGGTAGGTGCTCAATAAACACTTGCTAGAGTAAACAATGAATGTAAATAAATATAAAGGGAGAGATTAATGGGCTTAATTGTATTCACATTGAATAACAAAAATTACTAACACCTTCCTTTCCACCAGAGGGGTGTCCATATATTTCATCATGTTTAACCTGATAGATGCTGGTGATTATTGCAATCTCACCTCTTCCTGATTGCTGCCAGGAAAAATAATAGAGTTTACAAATGGTGACCTCTTTAAATATTTCCCAAACTCTGTTATGCTCTAGGCATAATGCTATCAGTTTAAAACTAAAGAATTTTAAAATGAGGGTTTTTTAAAGATAAAAGATTATCTTTACTAAGTCCTACTTAAATTACTAAAATTTTAATTGAATTGGCTTAAATCCAAAGTAAGGGCATGTTGGCAAAGAATTAATTTTAGCAGTTGTCCTGGAGCTAACCTTACTTCTTACTCCTGCTGTTTGCATTCATCTGAGGTATTAGGAAAAATGCCTTTCTAATACCATGACTTCATGTTATTTTTTGTTTCCAGCAAGTAGATCTGGGGTCACTGATCTCTTTTGATGAGCAGTTATTTTTCTTGTGAGATAAATTCCAGTATACTCTATTAAGTATGCATTTACATACCCCTTTAACTACTCCATTAAGCCCAGTTAAAATGTCTTCTTTGAAAAGTATGTAAACATATGTACACTATTTTTCACTTATTCATATATTAACCAATAATGAAATTTCAATTAAGGAAGTGATTTTATTCTTCCTTTCCTCAGGAAAGGAAAATCCACCAAGTCAGAGAGACATAGGATTTTTAAAGTCCTCATTAAACTGTTGTTATGTGGATTAAACCTTTGAAATTAGGTTTTATACTTTCTGATCCAAAATCTCAGACTTGTACAAAGGGAGAAAAAACTTGTCAATAATTTTCCATATAACTACATACCACAGCCATAATGATATTCTTACGTAGGTTACGTTATGCCCTGACTCTACATATTTAGTAATGACTGTTTCTGATAGGAACAGGACGTAGAGTAGTTCAGGGGACTTTTACTGTTTATTGTATGCATTTATGAGGGCTCTTTTTTTTTTAAATTTTTGAAGAATGAGCCCCTACTTTTGTAATAAAGCTATTTTTAAAAAGGGTATTAATCATTATATAAAAATAGATAGAACAAGCATCAACTGTGCTAAATGAGTTCAAATAATTAGACCCAGTTGAAATAGTTTGCAAAATATTGAAAAACCACAAACATGTTTTCAATTACAGTATTATCAGTTATCCTGAGAAACTTGAGAAAATGAGATGATTCCAGAAAATTGAAAATATAAAATTCTTTTCCCTGTTTAATTTCATGTATTTACAGAAAGAGATAAGATAGAAGCATTGCTTTAGGAATAAAAATCTCTCTGAAGCATATAGTATAGAGAAAATACCAACTCATTCTGTATTCGCTTTGGTTTGGGCTCAAGATTTGAAATTAAGTAATTGAGTCTAGACTCAGTGCTTGAATTTATGGTAACCCCCTGAATAATTCTTCATGATCCGTATATTAAAAAAAGATGACTTGGGATTTCTTAACTAAGTTTCACCTAATTAAAAAAAAAAACAAGCAGAATAACTTGTTTATATTTCCTCATTTGATTAAACCACTAAAAGATTAGATGAATGCCATGGGTGTAAGTTTATCAGCAAGGTATCGTCTGAGTTTTTTGCAGCATCTTTTTAAACACAACAAATATGTGGGTTGGATAATAGAGCAGCTAAGTGCATTATTCCCACACTATGGCATTGGATAAATTACGGCTGAGCTAGAAGACAACTTCTAAAGATGTGCTGAAAATCTTAGTCTTGAAACTAAAATTTTTCTGTGACAGATGATAGTTCAGAAAATCTGTAGGCATCAAACTTTCAGAAACGAAAACATCATCTGACAAAATTAATTTTTTCAATATCTCAGACTTGAAAATCTAAAGTTGGGTTGGTTTGTTTTTTAATGAATCTCTTTTTTTCTCTCTCTCACATGCATTCCCCTACCGCCACCCCCCCCCCCCGCCCCCGCCACACACACACACATACAGACACACACAAAAGCAAGTTTAGGTTGATTTACTTTGATGGTATTTTAAGAAGACCCACTGTTTTAGCAGACTAGCTGTATTTCATTGCTTTCTGCATGTTAATAGGCTGGCAGTGATCTTGGTTTTAGTTTATGAATTCAACCTGGGGAAAAACATCACTGAAATGCCAGGCTGGGAAAAGATTGCCTTCCAGTGAAATTAGGCTGTGAAGACTCAAAATACTTAATTAAAATGCTTCAAGTAAATCCTGCATATTATGGAGAAATCAATTTATAATTATGTAAAAATCAGATTAATTTCATCCCATCAGTAAATTGTCAAGTGGGTTTTTTTGTTGTTTCTACTTGCAGCTGTGGTTACTCGAACATGTTGGCATAAGAAATAGAGATCAGACTGAAGAAAAAAAAAAAACAAACTAATTGTATAGTAAGCTCTTAAAAGGCAGAAGTGTTTATAGTGTTAAAAATAATTCACCATCTGAAGGAACAGATGCAACATGTTCAGTGTGTTATTCAACTGTGGTTATGTTTTTTGCCTTCACCTTACATCATTTGAGCCCACCTCAAGTTAAATTCTGCCACTCTGTGTAAGTTTGGGCATGTTGCTTACCTCCATATGCCTAATTTTTCTCATATGTTAATTGAGCATGAAATAATACCTATCACTTAGAGTTGTGGAGGAAAGAAATGAGATGATATCTGTGAAATACTTCTACAACATTATCTGATACATAGCAAGTGCTTTAAAAAAAGTTAGTAGTGACTTGTTTCTCCATCTCTGTTCATCCTCCTTTTAGCGAGCCCATCCATGCTTAACATTATAAATTTGTAGTGCGATCAAGAAAATCTAACTCAATCATTTCAGAGAATGTAGCTTAACAAAAATATCATGACCACCATTGATACTGTGAATGCTTATTGAATGACAGGCACTGGGCAAAAGGATTGCTCATTCACTCAATGACCCTTGCCCAGCTTCTGTGTTCCAAGCATTGTGGTGGTTACAAGATAGGCAATGGCCTACCACATTGACTTTAATGTTTTACTTATTACTGTTGTTCAGTCATGAAGTCATGTCTGAGTCTTTGTGACCACATGGACTGCAGCACATCAGGCTTCCCTCTCCTTCACTCTCCCAAAGTTTGCTCAAACTCCTGTCCATTGAGTCACTGATGTCATCCAACCATCTCATCCTCTGTCATTCCCTTCCCTTCCTGCCTTCAATCTTTCCCAGCATCAGGGTCTTTTCCAGTGAGTCAGCTCTTCACATCAGGTGTTCAAAGTATTGGAGCTTCAGCTTCAGCATCAGTCCTTCCAATGAATATTCAGGGTTGATTTCCTTTAGGATGGACTGGTTTGATCTCCTTGCTGTCCAAGGAACTCTCGAGTCTTCTCCAACACTACAGTTCAGGAGCATCAGTTCTTTGGCACTCAGCCTTCTTTATGGTCCAACTCTCACATCCATACAGGACTACTGGAAAAACTATACCTTTGACTATATGGACCTTTGTTGGCAAAGTGATGCCTCTGCTTTTTAATATGCTGTCCAGGTTTGTAATAGCTTTTCTTCCTAGGATCAAGCATCTTTTAATCATGGCTGCAGTCACTGTCTGCAGTAATTTTGGAGACTAAGAAAATAAAATCTGCCACTGTTGCCATTTTTCCCCCATCTAGTTCTACTAATAGATAAACAATATGTGAATGAATATATAATATCTCAGGTACTGATAGATCTTAAATATAAAGAAATCAAACATGGTAAGGGAGTCAGACAGATTCATAAGTGCTATTTAGATAGAGTCTAGTAAAGACTGCTGTGAGTGGGTAATCAGAGACTGAATGAAGCAAAGGAAAAAGAAAAGCAATGCAAGGACTTCTGTGCAAAATCCTTCTAAATGAGACGGCAAATGTAAGGGCTCAGAGGTAAGAATGGGCTTGGCCCACTTATAAAGTGTTGAGATGACCACTGTGGCCAAAACAAGGTGAGGGACTAAGAACGGTCAGGGATGAGGCAGGAATCAAATCACATAAGGCTTTCTAGTTCACGGTAAAGAGTTCAGAAAACACAGTTTATGTTGTTATTGTCTATATTTACACACAAAAAAATGAGGCTTAGAGAATCTGTAAACTTTCCCAGGTTAATTTGTCTAGTAACTAACACAGGTGAGTTTGAACCCATTTTGGTCTGAATCCAAATCCTATGCCCTTTCTAGTGTATCCCTGACTAGTCTGTTTACTTAAAAAAAAAAAAAAAATCCTGAATTCAGTGGACTTTCTAACTAAATGCTCTCACTAGTAAAAGGAAACCAGTGGATACATACTTGAAACTAGATTCTGTGTACAAAGGAGAGAGGGAAGCTGTGTATATGCCATATTGTATAACATTGAATACACACACAACATTGTGGTTTAGGATGGTAATTTTTACTACTTTTTTCATGATTCAATGTTTGAAACTCAACATTAATGAAAAGAGCAATTCATTTAAGGTACTTTGGTTGAAAATCCACTGCATAGAAAAAGAGAACGTAATATGCTCAAAATAAACTCCCCAACCAAGATATAAACTGTTCCAGAAGTAATTTATTAAAAAGAAAAAACTTGAATAGAGTACTATCTGTATAAAATGTGATAATGTTACCTTATATAATTATATATGTCTGCCTATTTAAAGAATAAGGTAATTCTTATTTTTATCCACAGTCCAATATACTTAGGTCTATAAATAAAGTGATAATAAAACAGTATTCTGAGGGAATGGCCCCTTTATAACTTGAATGATTAGCTGGCAGTCTAAGTGGTCATAATTACAAAGAAAAGTAATTCACTAAAAGGCAATGAGAGAATATTTAGGATAAAATCGGAGAAGACAATAACACCCCACTCCAGTACTCTTGCCTGGAAAATCCCATGGATGGAGGAGCCTGGTGGGCTGCAGTCGATGGGGTCGTGAAGAGTTGAATACGACTGAGCGACTTCACTTTCACTTTTCACTTTAATGTCATGCATTGGAGAAGGAAATGGAAACCCACTCCAGTGTTCTTGCTTGGAGAATCCCAGGGACGAGGGAGCCTGGTGGGCTGCCGTCTATGGCGTTGCACAGAGTCAGACGTGACTGAAGCAACTTAGCAGCAGCAGCAGCAGCAGTAGGATAAAATGGAAAATATTCCACTTTGAAGACAAAATGGAATTCAGAAGTTCTGAAATTTTATTCAGAGTTAAAATTGCCTGTGAATTTTAAATCTATATAATTTAAAAACATTTCTTTTAAAATGAATATTTTATATTTCTCTTATGAAATAAGGCCTTAATAACCTTATTTGCCATTTTTATGGGTGTGTCTTCAGTATAGTTATCAGAGTATTTTCTCTTTATTTTAATATTAATGTCTAAAATGGGAACCACAATTCAAAAAACATGTTTTAAGAAAAAGGTATTTTTAAACCAAGTAATAGCTATGGTTCTCCACAGGTAGTTTTTATTTTTAAACTAAAGTGGAGCAATAATCAAAAGATGTTAAAGTAGGTTTTGCTTACTTTTGCCCAGGAAGAATTATTAGCGCTATTTTTCAAATGCAGTCATTCCCTATTGTAATTCACATATAATGAACAATAAGCATTCTTTTAAAAATCATGAATATGCACAAAGACAATTTTTCTGGCATTAAGTTTTTTTTTCTTCTGGTTAGAATAACACATTACTGTAATTCTTTTCCAACTTAGGTATAGTTTTAGTGAAGGGGTGATTAATGTTAAATCACACGTAATTTAAATAGTTCAATGACTACAACAGTTAAAGTGAATTCTTGAATAGCAAGAGTAGTCTTACTTCAGTCCTACTTTTACGCCAAAGAAAAAAGTGAACTATGTTTGATAGAGAAATTTACAAAGATGTAGTATTTCTGCTCTTCTTAAGATGAACATCTTCCTTTTGATTCAGTTGCTTATACATAAAACTGGAGATATGATATATACCTTAGCTGTTAATGTTTTAGAACAGAGACCTGTCTCATTCATCTTTGGGTCTTCATTGTATAACCAAGAACCTTACATACCATAAGGGAATGAATGAGGTTAATGAATGAAGAAATGGATAATGTCACAAATATTTTAAAATTAAGAGTAGTTCAAATTTTTACGTTTGGAGGTATTAACTCTTAGTCTTAAAGGTATAATCTTATTCATCTAACTTAACATCATTTAATTTTCTTAGTTATGATATCAATTTTATAGATCACTAAGAATACTTGTTTTTAAGGTACCAATGAACTCTTCTCTCAGATTACCCAGATTTTCGGTGATATATGACAAGTAATATACTCTTCTCCCAAGTTATCTGTGAACTATTACTAATCTAGTCATCACTAGTGACATCTGAGGCCTTTAAAAACGTGCATTCTTTTTTTGGCTATATCATGTGGCTTTTGGGATCATAGTTCCCCAACCAGGGATCAAACCCTTAACCCTTGCATTGGAAGCATGGAGTCTTAATAACTGGACCACCAGGGAAGTCCCAAAAAACGTCCATTCTTACTGAGAATTTGTGATGTTTTCCTAGTACCCTACATTTATGTCTCTCATCTACAAGCTGATTTGTCTCTAAACACTGTATTTGGTATATGATAATATATTATCTTTGATTCTTTTGAATTTTTTTGAATTTTGTATTTATTAGTAGATTTTACCTTTAAGCTGTTATCTCCAGAAAGGCATGAATTGTCAAAATTTTTTATAACATCCAAAATTTCTAACATGTTACAGTGAATCAAGGATCAAGTTTCTTTTGCAGAATGTTGTTGTTACTTTGAAAGGTTGGCATTCCACAGCTAGTATTTGGAGATACTAAAATAAATAGTCCTAAAATTTCCTAAAAGTGTATACGATTCTAAATGGATGCTTTGTTATTTTTCATTCTTGAGTGCCACATTTGGGACACTAGCCATTAAATTACAAATTAGTATAGATATGCATAATACCAACATTATGAATTGCAGACTGCTGGAAGTTTTATGAATGTAGCTGTAGAATAGATATTCCTTGTAATATTGTAAGTGTTCTTTGATAAGCTTTAAAGTCTTTACTGATTACAGATGTAAGCAATCATTCTATAATTGGAAGTATTATATCTAAAACATTAGGAAGGTTTCATTATCTAAGTGTTTGTTTTTTGTTGTTGTTGTTGTTAGCTATAAAGCAGTTTTGGTTGTGAAAACAGACAACCTAGTTATCACAGGGACATGATTTTTTGCTATTTTATATATATATATATAGCTTACTAAATAAAAAGCATTTACTATCAACATAAAACCCCCATCTATAGCTGAGAAAAATGATATATCAACTGTTTTAAACCCATTAACTTAGAACTGTGTGTCTTTACCCAAGCAAATGAACATCTCTATATATCTTTTGACAGGAAGAAGCACTGCATGGGTTTCGAGTGAGTGATTACTTTGAATACATGGAAGTTTTGGAACAAAACTACCGACCAGTGTTGCTGAGAGACATGCGGAACATGAGAGTGCAAAGCACATAGATCATGGAAAACACAATTGATTTTTATGTTTATTTTTAAAGGAAACAAGGATTTGATTATTTTCTGTGTCCAGAACAACATATGCTTTGTGAAAACACACTATTATAGATCAGTACTGAGAGTTTTTGAATATAATAATATATTCAAGTAGGTATTAGCTCAATTGAAGTGAATTCATTTTTGTAAGTTTGTTGTTGTGTAAGGTTGTTTTGGCTTTCCCTGGTGGCTCAAACAGTAAAAAATCTGGCTGCAATGCAGAAGACCTAGGTTTGGTCCCTGGGTTGGGAAGATCCCCTAGAGACGGGAATGGCAACCCATTACAGTACTCTTGCCTGGAGAATTCCATGGGCAGACGAGCCTGGCAGGCTACAGTCCTTCAGATTGCAAAGAGTTGGACATGACTGAGCAACTAACACAAGGTTGTTTTATAATCAAATCCAGCTTACTTATAGTTCTTTATGTTTAAGAGTTAACCTTAACCTACATTTCCTTCTTCCCAGGATGATTAATATATTTTTTTCAATGAGCTTGGAAATAGCAGCATTACTGTAAATAGCTACCATCCAAAGAGAGTCCATGGAGACAAGACAGTTGCTTTCTTCGTTTTTGTCTGTACATATAAAAGAAAATAGGCAAAACCATAACTGCTTATTTTACATATAGAGGAACAAATCATATTTATCATGGCAAGTGGTAGGAAAATTATTTTCGTCAGGCATAATTGTTTTTCTAGGAATTGCTTTTGACACCTGTATCAATTTATAATTTTTCACGTGAAATGTAGTCTCAACATGGTTCATTTAAAAGATAGATTGATTATTTCATACTGATATGCATTTAACACTCATTTTTTATGTGGTTTCCTTAGTGATAGATTTGATTTGATTTGTAATGAACTTAAGAACATTAAAGAGAATATATTTGTAAATTATTTTAAATGACCAACATAGTGTTTTGTTTTATTTAAATAGAAGGCTTTGCTCCATTGAGATTAATACAATATGCTAGGGTCTCTTTTCTTATAACCATCACATCTAATAGGTGAAAGATAAGACACAAAAATACTAATTTTTCAGTTGGCAATTTCAACAGGTTTTTAAAATTATAAGTAAAGGTCATTTTGTATTCCTTGCTTATATTTAAATGTAAATCAACCATTAAAACCATTCTAAAGCCTTTTTTCTTTTCAACCAAAAATGGTTTATCTCCAGACTATTTTTCATTTTAGTATAGTGAAATAACTGGTACCATACAATTTTCCCCAGTTTTGTGATATTTAAGCTATTGCAGTATCAACCTTCTAGAATCAGGTTTTGTGCAGTAAATGCCAACAATAGCTTCTCAGTAATGATGTTCCTAAAGGGCATTGAAAAAGTTGAAAAAAGAAAACTGAGCAAGTTAATTTGACATATTGCTCACTTTAGCTCTGGCCGAAATGAATTAAGGAAGAAAGCCCCAGGTTACTCAAAACACCAAGTTTTGTCTACTTTTAAACTTAATTTTGAAAAGCTGTTCCACAGAACCTGTAATACATGATTATGTTTATGTTTCTTCCCATTCTGTTCCTGAGATACTGTTACTGGTCTTGAGAAACTTGCAGCTTTATTTCTTTTTAAAAACTCTAACATGGTAATTGGAAATACAAATGGAGAAGGAACTATAACTTAATTTTATAATATTCATTGGTGATTTTGATCAGAAACTTAAGATCTAGATTATAATTATATTTTGCACAGGCGACTTCAGCTAGAGCCAGAAGGCTTTTGTTTTTATCTGATAAATATCTTATGAACAATGACTCAGCAGGTTGGTGACATAACATATAAAATAACAGTGTTTTTTGTAACTACCATTGTGAATTATCTTTGTACCTATTTTACTTTAAAATTACTCTTTAAAGTAGAAATAAATATAGCCCTGTATTGCCTCTCAATTTTATTTTTAATTAAAGTAAGTTCCTAGAACTTATTTGTGAAGGAGGACCTTATATATTTTACAGGATTTATTATAATTATATTTTGTTACAATGTAAACAAATTTGTGAAAAATTCAAATGTTCTTATATCCATCTTCAAATATCTGTTCCAAAGACTAGCAAGGAGAGATAAGAAAGCCTTCCTTAGTGCAAAGAAATAGGGGAAAAGAATAGAATGGGAAAGACTAGAGATCTTTTCCAGAAAGTTACAGATACCAAGGGAATATTTCACACAAAGATGGGCACAGTAAAGGACAGAAATGGTATGGACATAACAGAAGCAGAAGATATTAAGAAGTGGAAAGAATCCACAGAAGAACTATCCAAAAAATATCTTCATGACCCAGATAACCATGATGGTGTGATCACTCACCTAGAGCCAGACATACTGGAATGTGAAATCAAGTGGGCCTTAGGAAGCATCACTACGAACAAAGCTAGTGGAGGTGATGGAATTTCAGTTGAGCTATTTCAAATCCTGAAAGACAATGCTGTGAAAGTGCTGCACTCAATATACCAGCAAATTTGGAAAACTCAGCAGTGGCCAAGGGACTGCCTATCTTTGTCAGTCCCAAAGAAGGGCAATGCCAAAGAATGCTCAAACTACCACACAACTGCATTCATCTCAAAAACTGGAAAAGTAATGCTCAAAATTCCAGATGATCAAGCTGGACTTAGAAAAGGCAGAGGAACCAGAGATCAAATTGCCAACATCTGTTGGATCTTTGAAAAAGCAAGAGAGTTCCAGAAAAATACCTACTTCTGCTTTATTGACTACTCCAAAGCCTTTGACTGTGTGTATCACAACAAACTGGAAAATTCTTCAAGAGATGGGAATACCTCTCAACCTTACCTGCCTCTTGAGAAATCTGTATGCAGGCCAAGAAATGACAGTTAGAACTGGACATGCAACAACAGACTGGTTCCAAATCAGGAAAAGAGTATGTCAAGGCTGTATATTGTCACCCTGCTTATTTAAGTTATATGCAAAATGCATCATGTGAAATGCTGGGCTGGATGAAACACAAGCTGGAATCAAGATTGCCAGGAGAAATAACAACAACCTCAGATATGCAGATGACACCACCCTTATGGCAGAAAGCAAAGAAAAACTAAAGAGCCTCTTGATGAAAGTGAAAGAGAAGAGTGAAAAAGTTGGCTTAAAACTCAACATTCAGAAAACTAAGATCATGGCATCCAGTCCCATGACTTCATGGCAAATAGATGGGGAAACAATGGAAACAGTAAGAGACTGTATTTTCTTGGGCTCCAAAATCACTGTGGGTGTTGACTGAAGCCATGAAATTAAAAGACGCTTGCTCCTTGGAAGAAAAGCTATGACCAACCTAGACAGCATATTAAAAAGGAGAGACATTACTCTGCCAACATGGTCCATATGGCCAAAGCTATGCTTTTTCCAGTAGTCATGTAGGGTTATGCGAGTTGGACTGTAAAGAAAGCTGAGTGCAGAAGAATTGATGCTTTTGAACTGTGGTATTGGAGAGGACTCTTGAGAGTCCCTTGGACTGCAAGGAGGTCCAACCAGTCAATCCTAAAGGAAATCAGTCCTAAATATTCATTGGAAGGACTGATGCTGAAGCTGAAACTTTGGCCAGCTAATGTGAAGAACTGACTCACTGGAAAAGACCCTGATACTGGGGAAAAATTAAGGCAGGAGGAGACGGGGAT
This sequence comes from Bos taurus, assembly GCF_002263795.3. Taxonomy (NCBI): domain Eukaryota; kingdom Metazoa; phylum Chordata; class Mammalia; order Artiodactyla; family Bovidae; genus Bos; species Bos taurus. The sequence goes on from NC_037336.1 coordinate 30,025,239, forward strand.
GACAGGATGAGATGTTGGATGGTATCACTGATTCAATTCGATATGAGTTTGAGCACGCTCTCAGAGTTGGTAATGGACAGGGAAGCCTGGCGTGCTGCAGTCCATGGGGTCACAAAGAGTTGGACATGACTGAACGACTGAACTGAACTGATTACTTGCTACTATGTGGCTAGCTAGTGATAGCATAGTCTGAGCCTTGTCCTTCAGAGTTCAATCCTCTTTCAGCTCTATTGTTTAATCATTCATTTAGTCATTCAGTTCAGTTCAGTCGTTCAGTCGTGTCCGACTCTTTGCAATCCCATGAATCGCAGCACGCCAGGCCTCCCTGTCCATCACCAATTCCCGGAGTTCACTCAGACTCAAGGCTATCCAGCCATCTCATCCTCTGTCCTCCCCTTCTCTTCCTGCCCACAATCCCTCCCAGCATCAGAGTCTTTTCCAATGAGTCAACTCTTCCATGAGGTGGCCAAAGTACTGGATCTTCAGCTTTAGCATCATTCCTTCCAAAGAAATCGCAGGGCTGATCTCCTTCAGAATGGACTGGTTGGATCTCCTTGCAGTCCAAGGGACTCATAAGAGTCTTCTCCAATACCACAGTTCAAAAGAATAAATTTTTCCGTGCTCAGCCTTCTTCACAGTCCAACTCTCACATCCATACATGACCAGAGGAAAAACCATAGCCTTGACTAGACGAACCTGTGTAGGCAAAGTAATATCTCTGCTTTTGAATATGTTATCTAGGTTGGTGATAACTTTCCTTACAAGGAGTAAACGTCTTTTAATTTCATGGCTGCAGTCACTATCTGCAGTGATTTTGGAGCCCTAAAAAAAATAAAGTCTGACACTGTTTCCACTCTTTCCCCATCTGTTTCCCATGAAGTGATGGGACCAGATGCCATGGTCTTCGTTTTCTGAATGTTGAGCTTTAAGCCAACTTTTCACTCTCCACTTTCACTTTCATCAAGAGGCTTTTTATTTCCTCTTCACTTTCTGCCATAAGGGTGGTGTCATCTACATATCTGAGGTGATATTTCTCCCAGCAATCTTGATTCCAGCTTGTGTTTCTTCCAGTCCAGCGTTTCTCATGATGTACTCTGCATAGAAGTTAAATAAGCAGGGTGACAATATACAGCCTTCACATACTCCTTTTCCTATTTGGAACCAGTCTGTTGTTCCATGTCCAGTTCTAACTGTTGCTTTCTGACCTGCATACAGATTTCTCAAGAGGCAGGTTAGGTGGTCTGGTATTCCCATCTCTTTCAGAATATTCCACAGTCATTCAGTGTACCTTTATTAACTTCCTCCTGTTGATCAGGCACTGTTAGGTACAGTTCTAACGTTTTCCCTCATTCAGACTTTCCATGGAGTACTTTTATATTTTCTTATTTATGTTCTCCTTACTAGTTTAAAAATGGCAGAAAAAAAAATAGTTCTGTGCAGTCCAAGGCAAGACATTTATTGTAGTTTATTCAATTTTCCCATGTTCCTTTCCTATTTTTAAAGGTAACTTTTTATACTGTAGATTATTAGTGCAGACCAGATCAATGTATATGGAATTATTGATATATTTTCTGAATTGTTTTAGAGTCTCCAATGATAGATAAATGTTTCCTTTTTTGTGACATAAACTTTTATTCACATGTTCTTTGTAGAAAAATTAACCTACCTACATTTTTTTCCAGCAGAATATTAAGAGAAAGTTATTAAAGTAGGTGTTGATATATTTACTTATCTGATGAGTTTAAATCAGGGTCAGGGCAGTTAGCCTCACATAAACCATGCATTTTCAGTGCTAGCAATATTTTAGCTTTTAAAATCAGTTACCATCACTGGAACATTTCCCACCCCATATTCTACCACTGGCAATGGGCCACCATGAAACACTAAGCACCATAGAAATAATTGGACTGTCATGTTTGCTAATAGAGGGCTTTTGAGACACACTGGGGGAGACAGTTATTAAAATGTTGGCTGTTTGATCATCTAATCCTGGATTTAAGCATTTATCTGCTACCATAATACGCGTCAGCTATTCTCTGTTGAATAGCACATTTAATATTTAGCCTTTTCTTAAAAATGTTAAAGTTGGTCTTTCTTAGGCATTTCTAAAATATAGTCATTCCTCTTACAACATCAAATGTAATTAACTGCAGTTTCACTGGAAATCATAAAAAAATGGAAACCTAAATGCTCCAAACCAAAATGATATCCATAACTATGTTTTTCTTACGTTTTTCAAAGAAAAGTTTTCAAATTAGTATTTTACTATCAAATTACTTAGATTTGAAAAGTATTCATTAGAATGGATGATGGATATAGCAGAAACTAGTTCACCAATCAGTTACTTCTTCCTGGGTTAAGTATATTCAGTTCAGTTCAGTCGCTCAGTATTGTCCAACTCTTTGAAACCCTATGAATCGCAGCACACCAGGCCTCCGTGTCCATCACCAACTCCCGGAGTTCACTCAGACTCACAGCCATCCAGTCAGTGATGCCATTCAGCCATCTCATCCTCTGTCGTCCCCTTCTCCTGCCCGCAATCCCTCCCAGCATCAGAGTCTTTTCCAATGAGTCAACTCTTCGCATGAGGTGGCCAAAGTACTGGATCTTCAGCTTCAGCATCATTCCTTCCAAAGAAATCCCAGGGCTGATCTCCTTCAGAATGGACTGGTTGGATCTCCTTGCAGTCCAAGGGTCTCGCAAGAGTCTTCTCCAACACCACAGTTCAAAAGCATCAATTCTTGGGCACTCAGCTTTCTTCACAGTCCAACTCTCACATCCATACATGACCACTGGAAAAACCACAGCCTTGACTAGATGGACCTTTGTTGGCAAAGTAATGTCTCTGCTTTTCAATATGCTATCTAGGTCGGTCATAACTTTTCTTCCAAGGAGTAAGCATCTTTTAATTTCATGGCTGCAGTTACTACCTGCAGTGATTTTGGAGCCCCCCAAAATAAACTCTCACACTGTTTCCACTGTTTCCACATCTATCTTCCTTGAAGTGATGGGACCAGATGCCATGATCTTCGTTTTCTGAATGTTGAGCTTTAAGCCAACTTTTTCACTCTCCTCTTTCACTTTCATCAAGAGGCTTTTTAGTTCCTCTTCACTTTCTGCCATAAGGGTGGTGTCATCTGCATATCTGAAGTTATTGATATTTCTCCCGGCAATCTTGATTCCAGCTTGTGCTTCTTCCAGCCCAGCGCTTCTCATGATGTACTCTGCATAGAAGTTAAATAAGCAGGGTGACAATATACAGCCTTGACGTACTCCTTTTCCTATTTGGAACCAGTCTGTTGTTCCATGTCCACTTCTAACTGTTGCTTCCTGACCTGCATATAGGTTTCTCAAGAGGACAGTCAGGTGGTCTGGTATTCCCATTTCTTTCAGAATTTTCCACAGTTGATTGTGATCCATACAGTCAAAGGCTTTGGCATAGTCAATAAAGCAGAAATACATGTTTTTCTGGAACTTTCTTACTTTTTCCATGATCCAGCGGATGTTGGCAATTTGATCTCTCATTCCTCTGCCTTTTCTAAAACCAGCTTGCACATCTGGAAGTTGACAGTTCACGTATTGCTGAAGTCTGGTTTGGAGAATTTTGAGCATTACTTTACTAGCGTGTGAGATGAGTGCAATTGTGTGGTAGTTTGAGCATTCTTTGGCATTGCCATTCTTTGGGATTGGAATGAAAACTTCCCTTTTCCAGTCCTGTGGCCACTGCTGAGTTTTCCAAATTTGCTGGCATATTGAGTGCAGCACTTGGACAGCATCATCTTTCAGGATTTGAAATAGCTCAACTGGAATTCCATCACCTCCACTAGCTTTGTTCACAGTGATGCTTTCTAAGGCCCACTTGACTTCACATTCCAGGATGTCTGGCTCTAGGTCAGTGATCACACCATCGTGATTATCTGGGACGTGAAGATCTTTTTGTACAATTCTTCTGTGTATTCTTGCCACCTCTTCTTAATGTCTTCTGATTCCGTTAGGTCCATACCATTTCTGTCCTTTATCAAGCCCATCTTTGCATGAAATGTTCCCTTGGTATCTCTAATTTTCTTGAAGAGATCTCTAGTCTTTCCCATTCTGTTGTTTTCCTCTATTTCTTTGCACTGATCGCTGAGGAAGGCTTTCTTATCTCTTCTTGCTATTGTTTGGAACTCTACATTCAGATGTTCATATCTTTCCTTTTCTCCTTTGCTTTTCGCTTCTCTTCTTTTCACAGCTATTTGTAAGGCCTCCTCAGACAGCCATTTTGCTTTGTTGCATTTCTTTTCCATGGGGATGGTCTTGATCCATCTCCTGTACAATGTCACAAACCTCTGTCCATAGTTCATCAGGCACTCTATCAGATCTAGTCCCTTAAATCTATTTCTCACTTCCACTGTATAATCATAAGGAGTTTGATTTGGATCTTACCTGAATGGTCTAGTGGTTTTCCCTACTTTCTTCCATTTAAGTCTAAATTTGGCAATAATGAGTCAGCTAACTAGTGTTAAGTGAGCAGACCAAAGCCTAAGGAGCAGGTGTGCTTTCTTTTCTCTTTTCTGGTGCCCCTGAAGCCTAAATGCTTAAATTTTTGAAGAGCAAAATCCTCCCTATCAGCCCACATTGGACAGTGACCTGAGGAAGAAATGAACCTTGTGTTAAGTGACTGAAATCATATATATATATATATATATATATATATATATATATATCTAGCGTTATATATCCTGTCAGCTTCTTTGAGTTTCCCCATTTCTGCTCCTCTTTCAGAATAATTTTTGATGTCCCTAGATAGGCAAAATCTTAGTTTCATAGTTTTTATAAGATTTCATATTGAAAATCTGAATGTATTGTCTAGCACAAATACAATTAAGAATGTTCCATCATACCCTTCATTGATATTTTAGCAATTAGCAAACAATTTTCTAGATATAATAGTTACCATCTGACTAGCAGGTAAGTGTACTATCAAGGAAGTCTTGTTTCTATAGATGAAGGCTGGGACATCTAAAGATACAGACATTTAGGGTATCAATCTCATCCTTGAACTCAAATTTGACCAGAGTTAGGTATTTTGAATATTACTCTCTTGATATTTTTTAAAGCGTTTATTACCTATTTCTCCTTTCTTGGCCCCTAAGTCAATAACAAGGGAAGCTTATCTGCCATCGAATCAGCAAAATGTGTTCTAAGATTCCAAAAAACTCAATTTCTTTTATTACCATTATTTTATTCTTGGAGCTCATATCATTATTCAGGAAGAGCTTGCTCGAACTATTCATGTTCTTCTGGTTAAAGAAATATTTACAGCATTTGGTTTTGCTGGTTCTTGACCCAAACTCCATGTCCATCCTAGGGAAAAAAGCTGAAACAGGTCTCAGGCATACTTGAACATCATCACATCCTTAGGCTCACTGGGATTTCAGAAAGCCTGATTTTACCCAAAGAGTTAAATGCAAAAAAAAAAAAAAAAAAAAAGAGAGAGAGAGAGAGAAAACAGGAAATAGAAGTGACAGATCTAGAAGAATAAGCAAAATACATCTAATAACATCACTGAAAAGACAGAATAAATGCAAGAAGTGTCAAAACTAGTTTTGTATAGTAATTGATTGTTTTCAATGTACCTGTACTCATATTTCATCTTTACAACTCTACCACCCAAATATAATCTCTTTTAACATTATATTCATATGTGTGTGTGTATATATATATCTCCAATATTTGTCATGAAGTGAAATACAATTTTTACGTATGGACAAAATTGTGGTCATATTGTGTCATCATTTGAAAATTCTTGTTTATGTTTATTAATATAAGCAGTGATGAATATTTAAACTCAGACTTCCATATTATAGGATTGATAACGAAATACATTTCAAACTGATGAGTACTTGAAAGTCTACAACATCAAATATAAGACAATTAATCTCTACCTTCAAGATGCTTATATGACTGAGAGGGATAAAACTCATACAACAGAAAAGACAAATGTACACGTTCCTATTTTTAAAATCTTGAGCAATATCCGGAGCAATTGGTGATAGGAAAATTCAGAGGGAGGAGTAAATACCTTCAGCTGATTGTGGGAGGGGCAGGATTTTCATCTGAAGGGACTGGAGTAAAGCACAGCACCCGGGAGCACAGGGGATGGAGCTGCAGAGGGAACAGCCTGGACAGAGTGAGACTGCAGGAGCAGTGGAACTCCAGTAGAGAGCTCTGGTTAGAATGAAGGTTTTGCTTAAGGGAAAAAGTACTGGAAGATAAGCTCGATTGGCCAAATAATTCAGACTTTCTCCTGTATTTTATAACACTGAAAGTTTTTCAGCAGTAGAGTAACATACTGTATTTTGTTTATTCAACAAATTTTATTGATCCATTATGAATGAAATGCTATGCTTAAAACCATTTATTTAAGACCATTTTTTTCTTTTTTCTTTTACCATATAGCATATACCTTAAAGTAGTTACCAATAGTTCACATCTCTAGAAATTTTAAGCCGTGATTTATGCTAATAGGGCTTCCCACCTGGCCCAATAGTTAAGAATCTGCCTGCCAACACAGGAGAGGTAAGAGAGGGGAATTCAATCCCTGGGTCAGGAAGATTCCCCTGAAGGAGCAAATGATAACTCTCTCCAGTATTCTTGCCTGGAGAGTTCCATGGAGAGAGGAGCATGGTGGGCTACAGTCCATGGGATTGCAAAGCAGCTGAGCACACACACACACACAGTTATGCTAATAAGGAACATCCTTCAAAGTGACCTCATGTAGGTTTTTAAAAAATTTCTCCTTAAGTGGTTTTTGAAATGCAATTCTACAAGCCATGTGAAGGTTAAGAGGTTTACATTCAGAACAAAAGGATAAATAAAACCTTTAGCAGTTCTAGAACAAGAATCTGTTCAAGAGAGTCCGAATGAGCACTGCTAAATTTTTCTAAGAAGTAATTATTTCAAGCTGTGTTTCTTAAAGAATATTAAGTAATTACGTTTATGAGTCTTTAATGAGAGCAAAAACTAAAATAAAGCCTATAGAGAATCCTCTTGACTATTGTAAAACAGCCCTGGAGAGTAGATGAAAGGATGTAACCTTGAAAGCAACTATCCATACTACTTTTACTTTGTGAGAGGGTCTTGACAATAGGTTTGCTGCTAAGTCACTTCAGTCGTGTCCGACTCTGTGCGATCCCATAGATGGCAGTCCACCAGGCTCCCCCGTTCCTGGGATTCTCCAGGCAAGAACACTGGAGTGGGTTGCCATTTCCTTCTCCAATGCATGAAAGTGAAAAATGAAAGTGAGGTCGTGTCCGACCCTCAGCAACCCCATGGACTGCAGCCTTCCAGGCTTCTCCGTCCATGGGATTTTGCAGGCAAGAGTACTGGAGTGGGGTGCCATTGCCTTCTCCAAACAATAGGTTTACTACTGATTTAAAATGCTGTATGTCTACAGCATAGGCCCTGGACAAAGTTGTCACTTAGGAAACCTGATATCAATATCTCTTCTCCATCACCCTTCCACCTCTTTATTTGCCATCAGTTTTCCTAAGGGAACCAACTAATTTAATCCTATCAGTTCTCCTCCTGAGTCACCTCTGTTCTGTATTTCACAGTCTAGAACTTTACCTAACTTTAATTTCTTCACGTATAATCATGTTACATTGTGCAGTGAAGAACACTAGGATAGAATGTCAATAACCATGTACTCTGGCCTTGGTACCATAAACAACTAACCAGGTCCTCTCAGCACCTGAATGTTTGTAGACCTCATTTCTTCTGGTGTAGTCAAGGGTACATGACTTCTTGGGGTCATCCTAGTCTGACTTTTCCTATAATACTATGTGCCATTTTACTGCAGCTTAATTCATAGTGAGGCACAGATTGCCGACCAAAAGTTTCAAGTGATCATTCCCAGATTCCTCTGGCATTTTCAAAGTAAACTTGTTAAATGAGATTACAAAACAATGAGGGTTATGGACATACCAAGTACTAAAATGCAAATGTCCTTGTTATTTCTCATTTAAAAAAATACTCAGGAGTTATAAATAATGTAGAATAGTGACAGAGATGATACCTTTGTTGTGCAGTCAGTCATGGAAACTTGACCTATTTTATGAATATACATATTTTTAGTTTAAATAAAACATTATTTTAAGATTAGTTGTGAGAATATTATAATCCTGAGCTACTCTTTTATAGATGTATCAGTGAAATAAGTGAATACTTTTTGAATCTGGTCTATAATTAACCAGTACTTGATGGGCATCTGACACCTCAGAAATGATACCCAGGTATTAAGCAAGAAAGATTGTCTTAAAACAGTAGAAACAACAGCAGAAAAACTTCTGCTTATTAGAATCCCTTATTGAGAATTCAGTATGACTGAGATGTTATTATGTGGCCTCATCTTATTCCCATCCTCCTTAATTTCAGTTTAAACAAAATCCCTAGCCAACAGGAAAACCGTGTTAAGCACAGAGGTGGGAAGGGGAGCGAATTCTTTATTTGAATCCTGCAAGGCAAGATTTTAAAGCATTAAAGTAAATTTGGCAGTAAATTGCATTTTAAGGATATTGAGTACCCAGGAAAATAGTAGGAAAAAACATCTGTTTAGTCTCCTTTGTTTTCTAAATCTGATGGTTAAATTGCTAGTGCAGATAAGGTTGGAAAATTAAGAGAAACTATAGTGCTTGGGTTCATAAAATTTATATTGAGCCATGTTTAATGAAAAGCAATATTGTTGGTAACAATTCATCCTTTAAAATATTGAGCATTTGAAGTTTAGTGAGATAGACCTTTAAAATTTTGTAGTTGGTAAGAAGGAAAACCTCTAGAGAAATACTTTTTGTGTATAGTTGGCAGAGAAGAAAAGTCCTGGAAAGGAATTCAGCCACACCTAGTAAAATTAGAAATACATATACCTACAGACCCAGCAATTCCTCTCCTAGGAGCTGATTCTCACAGGAATAAAGGTACCCATATGAAAGACATTAGTACAAGGGTATTTATGGCAGCATTGTTTCTAATGATGAAAAACTGGAAACAGTGGATGTCCATCAACAGAAGGACTAACTAAAAAGTGCATCCACACACTGTACCACTGAAATGAGTGACTTAGAGATCCATCAGCTAACCCGAAAGATTCTCAAGAAGTATTCTTGAATGCAAAAAAAAAAAAAAAAAAAACACACAAAATAAGTCTATGAACCTATTCCATTGTTAAACAAAGTATGTATGTGTACACGTGTGTGTGTGTGAATTGTTATATGAACACAAAAATACAGAAAAATACAAATTAGGTTGTTAGCATCAATGTGGTGGAGGGTGCAAGGGTTCTCATAGGAATGGAAGGGGGATAAAAGAGATGAAGAAAAAGTCTGTCGTGGTGGAACAAAAGATCAAGAAACAAAATACACAGCATCAAGTTAATTTTTTTGGCTCAAATTTCTCACACAGGTATTCTTTCAACTTTTTAAGTTGTAAAAGTTCCTGTTTTGACTGCCCAGTGTTAAACCACTGAGAATTAGCCACAATCAGTATGGCTAGACCAATCTTAACCTTTGGGACATGGTGAAAAAAAACTTAGATAAGTGAGGAAAAGGCAATGAGGGATCTGAGGTCAAAATAACATGGTATGACTAGGTAAACCAAGTGAACTGAAAAAAAAAAACCAAAAACCAAGTGAACTGATACCTTCAAGTGAATAAATTCATAATATATAATTGCTTTTCAAGAGTAAAAAATAATTGATATGTTAAAATAATCAGCAAACCAATCTGTAATAGGAATAGAAAAAAATAGAAAAGGAATAGAAAAGAATAGAATTTGAACCACTGAGGACTGTAGCCTGGAAGAGAGATTCAAGAAGCACTTGAATTGTGTTCCACCAGACTACAAAATCTTGTAGATAGAGTGCCTGAAGAATGACGGACAGAGGTTCATAACATTGTACAGGCAACAGTGACCAAAACCATCCCAAAGACAGAGAGATGAAACAGGGCAAAGCGGTTGTCTGAGAGATCTTACAAAGAGCTGAAAAAAGAGACGTGAAAGGCACAGGAGAAAGGGAAAGAAATACACAATTGAATGCAGAGTTTCAGAGACTAGCGAGGAGAGAGATGAAAGTCTTCTTATGTGAACAATGCAGAGAAATAGAGGAAAATAGTAGAATGGCAAAACGAGATCTCTTTAAGAAAATTGGAGATACCAAAGAAATATTTCATACAAAGATGGGCACAATAAAGGACAGTAATAGCAAGGACCTGACAGAAGCTGAAGAGGTAAGAAGAGGTGGCAAGAATATACAGAAGAACTATACAAAAAGAGTCTTAATGCCCCAGATAACCACAATGGTGTGGTCACTCACCTAGAGCCAGACATCCTACAGTGTGATGTCAAGGGGCTTTAGGAAGTATTACTACAAACAAAGCTAGTGGAGGTGATGGAATTCCAGCTGAGCTCTTTCAAAACCTATAAGATGATGCTGTGAAAGTGCTGCACTCAATATGCCCGCAAATTTGGAAAACCCAGCAGTGGTCACAGGACTAGAAAATGTCAAGTTTTCATTCCAATCCCTAAGGGCAATGCCAAAGAATGTTCAAAGTTCAATGGCACTCTTCATATGTCAGCAAGGTAATGCTCAAAATCCTTCAAGCTAGGCTTCATCAGTACATGAACCAAGAACTTCCAGATGTACAAGTTGGATTTAGTAAAGGCAGAGGAACCAGAGATCAAATTGCCAACATCCACTGGATTATAGAGCAAGAGAATTCTAGAAAAACATCTACTTCTGTTTCACTGACTTGGCTAAAGCCTTTGTGTGGATCACAACAAACTGTGGAAAATTCTTAAAGACATGGGGATACCAGACCATCTTACCTGCCTCCCGAGAAACCTGTATGCAGGTCAAGAAGCAAAAGTTAGAACTAGATGTGGAACAACTGACTGGTTCCAAATTGGGAAAGGAGTACATCAAGGCTTTATGTTGTCACCCTGCTTATTTAACTTCTATGAAGAGTGTTGTTGTTCAGTCACTCAGTCATGTCCAACTGTTTGCTACCCCATGAACTGCAGCACTCTAGGCCACCCTGTCACTCACCATCTCCTGAAGTTTGCCCAAGTTCAGATCCATTGAATTGTTGATGCCATCAAGCCATCTCATTCTCTGACATTCTCTCCTCTTTCTGCCCTCAATCTATCCCAGCAATCTATAAGTCAGCTGTTCACATCATATGACCAAAATACTTGAACTTCAGCATCAGTCCTTTCAATGAGTATTCAGGGTTTATTTTTCTTAAGATTTACTGGTTTTGATCTGGCTGTCCAAGGGACTTTCAGGAGTCTTCTCCAGTACCACAGTTCAAAGGCATCAACTATTTGGCCTCTGCCTTCTTTATAGTCCAGCTCTCACAACCATACGTGACCACTGGGAAGACCATAGCCTTGAATATGTGGAGCTTTGTCAACAGAGTAATGTCTCTGCTTTTCAACAAACTGTCTAGGTTTGTCATAGCTTTCCTGCCAAGAAGCAATCATCTTCTGATTTTACAGCTGCAGTCACCATCCTCAGTGATGTACTATGCCGAGTACATCATGCAAAATGCCAGGCTGGATGGAGCTCAAGCTGGCATAGATCGCTGTGAGAAATATCAACAATCTCAGATATGCAGATGATAGCACCCTTATGGCAGAAAGCAAAGAGGAACTAAGGAGCCTCTTGATGAGGGTGAAACAGGAGAGTGAAAAAGCTTACAACTCAACATTTAAAAAACTAAGATCATGACATCCTGTCCCATCACTTCATGGAAAATAGATAGGGAAAAAGTAGTACCAGTGACAAATTTTATTTTGGGGTCCTCCAAAATCACTACAGATGGTGACTGCAGCCATGAAATTAAAAGACACTTGCTCCTTGGAAGAAAAGCAAAGACAACCTATGCAGTATATAAAGAAGTAGAGACATCACTCTGCCAACAAAGGTCCATCTCATGAAAGCTGTGGTTTTTCTGGTAGTCATGTACCAACGTGATAGTTGGACCATAATGTAGGCTGAGAACCGAAGAACTGATGCTTTTGAATTGTGCTGGAGAAGACTCTTGAGAGTCCCTTGGACAGAAGTAAATCGAACCAGTCAATCCTAAAGGAAATCAACCCCGAATATTCACTAGAAGGACTAATGCTGAAGCTGAGCCTCAGTACTTTGGCCACCTGATGAGAAGAGCCAACTCATTAACCTTGATGCTAGGAAAGATTGAGAGCAAGAGGAGAAGGGTGCAACAGAGGATGCAATGATTGGATGGAATCATTGACTCAATGGACATGAGTTTGAGCAACTCCAGAAGATGGTGAAGAACAGGAAAGCCTGGCATGCTGCAGTCCATGGGGTCACAAAAAGTCAGACATGACTTAGTGACTAAACAACAACAACAGACTACAAAATGGGAACCTTATAAAGGCAAGACCCACAATATTACATAAATTGTCAGTAAGATTTGATCTGGCAAGAACTAAGGGTGCACATTAAGCAAGGATTGGTTGGGGTCTGAAATAGTTGTGTAGTTACAAGGGGAGACCTTGAGATCATAAGATTGCATCTGGCAGCTACTGCTGCTGCTGCTAAGTTGCTTCAGTCATGTTCGACTCTGTGCAACCTCATAGACGGCAGCCCACCAGGCTCCCTCCATCCCTGGGATTCTCCAGGCAAGAACACGGGAGTGGGTTGCCATTTCTTTCTCCAATGCATGAAAGTGAAAAGTGAAAATGAAGACGCTCAGTCGTGTCTGACTCTTAGCGACCCCATGGACTGAAGCCTACCAGGCTCCTCCATCCATGGGATTATCCAGGCAAGAGTACTGGAGCTGGCAGCTACTAGCAGATACTATTTTAAGAATGGCTGGTAATGTCCTTGAGTCTGATAGGGTTCAGAAAATTAAAATCTCAGTGATGCAGGAATGTGTCTAAAACCATATCCACAATGGCCACTCACATCCATTTTGAATGTCTGAACCACAGTTAATCCATTTTGATTTTTAAATATATTGTTTTATTTAATGGTTAAAGCAGATGTACCATGCATGTTTAATAGGTCACAAACAGAGTCTTCCAATAAAAATAAAGTTCAAGTTAAATCATATATAAGCCAGAATAATTTCCCTATACCTCTATATGTGAAAATTTCTTCTATCAGACACTAAAATACTTCATCATTAACAAATAATATATTCAATAGTTAGTGTGCTACTCAAATAGAAAACATCCAAACACCTTAAGTAGACAATGATGACTATTCACTTTAGAGGGTCCATTCATTTCAGGAAATCTGAATCATCTTAGTAGGCCACTAGAATTCTCTGCGCATGAGATGCACTAGGCAGTTCAAAGAGATAGATGATCATGTTTGCGAATATCAGGATGAAGTGTCTTGAGTAAAAAAAATTTGGCCAAGACCAGAACAGAGTTCAAGCCTAGTTCTTGAGGCAGGTGACATAACTTCCTAAAAGAATATAGCTATTTAGGGTGGAACAAGAGTTTCATCATTTAGAAATCCAATGGTCTAAGGTGACTGAAATGAATGTCACAGAGAAATTTCTCTGTTGCAGTGGAAGGAGCTAAAGCTCCCATGGAATGATCTGGAGAAGGATGGTAGGCACTTACAACACTGCACAATTACGAACAACTGGAGAGGAGATAAAACCTACTATTGCAATAATGGTTGAGGCTGGAGAGTAGAAAGAAGCTCAGGAGCAATCATGAATTGATATTGGGGGCTGAGAAAGTGTGAACTTTTGAAAAGGGTTGTTGATGAGGATTTTCTCCTGATTTTTCCAGTCTCATCTGAGGAATGAGTGGAGTTGAAATTTCTATAACTGTGGGTCTGGAACTTAGGGCTTTCAGGAATGCAGTTCAGTCAATGATTTTCCTTATGGTTACTTCTGATTATAACAGAAGTAATCATTCCACATTTGTTTATTAATCTGTCTAACAAATATGTGTTAATATTGTCCACTGGTAGATTTTACTTTGTGCAAGTATGAACTAAGCAGGTAGATTGACTATGTATTAACCCCTGGAACTCCAGTCTGAGCCCTAGCTCTTCCTGAGTATAATGTTCCATGTTCTCAGAAAGTACCCAACTTTGACTTCTGCCCCCATTGCCTAAGCTGCCCTCCATACATGATAACTATACCAGGAATAGCTATTTTTGATGGGCCCCTTTCTCTGTATCTATTCAAGATTTACTTCCAACCCTGGCTTATCTCTCAATAGTCCCTTCTTTCCATCTTGCAGAAATCATCTTGATCCTTTGGTTTTCTGATATTCCCAAATCCAATGCACAAAGCTGTTACAGGCTAATTTTTTCCACCCATTTGCTATAATATTTTGATAGGACTTTGGAAGGAAGGATGATAAATGTGACAGGAAGATATTTTGGTAACAGAATAAATGGTGGTCAAGTGTAGAGCAGAGGCAGAAGTGGAGGTGAAGAGATTAAATAGGCTACATCAGCAGTCCAAGCCAAAAGAGTTTGCTTTTCTGTTTCTTTTGTTTTGTTGCTTTTCTTTTTTATTTGAACTGAGAAGTTTTTATTTTAATGAATCAATGGAAAATTGGAATTGGAAAAAGTTAAACAGTAAAAAAACAAAGTTGCAAAGAGTAATTTAGTACCTTACTCAAACCTTAACAGTGAGGCATTATTTCAGAATTTTTATCACTGGATTTATTTGTAAAAATGGCACCTGTCTTCCTCAGTTAAAAATGTTGCTGTTGATGCTATGACTTATTAATATATTAAATATTTTAAATATATACTTGATATCTGAGTTTATACAATTATCTCAAACATCAGTTTTGACAAGCTTGTCTTTGGCAGTTACATAAGGGCTGCAATCATGCCAAATGGACGCATATTTATGCAATTAACAAAACAAAATACATTTTTTTTTCATTAAAGATGTACCAATCAATAAAATGTAAGAGGAAAGAAAAAAGTAAGCTGAAAATTTCAGAAGCTGAGCCTAGAAAAATGGAAGTTCAGTTAGGGCCCAGCTGGAAAAAGAGGCAAAGGCTTCACATTTAATCAAAACCTGTACTCTATCTGTAAGTGCCACTACAAGTGCGTGCCTATTTCTTTTAGCCGTTTAGTCCAGTCTCACTATACTCACCATAGGTGTTTGAACAAAGAAAAGAAAAGCCCAAGTAATGAGTGTGTATAGACTTGTAAATCTGTATAATGCCCCAAAGCTATTGCTAAGTTGTTTTCTGTGGTGGCTCAGACCACTTTTCCTCTGGGCAGTCACTGCTTGAAATAATTACTGGCATTAATGATGCTAGCTCCTGAATTTAATAGATCTACGTTCATGTTGTCATCCATCACTGTGCACACATCTTCTATCTTCTCGAATATCATGGAAAGTTTCTTGAAGTTTGAAGATATTTTACTGACCCAGTGATGCATTTTAACTATGAGAAACCACCAAGCAAAAAATTCCACCTCTCGAAGTTTTATGTATGTTGTGGTAGTTATATTAATATAGCTTTTTTTTTTTTTTTGCCAAAACTTGAGAACAACTAATGCAAATAAGCCCCACAGAAAACATCATCTTTCTCTCATCTACCATATGATCTTATAACACAATCAATTGTTACCACTTAATAAAGGACTTGGTTCAATAATTTTCTAGTCTTCTTAAAAAGGAGGCTTTTCCATAACTTTGTTACATAACTCTGTTCAGGATTAGACATCTTTTTCTGTTGCTCAAGTATAAAGCAAGATGATTTCCCTGAACTCAGCAGGGAAGTGTGGGCAAGGAGACATACCTAGCTTCACGACTCCCCCTTTCTCCCCTGTAGTTATTCTGAGCTGTTCAAAAGTCTGACCTTGTTGAGATGTGTCTCCTCCTTTCCTTCCCCAATTTTATCTGTAACATCCCTTTTCTTAACCATTTCATCCTTCTCTTTCTCGATTTAATTCTCCAAGTAAACTCTCCTCTTTGTCAGGCTCTGTCCTGGAAGAGAGCTTCACCTGGCTAACTTCAAAAATGCCTACTACCTACATCAACCCACCACCACCTGAATTTAATTTGGTGTTCCCTTCTCACTTACGAGCTCTGCTGTAGATCTGTCTGCTCATATCAGCTGAGCATTCTATGAGGAGTAGGAACTCTGCTTTAGAAGTGAATACATGCTGACAATTCCATTTCTGGGATTCTTAGAAGTCTTTTTGCCTTACCTTTGTTTTTTTGGGGGGGGGATTTCACTAATACCACACTTGTCTTCTTCCTGCAGCCATTTGGCTGCACCTGCTTGTATTCTGATGCACCTACTGTATTTGATGAAAAAAAGTCATTTTGTTTATTTTAGCTTTTCTCTATGGGTTTTATAATTGCACTCATCTCACACGCTAGTCTTAGAAAGCAATGGCAACCCACTCCAGTACTCTTGCCTGGCAAATCCCATGGACGGAGGAGCCTGGTAGGCTGCAGTCCATGGGGTCGCACAGAGTCCGACACGACTGAAGCAACTTAGCAGCAGCAGCAGCAGCAGCACACGCTAGTAAAGTAATGCTCAAAATTCTCCAAGCCAGACTTCAGCAATACATGAACCGTGAACTTTCAGATGTTCAAGCTGGTTTTAGAAAAGGCAGAATAACCAGAGATCAAATTGCCAACATCCACTGGATCATGGAAAAAGCAAGAGAGTTCCAGAGAAACATCTATTTTGCTTTATTGACTATGCCAAAGCCTTTGACTGTGTGGATCACAATAAACTGTGGAAAATTCTGAAAGGGATGAGAATACCAGACCACCTGACCTGCCTCTTGAGAAATCTGTATGCAGGTCAGGAAGCAACAGTTAGAAGTGGACATGAAACAACAGACTGGTTCCAAACAGGAAAAGGAGTACGTCAAGGCTGTATATTGTCACCCTGCTTATTTAACTTATATGCAGAGTACATCATGAGAAACGCTGGGATGGAAGAAGCACAAGTTGGACTCAAGATTTCCGGGAGAAATATCAATCGCCTCAAACATGCAGATGACACCACCCTTATGGCAGAAAGTGAAGAGGAACTAAAAAGCCTCTTGATGAAAGTGAAAGAGGAGAGTGAAAAAGTTGGCTTATAGTCAAGATTCAGAAAACGAAGATCATGGCATCTGGTCCCATCACTTCATGGGAAATAGATGGGGAAACAGTATAAGACTTTATTTTTTGGGGCTCCAAAGTCACTGCAGATGGTGACCGCAGCCATGAAATTAAAAGACGCTTACTCCTTGGAAGGAAAGTTATGACCAACCTAGCTGGCATATTGAAAAGCAGAGACATTACTTTGCCAACAAAGGTCTGTCTAGTCAAGGCTATGGTTTTGTATGGTTTTGTGGTCATGTATGGATGTGAGAGTTGGACTGTGAAGAAAGCTGAGCACCGAAGAGTTGATGCTTTTGAACTGTGGTGTTGGAGAAGACTCTTGAGAGTCCCTTGGACTGCAAGGAGATCCAACCAGTCCATCCTAAAGCAGACCAGTCCTGGGTGTTCATTGGGAGGACTTATGCTGAGGCTGAAACTCCAATACTTTGGCCACCTCATGCGAAGAGTTGACTCATTGGAAAAGCCCCTGATGCTGGGAGGGATTGGGGGCAGGAAGAGAAGGGGACGACAGAGGATGAGATGGCTGGATGGCATTATCGACTCGATGCACATGAGTTTTGGTGAACTCTGGGAGTTGGTGATGGACTGGGAGGCCTGGCATGCTGTGATTCATGTGGTCACAAAGAGTCGGACATGACTGAGAGACTGAACTGAACTGATGGGTTTTTTGTGGGCTATCTTACTTACTTGGATTGTGTGGGGTTTTGGTATTTACCCAACTAGGCTGCCCACTACTCCTTGCAGTCTTGCCTTACTTCCCTGTTTATTTCTTCTTGATTTTGTTTTGCTAAATTATATTTTTCTAGGAATTCGTCCATTTTTGTTTCATTTTGTTGAGAATATAACATATATACAGAAAAGTGCACAAAACCAAATGTACACCTTATGAGTTTTCACAAAGTGAAACCTTACGTAACCACAACTCAGCTCAAGATACAGAATTAGTATTCTCTAATTTCCATATCTTCCTCTCTGACCCCTGAGGTAATTAGAACTCTGCTACTGGCGTGCTGCGATTCATGGGGTCGCAAAGAGTTGGACACGACTGAGCGACTGATCTGATCTGATTTAATTTCCAAATATTTGAGGATTTTCCAGATATTTTACAGTTATTAGTTTCTAACTTAATTCCATTATGATCAGAGAACATGTTTTATATTAATCATTTAAAATCTGTTAAGCCTTTTTAAAGGCCTAGTGTATGGACTATTTGGTGATTGGTTCATGACAGTTTTTAAGACTGTGTACTCTGATGTTATTGATGAAGTATGCTATAAATATTAATTAGGTCAAGTTGGTTCATAGTCTTATTTAGGACTTTATATTCTAACTGATTTTCTGTCTACCTGTTTTATGAATTACTGAGCTAGAATGAGAAAATCTATGACTATACTTGCACATTGCCTATTTCTACTTTTAATTCTATCAGTTTCTGCTTCATGTGTTTTGAAGCTCTGTTGTTAAATGCATACACATTTAGGATTTTTAAGATTTTTTGGATTTAGGATTTTTTGATGAACTAGCCCCATTATGAAATAACCCACTTTATTCTTGATAATAATTCTTTGTTCTCAGTCTACCTTGCCTTTTATTAATCAAGAAATACCAGTTCCCTTTTAATTAGTTTTGTAAGGTATTATCTTATTCTCTGTTTTTACTTAAAACCTGTATCTTTGTATTTAATGTGAGTTTTTTTTAGACAGCATGCAGATGAGTCTTGCATTTGATCCAGTCTTTCAGTTGCTGGTCAGATATTTTATGTACGTGTGTGCTAAGTCACTTCAGTTGTGTCTGACTCTTTGCAATCCCATGGACTGTAGCCTTCCAGGCTGCTCTGTCCATGGTATTCTCCAGGCAAGAATACTGGAGTGGGTTTCCATGTCCTACTTCAGGGGATCTTCTCAGCCCAGGGATTGAACCCATGACTCATTATATCCCCTGCATTGGCAGGTGGATTCTTTATCACTAACACCACCTGGGAAGCCCCAGATCTTTTACATGTAATGTAATGATTGATATAATTAGATAGAAACCTACTATCTTGCTATTTTTTCTATTTCTTCTATTCTTTAACTTACCTCTTTTTCTGCCTATTTATGGTTAATTGAATATTTTTCATGTTTCATTTTATCTCCATTATCATCACATTATTAGTTACATACATAGCATTGGATCTTCCCCGGTGGCTCAGCAGTAAAGACTCCACCTGCAATGCAGGAGATGCAGGTTGGACCCCTGGGCTGGAAAGATGCCCTGCAGAAGGGCATGGCAACCCACTCCAGTATTCTTGCCTGGAAAATCCCATGGACAGGGGAGCCTGGTGGGCTACAGTCCATAGCGTCTCAAAGAGTTGGACAAGACTGAGGCCACAGCACACACACACACA
This sequence comes from Bos taurus, assembly GCF_002263795.3. Lineage (NCBI taxonomy): Eukaryota > Metazoa > Chordata > Mammalia > Artiodactyla > Bovidae > Bos > Bos taurus. Next base: position 30,044,754 of record NC_037336.1, read on the forward strand.
TACATAGTTATAGATACATATATAAATATTGTCATATTATTAGATATATATCACAGCTGTGAAATTACACAGTAGAGGGGGATTGTTAGTTAAACCCCACACTTCTAACCAGAAGGTCAAAAACAGTATTTGACTACCAATAGCAAAGTGAGTAGCAATATAGTAAAATGTGTGGCAACATTGCAAGGATAGGAAGAATTAGGAATTAGAAGGTCATAAAATTCTTATACTATAGTGAAGCAGTATATTATTGGAATGTAGGTAGTGATAAAAGATAAAATACTTTAGTGATAACAGATAAAGCTGTCATAACTGTATATAATATGTACGTATATAGTATATATACAATATTTATACAGTATGCATAGTATATATACTATATATCTATTATAACTTACATGACAGTTATAGGTACCTTTTATCTTTAATCACCACCTACTTCCCAATAATATACTGCTTTCACATATAAGAATTTTGTGAGCATGTATTCCCAGCTCCTCCCATCCTTCCTGCAATGTTACCACACATTTTACTCTATTGCTACTACTTTCGCTATGGTAGTCGAATACTGTTTTTGATCTTCTGATTAGAAGTCTGGGGTTTAACTAACAATCCCCCTCTACTACACTGTATAACTTCACAACTGTATTCACACCTAGAGTCAAGTGATAGATGGGAGGGAGGGCAGAGAGAGGGAGAAAAAAAAATGTAGGTTGGCTCCATCTTCTTGGAACCCCAGTTTTAGCAACTGGACAGGAAGCTACCTATTACCAAATTTTGTTTTCTGTGGATTCTCTTTACCAGTCATTGCTACCAACAGCATCACCAGGGAAGTGCTTGGGGGCTGGAATACCAGACAATAGTTGAGATAAAACAGAAAGAAAATAGAATGCTGTGCTCTCTCTCTGAGCATTAGGTGTTTCCTTTCCAGCTCCTTGAGCCAGAACCAGATGGATTCTGTGGCAGGTGCCCATTTTGGGGGTGGTTGGCGATTTGAGTTCAAGTCAGAGAGGCTCAGCTGGTAAAGAATCTACCTGCAGTGTGGGAGACCGGGTTCGATCCCTGGGTTGGAAAGATCCCCTGGAGAAGGGAATGGTTACCCACTCCAGTATTCTGGCCTGGAGAATTCCATGGACTTTAGTCCATGGGGTCGCATGGACAGGACTGAACGACTTTCACCTTTACTTTCAGAGAATACTGAAAGAAAATGTCAAAGTCACTGACAATTTAGTAGCACTTTTAATTTGGTCTTCTGCAATCTTCCTCTGATATTTAATTTTATGTGTCTTGCTGTTTCACACAGTCTTTCAACATTTTATGGTTGTATTCATTGAACAATACAGAATGGAGTATGGTTCTTTTCTTTCAAACTGGAATTGTATATTATGGTTTTAGTTTGTATTTCTATGTTTACTATTCAGGTTAGAAACTTTTCATATATTCACTGGCTGTCTGAAAATTGTGTGTCAAAGCCTGTTGCCTTTTCTGTTGTTGTTGTTTATAATTGGGTTGCCTATCTTATTATTGATTTATAGAAATTATTTTGCTTTAAAGTGACATTTTTGTAAATTATCAAGGGCTCTGTATGTTTAAGTTCTGTTCCTGGGCTCCCTTTTTGCTTTTTATTGTGTATTTGCCCATTTTTGCAGCAATATCACAGTGCCTTAGTTATTATATTTTAATATAAACTTGATACGGAGTAGAGCAAGTAATTTTATCTGACTTTCTACTTCAAGAGTTTCTTGGATATTTTTAGTTCTCTGTATTACAAACAAATGTCAGGATCAGCTTATCAGTTTTATCCCAGTTCCAACATGGAAATCTTGATAAGGTTGTGTTTGGCATTGAACAGAATGGATAGATCAGTTTAGGGAGAATAATATTGAATCTTCTAATCCCTTCATTTCTTTATTTTATTTTTTTTTCTTCTTTTAATCTCAATAGCTTTTTATAAAAATCTGTATCAAGGTTTCACATAACTTTTGGTCTATTTATTTCTAGGTATTTAATATTATCATGCTAACTAAACTCTTTTTAAAGTTTTATTTTTTAAAGTTTTAAAGTCTGACACTGTTTCCACTGTTTCCCCATCTATATCCCATGGGACCAGATGGGACCAGATGCCATGATCTTCGTTTTCTGAATCTTGAGCTTTAAGCCAACTTTTTCAGTCTCCTCTTTCACTTTCATCAAGAGGCTCCTTAGTTCCTCTTCACTTTCTGCAGTAAGGGTGGTGATATCTGCATATTTGAGGTTATTGATATTTCTCCCGGCAATCTTGATTCCAGCTTGTGCTTCTTCCAGCCCAGCATTTCTCATGATGTACTCTGCATAGAAGTTAAATAAGCAGGGTGACTATATACAGCCTTGACATACTCCTTTTCCTGTTTGGAACAAGTCTGTTGTTCCATGTCCAGTTCTAAGTGTTGCTTCCTGACCTGCATACAAATTTCTCAAAAGGCAGGTCAGGTGGTCTGGTATTCCCATCTCTTTCAGAATTTTCCACAGTTTATTGTTATCCACACAGTCAAAGGCTTTGGCATAGTCAATAAAGTAGAAATAGATGTTTTTCTGGAACTCTCTTGCGTTTTCCATGATCCAGTGGATGTTGGCAATTTGATCTCTGGTTATTCTGCCTTTTCTAAAACCAGCTTGAACATCTGGGACTTCACGGCTCACATATTCTTGAAGCCTGGCTTGGAGAATTTTGAACATTACTTTACTAGCATGTGAGATGAGTGCAATTGTGCAGTAGTTTGAGCATTCTTTGGCATTGCCTTTCTTTGGGATTGGAATGAAAACTGATCTTTTCCAGTCCTGTGGCCACTGCTGAGTTTTCCAAATTTGCTGGCATACTGAGTACACCACTTTCACAGCATCATCTTTTAGGATTTGAAAGAGCTCAACTGGAATTCCATCACCTCCACTAGCTTTGTTCGTAGTGATGCTTTCTAAGGCCCACTTGACTTCACATTCCAGGATGTCTGGCTCTAGGTCAGTGATCACACCATCGTGATTATCTGGATCATGAAGACCTTTTTTTGTATAGTTCTTCTGGGTATTCTTGCCACCTCTTCCTAATATCTGTTAGGTCCATACCATTTCTATCCTTTATCGAGCCCATCTTTGCATGAAATGTTCCCTTGTTATCTCTAATTTTCTTGAAGAGATCTCTAGTCTTTCCCATTCTATTGTTTTCCTCTATTTCTTTGCACTGACCTCTGAGGAAGGCTTTCTTATCTCTTCTTGCTATTCTTTGGAACTCTGCATTCAGATGCTTTTATCTTTCCTTTTCTCCTTTGCTTTTTTGCTTCTTTTCACAGCTATTTGTAAGGCCTCCCCAGACAGCCATTTTCCTTTTTGCATTTCTTTTCCATGGGAATGGTCTTGATCCTGTCTCCTGTACACTGTCGCAAACCTCCATCCATAGTTCATCAGGCACTCTATCTATCAGATCTAGTCCCTTAAATCTATTTCTCACTTCCACTGTATAATCATAAGGTGCCAGAGTCCAGCTCCAGCAGCCAGGGAATCAGCCTGAAGGGATGGGCAGTGTCGGCGAGTGACGATGCAGCCTCTCATTTAGTTTTCTTGGACTGCATGTTTATTTCAAGCTTTAGGTTTTCTTTTATACTTTGACAAAAGCATTGGGTAAAAGAATGAAACTAGAACACTTTCTAACACCATACACAAAAATAAACTCAAAATGGATTAAAGATCTAAACATAAGACCAGAAACTATAAAACTCCTAGAGGAGAACATAGGCAAAACACTCTCTGACATACATCACAGCAGGATCCTCTATGACCCACCTCCCAGAATATCGGAAATAAAAGCAAAAATAAACAAATGGGACCTAATTAACCTTAAAAGCTTCTGCACATCAAAGGAAACTATCAGCAAGGTGAAAAGACAGCCTTCAGGATGGGAGAAAATAATAGCAAATGAAGCAACTGACAAACAACTAATCTCAAAAATATACAAGCAACTCCTACAGCTCAACTCCAGAAAAATAAATGACCCAATCAAAAAATGGGCCAAAGAACTAAATAGACATTTCTCCAAAGAAGACATACAGATGGCTAACAAACACATGAAAAGATGCTCAACATCACTCATTATCAGAGAAATGCAAATCAAGACCACTATGAGGTACCATTTCACACCGGTCAGAATGGCTGCGATCCAAAAGTCTACAAATAATAAATGTTGGAGAGGGTGTGGAGAAAAGGGAACCCTCTTACACTGTTGGTGGGAATGCAAACTAGTACAGCCACTATGGAGAACAGTGTGGAGATTCCTTAAAAAACTGGAAATAGAACTGCCTTATGATCCAGCAATCCCACTGTTGGGCATACACACTGAGGAAACCAGAAGGGAAAGAGACATGTGTACCCCAATGTTCATTGCAGCACTGTTTATAATAGCCAGGACATGGAAGCAACCTAGATGTCCATCAGCAGATGAATGGATAAGAAAGCTTTGGTACATATACACAATGGAGTATTACTCATCCATTAAAAAGAATTCATTTGAATCAGTTCTAATGAGGTGGATGAAACTGGAGCCTATTATACAGAGTGAAGTAAGCCAGAAGGAAAAGCACCAATACAGTATACTAATGCATATATATGGAATTTATAAAGATGATAACAATAACCCTGTGTTTGAGACAGCAAAAGAGACACTGATGTATGGAACAGTCTTATGGACTCTGTGGGAGAGGGAGAGGGTGGGAAGATTTGGGAGGATGGCATTGAAACATGTAAAATATCATGTATGAAATGAGATGCCAGTCCAGGTTCAATGCACGATACTGGATGCTTGGGGCTAGTGCACTGGGACGACCCAGAGGGATGGTATGGGGAGGGAGGAGGGAGGAGGGTTCAGGATGGGGAGCACATGTATACCTGTGGTGGATTCATTTTGATATTTGGCAAAACTAATACAATTATGTAAAGTTTAAAAATAAAATAAAATTAAAAAAATTAAAAAAAATTAACTGGAAAGAAAAAAAGGAAAAAAAAAAAGCATTGGGTCAGAGGTTTGACATTTTTAACTTCCCCTCACCCAGATTTATTGTCTCCATAAATCATTGTTGTCCTTCAAGCAGAGTTTCTGCTTCAACGGTTCTCTCAGAATTGTGTTTACTTTAACTCGTGATTACACTGTAACTCGTGCTTATATCTGGGCTGCATACCACAAACCTCAGTTTATTTATCTTTCTAAATCCTGTTTGCCCCTAGTATCCTGATCTCACTATCTCTTAAAAAGGGTTCTAGCCATTAATATCTCTAAAATTCCTAATCTCTATAAGCTATAGTAAAATATGCTAACATTACAACATTCCTTAAATCTTTAGCTTCTAACTAATTTTAATTATTCCTAAGCCCTAAATTCAGCAAACTCCTTTGCCATAAACATTTCCCTCACAAATAAGTTTCAGATAACAATCTTTCCCATGGCCTCAAGCTGTGGCCTACGTGCTCATCCTGGAACACTCTTTGCAAATATCCTTGAACAAATGTCAATGATTAACTTTATGAATTATTCTCTGAGCACAACTGCAGAAGGCTTTGTGCCTTCTCGTGCTCCTTTCAAAAACAATAAGCACCTTAATATTCTTTTCAGTCAACTCAGCTGAGGAAAGGAAAACACAAGTCAGAATCACAAGGCCTAACTCCTTCATCCTGGGTCCGTGCCTGCAGGACAAAGAGAAGGAGTTGGGGCCATGCCTCCATTTTGTCAGTAATGCCTAACGCGGCTCCCGACAATAAGGGATTTGATTTAGGTCATACCTGAATGGTCTAGTGGTTTTCCCCACTTTCTTCAATTTAAGTCTGAATTTGGCAATATGGAGTTCATGATCTGAGCCACAGTCAGCTCCCAGTCTTGTTTTTGCTGACTGTATAGAGCTTCTCCATCTTTGGCTGCAAAGAATATAATCAATCTGATTTTGGTGTTGACCATCTGGTGATGTCCATGTGTTGAGTCTTCTCTTGTGTTGTTGGAAGAGGGTGTTTGTTATGACCAGCGATTGCTTGTATTAAACAATTAACACTGTATTTTGGAAGTGCACAAAATTGAAATGCTCTTTCCCTGAAAATTTGGTGAAATCTGCCTCTGAAATTGTTAGGTGGTTTTTTTTTTTTTTTTGGGAGAATTTGTAATGATTGCTTTCTATTATTTCTTTTGTAAGTTATTAAGTTACATTTTAAACAGATATATCCATTTTGTTAAGCACTAACTATATTGACACAGTCAGGAGCTTTTTCTTATTAAGAAAAGACTCTTTTGTTTCTATAGTTATGTTCCCATTTGCATTAAAATTCTTTTTATCTGTGCCTTGTCTCTTCTTTTTTTTTTCATGTTTTTAACTAGATGTTTGTCTAGTATATTATTCTTTTCAAAGACCCAACTTTTGACTTTGTTGATTATCTGCAATGTGTTTTGTGTTTAATTTTTTTAAAAATTCTGCTCTAAACTGCATTATTTCCTTCTCTTTTTATCCAGACTTATTCTATTTTTAAGTTATATGTGAAACACTTAATTTGTTAATTTTCAATATTTCTTGTGTATAATATACATTTAAGGTTAAAATTTCCCCCTGTAGGTCTGCAATTGCTGCACCTTTAAAGATTTGGTATGTTAGTATTTCATTATCATTCACTTCTATGGATTTAAAAATTATAATAGCTTGATTAGAGTTTTAAAGTCTTTATAATTTTAAATATGCATAAGATTTTAAAAAATTAATCTTATTATCAACTTCTACTTTAATTGTTGTCATTAAAGAATGTGATTTGTACTTGTTGAATGTGTGTATATAAAATTATGCTTGTTAGCAGTTTATAAATGAATTTTTAATTTCCTTATATATCTTCTATGACACAGCAGTGATTTAGGGCTATGCTGAAATCATCTACTTGCCATGATGGTGGATTTGTTAATTTCTTCCTAGAATTCAAGTTTTGCTTTCCATATTTTGAGGGTATTTCACTTTATGCCTGCATATTTAGAATAGTTTATATCTTCTTGGTGAATTAAATATTTTAGTATTATTTCGAGATTCAACTTATTTGATCCAAAATTGCCTTCTCTCATGTTAGTTGGGCAATATAATTTGTTCATTTGTTCCTGTTACATAATTTTCCATTGTTTAACTTTCAACCTTTGCATAATCTATGTTTTAGATATATCTTTTATAAAGAGCATGTAGCCATATTTTTAAAAGTTACAATCTGAGAGCACGTGTTTTTAACTAAATCAATGTAAGTTGACAATGATTATGTATTTCCTTATTTGTAATCTTATATTTTTATTTTAATTTATCCCTTTCTTCCTTTGTTTTTTCTACTTTCTTGCCTATTTGAAAATTAATATTTATATTTCTTTTAACAAAAAAAGCAGTTTAACATTTTCTAAATATGTCTATTCTTCCTTATCTTCTTCCAAATGCTCATGAATTTATATTAAGTTGGATTTTCTTTGGGATTCTATCTCAGCCTTGATAGTAGTAATTATTCCTTATTTGGGGCATTCCTATATTATTTAGCATTCTCTTTGCTTTCACTAGCCAATCCTTTGTTATCTCAATCCCCTATTATAATGAATAATTCTTTATCTCACCCAACTTGAATTACTGTGTGGTTGAATCCTGGACAGTTCATGCAACCCCCCCCCCCCCAAAAAAAAAAAAAACCAATCAAAAAATGGGCAGAAGACCCAAATAGATATTTCTCCAAAGAAGATGAACAGATGGCCAAGAGGCACATGAAAAGATGCTCAACATAGCTAATTATTAGAGAAATGCACATCACAACTACAATGAGATATCACCTCACACCAGTCAGAATGGCCATCATCAAAATATCTACAAAAAATAAAAGCTGGAGTGGTGTGCAGATAACAGAACCCTCTTACACTGTTGATGGGAATGTAAATTGGTACAGCCACTACAGAGAACAGTATGGAGGTTCCTTAAAACACTAAAAACAGAGTTACTGTATCATCCAGCAATCCCACTCCTGGGTATATATCCAGAGAAAATCATGGTTCGAAAGAAAACATGCACCCCAATGATTATTGCAAGTGCTCTTTACAATGGCTAAAGTATAGCAGTAAATGTCTATTGACAGATGAATGGATAAAGAAGATGTGGTACATATACACAATAGACTATTACACGGCCATGAAAAAGAATGGAACAATGCCATTTGTAGCAACAATGAGGGAGCTGGAGATTATCAAACTAAGTGAAGTAAGTCAGACAGAGAAAGACAAATATCATATGATATTGCTTACATTCAAAATCTTTAAAAATGATACAAGTAACTTATTTACAAAACAGAAACTCGCAGACTTAGGAAACAAACTTATGGTTACCAAGGGAAAAGGTTGGAGGGAAGGAATAGCTTGGGAGTTTGGGATTGACATATACATACTATGATATTTAAAATAGATAACCATCAAGGACCTACTGTATAAAACAGGGAACTCTGCTCAATATTCTATAACAATCTAAATGAGAAAAGGATTTGAAAAAGAATAGATACATATATATGTATAACTGAATCCCTTTGCTATACTCATGAAACTAACAAAACATTATTAATCAAGTATACTTCAATATAAGGTAAAAATTAAATAATTCAGTTCATAACAGGATGGAGTAAACATAGCATGAATGGTATTCAAGACAAGAGGAGGATTAAGTAGATGATGTTAGAGCTCCACTTAGATCCTCTAGTATTTGGCCAGTCTTCTTTTCTAACAGGCAGCACCCACAGTTCTTTTTCAGAGAACTGTCATTAGATACCAGAGTCCATTGCCTATGGAGATCCAGAAAAGGTGCAATTGCTTTTTGCCTCTCCTTTCTTCCCCATAAACCATGTGACTATTAAAGGTCCTATCTTGCCTTGAGCCAGGAGGACTCTGAAGAGTGGTGACTTTCAAAGGATCAGACTGAACCTACAGTTTAGAGTGTTTTGCCTGATGTTGTTCAGTTGCTCAGTCATGTCTGACTCTGTGTTACCCCGTGGACTGCAGCACACCAGGCTTCTCTGTCCTGCTTTGCCTGATTGGCTTATTGGCTTCCCAGGTGACCCAGTGGTAAAGAATCTGCCTGCCAGTGCAGGACACGCAAGAGACTCGGGCTGGATCCCTGGGTGGGGATGATCCCCTGGCATAGAAAATGGCAACCCACTCCAGTATTCTTGCCTGGGAAATCTCGGACAGAGGAGCCTGGCAGGCTACAGTCCATGGGGTTGCAATGAGTCAGACATGACTGAGCACTCACATATTACTACATTCTTATTATGTTCCTAACACTTTCATCAGTCTTTTTTTTTTTTCCTGAGAGTCATTTGCACAAGATTTTTTATGTCATGTTCTGCTTCTGAAGAAGTTAACTTAAGACACTTAGTCCATGTGTTCTATTAGTTCTATTTCAGATAGTATATGTTTTTCAGGTTGTAATATTTGGGATGATTGTGTTCCCTACAGTTTGGGGCCTGTGTGTTTGTACCACCTGGAGACACTGCATGTCTGTATATGGTGAAATGTGTTAGGGAAGCACAAATGTGCTTCCTAATGTAGACCCTAATGTGCTTCCCCTTCAGTTAAACTGGAGAATAAAGGAGGCCACAAGCCTTAAGACAGAAGCACACTTGGCTCCCCTGTGTGTATGTGTGTGTGTGTATGCATGCTCAGTTGTGTCCAATGCTTTGTGACCTCATAGACTATAGCCTGCTGGGCTCCTCCATCCATGGGATTTTCCAGGTACTAGAGTGGGTTGCTATTTTCTACTCCATGAGATATTCCTGACCCAAGGATTGAACCCACGGCTCCTGCATTGGCAGGCAGATTCTTTTACCACTGCACCATGTGGGAAGCCCAGGTTCCCCTAGACAATGGGTAATGTTTGCCATTTAACTTTTCAAAAAGTCTCTCCTAGATGAATGCTTTTTTGTTTTAAATAAATGATTTTGGAAGGAGGTAGACCCTGCAGTTTGTAATCTGAGAGTCTAGTACTTTACAGAGGGAGGGAAAGAAGAGAGTATCCAGATTGTCAATTCTAATAGTAATTTTAATGGACAGCTCCCCTTCATATTATTCTGATGGACAACTTCATCAATATGATCAATTTCTCTTATTTCTGTAGTGAAAATGTAGGCATGATTCCAAACTAATAGCAGGGAATGGTCCAAATAAAGCTTAAAATACATTAATTTATTTTGTCATGTCACAAACCAAACTCAACCTGAGGTTATTTTGACACTTGGTAGTTAAATCCACCTTCGATCTCTCTAAAGATTTTTCATGGATTCCCTGTCCTCATTTCTACATACCTTTTTTTCCCTTTGGGTTTCCCTGGTGGCTCAGACAGTGAAGAATCTGCCTGTGATGCAGGAGGCCCAGGTTCCATCCCCGGGTGGGGAAGATCCCCTGGACAAGGGAATGGCAACCCCTCCAGTATTCTTCCCTGGAAAATTCCCATGGACAGAGGAGTGTGGTGGGCTGGAGTCTGGAGTCCATGGTGTCGAAAAGAGTAGGACATGACTGAGCGACTAACACTTTTTCCCTTTATGGTTTCTCTGTATTTGACTTTACAGAAGGCTCCAGCACCTGGTGCTCCTTTTCTAAATTTTGGCAAGAACTAAAAGCCCTGCATCATGTTTGGCACACATTCCATAATTTAAAGGGAGCATAATATTAATTCATAAGTTAAAATATTATTGCTATGGAGAAATGAAAATATTAGATCCTCTATATAAACGGATCATATGTCAGATTCACCTATTCATAAGGTTTGGGGAGAGTTTGCTATCTTTTTCTCCCAAACCTCAATTCTGGAAGAAGCGGGCTGGAAGGCAGAAGAGTGCAGGCATGAATCGTAGAGCAGAGGAAGAGGCAGTGGGTGTTCCACGAGGGCTTTCTCTGCCTCCCTCACTCGTGTAAGTTTCAGCAGAAATGGAAACGACAGCAAGACTGGAACAGACTCCTGAAAGCCAAGCTGGGTGGTGTCCCCATGGGAGCCCTCCAGTGTACAGTCCTCTGAGGGCCACAGTCCCGGGCACAGGAAATGTGGGACTACCAGTTATGACAGGACGTGTGCAGCCGCGACTGCCCATGTACTGGGCATCGTCCTAGAGACCCTCACAGCAGAGGCATGTGTGCAGACCACAAAGCAGTAAAAAACTGTACGTCGAGATGCTATCCCCTCCTCACTTGCACCTGGCAGTTCGTGGTGAGGAAGAATTGGGTTATCATCTAGGCAACAGTTGCTATTGCTGGTATATGTCCAACACTATGGAACTAAGCAGAAAGGGCAGGTAGAAGACTGTGGGACGATGGGTGTGTTCCTTGTTAATGCAAGACTAAATATTAACAACTGTCCAATGCTGATTTCTGTGGACTCTTCATGTTTTTTGAAATTCTGTTTGAGCAAGTTGGAAGTAATTTGCTTTCCAGCCAACCAAAAATGGGCATTTAGTTCATGCTACTTACTGTGGCTTCAAAGAAGCTATTGATTCTGAAGCAGTGTGTTTTGAATGATTTCTTTTTAAAATGCAGTTTGAATGTTAGTCATGGTGCAGAAGTTTTAGTAACAAACATTTGGTTTTGTAGAGACTTCATTTCCCCTGAAGGTCATATTCTGACAACCTCCCTTCTCAAAACCAGCCAAACAGCCAACCAACCAGGGACTGAGCAGTCAACCACAATTCTCAACATGTTGAACACCTGGGGAGAGTCAGTGACTCTTATAAACAAAACATGTGCTTTCTGGACCTCTCTTCAGCTCTTGGAATAATTTCTATCTTGAGTCTGACCGGGATGGACTATATGCCTATCAGATACTGAACCAGCTGTTTGAAAGTTGAGGTCCACTCTCTTCCTTGTCGGTAGCTGGGCACTCACTTCCTCAGGTTGGCAAGTTGGCTGTAGTACAACCTCTAGTAAAGGGCAAATGTTGAGGAGACTGGGATCGGCAATACTTTGAGATGGCTGGTAGATGTGTAACTGATGTCAAAGGGGGCATGAAGAATTCCTTCTTAAGAAGAAATCATTTTTATCTTTCTCTTCTGTTTAAAGGAACTCTATCCAGCAGCTAGTAATCCTTGATTTTTTTGTCTTCCTTTTTAAGATCGGGGTGATGCAAATCTAAATAATCCAAAAGTAACTGAGTAGTAATATGTGGTAGACATATTACTACCACATATGGTAGAGATGGTTGGATGGCATCACCGACTTGAAGGACATGGGTTTGAACAAGCTCCAGGAGTTGGTGATGGACATGGAAGCCTGGCATGCTGCAGTCTAGGGGGTCTCAAAGAGCCAGACATGACTGAGTAACTGAACTGAACTGATGTGGTAGACAGTAGTTTCAAAAGTAGTAGGGATAAAAAAAATAGTAGCCACATCAAAACAGTTGGTCAGCCGCATGTTATTTTATGAGCATGGGGGCTGGTCTTTCTGGCACACTAATTGGCTTGAGATCTTACAGGGAATGCTGCTGCTGCTAAGTCGCATCAGTCGTGTCCTACTCTGTGCGACCCCATAGATGGCAGCCCACCAGGCTCCCCCGGCCCTGGGATTCTCCAGGCAAGAACACTGGAGTGGGTTGCCATTTTCTTCTCCAATGCATGAAAGTGAAAAGTGAAAGTGAAGTCGCTCAGTTGTGTCCGACTCTTAGCAACCCCATGGACTGCAGCCCACCAGGCTCCTCCATCCATGGGATTTTCCAGGCAGGAGTACTGGAGTGGGGTGTCACTTATAAGGAATAGATACCTCAAAATACAGTACTTCTGTTGCACATATTTGCTCTAGATATGTCATGAGTATTTAAACACACTCAGATTTTAATTGAAGCAACAAGAAAAATCTGATGCAATTTTGCACTGAGAATGGTGTATATTCTTTGTTTGATTTTATATTCAGAATGAATGTAGAGTCCTTTCATCTGGTGTTCTACCCATTAGGAACAACAGTAGCAAAAAAAGGTTAATCAATTCCTACTGAGAATGGAAATTATATGTGAGAAAAAGACTGATAGTAATTATTAATAGTAATCATTTTAAAGAGCAAGACCAAATTAGTTCTTTAATTTACTAATTCTTTTGCTCAGTTATCACTTACATTTTTCATATTTTTACTTGAACATCTTTGGGGTATTTTTTTAAGATAAAGTATTTGGTATCTCAAGTAATATACATTGTCTTTCACTGTATTCAGTGTCTCCATATATCAGAGTTTTAATAAATGTTAAATAAGAGAATGTTTATGCTATGTTCCATATAATACTTAGAATAAAAAGGGGTTTATGAAGATAAAAACCCTTATATGGCTTAATATACTTTGTCTAATAATAATAATAAAATTTTATTTTCAAAGTATGAAACTTACCTTTGAATTCTTAAAAGTATCACAGAGTTTTAGCAAGTAAATATGTGGTCTTGATTGAATCTTACTTTGAACAAAACAGCTGCTGAAAGTACTTATTATAATTGGATAAATTTGATTAAGGAGTAGGTGTTCGTTATTATTAGGAACTTACTGTTAATTATTTTGCTTGAGATGAAACTTTTTTACTTCATGTAAGAGGATATCCTTATATTGTAAAAATTCATAATGAAATATATAGGGCTGAAAATGTTATGATGTATACAATTTACTTTTAAGTTTTTAGCAAAAAAATACATGAATTAAATATGGCAGAGGGTAAACAATTGTTCTATCTAACAATGGCATATGGCTGTTTTTTATACTCCTCTCTAGTTTTTTGCATGTTTGAAATTTTTCATAATGAAAATTACAGTGACAAGAAAAGACAGAAAGGGAAGACAGAAGTAAAAACACTAGAACTGTGTAACAGAAAAAAGCAATGACTATAGAACCAGGAAACGAATATTAAGATCATAGCTTCTATTATATGTGCAGTTATGGATAAGCCATGTAATTGCTCTGAATTTAGTATCCTCATTTTTAAAACAGGCATAATCTACAATGAAATTTTACTACATGTCCACCTGATAATTAAAAATGGCTGGCAGTGTGAAGTATTGGCAAGCATGTGGAGCAAATGGAACATAGATTACTGGTAGGAATATAAAATTGTATAAAACCTTTGGAAAACTGTTAGCATCTTCTGCACATGCATGTAATCTGAGGGCAAGCAATTCCACTCCTAGTTACATACAAAAGATGTATGAGTGCATATGTCAGCAAAAAAATATATATATAATATTTAGTTTTATTAATAATGACAACAACCTCAATAGGAGAGTAGTTAAATGAATATTGTATACTCATGCAAAAAATGCTATACAGCAATAAAAATGAATGAATTCTGCTACATGCTACAATAGATGTTATGTTGACAGAAAATAGTTAAGCACAGAGACATATTTATTCTGTGGTTATCTGTATGAAGCAAAACAACAGGCAAAACTAGTCAATGACAATAGATGAAGAACAGTGAAAAGCATATAGGATTCTGAAAATGTTTTCTATCTTGATGTTGGTATAGTTAATCAGTTCTCTTGTTTTTGCTCTTGCTCAGTCACTCAGCCATGTCCAACTCTTTTCAACCTGGAGCCTGCCAGGCTCCTCTGTCCATGGAATTATCCCAGCCAGAATACTGGAGTGGGTTGTCATTTCTTCCTCCAGAGGATCTTCCTGACCCAGGGATTGAACTCATGTCTTCTGTGGCTCCTGCATTGGCAGGCATTCTTTTACTACTGAGCCAGCCACCTGGGAAGCTTAGTTAATCAGATCTGCTGCTGCTGCTAAGTCACTTCAGTCGTGTCTGACTCTGTGTGACCCCACAGACCGCAGCCCACCAGGCTCCCCCGTCCCTGGGATTCTCCAGGCAAGAACACTGGAGTGGGTTGCCATTTCCTTCTCCAATGCATGAAAGTGAAAAGCGAAAGTGAAGTCGCTCAGTCTTGTCCAACCCTCAGCGCCTCCATGGACTGCAGCCTTCCAGGCTCCTCCGTCCATGGGATTTTCCAGGCAGGAGTACTGGAGTGGGGTGCCATTGCCTTCTCCATAATCAGATCTATAAATACCTTAAAAATATCATGCTATATACTTATGATGAGAGTTCTTTATGCATTTTCTTGTATCTTATCCTTCAATTAAATAAAATAAATAAGGTATTAACATCCAAATCTCAGGAGGGATGAGCAAATAAACTAATGTGAAATTCTTCACTTAATTATAAAATTATACAAACTTCAAATATTATCATTTTCTAAGTTAAATTCTAAAAATTTTTCTAAAAGCAAGAGTATATTTTAAGTTTGATCATTATTATTTACACAGTTTGACGTACATTTTCCATAAATCCTGTCCATTTTGGACTAGCCTTACTACAATCATAAAGTATCTTAAAATATCAATAGCAATGTTCCATTGGTAGTGGAAAAAATTGTATGTTTCTATTGATTTGCTATTGTCAAACATTCATGAAATAGTTAGTTACATGCCTAATATATGCCAAACACTTTCCTAAGCATTGGTGATACAAATTTAAATAAAGATGTTATCTCTTCCCTTATATTGATATTTTAGTCAGTAACTCAATTATGATACAATTACTTTAGTGTCCTACTTTTCTTTAAATAAAAGAAGCTAAAATGATTATTATACAACAAAAACAAACACATTTACCAAATATAATTCACATGTACATATTAATTAAAGAATTAAATACATTTTGTTCCTACTCATCTTCTAAAATTAATAATATTTAAGTTGAATATGTTTTTTAATAAGGTAAAATTCTGAATTTCTAATTTTTTAAAATATATTAAACATGATAAACACTTTAAAAGTACTTTTGAAACTACAAATTACTATGCAGATTTTTTGTACAATATTAATTCTTCCTTAGAGATGTATAAATTGTATCTTATTTTATAAGATAATTAAAGTTTCTTTACTGTGTATTCTATTTAATTTTTCATTTCCTAAGGAGTAATCACAGCAAATAAAATATGCTTTTATGCCTTTAATACTCTCAAACTGATACATTAGCTTCTTTGTTAAGCTTTAAGCTAGGTTTTTAAATAGAAGATTTTAGTGTTCAGACCTTCAGATGTTACTCAACAAGAATACTTGAATATAAGTACCTAGTTCCCATGATTCCCCCTTTCCAAAGCATTAAGTACAAGCTGATCTTTCAAGAAGTGTGTAAATGATGCACAGTATGCTGAACATCATGAACAAAAGATCTGAAAACTGCAAAATCACTCTGAATCCTTTGGAGACCTTATAATTCAGGTACAAAGAGCCCCCATTCTGAAAGGTAATATATCTTTTTAAACACCCAGTTTTCCTGTTCTCATCTCCCAAGGTTTCATCTCATAAAAAATGTTGGTTGACATTATAAACAGATGCTGGAAAGCACTCATCCAATTCATGAAAAATTCAGCGTTAAGTTTTAAGCAAACATAGCAAAATCACTTATTAGAAAAAAATGCATAGTCTGATAGATGACCATGATTATCAGGTAAATTATTCATTTCTCTTCACAAAGCAATCACCCAGTAAAGACTCACTCATTATTCAGAGATTGTCAAGGAACAGCGGATAAGGAGTGAGGACGTGGAATGAGTGAGCCCCATGCCCAGAAACCAAGTGCAGTAAGAATTCTAGTTGAAGCAGGGTTAACAGGAAGTCTGGGGCTACAAACTTGCAAAGAAGTCACTGTCAAATTAGCATATATCAGTGCTACAGAGATTAAATCCATGAGAAGTTGTCAGAGCCCAGAAACTCTTTTGTTTTCCAGAAGTTAAAATCTACTTACATTAAGGATGTAAATAAAAATTCATGCCAACTTATTTGCAAAATTCTCAAGGATGAAAATAATTATAAACCTGAAGCAGTGCTAAGTGGCATGTTAAAATATTTCTGTCAGAGACAAACTTTGAAATGATCATAATTCCATCTATGATATTATACTATGGATTATTCTGTACTTTGTAAACATTAGAAAATCTTAAATGTTACATATGAATTATATGATGCAACATTTCACTTGCTAAGTAATATATTGATTTCAGTGTGTAGTTTGTGGAAATTTAAGAAAATAAAGTTATATCTATTACATAAATCTATTAAAATTGTGCAAGAAAAGTTTTTTCCCTCTTGAACCAATTGCATATCTTTAATTCAGACCAGTCAATATTTATGGCCAAGGTGGTCCAGTTTTATCTGAAGCTGTTTTTGAAGATGGGCTGTAATCAGAATGGTTCTGCAAGTTGCTGTATATAAGATAGATGTCACCTATTTTTACTGAAACACAGAGGTTTTGCCTTCTAGCTAGAAAGTAATGCTTGTCATCCATGATTCAATCCTATTTTCTCTCAGGGTTTGTCTGTACCATAGAGTTGTTTGTGTGGCTTATAGTTAAGGAATAATAAAATAAAAATAAATGCATAATAAAGGCATAATAAAATGAATAATAATATGCTAGCTTATTTTGCAGTGCAGTGCTCAACTCTTATCACACATTTACTGTTGGGTCATTTTCAGAAATATGTATCTTTTGTACGTAATCCACATCCCAATAGGTTCCACTGCTGCAGAAACCTACCCAATAAGAGATCCAGTAGGATATATGCATCTAAATAAAAAGTAAATTTGGACATCTAGTCCCATCTCAATAAAAAGTAGCTCCCTTGAGGGAAACTGGAGTATAACTGGTCAATTTACACCTAGGATTAGGCAGCAAAGCATTATAAATTAATATTCAGTCTAACAGAAATTGAAGTTCCAGTTCAAAAAATTTCCCCCATACATTATCAAACAGGTAAATCCAAGTCTGCCCTAGAGTTATGGAATCAAAAAGCAGAACTCACAGGCATTAAGCGTTGGCCTGATCTATCTTCCTATATTCATATTTGATTACAGTAAAAAGGCTAGGTGAAAATTGAGTCTAGAATAAGTTCACTAAAAATTCCACTTATTATAAATGAGTGCTCACAATCACAAAGACAAAGAGAAATGCTGTACTAAGAGATCTTGGACTTGAATTTCCCTTTCTGCATATCTTTCACTTTCTGCTTACACTCCCTCTTGAATTCTTAAGTATGCAATTAATGGTCTTTTCCTTCCTGATGATTATTTCGCATGCATTCAGCCTTTAAAACATTTTAAATTCTTGTAAAATGACTTGCATTTATTTACACTCTTTGTATTTAAAAGTGTTCCAATCTAGATGCATATTAACAGTTAGGATTTGACCAGTGAGTGCAAGGAGGCCTATGGAGTAACACTGGAGTCAGCCGAGAAAGAGCTGTTGGAGACTGGAAAGCAAGACATAGACTAGCAGGAGGCCATGTACCCTAGTTTGGTCACAACAAATTATTCTACCAGCACTGAATAATTATTAGGGAATAATAAGTAGGAATAAAGTTTTAAGAATGTGTGGCCTAAAGTACAGGCAAAAAAATCAAATCAGCCTTCTGCATACTGCCAACACTGGTAAACCCAGTGATTCATAGAGGTTTTCTCCATTTTGGCAGGTCCCACTCCATTAAGTGATCTGTTCCACTTTTTATCTCTGGAAGGTTACTTTCTCTCAGTTATCTTAGAGATTCCACCAGATGGTATTAGGTTTTCTATCATTGAAAGATTTCAGGTTTTCTGCTTCCGGTGCTGTGAGGGCTTGGGGCTGACGTGGGGAAGTTCCTTTCCTGCAGTTACTTTTTTTTTTTTTTTCCTTTTTTTCTTTTTTTTTAATTTTATTTTATTTTTAAACTTGACGTAATTGTATTAGTTTTGCCAAATATCAAAATGAATCCGCCACAGGTTACTTTTGGATGAGAATATACTCTTTTCCAAATAGAAGATGGTAGATTGACCATGAAGAAGGAGATGGGTTCTGGAGAAGGGCTGCCTTCCAGATATTCTCAGGTTTTGGCTGTTAAAATAATAGCTGACGAGTTGGAAGCAAAGGAGTCCCATAAAGAGAAGCCAGGGGGCTTTGTCTTGTTGCATGCGGGTGCAGGTTATCATTCTGAATACAAAGCTCAGAGTATAAACGGGTATGCAAATGGACTTGTCAAAAGACAACTGAAAAGCTACAGGCTGGTGCTCTTGGGACAAATGCAGTGACTGCAGCCCTGGTGGAACTGTTGCAGGAAGCGGGACCCTCTCCAGGGCCCAAGAGTGGGCTCTTGTCTAACACTTGGAAATGACTTGTCCAAGGAGACACGTGTTCTGACAAAGTAAGAGATTTTTTGGGGAAGGGGTGTCCAGACAGAGATGAGCAGATTAGTGGAATTTAGGAGGACTTCTCAGCCACGGGGTTCAAAGCCCCTGGTTTTACAGTGATGGAATTAGTTTCTGGGTTGTCTCTGGCCAATCATTCTTGCTCAGGGTCCTTCCTGCTGGCTCGTGCATCGCTCAACCAAGATTGATTTCAACGAGAAGAATTCTGGGAGGTGGTAGGACATGTGGCATCTCCTTTTGACCTTTCCCGAACTTTCCTGGTTGTTAGGGGAAACACACTCACTGAAACTGCCCACCCTGGCCAGGCACAATAGTAACCATTTGCCTGAGGTATTTTATGACTGGAGGTCTTAGTGGGAAACACGGAACTCATAAGTCACCACCAGCTAGAAAGAGTTTGCTGGAATCCATCTTGATTGAGCATTGCATGAACCGCCAGGAAGGTCCCCGATTGGCCAGAAACAACCCGGAAACTGCTCCCATCACCATTAAAGCTGGGACTGTGAGCCCCGTTGCAGAGCACTTCTCCTGGGTTGCCTTACCTTGCTACTCTCTGCCTGGGTGCCCCTTCTCCATAACATTCTCTTACTTTATTAGCACATGTGTCTCCCTGGGCAGTTCATTGCTGAGTGATAGACAAGAGCCTACTGTCAGGCCCTGGAAAGGGTCCCCCTTCCTGCAACAGAACTTGAGAGGTGCACAGAGTTACACTTCATGGAGTTGCATCCAGCCAAGTGTTCTTCTTGTGAAGAGGCAGAGAAAATCACTTCTGCCAAGAATTTCCACCTTCTGACCAAGGGAAATGTATCCTGAAGAGTTTTACACAGATAGGAGGCAATGTATTTGCTTGTTCTGCATTGGTTTAATTAGAAGACTCACTGTGGGTGGCCAAGTGCAGACCAAGAAGCACCGGACACAGCCCTGTTAGCCTGAGGTAAAAGTAAATTAACGCTCTTTTTTTTAGCATTTCATTTCCTGAGCTTTTAAAAGTTTATTTATTTCTGACTGTGCTGGGTCTTTGTTGCTGTGTGAGCTTTTCTGTAGTGGTGAGCAGGGGCTACTTGCTAGCTGTGGAGCTCAGGCATCTGGTTGCGGTGGGCTTCTTCTTGTAGAGCACAGTCTCTAGGGTTTGAAGGCTTCAGTAGTTGTGGCTCTAGAGCACAGACTCAATGTCATGGTGCATAGGCTTACTTACTCTGAGACATGTGGGATCTTTTCAGATCAGGGCTCAAACCTGAATCTCCTGGATTGTGAGATAGATTCTTTACCACTGAGCCACCAGGGAAGCCCTCAGTTCAGTTCAGTCGCTCAGTCGTGTCCGACTCTTTGTGACCCCATGAACTGCAGCACGCCAGGCCTCCCAGCCCATCACCAACTCCTGGAGTTCACTCAGACTCACGTCCATTGAGTCAGTGATGCCATCCAGCCATCTCATCCTCTGTCGTCCCCTTCTCCTCCTGCCCACAATCCCTCCCAGCATCAGAGTCTTTTCCAATGAGTCAACTCTTCGCATGAGGTAGCCAAAGTACTGGAGTTTCAGCTTTAGCATCATTCCTTTCAAAGAGATCCCAGGGCTGATCTCCTTCAGAATGGACTGGTTGGATCTCCTTGCAGTCCAAGGGACTCTCAAGAGTCTTCTCCAACACCACAGTTCAAAAGCATCAATTCTTTGGCACTCAGCTTTCTTCACAGTCCAACTCTCACATCCATACATGACCACTGGAAAAACCATAGCCTTGACTAGATAGACCTTTGTTGGCAAAGTAATGTCTCTGCTTTTGAATATACTATCTAGGTTGGTCATAACTTTCCTTCTAAGGAGTAAGCGTCTTTTAATTTCATGGTTGCAGTCACCATCTGCAGTGATTTTGGAGCCCCCCAAAATAAAGTCTGCCACTGTTTCCACTGTTTCCCCATCTATTTCCCATGAAGTGATGGGACCGGATGCCATGATCTTCGTTTTCTGAATGTTGAGCTTTAAGCCAACTTTTTCACTCTCCTCTTTCACTTTCATCAAGAGGCTTTTTAGTTCCTCTTCACTTTCTGCCCTAAGGGTGGTGTCATCTGCATATCTGAGGTTATTGATATTTCTCCCTGCAATCTTGATTCCGGCTTGTGCCTCTTCCAGCCCAGCGTTTCTCATGATGTACTCTGCATAGAAGTTAAATAAGCAGGGTGACAACATATAGCCTTGACGTACTCCTTTTCCTATTTGGAACCAGTCTGTTGTTCCATGTCCAGTTCTAAGTGTTGCTTCCTGACCTGCATACAGATTTCTCAAGAGGCAGGTCAGGTGGTCTGGTATTCCCATCTCTTTCAGAATTTCCCACAGTTTATTGTGATCCACACAGTCAAAGGCTTTGGCATAGTCAATAAAGCAGAAATAGATGTTTTTCTGGAACTCTCTTGCTTTTTCCATGATCCAGTGGATGTTGACAATTTGATCTCTGGTTCCTCTGCCTTTTCTAAAACCAGCTTGAACATCAGGAAGTTCACGGTTCACCTACTGTCCTGATGCTGTTTCTTGCATTTAGTTCTAAGGGGCAATGTGTAACTTTTTGTGTTTACACATTAGGCGTATCTGTTTTTTCCCTTGGGCCTTAGTAGTTAAGCATGCTCGTTAGCATGTTGGACTCTCTTTCAACCACATGGACTATAGCCCACCAGGCTTCTCTGTCCATGAAATTTCCCAGGCAGAAATACTGGAGTGGGTTTTAATTTTTCTCCAGGTGATCTTCCCCACCCAGGGGTCGAACCAGGGTTCCCTACTCTTGTGTCTCCTGCATCGTGAGGTGAATTCTTTATCACTCCCGCCACCTGGGAAGACTCATTAGCTCAAAGTGCCTGCTTAATAAGGGGCTTCCAGGTGGCACTAGTGGTATAGAGCCCACCTGCCAAAGTACGAGATGGACAGGACTGAAGCAAATCAGCACGCACCTGCTTAATAAAGTAAAAGTAGTCATTTTTTCTTTTAATTTTTCTTAGAATAAAAAGAATTGGATCAATTATTCCATTCCAAATTAATTTTACACTTCGTCAAAATTGTGTATTAGTCTGTGACCAAGTCAAAACACTTGAGTAAAGAATACAGAGCTTATTATGTTACAGAACTTTCTGGTGATGGGAAGATGAAAACAGTTTCACCTTTTTCTAGCCATTTCTTGATGAGCTGTGTGGACCTTATGAGATGAATTCATCTTGACTGAATCTGATAGAAGATACGGTCCAAGGCCAGACTTAGCAGTTCCTGAGGAGCTTGTTGCTTTAGGTATGAGCTCTTGTTTTTCTTTGGGAGTTATTACTCTCCAGGAATATACTACATTTTAGAATTCAGTTTTGAGCTACTTAAAGCTACATTCGGTAGTGTGGTGAAGTTGGTGTAATTATTGAATCACAGCACTATATTGTATATGAATGTGGGGTGTATGGTGTGTGTGTGTGTATGTGTGTTTGGATCTATATCAGTTGGGGCATTAGTTTTATAATCTAGCATCTATTGCTTTTTGTAATGAAAGGCTAAGTTAAGATTTTTCTGTGTTTAGAAAATCACAGGTTGATATCATGGAAGTCAAAGATTGCCTTTGAATTTAAGTTTTTGTCTCTTAAATGTAGGACTTTATTCAGAACCTGGAAAGGAATGAGGAAGAAATTTATATGGTTTTTAGGAATCTCACCAATATCATATCCTAAATCCTGCTTCAAAGCAGAACAAAACATTGCTTTCATTTTGTTTTCCCGTTCATTCTCTCCATCTACCTGTCATCTAGTTTTTATGTGTACAGCCGACTTTAGCTCAGTGTTAGAATAATTAAGGGACTCCAGTACTCTTGCCTGGCAAACCCGGTGGACAGAGGAGCCTGGTGGGCTGCAGTCCGTGGGGTCGCTAGGAGTCGGACACAACTGAGCGACTTCACTTTCACTTTTCACTTTCATGCATTGGAGAAGGAAATGGCAACCCACTCCAGTGTTCTTGCCTGGAGAATCCCAGGGACAAGGGAGCCCGGTGGGCTGCCGTCTCTGGGGTCACACATTGCCGGACACAACTGAAGTGACTTAGCAGCAGCAGCACCTCACTGTAGCAGAGCAAATAGCTTCAAACTGAAACCTAGGCAACCCAGTTGAGAGCCGTGCTGTGGTCATTCCCACAACCAGGGGGCTTTTACTGGCAGTCATTGCCACTCAGGGTCCAGCATCCTGCACACTATACATACTTCCTGACAGTTCATGACATATGTATAACATAGGATATTGACACTATAACACTTACTTGGCTTCTCAGAAAATTCTGAGTGAGGAACTTGTTTCCCTCCTTTAGAGTATGTGAAAATATTAACATTTTTCTAGTGGGTTAGAAGTCTTTTGAATAAAAATCATAGTTGTAAGTTACTACTTATAAGTTAATGATACCCCCTCATGCTTCCAATCTACCATGTCCTTGCTTCACATTTGATAGAAGGAGGGTTTATGTTATTATAATTCCATGGTCTGTTAAGTTCTTTTTGAGTGATAATACCATATTATTGTCAATGTGATTAAAAGGTGTAATTATTTAGATTGAAGGGAAGTATACGTAGATTGCCAAACTTGGCTTTGCTGGAGGAACAGCCACATTTGTCTTTCCTATTGTAGCTCATGTGGAAATGACAATTTCAGGTACTGTGTGTGCTAATTCTTCCTGGACATCATAAAGGATCCAACTAAAACAAAGTTGAAAACTACTTCAGATGTGCCAGGCTACAGAAGCCAATATTTTAGAGATTTGTGTCATGTTTGACAAGTAACTCTTTGTACTGCAGTTCTATGGCTTTCAAATAAAAAAAACCTTCAGCTTTCTAAATCCTCCTTTGTCCCCTTTATCTCCTTTCCTTTAGCAATTGGTGCGGCTCAGATACAGGCCATCATCATGATCTGGGTGCTGGCGATACTTCAGGGAACACAACTCCTACTTTGAAGTTGTTCATAGACTAATGTGTGGATCAGATAAATGATACACATGCTTTTATTTTTCTCCACATATACAAAGGGCTTGATGCCTAATCTAATTAAGTCCTGAAAAAATATAAAGTACCTGTACTAGTAAGCTAAGTTGCCATAACAAAATTCCATAGACTGGTTGGCTTAAACCAAAGAAATTTGTTTTCTCATGGTTCTGGAAGCTGGAAGCCTAAGATCAGGGTGCCAGAATGATCAGGTTCTCATGAGCTCCCTTTTCTTGGCTTGGAGAGCTTAGGTGGCTTCCTCTTCTTATAAGGGTACTAGTTCTACTGGATCAGGACTCCGTGCTCATGGTCTCACTTAACCTTAATCACCTCCTTAACAATCCCTATCTGTAATACATGTCATGGGGGTTAAAGCTTCAACATATGAAATTTGGAGGACATAATTCAGTTCATAGTATATCTGAGTGATATCTCCTTCAGCAAAACCTACTATCTTCTAGTTCAAACTTGTTTAAGCTTTTATCATCCTAAGTGTACCTCTGATTAATGATGTACTATTTAAAAACTTCCAGCTCAAAAATATCTTCTGCTCTCCCTTTGCTTACTTCCTAGCTCTTAGAATTTCATATATAACCGGTATTACATTTTGATGTATAATTAGTTATGTTTTATCTCCCTGAGTGCCTCAAGGACAGCGTCCCAATTATCTGTAACTGCATAACAAATCATACCAAAGCTTAGTGACTTAAAATAAGGATCGTCATTTTATTGCCTTGCATGGTTTTTGTGGGTCAGGAATTTGGGGAGGGCTTGACTGTATGGTTCTGGCCCAAAGTTTCTGATGGACTCTGCTCAGGCTGCTATAACAAGTTTAAGATCAGGGTGCTTGCAGAGTTGGTTTCTTGTCAGGCCTCTTTTCCTGGCTTACATAAGATTGGCTTCTCACTGTGTCCTCACATGGTCTGTATACACATGGAGAGAGAGATCTCTGGTGCCTTTTCCTCCTCTTCTAAGGGCACTGGTTCTGTTGGATTATAGCTCCACCCTTGTGACTTCATTTGGCCTTAATTACCTTCTTAAGGGCCCTTTCTCCTTAAAAGTCACTTTGGGGTTTAGGGCATCAACATATGAAGGTTGGGTAAGGGTTACACAATTCAGTTCATAATAATCTGTCATGGAGATTAGTCAGTCAGTGGGTGGAGCTGAAACACAGGGGGGCTGCAGCAGATGGGAACTGTTTGAGTTTCTCTATCTCCTCATATTTTCTTAGGATGTTTCTCTGTGGTCTCTCTATAAGAACTATTTTGGCCTCAGCAAAGAAATGTGAGAGTTGTTGGACTACTAACATGGCATCTGGCTTTCCCCAGAGCACAGGTCTTGAGAGCAAGGCAGAAGAACATGATGGCATTGTTACGGCCCTACCTTGAAACTTATATCACTTCTGACATATTATATTTGTTGAAGCAAAAGCTGACACAGGTTCAGGGGAAGGAGACACAGACTCTGCCTCCCAATGGGAGAAATATCAAAATCACAGTAAAAAGAGAATGAAAGTTAGAAGGTGCTGGTACTGCTATTTTTGGAAAACATGACTTTCCATAGGCAGGAACTGTGTTTCCTTTGCGTTTTATATTCCTTATGCCTAACAGTGATCAAAATGAACAGATGTCTAATAAGCAACTTTCAAATAGAGTGATTACTATCAAGTTTGTGTGTGTGTATGTATTTCCCCATTTGCACCTGTTAGGGGCAGGCTTTTTAAAATTTTAACTTCTTTTTTTAACTTGTAATTGAAAAGATGAGATACTCTTGTGGTACAAAAAGCACTAGCAAGACTCATGAAGAATGTCTAAACATATTTCTGTGACAAGTATATTAATTCCAAAATGAAAGATGCCATTTGATTGACATTGGCTAATTAACACACACATAGGGATGAGGAAGGCAGAAAGAAGAGTTTTAAGGAACTGGTTTCTGTGATTGTAGGTGCTGGAAAGTTCAAAATTTGTAAGGTTGGCCAGCAGGCTAGAGACCCAGGGAAAAGTTGATGCAAACTGAACTGAAAGGCAGTCTGATAGCAGAACTCCCTTTTCTTCAGGGTAGGCTGTTCTTTTTCTTAAGGCCTTCAACTGATTTGACTTTCCACATTATGGATGGTAATTTACTTTGCTCATTCTACTGATTTAAATGTTAATCTCATCTAAAAATATGCCTTCACAGAAATGTGCTGATATGTATTTGACCAAATATCTGAGTACTATGGCATAGCAAAGATAACATAAAATTAACCATCACAGATATTAATGATGGAGGTATCATTGTTCTCGCTAGGACTGCTAAAAACCTATGAACCAATTTTACTTGTGAAATTATCTCAGACAGCTACTGTCTGTATTTCACAATTTCCTCGTCATTGGACTATTTTGTGCATTTTTTAATTCTCAACATCCTCTCTGCTGCTGCTGCTAAGTTGCTTCAGTTGTGTCCAACTCTGTGCGATCCAATAGACGGCAGCCCACTAGGCTTCTCTGTCCCTGGGATTCTCCAGGCAAGAATACTGGAGTGGGTTGCCATTTCCTTCTCCAATGCATGAAAGTGAAAAGTGAAAGTGAAGTCCCTCAGTCGTGCCTGACTCTTAGCAACCCCATGGACTGCAGCCTACCAGGCTCCTCCATCCATAGGATTTTCCAGGCAAGAGTACTGGAGTGGGGTGCCATTGCCTTCTCCAAGTACATGGGGAAAGGAGAGAGTGAAGATAAACCCTGCCTGGGTGGGAAGGAGCTAAGAAATGCCATCTAGTGCTGTCACAAGGAATCAAGGTAATTCTAGATCTTGGTGAGCAATTTTAAGTTCAGACACAGGCCATCACCTCAGAGCATGGGAGCTCTGGAGACTGCCCTCTATCCAGCGATGACAAATGAACCCAGGAGTAGGAACAGATCAGGGACCCCAACTGGAAGTATCCACATTCTCTTGAGAACATCCTGTCTCTTGATTGGGATGTGGTGCCAGATTTTTTTACTTTCTATTCTGTAAATATACCTAAAGTATACTGCCTCTATTTTAACTATGTATTTTAGTTTAAGTCTTTAAGAAGAGAGAAGATTCTGTAAAATTTCTCTTTGCTGGGAAACAAGAGATTAAAAGTAAGACTCCAGGCTTTAGATCAGTCACTGGTTCCATCTGGTGAATGTTCTCTTTGATGGTCTCATTTAGAACTTCAAGAGATTTTGCTCAGATTTAAAATTCTCATTAGAGTCCTTGCCAAAGCATCTTAAATGCAAAGCAATCTTAACTTTAAAAATTTAGAAATTGCTGAAGCAGACATACCATTTAGAGGCAGTAAATGAAAACTATGACACAAAATGGGTCAGAAAAAGATTCTAGCACATTCTTTAACACTGCTGCTGTCTGAAAATAAGACTTTCATTATTGTTTTTAAAGATGTTTTTCATATAGAGCTATGCTTATTTATTGTAGCTCCCTCACCAATTTATGGGAGAAGGCAATGGCACCCCACTTTAGTACTGTTGCCCGGAAAATCCCATGGATGGAGGAGCCTGGTGGGCTGCAGTCCATGGGGTTGCTAAGAGTCAGACACGACTGAGCGACTTCACTTTCACTTTCCACTTTCATGCATTGGAGAAGGAAATGGCAATCCACTCGTGTTCTTGCCTGGAGAATCCCATGGACGGAGAAGCCTGGTAGGCTGCAGTCCATGGGGTTGCACAGAGTCGGACACGACTGAAGCGACTTAGCAGCAGCAGCAGCACTACCAGTTTATAAGGAGACATGAAATATAGCTAACAAAGATTTTTCCTAATATTTGCTATTTATTCACCTTTAGGATGAACCCCAAATGGACTTGATTTTATAATTTTACATATTTCCTCTGCTCTTCAAGCATTATTGATCTCCTTCAAATCCATTTCTTTATCTTCTAGAAAAATAGACATCTCCATTTCTTCAGTGTATCCTATATAGTCATTTTTAGTGGACAAGGAGAAAAGTACATTTTTTTTTTTTCCCAAGAAGCACTATACATTATCATTAAATTAACCTTGGCCTACCTTAAAGTCTCAGTGGCTACCAAGATTTTAAGCCTTCTCCATAAGATCTTATTCTTACTGCATGTTAGAGACATTAACTTTACTATGTGAAGTTGCTCAGTCGTGTCTGACTTTTTGCGACCCCATGGACTGTAGGCCACCAGGCTCCTCCGTCCATGGAACTTCCCAGGCAAGAATACTGGAGTGGGTTGCCATTTCCTTCTCCAGGTGATCTTCCCAACTCAGGGATTGAACCTGGGTCTCCTGGGTTGCAGGCAGATGCTTTCCCATCTAGGGACTCCAACATTTTTTTTTCAAATTTTAATGTCCTTTGAATTCTCATTCACATAATTTCCCTTGCATATTTTCCTACTTGGATTTCTAATTTTCACTACCTTCTTATAGTAAAAAGAACCATATAATATTTCTTTAAATAGAATGGAAAGGAGAGAATAAGCAACAGGAAAGTATGCAGAGCCATCAAGGTGATAGATGGGCAATATCTTTATAATTATTTCTATCATAACTCTTACAGTGATAGCACACAGTGACTTCAGCAGAAGATATATGTATTTAAGTCTTCTTGGGAATGCCAAACACAGTATGTTAGAGGTGCAGAGTGTATTGCTGCACATTCATAATACCAACAAACGGAAAACTTGATGACGAATTTTTTTCAAAACTAATGCCTTATTCACTATAAATGAAGCATAAAACAGGCAAAAAAAGATAGTCCTGGTTTGTGATGAAAATGGAAGAAGCAGAAGGGGGCCTCTTCTTGGAATACTCTCTTTAGGTCAAGATCTTTCACACAAATTATCTCACTGATTCTTACAACAATCTCTTCTAATTATTTTATGTGTATATCACTATCTTTACCATATATATGAACAAACAAAGACTCAAGTATTAAGCAGAAGGTTGCATTGCTAATAAAAGGTCATGGAAGGCATTGAACTAACCCTGTGTGACACCAACGCTGGATGGTAATAACGCAGTGGCTGTGGGGTCTGGAGGAGGGGGGCAATGGAATCCATAGAGTGACTTTGAGCATATTAATAAGTCGTTTATGAAAAGAACATTCAGCATCTTCAAATTTATCCATTCCAGCATTTGATAAAAGCAGAGACAGTTTTACTTAATTAGTCATGATGTGGATCATGTACAAAGTGATGGTAAAGTCTATGAATTTGAATTTAACCAGACATTTTTTTTCATGAATTCATGGATGACTGAATTTAAATAGCTGAAGGATCATTAAGCACACAGGATTGATTACTAAAGCAGCTTGCTGACTTGTTTTCTTTGGCTCTCTTTGAGGATGTGGGAAAATGAATGATCATCTTTTCCAAGTTAAGTACATGAGAGAGAGAAGTCATTTTCCTCAGCTTCAACACATAGCTCCTCTGAGAAATCTACCTTAATGAATTACCTTAACAATTGAATCTTCTATCCTGTGCTTCTTCAAACACTTAATGTACCATAATGCTTTGTACAATAATTTATATCTGGTCACTACAAGTTCTGTAAATGTATTTGGAGTATTATGTATAGTATGGCTCAGTGAACTGGCTAATGAGCTTCTTCAGGATAGTGCTCAGCTCTTTAAATTGTTTGTATTGGGTGCATTCAGGGGAGGGATAATGGGGAAGAAGGGCAAGGAGGCCAATATTTTAGCAAAAAAAAAGGAGCAATAAATAATACTGAGAATTAGAGGACTTTGCAAGTAAGAAAAAAGCCAAAGAGAATGATATCATGAGTTAAGAAAAGAAGACTGTAGAATGAGATGAATGAGAGATGAATCAAATACACAGAGAGGTTGAAAAGGATTGGATTGACAGGAGACTACTGGTTTTCAAGGAAATGACTGATCACAGTTTTATTAGTGATAAGAGAATAAGGCAGACTGTAGAGGATAAATGAATGGATTGGAAAGGAGAAACTAGAGATAAACTATGTTATTTTGTTAAGGAGCCTGATCAGAATACTGGAGTGGGTAGCCTTTCCCTTCTACCAGGGGATCTTCCCAAGCCAGAGGTTGAACTCAGGTCTCCTGCATTGTGGGTGGATTCTTTACTAGCTGAGCCACAAGGAAAACCCAACAATACTGGAGTGGGTAGCCTATCCCTTCTCCAGTGGATCATCCTGACCCAGGAATTGAACCAGGGTTTCCTGCATTGCAGGTGGATTCTTGACCAACTGAGCTATCAGGGAAACCCAATTTAGGATTATGGTGAAGATTAAATTTTACAGTTAAAGTGTTTATTCTAATGCCTGGCACTTCATTAATATTCAGTAGGTAATAGCTATTAATGTTATTGTTGGGAAGCTCCTAAATAAAAATCATAGATGGAGGTGGTGGTGTGCAGAAGAACAGAAACATTTTTCCTCACTTAGGAAGATGGGACTGATGTTATAGATTACACCTAGGAGGCAAGCTGAAACTGAAGGAGAAAATATCACATGACTCAGATTTTTGCCTTTTTTTTTTAAACAAAGAAGGAAGTTTAATTATATATTGAGAATGAAGGCTTAATCATGTTGGATTTGGCTTGAAGCAACTTTATTCTATTGACAATGAGAAATTGATGAGTACAATGGTAGATAGAAAACCCTGAGGATTATGGAAGATGAAAACCACAATTTTATTGTAGCTGATCTCTACTGTTATGTGAATATTCTCCAACATGTGCAATAGTCTGGAGGGGAAAAAACAAAAACAAAAACAAACATTGTGGTTCTCCAGGACTGATTAGAAATGTTGGTGTGCTTCAATATGGGAAAGACCTGGGATTTGTGAATGTTTGTAAGAGAAGATGTGGAATTTAGACTGGATAGGGAAGGAAATGAAATCAGGAAGGGATAGTAGTCTCAGCATTAAATTATGTTGAGTTTAGAGCAGATTAGTAGGTCCAACTGTAGGAGTAGGAAGTTGAATCAGAAAAGGGAATTTCAATATTTCAAATAGTGAGGGGTATATATGTTAAGGGTAATAATGATTCTCAGGTTTATCATTCACTGTTGAGTGAAGGTAAATGGTAAAAACTCTATAGGAGTAGATCAGAGAAGGCGATGGCACCCCACTCCAGTACTCTTGCCTAGAAAATCCCATGGACGGAGGAGCCTGGTAGGCTGCAGTCCATGGGGTCGCTAAGAGTCAGACACGACTGAGCGACTTCACTTTCACTTTTCACTTTCATGCACTGGAGAAGGAAATGGCAACCCACTCCAGTGTTCTTGCCTGGAGAATCCCAGGGATGGGGGAGCCTGGTGGGCTGCCGTCTATGGAGTCACACAGAGTCGGACACGACTGAAATGACTTAGCATAAGAGTAGATACATTTTCTGCAGATGGAGCACAGAATACACTGAGAATCAGGCCTAGGACTTGACTATAAGGGAAACAGATCTTCAGAGACTGCTTTCTTTTCAACCCTGCAAGTCTTCCATACCAAGGTCAAGTCTTTTTTGGAAAGATGTGGAATCTTAATATTTCTGATGGGGATATCTGGGTCCACACAATTGGAAACTTTGAAACTTCTCATTCCCTGAACACGCTGAAGCTTTGGATGTGACCCCTCTTCCTTTTTGAAACCTAGCACCCCACCTCTTCTTGAAGATAGCATTCTCCTCCACTTCTCTGCTTATCAGGTATCAACATAACCGAAGCAGGGTGACAGAGGACTTACTCTGTAAGAGGAAGGACTTAGCCAACATGTAGGAGTCTAGAGAATATGTGTGCACTTGGATTCTGGGGATAACTGAGTCAAGAAAGAATAGAACATTAAGTTTAAATAAGTAGTTTATTGATACGGAAGTACTCTCTCTTGATATAAGATTTAGCACTGTCAAGGACCCTGAAAAATGCTACTAAAGTGCAGCTAAGCTGACTTAGAAGCTTTAAGAAGGCAATTTGTTAAGTGGGTAGGTAAATGAGAATTTTAGTAGAATATTCTAATTCTCATACTGTCATTAATGTCCAAGTTAGGTGTGGTATTTAGAACAACATGGACAGGGAGGCCTGGCATGCTGCGATTCATGTGGTCACAAAGAGTCGGACATGACTGAGTGAATGATCTGATCTGATCTGATAGTTGTGTGACTAGGGAATGTTATTTAACTTCCTTGAAACTTTGTCAGTACAATGCCTGCCTTCATGTAGATTGTAATTTAACTCAGCCTTGAAGGTATATTATAATTTTTCCATTTCTATTCTTTATGTGATATGATGAAAAATGTAATAATCAACTGAGAGAATACTGTTATTTACTTAACAAGTACTTTCTCTTTTAGTAAAATTTTTTTCATCCAAAGTTTATTATTTTTTATTATTTTATCGAGGTATAGTTGATGTACTATATTATAAAAGTTTCAGGTGTACAAAATAGTGATTCACAATTTTAAAATGCTATTGTTTTAATTTTTGCTTTCTTACAGTGCAGCTTATGTTAAGTATATTTCTATTCAAATTATGAACTTATGGATTCTTGCAAAATTCATTTTTGTACTAAATCATTCATTGGAAATAACATCAAACATGTATTAAATTAGAAAATAATTAAGTTGTCAACCATGAGTTTTGGCATGTTTTCAGCTTTGCTTTAGCTATTTTGAAGTTACGTTTGTAGTTAATTTTTAAATATGGCTATAGTCAGCAAAAACAACTGGCTTAATCAGTTGTGATCATAGATCAAAACATGCATACCCAAAACCTTTTATATATATAGCTGAATGGGGAAAAGGTATATTTTTATTCACTGGAAATAGAGTTCCTTTTAGGAAAGGAACTTTCTTTGCCTACGAAAATAAATACAGATAAATGATTTTGATAAACTGAGATTGGAAAGAAAGATACCAGGGAAACAGGACTGAAGGAGTTTTGTTGTTTTAATGCTAGAGCAAAATTATTCTGTGTAAAACAATATATACGCCAGCGTTTTGAATTTTGAGAGTACCAATGAGAGGAGCAGGAGAGAGATGGAATCAAACAACATGGAAGAATTTTCCAAAGGAGCATAACAAAAAATGATACCGAATGTGAAGCTGTTCTCTTTCCTGAACTTCTTGCTCTCCACTTGGCTGAATTTTCTCTAAAGTGTGGGCTTTCAACACATGAAATGGAATTCCTTTTTTGTGAAAGCTAGAGAGGAGGGATTGAATTCCTCCTTTTTAGCTAGTACCTCGGAGAAGGCAATGGCACCCCACTCCAGTATTCTTGCCTGGAAAATCCCATGGGCAGAGGAGCCTGGTAGGCTGCGGTCCATGGGGTCGCTAAGAGTCGGACACGACTGAGGGACTTCACTTTCACTTTTCACTTTCATGCACTGGAGAAGGAAATGGCAACCCACTCCAGTGTTCTTGCCTGGAGAATCCCAGGGATGGGGGAGCCTGGTGGGCTGCCATCTCTGGGGTCGCACAGAGTCGGACATGACTGAAGTGACTTAGCAGCAGCAGCAGCAGCTAGTACCTAGAGGACAGAAGGGCTTCCCAGGTGGCACTGAGTGGTAAAGAACCCACCTGCCAATGCAGGTAGATGTAAGAGACATGGGTTCGATCCCCGGGTTGGGAAGGTCCCCTGGAGAAGGGCCCAGAAACCCTCTCCAGTATTCGTGCCTGAAGAATCCCATGGACAGAGGAGCCTGGCGGGCTGCAGTCCATAGGGTCACACAGAGTCAGACACTACTGAAGTGACTTAGCACAGCACACACAGTGGACAGGAAAGAACAACTTCATGACATAGAATCAAGACTAAAAATTCAGTAGACTTTATAGATTTCAGCCAGAGATGGCTCTGGTAAAATCCCTGGGCCTTCAGTCCAATCTTTAGATTCTGGGAAGCAAGGTGAACCAAGCTGACTCTGTGTTACACATGGTTTGATCTCAGGGTATTCAGCAATCATTTCTATAATACTGTCAGTGTAACTTTCAACAAATAACTTCATTACACTCTTCAGTTTGTTCATCTACAAAAGTGGAAGAATTGGCCTACCTAAATGAGTTGCCCTAATGAGAATTAAATGTTAAATATTTTTGTTGTTTTTATTATTGCTATCATTGATACTGTTTCTCTATGTTCTTCATTTTTTTCATTGCTAGGAGATAGTATTATTTCAATAATCCAGTTAAAGATGAGTAGGACTTATGGTCATGGATATTTAATGGCAAGATGATGAAGGAGGCATGTGTAGAATTAATCTTTCTCTTCCCCTGCTCATCCAAAATGCCCTGAAAAGGTCTATATTTACTCTCTCCCTTTTGTTACTCCCAGTCACTTCTCGGCCAACTAGTTTTCTTTCTGCTACCAATTACTGTCCTTTCATTGCTGCTCTCATAAAGGATGTAAATATACCAGTTGCAAAAAGCCCATTGATACCTCTTATTTTCATTGGCCTTTTCCTGCTTTGAGTACACTGATCAGATACTCCTTAAAGTATTCTACACTTTCCATTTGTGTATCCATCTCTTCTAGTTCTCTTCATGGGTCTCTATTTCTGTTTTGTTTCCACCTTGAGCATCTTCTCTTTCGTGCACCACTTATCACCAACAATACTGCCACCTCTGCAAGCAGACACTGTTATGAACCCCACCCAATGTTCTTCCACTTACCTTATAGTTTCCAAATCTACATACTGTTTCTGAACTTTAAGTCTATTAATTCAACTATCAGGAATGCTGTACTAAGGTGTCCTTCAGATAACTCCATGTACATTCAAAATTAAATCTATTTTGTGTGTGTGTGTGTGTTAGTCACTCAATTGTATCTGACTCTCTGTGACCCCATAGACTGTAGTCTGCCAAGGATTCTCCAGGCAAGAATACTGGAGTGGGTTGCCATTTCCTTCTCCAGAAATCTATTCTCCCTAAAACTGGCTTCTGATCTGTTGTTTTCAGTCACATTTGGTAACAACAACAGCGCAAAGGCATCTCATCACTTAAGTAGAAACCATAGTCCTTCATATTCCTTTCCCCTCCTGCTTCCTACTTATACCTAGTGAATTAATGTGTTTAAACTCTCGGTCTTCTTACTTAGTAAAATATACTAATCAAGTACTCCCAAATTAGTTAAGTTAGATATTATTTCTGTGTATTACTCATGTTTTAAATATAAGGAAAGCCTATTTTTTATGTTTTAAGATAAAAATTAAAAGTTCTAATATTTATTGCCCACAACCAACATATTGTAATGTTAAATCCTGCTAATTAGACTCTGAAGTATTTGTTTAATTGGTTTCCTCTTATTTCTTACCTCTTTCCATGCTCTGGTTCAGACCCCCTTGCCTGAACTGCTGCAAATTACTCAATTTGTGGTTTCTTGACTCTGCATGTGTCTGCCTCAAATCTTTACATGTGTGGTATTTTATTTTAATATTTTATTCAAACTCTACAATTAAACTTTTTTACTTTCACGCTTCAGTTCAGTTCAGTTCAGTCACTCAGTCGTGTCTGACTCTTTGCAACCCCATGTGTCGCAGCACGCCAGGCCTCCCTGTCCATCACCAACTCCCAGAGTTCACTCAAACTCACGTCCATCGAGTCAGTGATGCCATCCAGCCATCTCATCCTTTGTTGTCCCCTTCTCCTCCTGCCCCCAATCCCTCCCAGCATCAGAGTCTTTTCCAATGAGTTAACTCTTCGCATGAGGTGGCCAAAGTACTGGAGTTTCAGCTTCAACATCATTCCTTCCAAAGAAATCCCAGGGCTGATCTCCTTCAGAATGGACTGGTTGGATCTCCTTGCAGTCCAAGGGATTCTCAACAGTCTTCTCCAACACCACAGTACAAAAGCATCAATTCTTTGGCACTCAGCCTTCACAGTCCAACTCTCACTTCCATACATGACCACAGGAAAAACCATAGCCTTGACTAGACGGACCTTTGTTGGCAAAGTAATGTCCCTGCTTTTCAATATGCTATCTAGGTTGGTCATAACTTTCCTTCCAAGGAGTAAGTGTCTTTTAATTTCATGGCTGCAGTCACCATCTGCAGTGATTTTGGAGCCCCCCCAAAATAAAGTGTGCCACTGTTTCCACTGTTTCCCCATCTATTTCCCATGAAGTGATGGGACCAGATGCCATGATCTTCGTTTTCTGAATGTTGAGCTTTAAGACAACTTTTTTCACTCTCCACTTCACCTTCATCAAGAGGCCTTTTAGTTCCTCTTCATTTTCTGCCATAAGGGTGGTGTCATCTGCTTAAGACCATTCATTACCCTTTCATTACCTACAGAATAAAACTAAGCTCTGTTTAAAGCTTTCCATGATCTATATCCCTCTATAGCCAGATGTGTTACCCTTCCACTTTTTAACATTTTAATCTTCAGCACAAACTGCTGTACTTTATTAACTCACTTCTCACCTCTGTTCCTTTGTGTATTTTTAGTGCCACCTGGTGGCTCAGATGGTAAAGAATCCACCTGCAATGTGGGAGACCAGGATTTGATCCCTGAGTTGGGAAGATCCCCCTGGAGAAGGGAATGGCAACCCACTATTCTTGCCTGGAGAATCCCCATGGACAGAGGAGCCTGGCAAGCTACAATCCATGGGGTCGCAGGGTCAGACATGACTGAGTGACTAATGCTTTGAGTTTGACCCTTCCTGTTACTGCTTTTATTTTTCTGATTAGTGTTAGTCGCTCAGTGGTGCCCAACTCTTTGCGACCCCATGGACTGCAGCCCACCAGGCTCCTCTGTCAATGACATTTTCCAGGCAAGGATACTGGAGTGGGTTGCCATTTCCTTCTCCAGGGGATCTTCCCAACCCAGGGATCGAACCCGGGTCTCCTGCACTGCAGGCAGATTCTTTACTGACTGAGCTATATCTCTACTCATTCTTTAGACTCAGATTTCATGTTGCATTATTCAAAATGCATTTTATCTGACTATTGGGATTAGAGATCCACGTAAATCTGTAATATTCTTGGATAGCCCCACCATTATGGAGCTGAATGTGGTAAAGGAAAACGCCCAATTAAGTTGATTAGTCTCATCCTAAGTATACGTCTACAGCTCTCAAGTGTGCTCTTAAAATCATAGTGGTTGCTCCTTGTTATTCACTTTCTTAATTTCTTGGATGCTATTTGACAGTTTTATCTTGGTCATTCCCCAGCACCATCCAGTCCATTCTGCAATGACTCAAATCTTATTCACTAAAAATAGATGCAAATGGAAGACACATTTCACTCACTCTTACTACACTATTTGTCAAGGTACCCATCATCTCTAATCACAACAAATATCATGCCTTCTTATTTATTACCATAGGTGAACTATCCATGTTCTTATCTAAAGCTCATTCCTCTACTTGTTCACTGGATCCCATGTCTCTATTGACTGCTCCAGCATGTTGCTCCAACAATATTATTTTGTCTGTCTTACATCATCATTGTTTTCTCTACTAGATTATTTTCATTATCACAGAAACCCTCTATCATTTCCTCCAAATCAAGAAACAAAGCAAAACTTACTAGCTATTGGATGATATTAAGGACTTGGCATAGATTTTGTTTGAGGTGACAATGATATGTGGCTATGCTAAGAAGTCCTTATCACTTGAAATACCTACTGAAATATTTTTAGGGAAATGATATGGTGCTTAAGACTGCATGAAGAATGTGGGAAGAGAGATGAAATAGGATTAGCAAAACACTGATAATTTTCAAATCTGGACGATGGATACTAGACTCTTCTCTGTACTTTAGATTACTGAGTTATAAGAGGCTTTTTGTTGTTTTTGACATGTTTTGGATACAGACTATTTATCACATGAATTTTGCAAATTTTTTCCCATGCCTATGGTTTGTTTCTTTTTCCTTAATGAGTTTTCGAAGAAGAAAGTTGTTAAATTTGATGAAGTCAAAGTTATCTATAGTCTTCTATGGCTTGTGATTTGTTTATCTTACTTAAAAATATTTGACTAACTGGAGGTAAAAACAAAGGTTTTCTTCTATGTCGTCTCCCAGAAATTTTATAGTTAGAGCTCGCACAATTGGGTCTGTGATACATTTAGGGTTAATTTTTCTGTTAGGAAGTATGAATTGAAGTTCATGTTTGCATATTCATGTCCAATTGTTCCAACACCATTTGTTGAAAAGACTATCCTTTTTCCACTGAGTTACTTGAGCACCTGTATTTAAAATCAGTTGGTCATGTATGTTAATGTTTTTAATGAACCCTCTTTTTTTCATTGATCTCTATGTCTATCCTTAGTTACTGTAACTTTTTATGACATCTTGAAACAGGTATTTTAGCCCTCCAACTTATTTTTCAAAATTGTTCTGGATATTCTAGGTGTAGGTCCTCTGCATTTTGATGTAAATTTTAGAATTAGCTTGTTAATTTCTAAAACAAAATATTTACTGATGTTTTGGGATTACATTTAATTGAGAGATCAGTCTATCAACTGACAAACCACCTTAGCAGAGTAAGTGTTGTAATTTATGGACACAGTGTATCTCTCCATTTATTCGTGTCTTTAAATTCTCGCAGCATGGTTTTAGTTTTCAGAGTACAGGCATTGCATATATTTTGTGAAATTTATATTTTTCATATTGCTTTGGTATTCTGTTATATTGTGTGTTAAATTTTAATTTTTGTTTGTTGCTAGTATATGGAAAAACAGTTGATTTTAAATATCTACCTTGCATCCTGAGACCTTGCTAAATCAGTTATCAGTTCTGCTAACTTTTTTGTATATCCTCTAGAATTTATAATGTAAATAATCATATTGTCTGGGAAGAGAAACAGTTTAACTTCCTTTTAATCTATATGGTTTTTTTTTTTTTTTTAAATCTTACTCCAGTTAATGTTTACTAACTAATGCTTACTGAGAGCAGATAACCTTGCTTGTTTCTGATTTTAGGAGGAAAGTATTTCTTTTTTTACATTATGCCTATGTTAGGTATAAGGAAGATAACTACCCCAAACTTTTTCCTTATTAGTTATCTGAGTCACTGTTTTCTTCAAAAAGAACCGAGGGTCTCTCTCTTGGAAACTGCTTTGTTCTATTTTAAGATAAGTTAACAATTTTGGCCTGGTAATATTAAAACAACAACACAAAAACCTCAACTGACAGGTCCTTGACTCCTTATGAGTCAAGGAATGCTAGGGACTTTCCTGGTGGTCCAGCAGTTAAGACTTGGGTTTCCGATGAAGGATGTGCAGATTTCATCCCTGGTCGGGGAGCTGAGATCCCATGTGCCTTGTGGCCAGCCCCTCGCCCCAAAAGAAAAACCTAAAAAAAGAGTAATTTTTCCTCCATATTTCAATTCTCCCCCTGTGATGTCTGATTTGGATGCTTAATGACAGATGGCCTGAGGACACTATGATCTCTATATCTACAGTGGAAATGGATATAGGAAGCCCTGCCTCTCACACACTCTACATTCTTGGTATAATCATTCAGTTGCTGTTTGCAAGATACAACATGCACTCTTCTTCTTGAGTGTTTCTGCTCACAATTTTCTCCTCCTCTAGCTTTCCCTACCTACCTCTACCTTTAAAAACTCATCTTTTTTTTTTTGTGAAGCTACCTCCATACCTTACCACCTCGATTAAGCCTTTCCAAATCTGCTTAACTAAGTAAGCTTTCTCATCTCTGAGTTTCTATAGCACTGTGTTTAAATTCTGCTCTGTCACCTATTAGCTCTGCCTAGGACTATAATATTGGAGAAGGAAATGGCAACCCACTCCAGTGTTCTTGCCTGGAGAATCCTAGGGATGAGGGGAGCCTGGTGGGCTGCTGTCTGTGGGGTCGCACAGAGTCGGACACGACTGAAGTGACTTAGTATTAGTAGTAGTAGGACTATAATATTGTGTGTATACATTTGTTTTCCTGTCTTGTTTATCTTTGCTTTCTCTGTAGCAAATGTTTATACATATTATGTTTTCAATAGGTGGATATTGACTTGAATTAGAATATTTCAAACATAGTGAATGAATTTTTTTTAAGCAAGATAAATCAGTGGCTTTGTAGTGAATGATTAGGGACTGGGAGATCATGGAGTTAGACAAATATGTGAGATTCATGCCTAAGACAATTATGTGAGATTCATGCCTAAGGCAATGAGTGTCTAGAAGCATGGTGATTATATACCGGAGAGAAAATAGTGATTCACAGGGAAATTTTGGAGGAAAAAATGACACATTGTTAAGGTTGATGGTGATAGCAATGCAGATGCTAACATATTTGTATAGCATTTTCTAGTTTCTGTAGATTATTCCAGAGTTATGTATGCAAATTTCACTCTTGATAATCAAGTGAAGTGATATGATAATCATGTTAAAGCGGTAAAATGTATAGGATTCTTGTGTTTTTTATGGGAAAGGTTTGTTAGCTTCAAAGTTGAAAAAGAGATATGGCACAAAACATGTTGTCAACTTAAAAGTCAGGTTAATCATGCCAAGGTAAGAGTTGTTCCATTTCTCCTGCTCATCAGGGGGTAGTGAGAATGTTTATCCAAGGAACAGTCTGAGAAATCCATTAGAACAAATTCCTAATAATGAATTCCAAATACCAGTGTTATTTTTAGCAAATATTTAACTCCCATGGATTTTGTGGGAGCTGCATGATTCCTCCTGAAGGATAGAGACAAAGCAATAGTTCATTCCACCTGGGGAGGCATTGACTCTCAGCTTGTGATCTTCTGGAGCAAGGGCTAAAGTGAATGACTTTGCTTTCTTAGGGCAAAGGCCACGGGCAATTTTTAGCAGGTTGCCAGTAAACTATTTGCATTTGTACTGTTGGAACCTGGAACTGTAAAGGAAGCTGACTGCTGAAAACTTAAGGACCAGAATACTAACTTGACTACTGTAGAGTTATGTATATTGAGAAGTATTGAATGTTTTGCTATCCTTTTAAGGAAATGTATTGGAGTAGAAAGTAACATGTGCTGAACTAGTGTCTGTTTAAGTCGTTCCTATCACTAGGTAAAAGATACAGATTTAATGTGTGCACACATTAGACTGAATTAGTCTCATTTTCGTTTGTCTCCCTTAATTTGCACTTGTAGGACGGGCTTGAGTTTTGTCCTATTGTTGCACAGGGAAGAATTCTGTTATTTTAAGATGTAATTTAGTGCAACCTCCTTGGTTTCCCTTTCCTCTTTATAGCTAGCAGGGATAAGGGAGTAAAAGAAGTTTTATATATACATATATATATATATATATATATATATAGTTTAAGCATACTCAAGTATCCATTGATGGAGTGAAATTATGGCATTATACTGAGGTATCTGTGGAACGCACAAAGAAAATGTGATTTTATATTTTTGTACACACACACACAGAGTCACTTCAGTCGTTCAGTCATGTCTGACTCTTTGAGACCCCATGGTCTGCAGCACGCCAGGCCTCCCTGTCCATCACGAACTCCTGGAGTTTACTCAAACTCATGTCCATTGAGTCGGTGTTGCCATTCAACCATCTCATCCTCTGTCGTCCCCTTCTCCTCCTGCCTTCAATCTTCCCCAGTATCAGGGTCTTTTCAAATGAGTCAGTTCTTCATATCAGGTGGCTGAAATATTAGAGTTTCAGCTTCAGCATCAGTCCTTCCAATGAGTATTCAGGACTGATCTCCTTTAGGATGGACTGGTTGGATCTCCTTGCAGTAGAAGGGACTCTAAGAGTCTTCTCCAACAGCACAGTTCAAAAGTGTCAATTCTTTGGTGCTCAGCTTTCTTTATAGTCCAACTCTCACATTCATGCATAACTACTGGAAAAACCATAGCCTTAACTAGACAGACCTTTGTTGGCAAAGTAATGTCTCTGCTTTTTATATGCTGTCTAAGTTGGTCATAACTTTTCTTCCAAGGAGTAAGTGTATTAATTTCATGGCTGCAGTCACCATCTGCAGTGATTTTGGAGTCCCCAAAAATAAAGTCTGTCACTGTTTCCCCATCTATTTCCCATGAAGTGATGGGACCAGATACCATGATCTTAGTTTTCTCAACATTGAGCTTTAAGCCAACTTTTTCACTCTCCTCTTTCACTTTCATCAAGAGGCTCTTTAGTTCCTCTTCACTTTCTGCCATAAGGGTGTTGTCATCTGTATACCTGAGGTTATTGTTATTTCTCCTGGCAATCTTGATTCCAGCTTGTGCTTCATTTAGTCCAGCATTTCTCATGATGTACTCTGCACATAAGATAAATAAACAAGGTGACAATATACAGCCTTGATGTACTCCTTTCCCAATTTCAATACAGTCCATTGTTCCATGTTCAGTTCTAGCTGTTGCTTCTTGACCTTCATACAAATTTCTTAGGAGGCAGATAAGGTGGTTTAGTATTCCCATCTCTTTACGAATTTTCCACAGTTTGTTGTGATCCACACAGTTAAAGTCTTTGTTGTAGTCAATAAAGCAGAATAAATAAATAAAGTAGAAGTAGATATTTTTCTGGAACTCTCTTGCTTTGGCTATGATCTGTTGCTATTTATTCACTGCTATGATCCAACAGATGTTGGCAATTTGATCTCTGCTTCCTCTGCCTTTTCTAAATCCAGCTTGAACCTCTGCAAGTTCTCAGTTCATGTACTGTTGTAGCCTTGCTTGGAGAAATTTGAGCATTACTTTGCTAGCGTGTGAGATCAATGAGTTTATGTGGTAGTTTGAGCATTCTTTCGCATTGCCCTTCTTTGGGATTGGAATGAAAACTGACCTTTCCCAGTCCTGTGGCCACTGCTGAGTTTTCCAAATTTGCACACATATTGAGTGCAGCACTTTCACAGCATCACCTTTTAGGATTTGAAATAGCTCAACTGGAATTCCATCAACTCCACTAGCTTTGTTCTTAGTGATGCTTCCTAAGGCCCACTTGACTTCACATTCCAGGATACCTGCCTCTAGGTGAGTAATCACACCATTCTGGTCATCTGGGTCATTAAGATCTTTTTGTACAGTTCTTCTGTGTATTCTTGTCATCTCTTAATATCTTCAGTTTTTGTTAGCCATACAGCCATATAAATGAAGAAAAGCCTGCCATTTGTAAGAGCATGGATGGATCTTGAGGGCATCATGCAAAGTGAGATAAGTCAGACAGAGAAGGACAAATACATATGATATCATTTATATGTGGAATCTAAATAAAGCCAAGCTCATAGATCCAGGGTACAGTGGCCGTTACCAGGGGTTGGGTCATGGGGGAAAAGGGGAGCTGTTTTTCTAAGAGTACAAACTTCAAGCAATTAGATGAATAAGTTCTGGGAATCTAACATACAGCATGTAACTATAATTAGCAATATTGTGCCATATATTTGAAAGTTGTTCAGAATAGAGCTTAAATTTATCACCAAACACAGGAAATGGTGGTCATATGATGAGGTGGAGGTGTTAGCTAACTTTATTGTGGTAATCATTTTACAATAAGCACTTCTGGCAAAGTATCACATTGTACAGCAACAGCAAATATGTTACTTGTCAATATCTCAATACCGTTGGAA
Source organism: Bos taurus (assembly GCF_002263795.3). Classification (NCBI taxonomy): domain Eukaryota; kingdom Metazoa; phylum Chordata; class Mammalia; order Artiodactyla; family Bovidae; genus Bos; species Bos taurus. Next base: position 30,088,415 of record NC_037336.1, read on the forward strand.
ATAAATAAAATTTACTATCTTACACATTAAAAAACAGAAGCTAAAATCACTAAAAGTAAAAGAAATACATGCCCCTGGGACCATTTCAGCAGATGCCTTCCTAAGATATCCTATTAAAAGAAACATAAGAGGGGCTCCTTCTCACACAGACATTCTGATATGTTACCTCAAAGGACAACCTCCTTTCAACCAGATTATCAGTGTCTTATCAATTCCACGCTGAAATTTTCTTGATTCATTCTTCATCAATGGATGCTTAGGTGGTTTCCACATTTTGGCTCTTGTGAATAATGCTGCAGGGAACATGAGGTTGCAGATAGCCTTTTCAATGTAGTGATTTCATTTTCTTTGGAAATATACTCAGAAGTGAGATTGCTGGATCATGCAAAGGTTTTATTATTTTTGAGGAACATTCATACTCTTTTCCATAATGGTTGAACCAACTTACATTCATACCAACAGTGCAAAAAAGTTACTTTTTCTCCACAGTTTTGGACTTTTGTGTCTTTTTGATAATAGCCAGTTTAACAGATGTGATATGATATCTTACGGTTTTAATTTGCATTTCCCTGATTAGTGATTGAGCTTCTTTTTAGATATCTGTTGGCCATTTGTATATCTTCTTCAAAAAAATACCTATTTAAGTACTTTGCCCATTTAAAAATTATATATATATATATATATATATATATATATATATATATAGCTATTGTATGAGTTTATATACTTTGGATCAGTTCAGTTCAGTTGCTCAGTCATGTCAGACTCTTTGCGACCCCATGAATCGCAGCACACCAGGTTCCCTGTCCATCACCAACTCCTGGAGTTCACCCAAACTCATGTCCATCAAGTTGGTGATGCCATCCAGCCATCTCATCCTCTGTCGTCCCCTTCTTCTCCTGCCCCCAATCCCTCCCAACATCAGGGTCTTTTCCAATGAGTCAACTCTTCCCATGAGGTGGCTGAGGTATTGGAGTTTCATCCTCAGCATCAGTCCTTCCAATGAACACCCAGGACTGGTCTCCTTTAGGATAGACTGGTTGGATCTCCTTGCAGTCCAAGGAACTCGCAAGAGTCTTCTCCAACACCACAGTTCAAAAGCATCAATTCTTCGGCGCTCAGCTTTCTTCACAGTCCAACTCTCACATCCATACATGACCACAGGAAAAACCATAGCCTTGACTAGATGAACCTTTGTTGGCAAAGTAATGTCTCTGCTTTTGAATATGCTATCTAGGTTGGTCATAAGTTTCCTACCAAGGAGTAAGCGTCTTTTAATTTCATGGCTGTGGTCACCATCTGCAGTGATTTTGGAGCCCAGAAAAATAAAGTCTGCCACTGTTTCCACTGTTTCCCCATCTATTTCCCATGAAGTGATGGGACCAGATGCCATGATCTTCGTTTTCTGAATGTTGAGCTTTAAGCCAACTTTTTCACTCTCCACTTTCACCTTCATCAAGAGGCTTTTTAGTTCCTCTTCACTTTCTGCCATAAGGGTGGTGTCATCTGCATATCTGAGGTTATTGATATTTCTCCTGGCAATCTTGATTCCAGCTTGTGTTTCTTCCAGCCCAGCATTTCTCATGATGTACTCTGCATATAAGTTAAATAAGCAGGGTGACAATATACAGCCTTGACGTACTCCTTTTCCTATTTGGAACCAGTCTGTTGTTCCATGTCCAGTTCTAACTGTTGTTTCCTGACCTGCATATCGGTTTCTCAAGAGGCAGATCAGGTGGTCCTGTATTCCCATGTCTTTCAGAATTTTCCACAGTTTATTGTGATCCACACAGTCAAAGGCTTTGGCATAGTCAATAAAGAAGAAATAGAGGTTTTTCTGGAACTCTCTTGCTTTTTCCATGATCCAGCAGATGTTGGCAATTTGATGTGTGGTTCCTCTGCCTTTTCAAAACCAGATTGAACATCTGGAAGTTCACGGTTCACATATTGCTGAAGCCTGGCTTGGAGAATTTTGAGCATTACTTTACTAGCGTGTGAGATGAGTGCAATTGTGCGGTAGTTTGAGCATTCTTTGGCATTGCCTGTCTTTGGGATTGGAATGAAAACTGCCCTTTTCCAGTCCTGTGGCCACTGCTGAGTTTTCCAAACTTGCTGGTATATTGAGTGTAGCACTTTCACAGCGTCATCTTTCAGGATTTGAAACAGCGCAACTGGAATTCCATCACCTCCACCTGCCTTGTTTGTAGTGATGCTTTCTAAGGCCCACTTGACTTCACATTCCAGGATGTCTGGCCCTAGGTGAGTGATCACAACATTGTGATTATCTTGGTCATGAATATCTTTTTTGTATAGTTCTTCTGTGTTTTCTTGCCACCTGTTCTTAATATCTTCTCCTTCTGTTAGGTCCATACCATTTCTGTCCTTTATCAAGTCCATGTTTGCATGAAATGTTCCCTTGGTATCTCTCATTTTCTTGAAGAGATCTCTAGTCTTTTCCATTCTGTGTTTTCCTCTATTTCTTTGCATTGATCTGTTGTTTTCCTCTATTTCTTTGCATTGATCGCTCAGGAAGACTTTCTTATCTCTCCTTGCTATTTGGAACTCTGCATTCAGATGCTATATCTTTCCTTTTCTCCTTTGCTTTTTGCTTCTCTTCTTTTCACAGCTATTTGTAAGGCCTCCTCAGGCAGCCAATACGATTTATTGCATTTCTTTTCCATGGGGATGGTCTTGCTCCCTGTCTCCTGTACAATGTCACGAACCTCCGTCAGTAGTTCATCAGGCACTCTATCAGATCTAGTCCCTTAAATCTATTTCTCACTTCCACTGTATAATCATAAGGGATTTGATTTAGGTCATATCTGAATGGTCTAGTGGTTTTCCCTACTTTCTTCAATTTAAGTCTGAATTTGGTAATAAGGAGTTCATGATCTAAGCCACAGTCAGCTCCCGGTCTTGTTTTTGCTGACTGTATAGAGCTTCTCCTGGAGAAGGCAATGGCACCCCACTCCAGTACTCTTGCCTGGAAAATTCCATGGATGGAGGAGCCTGGTAGGCTGCAGTCCAGGGGGTCGCTAAGAGTCGGACATGACTGAGCAACTTCACTTTCACTTTTCCCTTTCATGCATTGGAGAAGGAAATGGCAACCCACTCCAGTGTTCTTGCCTGGAGAATCCCAGGGACGGGGGAGCCTGGTGGGCTGCCGTCTATGGGGTCGCACAGAGTTGGACACGACTGGAGCGACTTAGCAGCAGCAGCAGCAGCAGCATAGAGCTTCTCCATCTTTGGCTGCAAAGAATATAATCAATCTGATTTCGGTGTTGACCACCTTGGATATTAACCCCTTATTAGCTAAATAACGTAAATATTTTCTCCTATTCTAAAAGTTGGCTTTTTTATTTTGCTGATTGCTTTTTTATTTTTTTTTGCTGTTCAGGGGCTTTTTAGTTTAGTATTCCCACTTTTTTATTTCTCCTTTTGTTGCTTATGCTTTAAGTGTCATACCAAAAAACTCTTGCCAAGTCTTATGTCAAGGAATTTTTCCCTATGTTTTCTTCTAGTAGTTTTACAATTTTGGGTCTTAAACTTAAGGTTTTAATCCCATTTCAAGTTGATTTTTGTAACTAGTGTAAAAGAGTGGTCCAGTTTCATTCTTTTACATATGGTTATCTGGTTTCCCAGTACTATTTACTGAAGACACTTACTCTTTCCCCTTTGAGTATTCCTTGGCTCCTTTGTCAAATAGTTGACTTTATATGTGAGAGTTTACTTCTGGGTTCTCAATACTCTCTAGTTAGTCTCTGTGTCTGTGTTTGTATACTGATATGATACTGTTTTGATTACTATAGCTTTATAGTAAAATTTGAAATCAGAAAGTGTGATGTCTCCAGCTTTGTTCTTCTTTTTTAGGATTGCTTTGGCTATTTGGATCTTTTGTGATTCTACAAGTATATTCTATCTGTAGACTTTGCCTTCCTTGGTTAAATTTATTCCTAAGTATTTCATTATTTTTGATGCTATTGTGAATAGGATTTTTTTCTTTATTTCTTTTAAAATAGTTCATTGTTGTTGTTCAGTTGCTAAGTTGTATCTGACTCTTTGCATGGACTGCAGCACAGCAGGCTTCCCTGGTCTTCACTATTTCCCAGAGTTGACTCAAACTTATGTCCATAGAGTTGGTGATTGCATCCAACCATCTCATACTCTGTTGCCCCCTTCTCTTTCTGCTTTCAATCTTTTCCAGCATCAGGGTCTTTTCCAATGAGTCAGTTCTTCACATCAGGTGGCCAAAGTATTGGAGCTTCAGCTTCAGCATCAGTACTTCCAGTGAATATGCGTCTTTGATTTCGGTTAAGATTGACTGCTTTGATCTCCTTACTGTCCAATGGATTAAGAGTCTTCATATTAGTGTGTAGAGGCACAACTGATTTTTGTATGTTGATCTTGGATCCTACAACTTTATAGAGCATTTGAGGGAGTGGACACCTCTTTTGGTTTTTACAGACTGGCTTCAGCAGACAAAACCTTCACCATCAGCCAGTCCAGAGATTGTAGGTGGGCAGTCTAGTGGTGTTTGAGGGAGGGCTTGCTGCTGGAGTCCTTTGGTGGGCAGGTGTGGTGAGTGAGTATGTAGGTGAGTAGACTTGTTGCTTGACTCTGGGGCAGGTAGACCTAGATTTTGGATCCAGAGGGGCCAACCAGATGCAGGGAGTCCCATCTGGGACCAGAGCAAGCCAGGAGCACAGTGCCCGTGATGTCTAAGGGGACCGGCTGTCACTGGAGTGAGTCAGGAGCCTGGATCTGAGGGGCCTGATCTGCAGTCTACATTGTGGGGGCCAGTCTGATGCTCAGATGAGCCTAAGGCCATGGGAGCCTTCCTGATGTGGGGCAGACCAGGGTCTGTGGTGAAGTGCAGTGCCCACTTCGCTCTCCTTTTCCCAGACAGTGTGTGTTTTTCCGTGAGCTGGGCTGCCAGGGCTTGAGGGAGGGATGATGGGGGTAATATGAATCTATCTTTCCTACCCTCCTTAATGAATCTTTTCTTATTTCTGTGCTTCATTCAGGTACTGTAATCCCTCACATGGGATCCTTGGTTCTTGTGAGGATATTTTCATGTGAAGATATTGTTCAGATTTATGTTTAGTTGGGGGGGGGGCAGCGTGGCAGGGGAACCAGCACTAGACATTCCTATGCCACCATTTTGCTGATGTCACTCCCCAAAATACTTTTTTACTAGAAAGAGAACACATTGCATTCATTCTGTTCCCAACAGGTATCATTATTAAGATAAGGGACACATAGGTGGGGGAGAAACCTATTTTCCTCAGGCTTGTCATGACTCATATTTACAAACCCAGAGAAGAGTGAAGGTTCAAAGATGTGTGCAGTGTTGACTGGTGTGTGTGGTATGTTAGCATAGAGCTCAAGGCAAATTGAAAGGGGACTCAGAAGTCTTTGACACCTATAATGGTTCTGGGACCTTTAAAACATTTGTTCCCTTTACGGCCCTTTATTACATTGTTGAAGTTTGCTGACCAATATGGTGTGTGAGACCAATATTTTACACATATTTCTTTCAGTCTTTTTATTTCTGATAACCAGGACTCTGAAGGGCCACAAATGAAGTTTTATCCTTGGAAAAATAAATAACAGAAAGTATTGAGACTGGGAATAATATATAGCAAGGCAAGTGTTACTGAGTCTTTTTTTAGAAAGGCTGACAGAAATTAAAAAAAAAATATCTAAAGTTAAAACATAAAATGTACTTCCAAGACGTTTGTATTGATGCTTCTAATAATACCTACATTATAGAATGGTGGAAACCCCATGTCTACTAATCAGAAAGACACAGATCAGGAAAAGTTGAAGTTGTCTCAGTAAAATGGTCATATCAACAATGTGCTTAATGTAGGGTATAAAACTGCATGATTTGTAGAATTACTTTTACCTAGAAATCATTTTATTAGAATATTATCATTTATTAGAGTGTTTGCTGCTACTGCTGCTGCTAAGATGCTTCAGTCGTGTCTGACTCTGTTCGACACCGTAGATGGAAGCCCACCAGGCTCCCCCGTCCCTGGGATTCTCTAGGCAAGAACATTGGAGTGGGTTGGCATTTCCTTCTCCAATGCATGAGAGTGAAAAGTGAAAGTGAAGTCGCTCCGTCGTGTCCAACTCTTAGCGACCCCATGGACTGCAGCCTACCAGGCTCCTCCGTCCATGGGATTTTCCAGGCAAGAGTACTGGAGTGGGGTGCCATTGCCTTCTCTGATTAGAGTGTTTATTATGCATTGAATGTGGCAGGGATTTTAAAGTAAATAAATAAGAAATTATCTGGACAGAATAAATCAGGGTACTAACATTTACTGCATGCTACTTTATACTAGACATTATGTTAATTTACTTACACTGTCTTGTTTCAGTTTTACAGAAACTATAAGAAATACAATTCTTTATCATTCTGGAGATGAGGAAGCTAAAGCATAGATACGTTGATCTCTTGATCAAATAAAAGGTCTCAGTTTTTTAAGTTTTGAGAATGATAAGAGCAAAATGACAAAAATAATAAGAATTCAGGCAAGAATTAGTAGATTCTGCAGATGGGACATTTTAATGAGGAACATATTTACATAGTCCCAAAGTATCTCTCAATACACTATTTACTAATGAATAAAGATGCATTGGAAAACAAAAGACAAACAAGAAATGATCAAAATTAACATCCCCAGTAAGAAGCAGCTAGTATCATGTTCCTCTGGATGTTATATTCAGAGAAGAACATGGCTTCACTTATGTGTTATTCCAGTCAAGTTGCATAATATAAAATTGTGAAGAAAAGTAAAAAAAAGAACACATTAAGAAATTTGTAAAGTAATTGTCATTTTCTTCACAAGTGTCAATGCCATGAAAGATAAAGAATAAAGAAGACAAAGGGGGCATTCTAAGTGTAACACCTATTACTTGACTGGACTCTGCACCAAAATAAAAATGTGCTATAAAGGTTTGGGGCAGTTGAAATAGTAAGACTATAGATCAGATTAAAATAGTGTGTCAGTGTTAAATATTCTGAAATTGCTCACTCTTTTCGGGTGACATAAGCGAATGTTCTTGTTCTTATGAAATATATGCTAAAGCATTAAAGGGGTAAAGTACTTGATGTATGTAATCTGTCCTCAAAGATCCATAAAAAATGACCGAGAAAGGTAAGGCAAATTCTGCAAAACATTGAAATTTGAATCTGGTTTATGTGTTATTTGGGTGTTTTTTGTACAATTCTTGCAAATTTTCTGTGTCTAAAAATATTTCAAAATAAAAAAAAAATCCAAATCATTGAAGAAATATAAAAGCTCACAGAAACATTACTCAAAGAAAAACACTGGATAAAATAGTTATACAGTCACTTTTTATTCAAAGTCAAGTAACAGCTCTAATGGTATATAAAATGTTTCAGAACATACACAAAGGTAGAGCAGATGCCAAACTTTTAAGGAAGCTAATGTGACTTGATGCCAGGGTTACCAGGTAGGTTCCTGCAGATGTTCCCTGCCCAGGAGCACCTGGTCAAGCAGGTGAGTTGAGAGGGTGTTGACTATAACTCTTACCCTATTTGGAAAGCCCTACACAGAACTATGCCAGCTAGCAAGAACTCATTTGAAGATGCTGCAGGGCCCACTTGTTTCAAACCCAAACTGGAGAAAGAACAAAAAGCAAACCAAAGACCAATGTCTCTCATGATTATAGGTATAAAAATGCTAATAGAATAATGCAGTTGAAAACATGGCTCATATTAAGACTGTACCACACTCTGACCACTCCAGTATTCTGGCCTGGAGAATTCCATGGACTGTATAGTGCTTCCATTTTTCTCTTGAGCAATTCTGAAGTGTAGCGTTATTAAATCCACTGTCAAACGGAAGAACTCTAACTTTTGAAGGTAACGCTTTGAGCCCTTAATCTTTGAGTATGATTTGACATTTTTATGTTATAAAATATATTTCTGATTTATAGAAATGCTTCAATTAGAATTTCATGTTAAATTTTATCAAATATATGTCACACTTTAAAAATAACTTACATTGAATTTTTACTTGATCTTTTGATAAACAGAGTTATGTATGTCTAATATTGACCATTTGCATAATGCTGAAATAAAATCTCCTTGAAATTGTATTCCAGGAGTCTGAAATAAAAGCCACCTTGGTAAAGAATCCACCTGCAATGTGAGAGACCTAGGTTTGATTCCTGGGTTGGGAAGATCCCCTGGAGAAGGGAATGGCTACCCACTCCAGTATTCTGGCCTGGAGAATTCCTCTATAGTCCATGGGGCCGCAGAGTTGGACATGACTGAGCAACTTTCACTTTCATCAAGAGAAAAAAATGCTGAAATTAGCTAATAAGTATAAACGAAATAAAATGGAGGTAATGAAATAAAATATTCAGTCATTACACTAAATGTGATTATAGAGAATTCTATTAAATACACACACACACACACACATACACACATACTTAAACACACACTTGAAATATTCGCAATTTGCTCATATGAAAAATCAAGATCTTTAAGACTGAGAAATCAAACTGTGTGCTTCCCAGGAGATATGGTGCTAAAGAATCTGCCTGCAATGCAACAGATGCAGGTTAAATCCCTGGATCAGGAAGATCCCCTGGAGAAGGAAATGGCAACCCACTGGAATATTCTTGCCTGGAAAATCCCATGGAGGGAGGAATCTCACAGGTTACAGTCCATGGGTTTGGACTCAACTAAAGAGTTGGATACAACTAAACAACAATGACAAATCAAACTGTATATCAAACTCATGTCCATCGAATTGGTGATGCCATCCAACCATCTCATTCTCTGCCATCTCCTTCTCCTGTCTTCAATCTTTCCCAGCATCAGGGTCTTTTCCAATGAGTCAGTTCTTTGCATCAAGTGGCCAAAGTATTGGAGTTTCAGCTTCAGCATCAATCCTTCCAATGAATATTGGGGACTGATTTCATTTAGGATTGACTGGCTGGATCTCCTTTAAGTCCAAGGAGTCTCAAGAGTCTTCTCCAACACCCCAGTTCAACAGAATCAATTATTAGGTGCTTAGCCTTTTTCATGGTCCAACTGTCACATCCATATATGACTACTGGAAACCATAGCTTTGACTAGAAGGACTTTTGTGGGCAAAGTAATGTCTCTGCTCTTTAATATGCAATCTGGGTTGGTCATAGCTTTTCTTCCAAGGATCAAGCATTTTTTAATTTCATGGCTGCAGTCACTATTGGCAGTGATTTTGGAGCCCCCCAAAATAAAGTTTGTCAGTGTTTCCACTGTTTCCCCATCTATTTGCCATGAAGTGAAGGGACTGAATGCCATGATCTTTGTTTTTTGACTGTTGAGTTTTAAGCCAGCTTTATCACTCTTGTCTTTCACTTTCATCAAGAGGCTCTTTAGTTCTTCTTCACTTTCTGCCATAAGGGTGGTGTCATCTGCATATCTGAGGTGATTGATATTTCTCCTGGCAATCTTGATTCCAGCTTGTGCTTCATCCAGTTTGGCATTTTTCATGATGTACTCTGCATATAAGTTAAATAAGCGACAATATACAGCCTCAATGTACTCCTTTCCCAATTGTGAAGTAGTCTGTTGTTCCATGTCCAGGTCTAACTGTTGCTTCTTGACCTCCATACAGATTTCTCAGGAGGCAGGTCAGGTGGTCTGGTATTCCCATCTCTTGAAGAATGTTCTACAGTTTGTTGTGATCCACAAAGGCTTTGGCATAGTCAATGAAGTAGAAGTTTTTCTGGGACTCTCTTACTTTTCCTATGATCCAATGGATATTGGCAATTTGATCTCTGCATCCTCTTCCTTTTCTAAATCCAGCTTGAACATCTGGAAGTTCATGGTTCATGTACAGTTGAAGCTTGGCTTGGAGAATTTTGAAAATTACTTTGCTAGCATGTGAGATGAGTGCAATTGTGTGGTAGTTTGAATATTATTTGGCATTGCCTTTCTTTGGGATTGGAATGAAAACTGACATTTTTCAGTCCTGTGGCCACTGCTGAGTTTTCCAAATTTGCTGGCATATTGAGTGCAACACTTTAACAACATCATATTTTAGTGTTTGAAATAGCTCAACTGGAATTCCATCACATCCACTAGCTTTGTTCATAGTGATTCTTCCTAAGGCCCACTGACTTTGCATTCCAGGATGTCTGGGTCTAGGTGAGTGATCACACCATCATGGTTATCTGGGTTATGAAGATCTATTTTGTATAGATATTGTGTTTTTTTGTTTTTTTTTTTTGCCGCCTCTTCTTAATATCTTCAGCTTCTGTTAGGTCTATACCATTTCTGTCCTTTTTTGAGCCCATCTTTGCATGAAATGTTCCCTTGGGTGAAAAGAGAGCCTTCAGAATGGGAGAAAATAATAGCAAATGAAGCAACTGACAAAGAATTAACCTAAAAAATATACAAGCAGCTCCTGCAGCTCAATGCCAGAAAAATAAATGACCCAATCAAAAAATGGGCCAAAGAACTAAACAGACAAGAAGACATACAGATGGCTAACAAACACATGAAAAGATGCTCAACATCACTCATTATCGGAGAAATGCAAATCAGAACCATAACAAGATACCATCTCACACTGGTCAGAATGGTAGCTATCAAAAAGGCTGCTGTTGTTGCTGCTGCTGCTAAGTTGCTTCAGTCGTGTCCGACTCTGTGCAACCCCATAGATGGCAGCCCACCAGACTCCGCTGTCTCTGGGATTCTCCAGGCAAGAACACTGGAGAGGGTTGCCATTTCCTTCTCCAGTGTATGAAAGCGAAAAGTGAAAGTGAAATCGCTCAGTTGTGTCTGATTCTTAGCAACCCCATGGACTGCGGCCTCCAGGGCTCCTCTGTCCATGGGATTTTTCCAGGCAAGAGTACTGGAGTGGGGTGCCATTGTCTTCTCCAATCAAAAGTCTACAAACAATAAATGCTGGAGAGAGTGTGGAGAAAAAGGAACCCTCTTACACTATTGGTGGGAATGCAAACTAGTACAGCCACTATGGAGAACAGTGTGGAGATTCCTTAAAAACCTGGAAATAGAACTTCAATATGACCAGCAATCCCACTGCTGGGCATACACACCGAGGAAACCAGAATTGAAAGAGACACGTGTACCCCAATGTTCATTGCAGCACTGTTTACAATAGACAGGACATGGAAGCAACATAGATGTCTATCAGCAGACGAATGGATAAGAAAGCTGAGGTACATATACACAATGGAATATTACTCAGCCATTAAAAAGAATGCATTTGAATCAGTTCTAATGAGGTGGATGAAACTGGAGCCTATTATACAGAGTGAATTAAGTCAGAAAGAAAAACACTAATACAGTATATTAACACATACATATGGAATTTAGAAAGATGGTAATGATAACCCTGTATGCGAGACAGCAAAAGAGACACAGATATAAAGAACAGTCTTTTGGACCCTGTGGGAGAAGGTGAAAGTGGGATGATTTGAGAGGATAGTGTTGAAACGTGTATGTTATCATATGTGAAGCGGATCACTGGTCCGGGTTCAATGCATGAGACAGGGTGCTTGCAGCTGGTGTACTAGGGTGACCCTGAGGGATGGATGGGGAGAGAGGTGGGAGGGGAGATCTGAATGGGGAACACATGTGTACCTGTGGCTGATTCATGTCGATGTTTGGCAAAAACCACTATAGTATTGTAAAGTAATTTGCTTGCAATTAAAATAAATTAATTTAAAAAAATGTTCCCTTGGTATCTCTAATTTTCTTGAAGACATCTCTAGTCTTTCCCATTTTATTGTTTTCCTCTATTTCTTTGCATTGATCACCAAGGAAGTCTTTCTTATCTCTATTGTTTGGAATTTTGCATTCAAATGGGTATATCTTTTCTTTTCTCCTTTGCCTTTAGCTTCCCTTCTTTTCTCAGCTATTTGTAAGGCCTCCTTAGACAACCATTTTGCTTTTTTGCATTCCTTTTTCTTGGGGATAGTTTTGGTCATTGCCTCCTGTATAATTTCACAAACCTCTGTCCATAGTTCTTCAGGCACTCTATCAGATCTAATCCCTTGAATCTATTTGTCACTTCCATTGTATAATCTTAAGGGATTTGATTTAGGTCATACTGTTACACTGAGTATGCTCCTTTGGTTAAAAGCATGTAATCATATAAATTTTCCAAATAAGTGTTAATTTATGAGATACTTTATTATTATTATTATTATTGTTTAAAGATATTAGTTACCTAAACATAAGCTCAGCATCTACCCTGGAAATACTAACACATCTTATCTTATGGGTAAGTTATGAATGATGTATGTAATTCCAGGTAGAAACTAATTTTTACTGAGCCATAAAATAATTTCCAAAACATATATTTCTGCTGGTATTGGCAGTATTTCTTAGAATTATATTACAAAGTGACTAATTTATATCATCTTCTTGCCCTGTAAAATGCTTTGGGAAATCTTAAGTTGTTAGATTTTGAGGAAAACAATTTTAAAAAGACAAATGGCAAACTCATATGAAGGAAGACCAGTAAGAGACAAAAAGAATTGCTAAGTGAAGTGGCTTTTTCTACCAAACTCTCCAAAAAGAAAAACATATTCTTATGAAATACAAAATTCAGTCATGCTTTAAAAATTATTCTATGACATCAAATCACATATATGCCTGATTTATTCATTTCTGACTCAGGCTATGTCTACCCACAGTCTGCAGACTATTCCTTTCATAGGCCTTTTATTTTCCTTTGTAGCACTTATCACAGATTAAGTTTTTGAGTTGCTTATTCAGTGTTTATGTCTCTCGTAGATTCTGAACTCTAAAAGAACATGATTAGTTTATGCACACTTGTTATCTAGAAGTTAGCAGAGTGCTTGGTACAGAGTAGGACTCCATCCATACTTACTGATGAATGAACCAATAAATATATGAACTAGTCAAGCCACTAAATCAAATTAATTCAAACAATTAATTTGGTTTCTTCCCATATAGCCTTCACCCTACCTTTATTCTCCAGGGATGTGATGTCTTTGAATAAAGAGACTGATTTTATGGTTGCATTTTTGGTAGAACCAAACAAAATTACTGTTTCTTTATTAAGGCAAGATGGATAAAGGTAAGTACCCACCTGGTGTGCTTACACTAGGAGTTAGTATTCTGACTATAATTATCAGGTGTATTCACCTGGTTTAGATAGCCATTTTTTTAAAAAAAAGATCTGAAAAATTCATTACAACTAAAGAATAAAGTGGCTAATCCCATGTTGTGAAGGAGAACTAAGTAGAATGGCTACAAGTTACAATTAATGTGGTCCTGGTATTTTCTTCCAAACCTTCCCCATTAGAATTTTGAGCCTATGGTGTAGGTTGCTCAGTTACTAAGTCAAGTCCAGCTCTTTGTGACCCCATGAACTGCAGGACGTGGTGTAAAGGACATTTCTAAATTATTCCTGCTGTCAGCATATAATCAGTCAAAGCCATTTTGATTCCTCATGATTGTAAGAGCTCTGACCTATGAATTTAAAGACCAAATCCTTCCTCACAGTACTTTGATGAACTCAAAGTAAATGGCTGCATTTAGAACACAGTACAGGGAGAGGCTCACACTGGAAGCTCAGTAAAGATTAGTCCCTTTCCTTTTTTCAACCTAATTTACCTTTATCATTAGCAAACAAACAACATAAGCATCTGGCATCCAATAGATAGTACCTGCTGATTTCACTCTTTAAAAGATCAGATGTTATGAAAGACAGCAACAACAAAAGGTATAGCTTTCCTGAGTCTTTATATATTAACTGAGTCTTAAGAGTTCTACCACTCCAAGAAATAGAGAAATTAAATATTTATATAGTTTCATTGTTTAATACTCATTGTTCTTTAGATTCAGTGTCTGTGTGCTTATTATGGAGATAACTCCTAATTTCTTTTCATGTCAGTGATTGACTTATTAATAGGTTGTTCCTCATTTCTGATGAAACAGTTGCAAAATTGTTTTTTTATAAACCACTGCATATTCTAAAGCTACAAGACTGTGTCTCTTTAGTATCTCAATGTATCTGGAGGTCCAAGAAGGGAAAAAGATATTAAATGATGCTTTCTGTGCTTTTTGAAAGCATGAACACAAAATGGTCTCATTTTCCAGGAGAGTCAAAATGATGAATAACTGCTGTACTTAGTCATATATTTGCACTGGCAAATTAGCAGTCTTTGGGTGTGAAAAAAATCACATTAAGCTCACTTAAACAAGCTTCCTTAGTCTTTAATTCTAACTGTAATGAAACAACTAGTGTTAGCAATAAGAGGACACTTTGAAATGATGGTGTGAGAATGTTCTCATCAGTTCACAGACCTAGATTAATGGAGCTCGTTTAAGTACCCTAAGCCTCATAACTAAATACTACTCAAGTCTTTAGTAGGAATACATAATGAGGAACACACTGAACCTAATAAAAGTTATGACTGTCTATATTTTAGTTTAATATTTTTAGGAAAATTCGGATTAAAAACTGAAGTGCACATTTGATCAATCATCTGTATTAAAAATCAGTTGTATATGAATAGTTTATATCCAATAATTTTTATAAATTGTCTTATAAATTGTTACACAGTTACAAAGATCCTTTTATATGCTGATTTTTCTCTTGAGCATGGTTATAGACTAGACCTTGAAGATACTTAATTTCTAGAAATTATGAGGAAGAAATATAGAAAATTAACTTTTAAGTGCTGCCTCTGTTTCCTTTGAGACTTCCCTGGTGGTTCAAACAGTAAAAGCGTCTGCCTACAATGTGGGAGATCAGGGTTTGATCCCTGTGTCGGGAAGGTCCCCTGGAGAAGGAAATGGCACCCCACTGCAGTACTATTGCCTGGAAAACCCCATGGATGGAGGAGCCTAGTAGGCTGCAGTCCAGGGGGTCGCTAAGAGTCGGACACGACTGAGGGACTTCACTTTCACTTTTCACTTTCATGCATTGGAGAAGGAAATGGCAACCCACTCCAGTGTTCTTGCCTGGAGAATCCCAGGGACGGGAGCCTCGTGGGCTGCCATCTATGGGGTCGCACAGAGTCGGACACGACTGAAGCAACTTAGCAGTAGCAGTAGCACAATGTGGGAGATCAGAGTTTGATCCCTGTGTCAGGAAGGTCCCCTGGAGAAGGAAATGGCACCCCCTGCAGTACTCTTACCTGGAAAATCCCGTGGATGGAGGAGCCTGGTGGGCTACAGTCCACGGGGTCAGAAAGAGTCCGACACGACTGAGCGACTTCACTTTCTTTCTTTCTGTTTCCTTTGCTTGTGTAGCTCTGTCTCTCTGCACTGTTTACATAAAAATAAAACAGTAATAGAAATTCTAGTTTCATTTTTTTAATAAAAATTAAGTTGATTTCATTTTTATCTTCATTTCTAATATTGTCCAACCAATACTGTTACAAATGACAAGGGTGAATTGAGTAGAACAGTATGGTTAGGACAAGACACAGGAATTTGAACCGCAAAATCTCTAATAGTCATTTAGTCTAAACTTTCATTTTAGACCTGAGAGAGAATATGTGGGTAAGAGATGTTGTCCTTTACACTATCTAATAGTGTAAGGCTGTTTAATGGTGAAAGTGAAGAGCAGTCCTTATGGCTGCAACACCAGTGTTCTTTCTACTGAAGTTTACTGTCACTTCATTTTGTGTGCGTGCTAAGTCGCTTCAATCTTGTCCAACTGTGATTCTATGGACTGTAGCCTGCCAGGCTCCTCTGTCCATGGGACTCTCCAGGCAAGAATACTGGAGTGAGTTGCCATGCTCTCCTTCAGGGGATCATTCTGACCCAGGGGTCAAACCCATTTCTCGTACAATATCCTGCATTGATGAGTTCTTTACCACTAGAGCCGTCTGTGAAGCCTTAATTTATTATTACTTGAAAGCTTATTCCAGGTGCTGAGGAAAGAATGTTGCTCGGTGACAGTGGGTATAACTTGTTGAAGCAGGGCTGTCTGGGTAGGCAGCTGAGGAATTAACAGTTCTACATCTGAATTCACTCCTCTCATGACGCCCACACCCCCAACCCCCAATTAAAAAAAAACAAAACTGGCTGTATCTGCCTGTAGCTTCTTGAGACTCTGTTGTTCACTATCTTTAACAATTAAGTTGAATTGTTGATCAATTCAGTTCAGTTCAGTTCAGTCACTCAGTCGTGTCTGATTCTTTGCAACCCCATGAATTGCAGCACGCCAGGCCTCTCTGTCCATCACCAACTCCCGGAGTTCACCCAAAGTCATGTCCATCAAGTCGGTGTTGCCATTCAGCCATCTCATCCTCTGTCATCCCCTTCTCTTCCTGCCCCCAATCCCTCCCAGCATCAGGGTGTTTTCCAATGAGTCGACTCTTCGCATGAGGTGGCCAAAGTACTGGAGTTTCAGCTTCAGCATCATTCCTTCCAAAGAAATCCCAGGGCTGATATCCTTCAGAATGGACTGGTTGGATCTCCTTGCAGTCCAAGGGACTCTCAAGAGTCTTCTCCAACACCATAGTTCAAAAGCATCAATTCTTCGGCGCTCAGCTTTCTTCACAGTCCAACTCTCACATCCATACATGACCACTGGAAAAACCATAGCCTTGACTAGATGGACCTTTGTTGGCAAAGTAATGTCTCTGCTTTTCAATATGCTACCTAGGTTGGTCATAACTTTCCTTCCAAGGAGTAAGCGTCTTTTAATTTCATGGCTGCAGTCACCATCTGCAGTGATTTTGGAGCCCCCCAAAATAAAGTCTGACACTATTTCCCCATCTATTTTATGTCCTGCCAAATCAGTCCAGAAACATTTAAAGTAGACCAAATTTTTTGTATGACTTATTTCAAAACTCAATTGCTTTTTACTTGAATTAGTAATAAAAGTTTAGTATGAACTTAGATACAGTCTGTGGAATCTATAAACTTATTTTTACCATTCCCTAAATCAAGATTTTTTCCTTTAATTTCAGCATACAAAATGGATTGTAGAATGACCAGTTGAAATAACCATATTCATAATTTGACCTTAGAAAAGAGTATTTTTATTTCTACTTTGGGAAAAAGAATCATACTTTCCAGGCTCCAGAATTCTAATTATTCTCTAATTTTTTGATGGCAAGGTTAAATTAAAGGAACCACTAGAATTCCAGGACGATAGATGCTGCTACTTTTTTCTGTAATATTAGAAATAAAAATTTAAATATTTCAACTATTTAAATAAAGATGTGTTAGCATACATAGAATCTTAATCGGTAATCCAAATTTTCATTTAACTTATTGGTGGAAAGTGCCACGTAATTATTTAGCATATATGTTACCTTCACAGTATCAGTACATTATAATATCATTTGAACATCTTTAAAGATTAATTCACTGTACAGATTTTCATTTCTAATATTATTCATGTCACAACTGTAGTCCTTTTGGACTCAACTTCTGAAGTATCAAGGAAAGAAAAAATTATTTCCCTCTTTATGAAACATCTTAAATATATTATGCACAGTATTTCTCTGAATGGCTCAGCATTACTGTACTTTTTCAATTGGAATAATAGAAAAGAGACATTATAGTAAATTCATTCAAATGACTTCTTCACAGAGTTGCTCCTGTCTACCTATTTTGAACTTTTTGAGAAGGAATAATTATTCTTTAGAAAATCTTGATTTATTTTCAAAATTAAAAATATGTACTCTAGAAAATAATTGCTATTAATGTTTTTAATGCAATTAATACCCAAATTTCAAATGGAAAAGTTATTGCTTAAATGAGTTCAAATTCCAAAGAGTTTGAGAATATCCACAGAAAAGAATAGATAAAGTAAGACTGTTGATGAAATGTGGTCAGTCACAGAGAGCCCTAAAAAGCAGTCAACTTGTATTTATAGATGTTAAGATAAAATTTAATCCAAAATATTTTATCCTACAAGCATCAGTTCACAAGATATATGATCTACCTTCCTAGAACAGAAAAAAGTCTGAATATATATACATTCTTTCTCTTTCTTCTTCATCTCTCCCTTCCTTCAATAGCTTTTAATATTTAGTTATTTTTAGGTATGATCTTTCTTATCACTAAAAAGGAAAGAACTCTGTCATTATAAATATAAAATACTAAGATGCCCTTGAAGGAGTTTTAATCTTCAGGAAATTATTTAAATGGCTCCACCATAGGTGGTAGTGGTAAGTAGGGAAAAGAGCAGAAAAAGAAAGAAGCAGAGGAGAGATTAGGATCTAAGATAATTTTTTTATCGAAAAAAATGTAAATATCTCTTGATAGTAATCTTTGTAGCTGCTATGCAGTCAGGCCAAGAAATTCAGTATAAACCTTCAGACTCAATAAGCCTCACACAGTTCATACCAAACTCCTCTAATTGCCAATGAATAGCACACTCCCGCATAGAAAACCAGAAAGGTCATGCTAAATTACACAGGCCCACGCTGTTCCGCAAATTTGTTGCACCTTGCATCGCTGGCTTGGGTCTGCAGTGCAGTTTTCTGAACTTTACTCAACTTTACCACCTACTGGTTATTCGATTCTAATCAGTAGTGGCAAATATTCCTTCAGCAAACTGCAAGAATACTGGAAGGGCAAGAGCATTCAGAGAGGAAATAAAATAAAATTCCATGTCTTGTAAGTGACGGGAATAAATGATATTTTGGTCTTATTTTAACTGGGAAAGGAAGAGAATGAGAATTATAAAACGAAATTGGCTTTTAAGTTCAGTAAAATTTATGTTACAGTCCTAAAAAACAAGGGCTTCCTTGGTGGTGCTAGTGGTAAAGAACCCACCTGCCAGTGAAGGAGATGCAAGAGATACAGGTTCGATCCTTGAGTTGGAAAGATCCCCTGGAGAAGGGCACGGCAACCTGCTTCAGTATTCATGCCTGGGAAATCCTATGGACAAGTGGGGTCGGGTGGGCTACAATCCATAGGGTCGGTCACATAAAGTTGGACACAATGTCTATGACTTCACTTTTGTATGAATTCTATATATTAAGACTAGATGTAAAAATATGACTATAGTAGTGAAGGTTTTAAAAAGGGGGATGGAGGGGGAATCACTTCCTGCAATTCCAGGGCTAGGGAAAACACACAAGAGAAATTGCAGTTTCTTTTCTTTCAGTCTCTTAAATCCTACCCCTAGACCAACTCTTTTGTCTAAAACACCTGAAAAGAATCCATGGAGAACTGTCTAGCTTGGTGTCCCTTGAACTTCACAATCCTGAAAACGCACACGGCAGTCACCCTCGTTAGGAAAGGAGTGTTTGAGATGTAAGATAGAGGGAGGGAAAGAGACAGGAGAATGGAAGGGCACAAGAGGAAAGTTGTTGGTATAAGACCAAAGTTTTCCCTTGGTAGTTCATTCCCCTTCATCTCCTCACCTGCTTTCTCTTGACTCCATAGTACTCTTCCTGCCCACCCCCTCGCCCCGCCATAGTATTCTTTAATCTTCTTTTCTCTTCCACTTCTGTCAACACTGATTTCTGGAGAGAATCACAAATCAGTCTCTTCAACTTTGAGGTGAATAGAAGCTAAATTGCTGCACTTTTCAAATTGTATTTGCATTTTGCTATTTTTGTTTAGTCTCTAAGTCATGTCTGATTCTTTTGCACCCCATGGACTGTAGGCCACCAGGCTCCTCTGTCCATGGGATTTTTCCAGGCAAGAGGACTAGAGTAGGTTGCCATTTCCTTCTCCAGGGGATCTTCTGACCCACAGATCAAACTCACGTTTTCTGCATTGGCAGGTGGATTTTTTACCTCTGAGCCACCAGGGAAGCCTATTTATATTTGCATACCTAAGTCTAATCTATAATTATGGAGTAAAAGATTTGCTTCCCTTAAAAGATTTTTAGGTATCAACAGGCAACTGGAAGGTTTATTATTTGGGGTGTTGTGCAGAAATATGAAATTATGTACTCCCAAAAGAATACTGATTTGAATTCTACATTGATTTACCTTTTCATTAACACATATAAAATTATTGTCTGTTTTGAGGTAATTGCCATTTGTAGTACCAATCAGGAATTTTAAAGATTGTCAGTAAGCAAAATTAAAAAAAAAAAAAATTCCAGGGTGTGAAAGCTGCCATTTGAAGAAAAGAGTGTCTATGCTTGTATATTGAGATATTTTATCCACATTATTTTGTTAAGAGAGGAATAAGGAATGAGAATGTTGATTTTCCTAGTGTCTGCTCTGTGCTGGATACTCTCATAGACACTTTCATATACATTTTTTTCACTCTAATAATTACTTTAAAAAATGACACATGAATTATATTTAATTATTCTAGAGATTAAGGTTGTTCTTATAAAACATTCTTTTTGGTTTCTGAAATTCTGAAGCAAAGTTTTACAGACTGTATAAATTGAGTTTTTTAAAGGCATCAAGTACCTTTTTTACCCTTGCATCATTGGATCTGCCAATGGAGAAAAGATCTTCCACACACTTAAGAATTTGTGTGACATTTGCAACTCGTTTCATTAATTACTTTCAATTTGTACAAGATTGAATTTGAAAAATGCAGTATATTGGGAGGAAAACTGTACATATTCTTTTTTACAAATATTTGTGATTAGTACTTTTGATGTCTACACATTTAATGGAACTGTGTACTCTGTGTTGATTTAAATAACTACAGAAGATAACTTAACAAAAAGGACAAAGGTTACTAACCATAGGCTAAAGGCAGAGACATCAGGGCCTAAAAACTCCAGGTGTGGAGCATGATGTAATGCTAAATCCACCTTGTTTCTGGAGGGAAGGATGCAAGATGTCAGGTAATTGTCATACCCCTGGGAAAGTGAACTTCCGTGCCTTATAGTGGATTGTGAAAAAGATCAGCTGACTTACCAAGATGCTTTGACTCCATGGTCACACAGTGCAGTGATCGATAGTCTACTTGTGGCTGGCAGGAATATACAATTTCTTATGTATGCTTATTGATAAATGAGCAAAAATTCACAGAGATAGACACTTCAGTTTTCATAAGCTTTCACTTGTATTCCATAGCATGGTTTTGTTGTATGTATTCTCATTGACTGTGAAATGGACCTTAAATTAATTAATTTCTAAACTTTTCTAAGACTTGGCAAGATAGTCTCTTGAAAATAAGCCTTTCATTAACTCTACAGAAATGACAGCCGGGTCTATAATTCTTTTAAGTAGATCAGAAGTGTTTTGCAATGCAACAAAAGGTCAAAGACAGGAAGCTCACTTTTAATAGACTGTTCCTTTAACAATGTTTCTCTCAAAAAGTTATATTAAAATGCAGTATACCTATCTCATCCACTCCAGATATTAATTATTTTGACAAGCAATGGGGAAATGCCAGAATATGTGAACTGATGAAAACAAAAGCAATGATGTTTCCAAGGATGCACCTGACAGCTCTTAGGGGATCTAGAGAAATGAGAGCAGAATTACAAAGATTTCAAGTATCTTAGTAATACACTCAGACAATTTAAAGTTACAAAAATTTGTCAGATTTCTACTGAACTTAAATTCTTTCTGAATGCATAGTAACTCTTTTATACCTTTTTTAATGCTGTTCATTTATATCAGAATGATTTTATTATGATAAAGTATATTTAATATGGATTTACATAATGAAACTTAGTTTTATATGTTGTAGTAGCTGTGCTCTGATCTCTAGTCTAAAATATGCTTGTCTGGATTACTAAATCTTAGGTTTGGAGAGTTCTATTAACAGCAGATTTCCTTTGTAACCCTGTTAATTTTTAGAAGAAATGTTTATTATTCAGTGTATATTTTCTATATTTGTTCTTTTACTTAAAACAGTACTAGAACTAACTGAAATTTCCTTTCAGAAAGTTGGACATTCAAGGTTAATTTATCTGATTAATCAAAATATGTAAACAGACAATACTAAGAAGTTTGGAAGATACTGAAAAAGTCATGAGAATCCCTGGGGACTCTTTCCTGGGGAAATTATAGTGGGATTTTCCACCTATATTTTAAAACATTGAAAAATCACTGTCCTGGGATTTAAGCAGTATCCTAGAAATTCACCATCATTTTATCAACATTGTGGCACAGACTTCTAAATTATACTGAAATGTTAAGGATAGCCCATTTTAATCCTTCCTAAGCCATTCAGATTTTTTAACTAGTTAAAGCACACTCTATATTTTGCCTTTGAGAAAGGAAAAAAGGTAAATTTGTTAGCACAATGCACATGGAAGGAAGTGTCCTTAGCAATCAAAAATAGGATTATTTTCCCAGGGTAAGATGTTCTCAGGTTCTAGGAACTCTTCCCCTAGAGATGTATTGGACTGGCCATAAGAGAGACTGGCAACAGAGGAAAAGGTTTGAGCCTGCAGAGGCATCTAACCACGTTAGGTGGTGTTGACCAGTATCAACAATTCCACTTCATAATAGTCTTTCCATCATATTCTCTTATTCCTGTCCATTAGGGCAAGGTCAGCTTCCCACTGGTCCTTCTCCTCTAGGCTGAGACACCAGAAGCTAAAGCTTATTTCTCATATTCCCTGGATCTTTTAAAGTGTAGGTGTAATTATTTGTGAATTAAATCACTTTC